>NC_080191.1:17507500-18182500 GCF_030028045.1 Hippopotamus amphibius kiboko | reverse complement strand
ATTCTAAAATTTTAAATCATTTAAATTTTGCTTCTATCCTAAGTTGATTTTCTTCTACTTGTTTGGGATGCTATTGATGATTTCTACAACAGGGCTAGTTATTTGATTCCCTGAATTATGACAACTGTCTTCCCAAACAGCAACAACAGAACATATATTCACAGGAGCCTAAAAAGATAAGTATGAGATTTTTTTTCTTCCTTCCTTTCTTTTTGCCTTCCATCCTTTTTCTGTTTAGTTAAACACCCACCATATACCAAGCATTTGGCTGTAGAGTTAGAACAAAAAATTGGCCAGGCATACATTCTTTCATGGAACTTATAGTCTAATTGAGGAGCACAAGCTTTAAAGTAGAAATTGCTAACCTGAGGAATTTAACTGGAAGGGAAATCAGAATCATAAGGGAGCAAAAAATAGGAGGAAACTACTCTGGTGTATTAGGTCAGGGTACGTAATTACTATATGAAACTGAAACCTAAAGAGTAAAGAATAGTTATCTAGGTAGAAGAGAAAGATGGAAGAAGCTCAGAGATGAAAAAAATTAGAATAAGATAAATCCAATATACAAGTGCTGAGAGAGCAGAGGAAGAGTGGGAGAGATGGCAGAAAATATTACATTAGAAAAATATGCTTCCCTTTTATTCAACATCTATTTGTTGAGTAAGTGCCAAGTGTAAAACAATGTTTTAAGTACTGGAGAATATATCACTGAACAAAAATTCTTACTCTTGTGGAGCTTATGTTTCTTTCTCTGTCAATAAATGACGTGTGAAAGCTTATGTCCTTTTATCTGTCAATAAGTGAAATATGAAGTATTTTCTTACCTTCTAACTTCTTTTAGGTGTTTCAATTTAAAGACCCATTTTTTTTTTGGTATCCCAATCTCCCAATTCATCCCCCCCCCAACCCTCCCCTCTTTCCCCATTTGGTGTCCATGAGTTTGTTCTCTACACCTGTGTCTCTATTTCTGCCTTGCATTTCCTCTTTCATAGTTGTTAGCATTTGCCTTATGTATTGAGGGGCTCCTATATTGGGTGCATATATATTTATAATTGTTATCTCCTTTTCTTGGATGGATCCCTTGATCTTTATGTAATGTCCTTTCTTGTCTCTTGTAACATTTTTTATTTTAAAGTCTATTTTATCTGATATGGGTATTGCTACTCCAGCTTTCTTTTGATTTTCATTTGCATGGAATATCTTTTTCCATCCCCTCACTTTCCATCTGTATGTGTCCCTAGGTCTGAAGTGGGTCTCTTGTAGATAGCATATATAAAGACCCATGATTATTTTAGATATTTACTTTGGCTTATTACTTATCATTAAAAACCCATGATATCATTGTATTATTCTAATTTAATGATCATTAGTATATTTCCTCCAATATCTTATTGGCTTGACTTGTATTTCATATCTCTAAATTTCCAAGTGAAAATTTGGCCACCAATAATATTGCAAGTATGCGTTCATATGCTGTCAAATAAAATGTTACACCACAATTAATTTTAATAAACATTATTTTGCAGAATGTAAAAACAGAAACATTTTCGTATTAACCCATAATACAAAATGAGGAAATCACTGCCACAAATCTGTAAGCAATACTCTCATAGATTGTATGTTACATTCATTAACATTTCTTTTTGATGTTAAACTCCATAATGTGCAAGATTTTAAAAAAGAACTAGGCTAAGAGCTGTGTAAAGTGACTAAAAATGAGGTAAAGTTAAAAATTGGCTGATTGAAATCTTGTTGATCTTCAAAAGTACGGAGGTTTCCCATCACAACCATTTGCTTATATCTGCACATAAATAAATAAATAAATAAACTGTCTAAACTGCAGAAAAAGAGGTCTAAGGGAGAATTTCCACAGTGGATACTACTGGTCCCAATAATTGGCTGTTATAGGAGACTCTGGGAATCCCATTTTAGTGACAGAAAGGTGAAACATTACTAAACCACCTATAAGTGAATCTGTGTTCCAGAAAGAGGAAAAAAAATTGAGGCAATACAAGTTATAAATAATACAACAATCAAATAGCATCAAATTATTTTATTCTGAGATTAAGTGATGAAACAAAGTATGAAATTTTTTACATGAAAATTTGACTTTTAGAAGAAAAATCTGACCGCAATAAAGGATTTTTCTTCATAGAATTTAGATTTTTTGTTGTTTGTTTTGTTTTTGTTTTGTTTTCTTTTGTTTTACTTTCTAACCCAGTGGTAGGATAGATGAACAGAAGAGAATGAGAGTATGAAAAGGAGAGAAAGAAAACTTATATTGCAATATTTTAACGTTTAAAATAAAAAAGTCACAATAAGCCATACTTTTACAAACCTTTTAAACAGAATACATCTTCCTTTGGTTGGCATGGTTTGAGGGATGTTCCTACTAAAGGAACAGAGCTAGACCAGAAGACCTATGAAATCCATAAAAGCAACACCAAATTTCCCAATTTACTGGATATTATAAATTAATGATAAATTATACTTTTACCTTTGTAGTAACAGATACTTGCATATATTGATAACCTACTAGTATTGGGAATCTTCCAGGGCAGTAAATAAAATTATCCTTTGGTAGCAGAATTATGGGAACATTATCAGTATTAAGGTTAATTTTTAACATCTGTGCTTTTGGGGAAGATAAATGTAGATAGACCTTTTAAAATCAAGATATGCTAATGTTTTTATTTGTACAAAGTTGATAAGTACAGAGAAGGTAGTGTTTCTGTCTTATAGTCAGTCTGAAGCTGGATATTTAAAAGGGATCAGTTTTCATAGGATAATTACAAACATTAATTTGTATATAATTTCAATAATTTGAATTCAATTGAAGAACTCTTGCTATTTGGCTTAGCATTCTGAAGTGGATGTGATTATGACCTGAAAGGCAGATTAATAGCAGGATTATGGTCTTATAGAACATACAATTCCTTATGTTTTCACTAATCAATATCTGGCATCAGATACTACAACTTCACTGTATATGTTTCATTCATTTAGATGGGCAGATCTATATTTTTGTTACTTTACTGTGCTGCATATATCATGGGCAAAGGCCTTTTTGAAATCTTTAAAGCTATTAGGCTTCTTATTGCTTTACAACTTAAGGATTCAGTATTTGAAAGTTTAGTTTAAGTCAATAATTTTAGTCCTAAAGTTCATAACTCAAAAGATCATTAGAAATGATATTTTCTTATATTAAGCTATTTCTTCAGTGTTTAATTTTCTCAGTCTCTTTTCATCATAGAAGGACTACTAACCAAATATCATATTCTTAATTGTTAAGACGCCTTATAGAAAGACTCTTTCTTAAGATTCAGCTTCTTTGTGTATTATGTGGTGCTGTGGGAACAATTAGAGAGCATTGGAGAAAAATGATTAGGTGTTAATCATAAAACATACCAAGGCCTTTGAGTCTGTGAAGTAACAGTAAGACACTAAGAAAAGGCCCATAAATGATATTGTGGCTTTGTTTTGGTCAAAGTCTGAACTGACTAGACCATATTAGAGATAATATTTAATTTTGGAGAAAAAATTACTCAACGTTATTGGCTTTAATGTAAAATCTACTTTAAAGTTGTAAATACCTGTAGAATCTGAAAGAAGAAACTGTTGGTTTCACAATTTTACTTACTATAACCTAATTCTGGGGTTCCAGGGGTAAATGAAATTCCAGAGTACCCCACAATTTCAGAACCACAGGATCCTCCCAAGTCCTGTAGAGTCTTTGCCAGTCTGGGGAGCTTTTTGCACTCCTGCCAGCTGCCACTGTTTGCCATTGCTCTGTCAGTGTTCCTTTCTCTTACCCTCTTTGCAGGAAATTCTTGAAGCTGCTTATAGCAGCCTCTAGTTGTGAATTGTTTCAGGATGGAGAATTCACCTCTGTGATGATCCCAGTGGGGAACGGAGTTATTCCCACTCTTTCCCAAACAAAGCCAGTCTCCTTGGTGTTGCAGAGGAAATGAATCAAACCTTCCGTCCAGGGACATGCTTGAAGAGCCAGTTCACTGTTGTGCATATCACACAGCCAGTGACACAGTCTACTGATGTCCATGTTAACCAAACTTCTAGTGCATCATCTCAGAAACACTATGCTAGCAGAAGGTCACAGCTGCTCATAACGTCCACCATATTTGCTTGCCCAACCTTAAGATTTCTGATCAGTGAACTTCTTTGTCCATGCTGTAGGCTCTGGAGGAAATCGCACATAATGCCTGGAACATCTGTTCATGGTCCTTCAATGCCCTTTTAAACACAATTATTCTTAGATTTTATCCTTTCAGTAGCGCTTACTTGCAGATAGCATAATAAGCAAATTCAAATTGCTCCACAAATTGAAATATATTAGATGGTGGATTTTTTTAATTACTTAATTAATTTATTGGCTGCATTGGGTCTTCGTTGCTATGCATGGGCTTTCTCTAGTTGCAGCGAGCAGGGGCTACTCTTCTTTGCCATACACAGGCTTCTCATTACAGTGGCTTCTCTTGTTGCGGAGCACGGGCTCTAGACGCGTGGGCTTCAGTAGTTGTGGCACATGGGCTCAATAGTTGTGGCTTGCAGGCTCTAGAGCACAGGCTCAGTAGTTGTGGCGCATGGGCTTAGTTGCTCTGTGGCATATAGGCTCTTCCCAGCCCAGGGCTAGAACCCCTGTCCCCTGCATTGGCAGATTGTGGAGGAAAGCTCCACACAAACGAACCTGAATGTGAGTGGCGTGGCGGAATTAAGAAAATTCACACAAGAGTATAGGAAAGCATGGGATCAGGGGACTCAAGACCAAGTCAGTCAAGAGCCCTTGCTCTGATTCCCATGGCATATTTATTGAGAAAGATCAAAAGCATTCTAGCAGGGACCAAATTATAAAACAAAATAATGAAAAACACAAGGCATGAGACTTCAGAAGAGCCAAAACAGAACACCTTGTATATATTATCACTACTAGGGAGTATAGCTAAGCTTCAACCCGGAGCTGGCACCATCGGGCTTCGTGACTGACTTATCTCAGTCGGTTTTCCTTTGAGATTGGTTCTTTCAGAACATGTTTACAGTCACTCAGCCGTCATGTGCCCTCTGCAGGTGTTTCCAAGTTACTGTCCTCTGCATCCTCCCTGGTTTCCCACAGCAGGTGGATTCTTAACCACTGCGCCACCAGGGAAGTCCCGATGGTGAATATTTTTTAAATCATTTTTTCTAAAAGTGTACCTTATGGAATTTCTTCAAATTATTGTTTGATTTGGTAATTTAAATTGTATATACCTTTATAAAATACTTACTGCTGCTTCTATATATATGGGAGATAGTTAATAAGCATTTCTCAGTTGATTGAAATTATAGTACACCTATGTTAGGAAATAAAAATAAAACTTTGAAATAATTTTGAAGTAAAGAATGCTCTTATTATAGTAAAATGTCTCCAATTCTACCTTATTCTAAATCTACTATGAATTTATGTATTTTTATTCTTTGAACCCCCCCCCAAATAATGATTTAGGTAATAATTATTAAACTCTTACTTTGTGAGATATGTATATAAATTAAATAAATTGTGTTCCATCATTATAGTTTAGTTCATTCAGCATTTATTGAGCCCCTACTTTTTCCTGGTACACAGTACTAAGAGAAACACAAAAGATTCAGAGAAGTGAGTCATTCAATATGAAAAATCCACTCCACAAATTTTAAAAATGACTTAAAATTCTTAGTTTTTTGACAGAGCATTTGAGTTAATAAATATTTAAAATCTCCAGAATTTGGAAAACATCTATAACTTTATTCTGTGGCTTCCAGCCAAGGATTGGCTTAGTGGGTATCACTAGGTTGGAATTTCATAGATTTCTCACTTGCATGACTTATTCATTGCCTTAGGTTCTTTGGACGTTGTCTTGAGATTTTATCTCATGTCTTTAAAGTCACAGAACTCGTTAAGCCAAAGGCAGACTCTATGTCTAAGGTAGGTTGTACTTTTAGATTTTGACACTATGCTTTTAATGTTTTTTCACCGGCAGTGCTAAGATCTTTCATTGTTATAAGGATGCTTTAATTTACAATGTTTTTGTCAGATGTTCTGAAATAATTCAAAAAGAGCATGTAATAACATTCTTTTTTTTTGCTAATAACATAAACCATTGTAGTAAAATAATTTGAAATTTTATAGCCTCTCTTCCATAATTCTTTTCTTCATTAAGGATTTATATTTTGGAATCTAAATTTTATGCATAACCTATACCAACAGACTTATGAAATGAGTTAGAGATTGCCATGTTATTAAGCTGATAGTTGAGTAAAAACAATAAAAGGAAATATCAGAAAATAGGTTACCACTTTTGTAGCATTAAATCATTGAAGAATGAAAATCAGCTAGTTAATGTCATTAGAAATTATATGCCACAGACATTCAAAATATATTTTTGAGATATATGTCAGTCAGGGATTTTAGCTATAATCATGGTTTTTGCAGTTGATTGTTGCACGGTGGAGGAGAAGCCAGCACCCAGAAACATAAGCTTGGTTTTTACAGTGATGTGTAAAGTTAGAAAAGAGGTCAGAAACAACCTGAATGAAGACCTGGGTACATACACAAAAAAATCGTAAAGAGTGTTATCCCATTTGTCAATCCATGTAGACTCAATACACTGTCATCCAAAGAAAATCTAATATTTAAACAGAATAATTCAGCAAATATTTTATCATTACTTTCCAACCTGTTTTTAAATACACTTTGCAGCAACATTCATGATTGTTGTTCTATTTTGGTTTGCTTAAATGATGAGAGTGGAGCCTGTAGTAAGGGTAGGAAGGGAAAATGTGGAAGAGGGCAATGACTTGAATTAGAAAATCGAATGGCAACAATTGCTTAGCAATTCATTCCTAAAATGAAAGTACATCAGTTTTAACTTGGCTCTGGCAGTAATGGTTATCAATGAAATAAACTCTAAATAATCCAAAACATGTGCATTTACTGTACAAATTCTGCATTAACAGTAGATTGTGACCACAAGTGGCCTCTCCAGGACTTTAGGAAACATGTTTTTGTATAAATCTTTTTGCTCCATCTGTTTCAAAAAAGTGGTGGATTTTTCTCCTTGGTATGTTTTCACTTTCATCTGTGTATGTGTGTCTGTGTGTCTGTGTGTGTGGGTTGATAAGGCATTTACTGTACGTGTTACTTACACAACTGGAGTTATTTGTCATTCCTGGAGCTCTTAACAGAAAACACAAATTAAGCTATATTAATAAATGCAAATGTTTGCATCCTCTTGCAACACCTTAATGGTGACACTTTATTCTGATAATAAGATTCTAGATAATATTTTAAAAATTTCCTGAAATGACAGATTCTGGGCCGTCTAGAGATTAGTTGGCATATTCGACAGTGTAGATTCAACATCTCAGAGAGATCTGGAAGTACTGTATTCTGTACCCCAGGAAATACACAATGCTTGACACTTTCAACACTTTGACATGAACTGGCTAGTCTAATCCCAAAGAAGGTCCACTTACAAATTGTAAATTCATTTCTTTCTACACATCAATCTTTTTGAAACATGTAAAATGCATCAGGCTAAGAATGATTTTTATTTATTATGATCGGTATTCTCTATATTAACTTGGAGCTCTAGAATGTGAATATGGTTCCCATCCAAACATGACCCACTTCCAATTTGCATGTTAGATTTAAAGCCATTTCATTTTCACCACCCGAAAACACCCATTTTGTGGGAAAATCTTCCATATTTTATCTCATACAAGATTTATTACCTAGTAAGTTACTATCACTGTGCTGAGGATATGCTATTCATCCCACCTCATGGTTTGAAAACAAAATGAGAAAAAAATATGTCCTCGCATCTAACTTGATGCCCACCTGGAACAAGGATGCCACCAAAGAAGCAACTACTTATTTGCTAGTAGTTTGGGAAAAGAGCTGGAAGTAGCCACGAGACTTCACTCTTGTTTCCAACTGGATCAACTTTTAGTCTGAAATAACTAAGATCTGTATTGAAACTCTACCATCAAGGACAAATAGGAGTATGGGATTTTTTGCATTCATTCTGTATGGGTATAAATTTTGGTCAAAAAACTAGAATACAAGAATTTTCATATTCCTTTTTTAAAAATTATATTTAATCATTTTTATTATATTAAATCATATTTAATCTATTTTAGCTCCTGATATACAGGCCTACACTGGGATCATGAAGAGATCTTGGTCTTATTAGGGGCCAGATACACTGTGGGATGGAGTGAATTGCATCCCAAGCCAAGATTTCCTTCTCTTGTTTTCTTTTACTTGCCCCACTTGGGCAATCAGCTCTTGGCATAATCAGAAGTGCTCTTCCAAAGTCACAGACACCCTGCTGACCCCAACTCAGTCCTCAGAGAGCTCTTCTGATCCTCTCAGCTCTGGGCAAATCTTCCTTCCTCCAAAGGATGAAACATTCTAGAGTAATGCCTCATCCAGGACTTAAATGCAGTGAGTAAATCAAGGCCCCCAAAGCTGAGGAAAAGACTGTCAGTCTAAAACATTCATCTCTTTTCTGATTGTCTTACTCCTGCCTCTCAGTAGGTAAGCTTTCTTCCATCAGCAAAAACCAAGATGTGGATTTTTTTTCTTCAGTTTTTGAAAATTTCTTCTCCCTGCTGATAACACACCCACTTCTTCAAGGAAAGAAGTTCAGAACCTAGGATATGAAACCAATCCATCTTCTTGGAATTGGGGAGAAAAAGACCCACAACAGTGACAATGTAGATACTTGCATGTTCTAGGCTGTTATCCTGGTAAAATTCAACATTTTTTAAATTCACTAAACATTTAGAGATTTTATTCTATGTGACGCCAAGAGCTAATGACTCAGAGTGTACAATAGAGTTCTCACAGGACTTAGAGTCCAGCAGGAAACTTCTATAATTTAGAATGTTGACAATTGAGCAGGTAACTCCTGGTGTGAGCATACAGCATCTGCTTTGTAGCTATTTTCAAGATTTAAATCCCAATCCTGAAAGATGAAAATGAACAGTAAGGATAAATTTTTTGTTTCATCACTTTATAAATTGTTTGTTTCTCTTCAATTTTTATGCCAAGTATCAACTTTCAGCATTTGTTTGTAGAAGGAACTCATGTTAGACCTCATTTTGCTCCTGGTTCAACCAATTTCGACTGATATTGCTAATTGTTATATTAGAATTGTGTGGAATAAGGTATTTTTAAAAACATATGAAGTAAGTTTGTTTTAAACTCAAAGAGAACAGTCTTGATTAGAGGTAGCCACTTATGAGTTTTCAGATACTGCATATTATCACTTACTTTTCACTTCTTTCTAGTAACTTTATGAGAATGTATATAGTTACTGGAGAAAATTGTTCTCACAAATTTCTTTCTCTTTCTTTCTTCCAAATCTTGTAAAAAGAGAGTAAGTATCACCAAATATTTTAAAATTAACTTCTTTGTATTTTTTCTAAGCTTACTTTAGAAAATTCTTTCAGACACCATATTTAGATAATTTCTGCTTAAGCAAAGAGTCCTGTAATATCAGAGGAAATATGGTGTCGAAGACAGAAGAGTTTGTTTTGGTTTTGAAACATGATCATTTTTCATGTATTTAAAATAGATCACTTCCCTTATCATTCTTCTTTGCAATAATTGCTTATAAAATGATAACTTACAACCCTAAGTTCCGTTTGCTTCAGGGTATCTTAGGACTACTTTTCCTAGAACAGTGACATCAAGTCAGCAGCAGGCATTCAGAGAGATCATGCTGGTTGCAGCACCTCCCTGGAGCCAGGGATAGAAAAAGGAGCAGACATATTTGAATGTATTCAATTGACTAAAGAGAGAGGGTTTATATTTTATTTTAGATCCAGCCAGAAAGATGACAGTGAATAAGATGGGAATTTTATCACTGCTTTGGGAGGTAAAATACTGATGATATTGATGTCCAAAGAGGCGAGATTGGGTTCTGGAAGAATTTGATAGGCAGTTTAGTAAAAATTTTCAGGCTTGTATTGCTGAGATTTTGAGTGAAAATGCCTCTTAGTAAGAATTTGCTTAAAGGGTGAGAGGTTAGCCCAGTTCTTTCACATAAAGGTCTTAGCTTGATAAAAAGTGAAATCATAATTTTCAAGCTTCATAAATTAGTGACATTGAGCACTTTGAACCTCTGCTACTTTGCTGAGAGGAATACAATGACAGATTCTGCATTGTGTTTGCCTATGAGATGATTTCCTTGAAGTCCTGTAATGAGTTGTTTTTGGCAGGATTAATGAGTATTATAACGGTAAATGGATGTTTGCAGCTCAGTTGTGTTCCATCATGGAGTAACATGGGGTTTCTGGTCCCTTGGAGGCCATAATTGGTGGCATTAATGCAGCTTTTAATTACAATTCTTGAAAAAAAAAATGAATTGGAACCAAAACAAAAGCTAAGTGATCATCTCTCTGCTGTTTCAGATGGTATAAACAGAGGACTGTTGCTAACTCTGATATCTATAATTTGAATCATACCCTCCAAATAGAATGTATGCAGTATATTTTGATGATTTTGTTTAGAAGTGACTTATTTGCCTTTATTTTTCCTTATTCATATATACTGAAATAGCTTTTATCATATTTATAATATATGCATGTATAATATATGTCTATATTATACATGAATATGAAATGTCTACATATTATAAAGGTATACATAAAAGTGTAAGTGAAGGCAGACATAAAATTGTAGGCTCACTTCTTATATTTATACCACAGTATTTGTTTCCTGATTCTCACTGTTAGTATTGAGCAATATAATTGTAATTAATTCCCAAAGCTCTATGAATGAACTAGAATGAACTAAGCCATTTTTCTTTCTCTCCTTTCACACATCTATGTGAGAAATTACTAATAGCTGCTGCTTCAGCATATCCCATCTTTGCAGTCTTAGGTTTGTTTGTCGTCTGTAGTGGCAAGTCCAACATTGATCTGTAGGATAACACTTGCAAAATGTTCTATGGAGAAGAAAAGTATCTCATAAGATGACGCAGCATACATATACAAAGAGTAAAATAATATAAAATTTAAAAATCCACAAAACCAGCCATTTATTCCTAATCTATTTATAAGTTGTCTCAACTGTGTTGGTTACCATATATTTACTTCTAACAATAATGTAATCATTATTTAAGATTCCTGTCTTTTGAAATAAATCACAGGGCAAAATATTAGACTGTGGTTATTTAAATAATAAGTGAAATATCTGAGATTAACTGTGTTACTTTTTTGTGATCTTGCTAAAGTGAGTAAATGTGGGAGGTTATTCCTTATTTTCGTAGCTCTTCATAAGGATATTCTTGGTATCTGAGTTTCTCTTGAGTTAACAGTACATGGGGCAGAAATGCATTTGGATCAGTGGCAAGCAATCATAACTATGGAAAAAGTACAAAAAATTGGAAGCCATGGAATTATTTCCATATTTATGTCTGAGTTTTGATGAGACTTAGCCTCACATCATCTTAGAATTGCCAGCATTTAAAAAAAAAAAAAAAGAGCTACCTTTCTCAACTCTGTGTCTTTGAAACTTGCTATCTGTGTCATTTTGAGTCTCACCATCAGGTAAAAATCATTGATAGGTCAAATATCTGGTTCCAAGGCTTTCCACAGTCATATAAAACAGTTGCATTTTCTATTTATAAGGAAACAAACAAATAAAACAAATAAAAAGCAAACAAGCAAGCAAATTAAAAAAGAAAACTAAACTTCCTTGATATTTATATAGAGGAATTTCAGAGTTTGGAAGTTCAGAGCAAATTTTTAACAACATCGCCTACCCAAGAACGGGGACCCAACCTTGGTTTTATGCGGCTCCATTCTCTTCCTGTTCATGATGATTGAGTGTGCTGAAGTTGCTTTGTTTTTTCTTTAGAAGAGTGATGATAGTGATTAATTCAGCTGATGCATCATTGTCCCGTCCCCACTTTAGTAGTTTCCACAAAATGTCTTAAAATAACTAGACAGCATGTATACATGTGAGAATTCTGTGTGCTTTTGCATATTATCATTCTATCTAAATCTGATGCTGTTCTTGTCAGCCATACCGTCTAAAAATACTTGGGAAAAAAGAGACCAAAATGCATATAAAAATTGAATGTTTAAGTAGATGTTTAATACCAGGTGAATGTGTATATGTGTACATATACACATATACATAGATAGACACATGTGTGTAAAACACATGCACACATACATATCTGTAAATATATTTTTAAAATTCATCCAGAATATACTAGCAGTGAATATTTTGCCCTAATTACTTTTTTGTGAATTTTTTAGTGATTAAACAAATTGTATAATATACCCTTTCAGTTTCATAACATAATAATAACAATACCAAATAATAATAGTAACTTTTCTTGAGTTTACTCTGTGCCAAGCACTTTCACATTTTTTTTTCCCCTCACACAATCCTTTAGAATAGGTACTGGTATTTTCTTCCTGTTACAGATTAACAAGCAGAAGCATAGACAGGTTGAGCGACTTCCCCAAGGTCACAGATGCCTTAGCAGAACAAGGTGGGGTTAGGATCCAGCTCTCTGAGTCTCCAGTGTGGTCATGCTTAAAACCTCTACAATGCCTACAGGAAGGACAGAAGTAATAGCTAAACAACAATACAACTGTGGTTATACTTTAGCTACCATGTTCAGTGACAATAAATAAAATGTATTAATAAGATCTTAATACTCATTGCTTTACTGGATCTTAGAGATTACCTAATACAGTTCACTTTTGAAGAGAAGAAATGAATTTTCACTGAGTTGGAGTGTGACAAGAAGCCAAGACACAGCTGCAGCCGCTGCCTTTCTTCCTATAGGCTCAGCCCACAGCTATATATGATCACAGGCCCATGCCCTAGACCTTGTGTAGGAACTTGAATAACATCCACTCCTAAAGGCCACTGTATGAGGAGCAGGATAGTATAGTGGTGACTGTTGGACTTTGGAGATGGGCAAATTTAGAGTCTAAACTTAGCCTTTCTACTCATCAGCTACTTGGCTATGAATAAATGTATTAATGCCTATGTGCTTCAGTTTGTTTACCTGTAAAATGATGTTAACAGTATTTCTTACAGGTTGTTGTAAAAGTTAAATAATGCATTTGAAGCACTTAGCCACCCACAGTAAGCATTCAATAAATGTGTGTATTTGTATTATTAAGTGTAAGTGTAATGTTTTATTGGAGTGGGAGTTACACAATAGTTATCCAGTACAGCTACCCCTTCTTTCTCAAAAGCAGTCTAAAACAGATGTTTGAAAATGAAATTGAAACCACTTCTGTCTCAACTAACATGATTATACCACAAGCAGTGAAGTTTTAAAATTCAAACTTTGGGCATTGTTAATATCAGCTACATAGTCCCCAAATGTCTCAGTACTTTAATGAAGCCTGTGGCTGGTTTGTTGTCAGATGTTCTTTTTGAAAACGTTTTAATTGATAGTGAATTTTGAAAAATTAGAAAGCATATTTGCACATAATTTATCATAGAGGAATAAAGTCAAAGCTCCCAGACAGAAGTGATAGAGATTTGAGGTTAAATTCCAGCTCTTCCACTTGTTTGGCCTCAGGCAAGTGCTTACCTGGACTGAAGCACAGTTGTACCAGCTGTAAAATGAAAGAAGAAACTATGCCTTGTAGGGCTGTTGTGACTATTAATAATGATATATGCAAAGGGCCTGGGATAAGACCTGGGACTTAGTAGGCACATAATAAATGGTAGCTATTAATGTTGTAAATATTTCTTGTCCAAGGTATATGTAATTCTTTAACAATAATGCTAAATTATCACTCATAATTTCAGTTATGCAAATTGTGTCTCTATATTTTTAGAAGGGAAATAGTTTTCAAGAAAGTTAACTATTTTTGCTAAAAATAATTGTAAACTTTTGACTTTTTCCAGGTGATAAGTAGGTTATAGTTAAATGTACTATAGAACTGATGATAAAAAGAGTAAATAATTTTTTAAATAAAGGAAATTTGTTTAATTCATTATATTTGAGAAGTTGTAAAAATTAAGCTGTTTCATTTATATTTATCTGTACTCTAAAAACCTTAAAAGATTGATCCTCTTAGTGTTACATACTCTCAATTTAAATATATTTATTTTTAAAAAGTCAAATTTTAACACTCTGCATTTACTCATACAAGACTGGTTAGTATATAACTTACAAACACTAAATGTAAAATGTTTGAGATAAAATGACATTATACATTTTATTATATATTTAGACTATGTGATTGAAAAAAGTGGATTTTGGTTGATCTTCAGGTTAATTCCTGACATATAGTATAGTAAACTTTAAAAAGATGAATCTTACAAGCTAAAATATTATTTCTGTGAAGCCATTTACATCAGACTTTAAGACATATGAACTTAAAAATAGTAATTACATCATATGACCTATCAAATTATAGTGAATATAGCCATAGTTTTATTTTTCAGTAAAAGAAGTTTCGCATTATTAAATCCCTGAGTCCCTACATTTTAAAAAATCATTAATTAGTATTCGGAATATCATGGATCAAATATACTAAAAGAAACTAATTGAATAACATTTTTTCATTAAATCTATTTGAAGTTACTAAAGACCTTAAATTTTATATACCAGAATGCATTAAAAAGTAAAGCCTGAACAGTTTTGAGGGATAATCTGAGATCAAAACTATAATTTTGTATTGGGGGCTTCCTATCCACACTGGGATTATAAATGCTGCATTTCAGTTTACAGAATATAGAATGCAATCAAAATTCTTTTCTTGCTCTCCAGGGGAATGATGGTCCTGAACATAGGGCCAAGTATATCCTCTTAAAGAGAATGTTCAGTAAATGTTTGTTGAATACTCAATATAAATATAAAACATTTATATATATAAATTCAATATAAAAATATTGAATATGTTTTTATTTCATTGACTGTAAGAAAATGAATTGAGTCAATTTGGAGCTTTTAGTACACAATCGTTGAAGTTAAGATAATCTTTTCCTCTTGTTTGACTTATTTCTGAATCAATATTCATATTCTCCAACTCTAGGTAAATTCTATATTACCCTCCTCATTGTTGTAACTACCTGATTTCTAAAAGAATTAGGCTTTTTTTTAGATAGATAGGTGTAGATGGATAGATTGATGTAGTTAGAGATATAGAAACCCAGGAGAAAAGAAACACTTCTCAATCTCCCAGTAGGTTGCTTTCTTCTCCTAAGAAAAACCTATCCACTTTCTTCTACTCCTACTAATACTTCTTATAAGATATTCCCTATTGGTCCCATATTAAAGAAATGAAACATTTTCTCCTTCATTTGTAATTTGTATTTTTCATTTTGTTCATTTATACTCATGCCTTTTCAATATTCCAATTTATTCTCCTCTTCTCTATCTACTCTGTCAGGGAAGTTGGGTTATAGCAAATCAAATCAAGAATAGTTTGCCCTTTCTTCATGGCATTTGATTGGTACTCAGAGCTCTACTATATTGGGAATAGCCAACTATCTGATAAGGTTTATAAATTTAAGCTTAAATTAAAAGTGAGTTTATGTAATAGATAAATCTTATACCATGTATAAACTAATGGCCATATTTATGAATCAATTAAGCTAAACATAACTGAGTGTGGTACAGATGCTAATTCCCCCTTTTGAACTCTCTTCATAACATGAATTATGCTTGGTTTTCTCAATAGGCCTCTTCTGGCCCATTTTTCCACATAAGGTGAGGGGAGACTTATAGATTACCATTTTTAACAACTCAAGATCTTTGCTGCTTTCACTGTTAGCCCTTTCACCTTCTTCTGCTTTTCCCTGCACAATTTGTCTCTGGAAATCACACACTAAATGGAGTCTCCTCCGTTATTCTCTTGCCACTTCCTCTCATTGAGGCCAATGTCCTGGGCCCTCTTACTTTTCCTGTGGTCATTGCATGTCCCTGCTTTATATTTCCTACCTCTTCACTCCAGCTGTGTGCTCTGTGGCTGGCTGTACATTAAAGATGCATTTTCACTTCCATGGCCAACATGTCACTTAGGTTCATTGACTTTACTGGTTCCATTTTTCATATCTTCTATGTGAAAGGGTCATTTTCTTTTCTTCTGAATGCCACATTAACTACTATTTTGAAAAGAAGGGATTGACTTTCCAGAATAGTGTCACCATTAAGAATTATCACCCATGGAAATAAAAAGTTGTTTTTTGTAGGATTCTGTCACTATTCCCCTTTTGATCAGGTCCTATGACATCCAAAGCTCCTAGGACTAATCAAAGGAAATATTTGTTTTGGGGGGTATAGAAACTGACCAAATAGCTGTCCCCTTGTGGACAACAGGGAAATACTGTAACTTGCTATGCTTCCTCTACTCCCACTCCTCAGTTAGTGGGTGTCTGGTACAAAGTCAAGATTTCTAGGCACTAAAAATTCTAGCATCTGGTGGTGCTACATGTGGATGCTATAAACTTGATTAATGGAGACAGAAGACTGTGGTATGAGTGCCTGCTTTATGTTTTAGTGTTCTTCTCCAGAATGATTGCCATGTCAAACGACAGTGCCCTAACCTTCCAGTTACTTAAAATGAAAGGTATAAGAACTGTTATTCTATGACAAAATTTTGCATTCAGATTTAGTGTGTTTCTCTTTTTCTTCTTTTTAACGTCAGCTTTTGAATTTTTCTCACAATTAAAGCAATTAAAAATGCAAAGTAAATGCATAAAAAGTAATGCTTGGGAGGTAAATTACCTTTAATCTCCATATAAATGTATCTTCCAAAAAAGAATTCTTCATTAAGTATTAATTGACTGTCCCCCTACTTGCTAAGCACTGTTCTGGATCCTAGGGATGTAGGATAAATAATATTGACAAGATTTCAGTATTTTGACAATATTTTCAATGTCCTATAGGAAGCAAGACAGACAATATATAAGAAAATAAAATAATTAACATGGTAGCATGGTGATTGAATGAGAAAATGGTATAAGGGTTGATGGAGGAATGCCAATTTTGATTTAGTAGTCAGGAAAACTTCACTAGAGAGAAGATATTTGAGCTGATGACTGAATAGCAAAAAAGAACCAGGTATAAAAAACCTGGGGGCGCTAGGTCTGGTGTAGCGATCCAAATGTGAGAATGAGCTTAGTATTCGAAGAGTAGAAAGAAAGCCAGTTGTGTATGGAGTAGTGAGAGAGTTGAGTTAGGTATGCAAGAGCCAAAAATTTGATGATCTAGGTTATGGTGAGCAGTTTGGGTTTTATTGAAATTGCAAAGGAAAGCCATTTAAGGATTTAAGAAGGGGAGTGATATTATCTGATTTAGGATTTAAAAAGAGTTTTCTGGCTGCGGTAGGAAGAATGGACTGTAGAGTTTAGGAATTTGAGTGAATATAAAGAGAGCTTTTAGAAATTTACTACAGCAATATAATAGGTAATGGAAATTTGCATTAGGGAAGCATTAAACAGAAATGGAGAGAACTGGACAGATTCTGAACACATTTCGGAGGTAAAAGCAACAGATCTTGTTGGTAGATTGCATATGGGGAACAATGAGGGGGTTAATGAGGGCAGGGAGGGCATCAAGTGTGATTCCTAGAATTTTGAGTCAAGCAGCTCCTGGGTAGTACTATTTCCTGAGATGGGGAAACCTAGAAGAAAACTACTTTTGAGGGGCTAATCAAGTAAGCGTTGGATTTACAAATTTGGAGTACAAAGCAGAAGCCATAAAGTTGGAAATCAATGGCATTTGGATGGTATGTAAAGTCTGTATTGTTAAAAAGTTAGGGAGGTAAACATTATCAGAAATTATGCCAAGCCAGAAGCATCATTCTCTCTTAGCCTCAAGCTTGCTAATGATAGTTTTTTAATAAAGTCAGTTTTCACAGTTAACTTCCGAATCATACGATAGGTATATCTTTAACTTTTTAAGAACTGCCAAGCTGTTTTCCAAAGAGATGGTAACATTTTACATTCCTGCCAGCATTATATGGAAATTTATAATTCTTCCACCTTCTTGCCAACCCTTGGTGTGACCATTCATTTTAATTGTAGCCATTCCAATAGGTGACATCTTATTGTGATTTAAGTTTATGTTCTCCTAATGACTAATGATTTTTAGCACCTTTATGTGTGCTTATTTGCCATCTGCATAACTTCTTTTTTTAAGTGCCTATTCAAATCTTTTAGCCATTTTTAATGGATAGTTTGATTTCTTCTTATTGAGTTTTGAGATTTCTTAACTTATTCTGAATACATGTTCTTATAACATATATACTTAGCAAATATTTTCTCCCAGCCTGTGACTTTTCATTCTCTTAAGAGTATCAAGAGAAAACACGCATGTTCATAGCAGCTTTATTTGTAATAGCCCAAACTAGAAACCATCCAAAAACCCATCAACAGGTAAACAGATTTTTTTTAAAAGTGGTGAATCCATACAATGGAACACTACTCAGATTGACAAAGAGTGAACTGTTGATAAACACAACAGCATAGAGGAGTTTCCAAATAATTACACTGAATGGGTAAGAAGCCAGACAAAAAGGGAAACATACTATGTTTCCATTTGTATAAAAACAATAGAAATGCAAATGCAGGAAAACACACCAGTAAGTGGAACAGGGAGACAGGAGGGAGAGGTTGCAAAAGAGCTTGAGGAGACTTGGGTGTGAAGGATGTGTTCATTACTTTGATTTTGGTAATAGTTTCATGCCTGTGCGCTTATGCCAAATCTTATCAAATTATATACTTAAAACATTGTATGTTTATTGTGTGTCAATTATACCTTATTGAAAAACATAAAATAGTGTAAAAACTGTTATTTTTGTATATTCCATTTTTTAGCTTTAGTAGATACTATCATTTATATTATGGAAATAGTATAAAATTCTTAGGATAGCACTATGGTTTCCTACTTCTACAAAATAGCTTAATGGTATTGGTATCAGGAGGCCAATTATTTAAATGTTATATTAACCCCCTATCTTCAATGCATGCTTATATTGCAAGTGTTTTCACATATACCACTATGTCCCAAAATGTAAAATATTAGGTAATGTGATAATGAGAATTCTCTATAGATTATAACTTTCTACACTGATCTATTTAATTGCTTCCCAAAAGTCTCATTGTAGAAGAAAAATGGTGAATAGAAGGAGGAGGAGAAAAAGGAGGGAGGACTACTTTAGAATATTCAAATGAATTAGAGGATATGCCTCCTGACCTTAAGAATCTAAACATAAAAGATAAAACACATAGAAAGACATTATTTCCCTCTTTACTCAGTCTTCCAGGAAGCTCAGAGCCAAATTTTGAGCTCAGTTACAGCACATTTATCAGGATTATATTTAACTTTCCATTTGGTCTTCAGGCATTCTTTTTCTTACTTATACTTCTTGTTTTTATACACAAAAGAAATGGTCTACTAAAAATAAAGTCTTTCAAGTGTCCCATAAATACACTAAAAACCCATTTATAAATGGAAGGACTACATGAATTCTTGAGGAAATTTCACTGAATGAATTTATTATAGATTTACCTTGATTACTTACAAAATAAGTACTGAAGATACTTAATGTATATCTTAAATCTTAAGATACTCAGTGAAATCATTAAAATTGTTGACACAGTGATCATTGGTAAAGTATAACATTTATTTACCAATCAGATGAAGATAAAAATGTAAAATTTGAATAAAGTATATTAAGTAAATACTTGCTTGTAAGACTAAGAAATGGTCACTTTGCCTGCTTACATGCGAGAAAATTGAAGCTGAGTGCTTACCATATACCAAAGTAATATAGGTTGAACCACTTGTATCAATAATTGTAATAGTCAACAGTTTTTGACCTACAAAAATAGTGAGTTCATATAGTTCAACCTAATATTAATTAGTGGTGAACCCAGGTCTCCAGTTTTCCAAGTCTGTGACATTTTATCAAACCGTGCCAGTATTTCACAGATTTCATCATTATTAAAGTCAGAGAATCCACTAATGAGTTCTGGTCCTGGGACCCTGAGGTTTCCTACCTTGATAGATAATGAAAGAACCACAACAGTTAAGCATATAAGCAGTGGCTACACATTTTTTTTTAAGGAAACTCCCTGAAAAGCCATAGTAAAATACTAGCTTCAGTACAACATATTTTGAGTCCTGATGAGGCAGAAATCAACAGAAGCATTGAAAATGTTTACTGTCTTGCAAAATCTACCTCTAACTCATTATTTAAAGCATCCCAATACTTGAAAGACAGATATGTAAAGGCTTACAGATAGAATGTAAGAATTTACCCAGTTCAACATCACTACACTAGCAGCCATTAAATATAGCCTCGGTACACACAACAAAGTCAAGTACACACGTTTTCCCCCTTTGATGGAGGGAGCAATTCTATTGTATAAATTCAAATTAAATTAACTGTATATTTCTTACAGTAGACTGAGGTTGAGTGACCTTCTCTTCTCAGGAAATGAAACCCACGTAATTTCACTGTAGCCTCTGATAATAAGGAATACCTTTCTTCATATTAGCAGTATTGTTTATTTTATTCAGGGGATGTTGCAAATTTAGCAACTTTTAAACGTACATACCAACCACAATAAAATATTTCCTGGCATTCAAGTATGATTCTTTTGTATGTAGAACCCCAGCTGAGTTGTGAATACCCATTAAAAATGTCCCTCTAAATGACTATAATGACAGGAGAGTTGAACAGTCAGTGAAATTTTCTATTATTTTATTTTGTGTGTATTTTCATTAATAATTTATTGATATAAAAGATAAGAATGTTTTACCTCCACAAATTTGTATCCATAATTTGTTCTCAGTGCACAGACATATTGAGGATGCCACTCAGCAGTACTCATTGAACATTTATTTAAACAAATATCAGTATAAACCAACTAGCTTGGAAAATCCATGAGTTTGATTTTGATAGCAGAGCATTTCTCAACAATTTATGTGTGCATGCAAATTTTGGTGCTTTGGATATAGGCTAAAATATTTGCTTTATATGTATTATTTTGTTTGAATACAAGAAAGCTGGTTTGATTTGTATGTTTCTCTCTTATAGAATTGTTCCAAGGCTCTGTCAGAGATCACGTAGAGTAATTTTTCCCATCAATCTTTGCTGTGCAGCCATGCACGAATGCAGTAGGAAAAAGGGGGCAGAAATCAAATCACTTAATTGCAGCATTTTTCATCTACATCTTTTGTTTTATGGTGGTAAAGGCCCCGGAGTAGCCTACCATGATTCATGGCTGTCACTGCTGCCGTTAGCAGTTCAATCCTTCATTCTAGGCATTTTGGTACTGAAAGTACCTACACAATTACTTTGATGAATATGACTTGTTTGTTTTTTCCCCATTTTTAGCAGAGAGTGGTTGTGCTTAATACGGACATTTAAATAAGATAGTATTCGTGCCCACTGCATGTGCATTGTATTTCAAAAGTTGTGTTGAGTTTAACGATAATATCGCCATTGTCACCCAGTTTTAAGTTTGCTGAGCTTACGGGCATTTACTCCTATTTTTATGTTTATATAATGGGAAAGCCTTAAAATAACCCCCACTCTATATAAAAGGAATAACTCACCTTTAAAGATCTACGAGGCTGTGACAGATTCCTATGAAACCTCATTTAAAAAAAAAGTCGTTTCATGAGTGTGGCATTACAAAGCCAGTAAACTAGTCTGCCTCTGCATTTATGCCTAGCTGATCATAAAATAATAACATTTTTGGAAATATATGCATGCATCTTAGAAAATGACTTACGGTATTTGCATATTTGGAGAAAATGTCAGTGATGTCAGCAGGGGTTCTGAGAGTAGCTAAATGAGCAAGCTTTTCAAAAATTGCTATTTTATCAGCTATGCACTGTCAGCACAAAATACAACCTCTTTAAGAAAGAGACAAAAAAAGGAAAGTGATTTAATTTCTTCATTAGCTTACTTGCAACTGTGGGACTGGTACACCTAACAGCAGAGACTGTATGATGTAAGCTTGAGGAAATCCATTTAGCATCCCTTTCTGCCCTCATGACAAAATATGTTAGAAGTTTTGAGACTCCACCCTTTCTCCAAAATTGAAAGGAAATTGAAGTTCCAGTGATATTGGAGACATGGCAATTGCTACCACAGCCACCTTCTCTACTCTGGTACTATCCTTGAAGCTCATGGTTTTTGTTTGTTTGTTTGTTTGTGTTGTTGTTGTTATGTAGTCATTCTGGTTCATTTTTTTCATTTCTTTGTTTACTTTTGTCTGAAAGCTCTAAATACGTGTTCTGCATAATACGTTCATGCTTAATATTTGTGTATACGGCTTGGAGGTGGAGTGTGTCTGTTACTAACCAGCAATGCTAACAGTGCTTGTTGCAGTCGTCAAAGTAGTTTAGTGAAATTGTTCGCTAGACAGTTAAAACCCTTATCTCATACATAACCCTGAATAAACCTCAGAACTGAAAAATTCAAAACATATACATAAAATAGTGATCATTAACATTAACCTTATTTCAAACACTAAGTGTAACCATATCTTAAATACCACTAAACATATAGTTAGTGTGTTACAACTTGTCTTCATCTTGTCATAACATGGCCTATCTAAATTTCAGAACAAGAGAAGATGAATAATTTCTTCATTAAAATTTATATATAAAAGCAGCAGAATGGAAGAATTTTAATTTATTCTAATAAATATTTATCTTTTGGATTCTTTTTACAGCTATTAAAATGTTTCAACTTTAGGTCAAATGTTTCGCATTTGATGACAGTAATTTGTCTCTGTGAAAAGTGAATATTTGGAGGTTATACTTTTTAGGATGAAAATTTAAAGAACATTTAAAACTGAAATATGAAGAACTTTTGCCACAAAATTACACCTCTAATTTAATTCAAGGGAAAAAAAATTTAGATGACGCTTGCAGTAAAATTATAAAGGCTAGAGGTCAAGGAGAGAAAAGCCCATTGATTTTTCTACTGGAGAACTCAGAGATGCAGAGTTAAAGAGTCAGTGTATTTTAGCATAGATTTAGCACAACCTGTTCATTAGCCTTGGTAAAAGAACTTTGCCTCCAAACCTGTATTTCAGCTTTCCCTGAAGCATGTGCTGAGGAATGCATCATGCGGTCAAAATAAATTGTTAGATGGTACATAGTTGTTTCAGGTTGGGTAGATTCAGATTCTGAGACAGAATTTGGAGATCAACACTTGTGCAGAGAAAGGGAGGAAGCAAGACTGACAGGACAGAGGAAGAAGTGGAGTGGGATGCTGGGATGCACGCTGAGATGAAACAACAGCACACCTGGAGGGATGCCAATCAGCACAGACTGCTTGTCAGTGTGCTGTGCACTGAGTCAGCATGGGAGGACTTCTGGTCCAAACAGAGGAGTGTTGGCCCACAGCTGAAGGCCGGGGCTGTCTGCTGGGAGCACGCATTTCCTTGTAAGGGCATCTGGGTGATGTATCTCCATTACCTACTGCAGTAGTTAACAAAATTAGATTTGTTTCTTTCCTGGGGAAGTTGGCTGAGCCTTTAAATGTGTATTGGAATATTAATACATGTGAAATTTCAGGAGAGGTTATAATGTGCAGTGTTATCCAGAGTGTTTGGCCCTAGAACCTATGTTTTATTCTCATTAAGCATCTTACAGAACTATAGTTCTGTGGACCCTACTTTGGTAACAACTGCCCTGCAGTTCCCAAATTCTTCTTTCCTTTTCCTCCTTCTTCTTATTTTTCCTTTTCTTTCCTTCTCCTCCTCCTTCTCCTTTTCCCCTTCCTTCCCCTCCTCCTCCTTCTCATTTTTCCTTTTCTTTACTCCTCCTCCTCCTTCTTATTTTTCATTTCTTCCACATGCCTTCATTTATGGAGCAACGTCACTCGTAATGCTTATTGCTTAATAAGCAAAAATTTTTAATTGTACAATATATATTAGGAAACCTATGTGGTAACATTTATTGATTAAGAATTCCAGGAATGGTAGGAGTATGTTTTGGAATAGGAATACAGATAATGAATACCTGATGCTGAAACAATCACTTGCTAGAAAAAAAATTCTGAAAGGCATTTCATCCTAAGCAATATCAACTCAATATTTGACCGAATATTTTTCTACCAAACTAAATGTTCTGGTGTCAAATCTATACAACTCAGTGAAAGTTTTTACATAACTATCCAAAGAGTAGCATGAAATCTAAATTATTAAAAAATTGAAATGGACATTTGGAAGAAGAGCATTCTATACATCTCTCTGTAATTATGTAAATATAAAGTGTTAAAATATAGGTTGCAGTGAGTGTGTATCTTCTGTTGAAAACAGCCATCAACATTGTTGCTATTTAAAAGATAACATTCCTAACTTGGTCATGAAATATGTCCTTGAAAAATAAATTAATTTAATGTCAAGTTAGTATACAATATAAATTAGCTATATTCTGTACAGTTTAATTTTTGTATTGCAAAAATCAGCTTTATAATACTTTAAGCCCCAAATATTCATATATTAGAGTTATAAAATATGGTATCTCTTATTGGGAAAATTTCTTTTGAAACAATTTTCCTTCCTTCCTTCCTTCCTTCCTTCCTTCCTTCCTTCCTTCCTTCTTCCCTCCCTCCCTTCTTTCCTTGCTTTCTTTTCCTTATAGCTCTTGATATAGTTTACATTTAAAAAAAAAAACAGATGTGAAATTAGAGTAAGCATCTGGATTAGAAACTCACTGAAAATCTAATGTTTTCTGTGGATTCAACAACACCTTAAAATCAATTGATTACTTCAGTCATGATTATGTAATGTGTCACTAAAGCATAGGCTCTGTGTAATGTATTATCTCCTTTGAGGGAGAAATAACACTGGAATTTTTAAGGAAATAATATCTCTCCTCAATAACTAGGTACAGAATAGCAAGCAAAATTTCTAACTTAATTTTGTGACATAATGTGATTAATTTATCAAAAAGCCCAAAGCACCCAGTATTACCATTTTTTTTTTTTTTTTTTTTACTATTTTACTATGTTTATCCTCATTTTTCCATCTGCAAGGGATGTGAGGGATTTAGGGGCTTATCCTTAAAATTATCATTGACAGAATTAAATCTGGGTTTCAAAATTTCTTTTATGTATTAGAAAACCCTTCCTCTATTACAATGTAAAAGCAGGTAGGGACTCTGCTTGAACCTTTCTGGACTTGTCTCTCAGTAAAGCTGTATCCTCAGAGGAAAGGCCTAATAGTAGCACAGTTATTTTCTTACTGTAATACTTCCTCAGAATCTCATTCAAATCCCTAAAATTCTAATTTGCAGCCAAGAATTTTAAAACATTTTATTTTTTTTCTTTCCTGAACTTAGACTCAACAGAGTACCCTTAGTAGTATTTTCATGTAGTACTGAGAACTTGAAGTGGATGCTGCCTTGACTGTACATAGAATGCTGATTCTATGTCTGTTTTGAAATGTGTCTGCTTTGCTTTCTTTGAATATAGTCACCCTCTATACTTAGTTTCAATTGGCTAATGCCAGAAACACACCACACACATTTCACTATCTGGTTATGAGAACCAAAAGCAAACAAATAAACAAAAACCCCACCACATTCTATAAAGTTTAAAAAATCATTCAGGATGCTTATCTCGTGCATAAGATGGTCCCTCATACTCTACATTCTAATTAAGTAGAGCAGTAAATCAAAGCATGCTGAATGGTTTGTGAGGAACAGCTGGATTAAAATGTGCTTGAGAATAGGGGCTGGTGTCTTGGATGTCTTTTGGCAGGCTGCCTACACTGGTGCAGCTACAGAGTACTGGAATGCTTGATAATTTCAGGGCAAGTTCCTTTTCCATGGCTTGCAACCTGCTTAATGCAGGGAAGAAAGCTTGTAACTGTTTTGCCATCTCATCAGTATGTGATATGGAATAATCACAGTGGTTACCTAACAGTGATGGAAAGCCTGAGCAGCGAAGGAAAAGGGGATTGCAAATCTGACTGAACGCGGGCATTTCAGGTTTGGAAATATGTGCTACCTACTAAAATGAGCTATCGACTAATTCAGGAAGAAATGTTATATGGGCTTAATGTTCATCTTCATCCACACTATAATGAGAAGGATTAGACTGGCTTCCATATGTGGAATATTTATTTCAGCAATACAAGAAAATGTATTTCCCTAATATTTTTTTCTGTATGCACAAGGCCCTAAATTTTACAGATGTGATTAATGTTTTAATTTGCTGTTCTAGTTGGATACAAGTTTACCATACAATATAAATTACTTACAAAGAAATTTGCTTATATGGAGTTTAATTCATAAGCTGTTTAACCACCTTGTGTGGTATTGCTGCTATTTCTTTATGGGACTCTGCAGCTATGCAGCTTATTTTAAAAATAAAAGCAATCATCCTGTAAAATGTTTTTTAATCATTTAAACTGAAATATTAGGGAAAGATAACATATACTCAAACAATTGTCATTTTGGTTAAAATTGAAAATGAAGCAAAACAAAAAACCGAAGCCTTAACAATTAAATCCTGGCTACATTTTTAAAAATTCAAAGCTAGCCATATATGTTTAATGTTCACAAGCCTGATATGTTTAATGTTCACTTTTCAATTCTCTTGTTATTTAGTCATCTAGTATTCTTTTGGCATGCACTTAGTATAGGTTGGTTAAATAAAATACTGGTAAATGTGATGCTGGACCTTATTTCCTTACAAATTAATTCTTATCCTGTTTCTCTCAGAATAAATAATGCATTTTTTAGTAATGGAAGATCATGTTAAAATAGCACTAGCCCACCTATTTACCTCTTTTCAACTTGAGCTCAATAAAACGTGTCTATATGAATTAATTAGTATGTGTGAATTTAGGTTCTTTCATTTGTAGTAGAAAGGTGACATCAGTATTCCCCTTATCTACATTTTATTGTGAGGACCCATCACATAACATATTTTGAAATGCATTGAAAACTTTAAAGTTAAATATTTGTATTTGTCTTTGCTATTAACAAATAAGCTTTTCATTCAAATGCCAAAGAAGACCACTGCTGGAAGGTGAATTATCACAAGAAATATCAGTCAGTATGGAACAAGGGGACAGATCCAGGTGTTGTGGGACCTGATGCATATACCATTTCTGAGAAGAGGACCCTCACCCTCTTAAATAACAAAAGAGTACAAAATTGTGCTTACAGATTTATGTGAAAAGTGAATATTCATTTAGAATGAGAAAACTAAGCACAACAAACTACTGGAGACTTGAAGATACAGGTCCTGTTCTAGGAAACTGAGGCAATTTACTAGAAGTACTCACATAGTAATGCGACTTGAATGCAATCTCTCTACCTCTCCCCATCTAGAACCCTCTCTGGCTCTCAGTCACTCTCTTGCCCTCTCACAATAGCCTGGAGGGTTAATATTAACTTTACCTGGAGTTGGCTTCTGCTGGGAACTTATAGTGGTAAGCACAATATAGATCTTTGCTAGTTTTCTCACTTAGTTGTTGTTTTTGTTTTTCTTCAGATCTTTATTGGAGTATAATAGCTTTACAATGTTGTGCCAGTTTCCACTGTACAACAAAGTAAATCAGCTGTATGTATACATATATCCCCATATCCCCTCCCTCTTGAGACTCCCTCCCACCCTCCCTATCCCACCTCTCTAGGTCATCACCAAGCATCGAGTTGATCTCCCTGTGTTGTACAGCAGCTTCCCACTAGCCATTTATTTTACATTTGGTAGTGTGTAGATGTCAATACTACTGTCTCACTTCGTGCCAGCTTCCCCTTTTCCTCCTGTGTCCTCAAGTCACTTTTAATAATTCATTTAGTGCTTCTTAGTCTGTATAAAAATGAAGAGTTGCTTAGAATCGAGGAAATTGTAACAAAAAGAAAGATAAGTATGAAAAAGAAACAAAGGAGAGCTGTATAATTCCAAGTAGCTTGAAGAGAGGAAATCGTATTTTCCCAATGCGCTTATGGATTAATTGGGTGAGATGAATCATAAGCATACAAGAAGAGCAGGCATCTATGCCTCACTGGTTCCAGGTGTATCATTGTCCAGGTCATGTATAATTAAATCCAGAAGCACATGGTCATCATTAGATTCCATTTACAATGGGGCAGTTTGCATACTATATTTTAATAGATAATGTGGAAAGTAAATTTTCTGAAAAAATGTCTTTCTCCCTGTAATGGGATCTAAAGCACAATGACTGAGGTTTGAGTTGCACTGTTATAGTTTTCCTTAAATACATTTTCTTTTCCTTGCTTTCCTTTCCCAAATGCCATTTGATTTTACTGAAGTCCACTTTTGGAGTTTCCTGCTATTTCATTAAACATGAACAGAAATAACAGGGATAATGTAAGTTCTATGGAATCCAAATTGAATAGTCACATATTTAGCTTTTTTTTTTTACATTAAAAACAAAAACTTCCCAAAGTGTCAAAGTAAGAAATATTCTCTAGAAAAACCTCTAACAAGTAGTTGCAAAGGAACATAGAAATCTGGAAATATTTTTGTTCTGAATATAATACAGCTTTACAATTAGATTTTAACTTTTTAGCATGACCAGTATATTGTAAATAAACAGTGAAATTTCCCATACTGAAATATCTGATCATTTTATTAAGTTTAGGAAGATTAGTGTTCTCTGTTTTTTGTTTGTTTTTTAATTTATTTTTTATTGAAGTAAAGCACAGGGAACTATGTTCAATATCCTGGGATAAACCATAATGGAAAAGAATATTAAAAAAGTATATATGTGTTCTCTGCATTAATGTATGAAACATCTGTGATTATACTACTTGTCCTTGGACCTCAAAAGACCAGGAAATGTAGTGTGTAAGAGAGGGGAAGAGAAAGACTTGAACCCTAGATCCGAGGAGGAAGGTTGCCGTGCAGGCAGGTAGAAATCAGCAGCAGTGGTGAAGGGCCTCAAGGGACAGTACATTTCACCTCAACAGGAAGAATTTTCTTTTTGCTTTTTGACGTGTGTGTAGCAGCCTAGCCATTATCAGCTTGAACATTATGTCAGTTTGGTATTAACTGCTGCCTCCTTAAGGGGCAAACAGGGGGAAGCATGTTTGTGAATTTGAATTTTATAGCCAAAAAGCACAGCCCACTAAGTACACTTTTTCAAGGAAGGCTATTGTTGAGTAAAAAACATATTTAGGTTCTGCAATACTTGAATTATTGAAAATTGAATTGATCTTTCTGTATTCTTCCTTATTAGGCACACTGTAAAAATCAATGTAGTAATAATAAATAATAGACTTGTATTGAATACTTACTATATCCCAGACATTCTTTTAAGCACTTTAAATGTATTAAGACATTTAATTCTCAAAATACTCTTTTTTTTTCATTTTACTGATGACAAAACTGAAGCTCAGAGAGGTTAAGGAAATTTCCCAAGTTCACAAGCTAGTAAGTAGTCATAAATCCAGGATTTGACCTGAAAACCTAGCAGCAGAGTCCAAACTCTACTATACTACCTCTCTGTAAGATACTAAAGACTTAATTCTTCAAATCTTGAGTACATTACAGTAGAGGCCAAATCAAACATGCAGACCTAACCTAGAAAATATTGAACTGATTATGTTAAAACAGTTCTATTCATATTTGTTTTCTGGTTCAATATTTCTCCTAATGGTACAGCTTCTGTACATCTAAGGATAAACATTTAAAATCATACTTTGTGCTGACTCATATATGTTTGCCCAAGTCTATTTTTATGATGAAGTCCTTGATAACTATTCACCTTGCATCTTCTTATTTGTTGGTAGTACATGTTACTAAGACAGAAAACAACTTTGTACAACCTATATTTCTGCAAAGAATTAACATAACTTAAGTGTACAAACTCACTGATTTAGTAGAAACATAAGAGTAGGATTCTAGCACTTGTGTATATAATGTAAGATCCATATTTTTTAAACAAAAATTTAAGGACTCCACAAATACAATGGAAACAGAAATGGAAACATCATTTTGAATTAGGCGATGGTTTAGAATTAGACCTATTTGACTTCATTCACCTAATTAATAAACATTTATTCATAACCTTTGATATCTTTACATTGTGATGGAGAACAAGGATTAGAATTAAAAAATAAATGTTGGTCCTGTTTTCTTTATTACTTATGTATTACATATGACACTGTCTTGTTTCAAAAAGAGAGTTATGTAATATGGTTTTTTTGTCTTCTTCTTTTTATGATTGAGAAAGAATATTATGTAGATAGTCCTAGCTAGAAACATGGAAAAATAATAAATTGGCTTAGAATAAAAAGGATACTTAAAAAAAACTTCACCTGTTATGACTTCTATGTATGACAGTAAGACATTGCCAGATTGCTGTGGGATATACTGGTGATCTGCAGAATAAAGGAGAAGTAGGAGATATGGACCTTTAGACAGTAAACTTAAAGCCTATTTGGAAAGAAATGGCACACATATGAAGTAACCTGAGAATGTTGCAAAACAGCATACAGTAGTGTGAGACAAGTGGGGAAGAGCTGCTTAGAAAACAGTGTATACGTGTGGTAAATGAATGGTCTCAGTCGCTGTGATTTCTCACGCGTGTGAAGTTTTAGCTGATCCTTGGGAAAAAAGGATGCCTACCGATTGAAAGGGAAGGACTGGGAGAGAATTCCAGGTGGAAAAATAGTGAACTTGAGGGCACGGTGTCAGCAACTTGTAGACTTAAATTGTATGTAGGCAGTTACTATAGCTTTTGTAAGTGCGTATTTATGTTCAATGATATAAGAAAAAATATATTATCTCTTCAATGAATATAGTTAACTTTGTTTTTATTTGAAAGCAAATTACTTTGTTTGGAGAGTTCCACTAGTGCATTCAGTGCAATGCAAAGAAATAACTAAAGGTAAAATCTACCATAATATTTGTATGAAAGCGAAACATTATTTTAACATTGAGTCTAGTGTTGGGGTACTAGTTTTAAATTGTTTTGTGAATGAGAGATGCATCTTATTAATAGAGACTTAACCTAAATACAAGAGCTTAATAGGGCTGGAGAAATCAACTGTGATGTTTTAGTGGATTATAAAAAGATTTAATGATCAGTGACTGATTCCTATTTCCTTTTTCATTGCTGATAACATAGCAATGAAACTGCTGCCAGTATTGCTTTCTGTAAGTTTACTGAGAATCATTGTTTTTTAAAAAAGGGGAGAATAAAAAGACAAAATGAGATTAGAATTATTTGTTTGTCTGTATAAGGTTTGCCTGATCCTGTTTAGAGTCACTTTGGGGATCTGCAAGTTTTTATTCCAAAGTTATGCCATTTGAAACCCTTCGGTGGCATAAACATTCCATTACATAGAAAAGCAGACACGTATACAAACTTCACTTGGCAGAAATATATGTTTGCAGCCAACAGACTGTGCACAATAAGCCCAGAATGAAATATAATCAGGGGTCTGATGCTGACATGGTAAGAAGTCTGTGGTCTCCTTAAAAAGTGATGAAAATGTTTTCCCTTAGAAATCAATTACAAAGAAAAAAGCGGGGCGGGGGAGAGGGAGAGAGCTCCAATGTTTTCTCTGGAAATGTGTGTTTAATAATTGCTTAATGTTTGTTTTTATAGAAAAACTATCAAAACAAATTAAGTGTACCTTTGCATTTTGAAGATCCTGTACGTTAAGACAGGGAGTTGAAAGGTTTTGACCTTTCAGAGATCGTCTGACCACTCAGAGATCGTCAGCACGCTCTCTCCATTAGTAAACTTGCCACATCCTCAGGCCTGGTCCTCAGCCTTTCAGGATCCTCAATTAGTTTTGGTCAGCACACCAAGGGTTCACGGGCCCCAGACAGCTGGATACCCACTTATTCCTTTTGCGGAGAATGCTTCCTTAAATATCAAATGACAAATTATTAATTTACAATGAAAAATACAAATGTTGATCCATCCAGATTTCTCAAGTTGGCCTAACCAAAGCTTTTACAAAGCTTCTGCTTAGGAGGCTGAGTTATTAGATAGTCTCTCAGTTTCCTCCTGTAAATGACTGATGACATCTGTTTTGTCAGGTTTTGATAGTTTGAAGACAAACCAATCAACCTATTTTTGCATGGTTTTCCTTACACAGCACCAATGGTGCCTAGGACAGTTTTTCAACTTTATTTTTTCCTGGGGATACACACACACACACATACACACATATATCATTAACATTATAAAATGAGCAGGCATCAGAGATTCAAATAAATGATGAGACGTGTCTGTTTAATTACAGGTACATTAATGTGATACAGAGAATATACATTTGACATAGAACATTTCCTCCATGTATTAAAAGAGGACTATGGGAATCATTTGTTGAAATTCACTAGGCAACAAATAGGTGGATAATCTTTGTTATTATAAGTGGGAGATAAATGCATTTAGCATTTATGCTCATAACTAGCTACTCAGCTTGCTTACCTTCAGCTGGGAATTCCCTCACCCAAATGATATACCAGGTACCCCTCCAAACCTTCTCCCAGACACAAGCAAACCAATCACAGTAATCTCTTACCATGTCCACAGGTAGATACTTGACCCTAGCCTGATCTATCACAGTCCATTTTTTGAAAATTTGGGACCTGAAAAATACTCTTTCTTTTTCTGGTGGCTAAAGCTGTAAAATATATACTTTGGGAACTATCAGTGGCCACATGGAAAGTGCAGGTCTGCAAAGATACAGTGTGTAAAGCAAATATAAAAAATCAAAGAAAGTAAATGAAGACTGTCCCAGAAGCATTAAAATTCCTGGTTCCACTTGCCTTTGAGGTTCATATCCCTGAGGTTCCTGTAGCAATTTTGGTTTTCATTTTGAATATGAAATTTTGAGACAGAAAACTGTCCCTCATCCACTAAACTTCAGCTTCCATTAACTGGAACCAGAATTTTTTTTAATAATAAAAGGAAAATTATTGGGAAATATTGAGAATTATTTTTTAGCCAGATGCAATACAAAGAAACTTAGTGATAAAAATATATATATGCATTTTTAATAGAAAGAAAAATATATTGCAAGTTATATAGCATTTTCTTGATTCATTAAGGGGCCTTAGTCATTGACAATTTGTACAAAAACCATGTAATTCCATATAAAAACTCATTATTCGTGCCTGTATATTGGTACCCAAGGGAGACATATATACTCCTATATATATAGGAGTATTAATTTTTCATGACATATTGATTTTTATCTCTTTTAATTGAAAACCTTGCATTAGTAAGATAATATCTAATTACTACTAAAACCCTAAAGGAGCTGTTATCGCCAGTATTTTCTTAATCGCAGTCCTAAGTAGGATATTTGTTTCTGCTCATTATCAGTAAGTGTATTTGCTAAATGTGCACTGTTTCCAAAGCACATGTAGAAGATGTTGAGGGTGAGATATAAAATGAAATGCATAACTTCTAAGAAGAATTAAATGATGGTTGGATATGCTTCCCTAGGTCTAAAAAGTATATACGTAGCTCAGCACACAAACAACTTTTTATTAGAATGTTTAAAGCATCTAAATTCTCAATGAAACACTGATGAATATGGAGTGGAGTTAAGTATGTGTTCTGCAATAAAAGCTTTTTGTAGTATTTTGAATGAAGAGAAAGACACTTGAAAATACATACGTATTTTATGTAACTATATATGTGGTTTTAGTTACTGTTCCAGATGGGACTGTTAACCTAAAGAATCAGTCTCAGAAATGCTTTCTCCCAACTCAAAACAGATGTCCAGTCTGCCCTCCTTTGCCTAAAACACCTTTTCCCATTTCCACCCCACCCTTAACTCACAGCTTTTCTAACTCCTGCTCATTCTTCATATTCCAGCTGATGGACCTCTCTTCAGAAAGCCTGTCATTAGCTTCCTAAAACTGAGTTAGATGCCCCTCGGAGGACAGTCAGTTCCGATCTCATGCCTGGGCATTCTCACTGAATCAAAATGCCCTGTTTACTAATCATTCTCCTCAATAAACTGTAAATTCCTACAGAGTAGAAATTGGGCTCATTTTGACCACAGTGTCATCAGAGGTTAGTACAGTGCTCAGTATATAGTTTCTTAATAATAAATAAAGCAGAAATAAATAAATACACTTAGGGATTTTATATAAAAATTATCAAATAGATGGTTCATAGAAAAGAAGATGGAAAAATAGTTAAAGTCTGAGGAAACCCAAGGTTGTTTTCTCTAATCAAAAATTGAAATTTCTGAAATTGAAAATTGAAGCTAAGGGTTTGGTTATAACATGGAATCATAGAATAAATGAATATATTAGTCAGGAGGGATCTTATATTACTTAAATTACCTCTCAAATGATAGGCAATAGTGAGACATGGCATGATATTTGTTGGGGAAATTGTAAGCCTAAAATAAATTGCACATGCTTCCTAGCCTGTATAGCATACTGATATGGAAATCATGATTGGGGACAAGATATTTCACACCAGTAATTAAGTGTAAACATGGTGTTCTTGCTTCTACTATGCTCATAACTATGCGCTATCCACTTTGGTTGGAAAAAATAACCTTTTGTATAAATTATTGTTAATAATACCTTAATGAACAGTGTATCCCCTCAATTTTTTTTTCAGAATAAGTTCTTTTTATTAAGAAAAGGCTATTGAATAAAAAGATTATTGTGCCTGATTTATGGGGCTTTTAAATAGCAGACAACCCTTCCAATCAGGAAGGAGGACTGTAATTTTTAAGATTCACAGTCTGTAATGAGGACACAACACTCAGCTGTCATTGCACCCAGATTAGAAATAAACTGCAATAACTTTCCTTTTATATTTCTCTTCTGTTTACATAGTGTAAAAATGCATTATTTTATCTAAATATATCATTGATTATTCCTAATAAAGATTATTTATAAAGAGAGTAAAATAGGAGATTTGGCCTCAGGCAATAAGGGAAAAATATTGAACTTGGTTCATTATTTCTGTTAACCACTTATCTTCACCTGTGAATAATCTTACACGGGTATTATACTAAATGTATATTAATTCAATCTACTGATCACGTGTACTTTTATGAAAATGTGTAGTTAGAATTGTACCTACACAAATGGACAAATAGACATGGGTGCATTTTAATTATAGAAAATGTTAAGCATTAAAAATATAAATTATATACTAAACACCCATTTTTATACCATCCAGCTTCAGAAATAAACTTTAAAATCATTAGAGACCCCTGCATTGGTCTGATTCCTCACTCTGCCCCTAGATTAACTTCGATTCTGAATTTTCATTTCTTTATATTTGTAATAAATATGTTTAAATAACATATAGCATTGACTATATATTTTTAAGTTAACATTACTCATACTACAGAAATCTTTCAGCAACGTACTCTTTGCACTAAACATTCTATTTTTGAAAATCTGAGACTTGTGGCTCCATTGATTTACTTCTGCTGTTTAATGACATTCGATTTTATGCCAAATTTTATTCAAAATACACTTGTTTTAATTTAATTTAAAAATATTATAAATGATATTATTCTTATACATACCTTGTGCACACATATATATGAAAATGTCTTAGGAGTATATACTTTGAAGTTGTTAAGAATTTGAAACTACATCTGCATTTGATATTGTTAAATTGGTTAAGTAATTTTAACAATTTACACTCCTATCAGTTGTAAATAAAAGTGACTCCTTTTATATCCTTAAGAACACTTGATACTTTCAGAATACCAATCTTTTTGTCATATCTACTGGATGTGAAATAATATTCCACTGGCCCATTTCCTGACTACCGGGGGTAGGGGAAGGGGGTTTGGAGAGGTTCAGATTTCTTTTTTTTTTTAATTTAGTTTCTATTTTATTTTGGATTATAGTTGATTTACAGTGTTGTGCCAGTTTCAGGTATACAGAAAAGTGATTCAGTTATACATATACATATATACATTCTTTTCCAGATTCTTTTCCCATATAGCTTATTACAGAATATTGAGTAGAAGTCCCTGTGCTATAGGCCCTTTTTTATTATCTGTTATATATATAGTAGTGTGTGTATGTTAACCCCCAGCTCTTAATTTATCCCTCCCCTGCCACATTTCCCCTTTGGTAACCATAAGATTGTTTTCGAAGTCTGTTTCTGTTTTGTAAATAAGTTCATTTGTATCATTTTGCTTTTTCGATTCCACATATAAGTGATACCATATGATGTGTCTTTCCCTGTCTAATTTACTTCACTTAGTATGATAATCCCTAGGTCCATCCATGTTGCTGCTAATGGCATTATTTCATTCCTTTTTATGGCTGAGGAATATTCCATTGTGTATATGTACCACATCTTCTTTATCCATTCCCTTGTTGATGGACATTTAGGTTGCTTCCACGTCTTGGAAGCAAGAAGTAACCTTTCATGTCTATTGTAATTAGTGCTGCAATGCATATTGGAGTGCATGTGTCTTTTTGAATTATGGTTTTCTGTGGATGTGTGCCCAGGAGTGAGATTGATCATATGGCAGTTCTATTTTCAGATTTTTAAGGAACCTCCATACTATTCTCCATAGTGGCTACATCAATTTACATTCCCACCAAAAATGTAAGAGTGTTCCCTTTTCTCCATACCCTCCCCAGTATATATTGCCTGTAGACTTTTTGATGATGGCCGTTCTGACTGGTGTGAGGTAATATCTCATTGCAGTTTTGATTTGCATTTCTCTAATAACTAGCGATGTTGAGCAGCTTTTCATATGCTTTTTGACCATCTTTATGCCTTCTTTGGAGAAATGTCTATTTAGATCTTCTGCCCACTTTTTGATTAGGTTGTTTGATTTTTTTATATAGAGCTGCATGAGCTGTTTTTATATCTTGGAGATTAATCCCTTGTCAGTCACTTCGTTTGCAAATATTTTCTCCCATTCAGTGGGTTGTCTTTTTACTTTTTTATGGTTTCCTTTGCTTTACAAAAGCTTTTAAGTTTAATTAGGTCCCATTTGTTTATTTTTGTTTTTATTTTCATTACTCTAGGAAGTGGATCCAAAAATATATTGCTGTGATTTATGTCTAAGAGTGTTCTTCCTATGTTTGCTTCTAAGAGTTTTATAGTGTCCAGCCTTACATTTAGGTCTTTAGTCCATTTTGAGTTTATTTTTGTGTATGGTGTTAGAGAATGTTCTAATTTCATTCTTTTACATGTAGCTATCCAGTTTTCCCAGAGCACCATTTATTGAAGAGACTGTCTTTTCTCCATTGTACATTCTTGCCACCTTTGTCATAGATTAATTGACAATAAGTGCATGGGTTTATTTCTGGGCTTTCTATCCTGTTCCATTGATCTATATTTCTGTTTTTGTTTTTGTGCCAGTACATACTATTTGGACGACTGTAGCTTTGCAGTATAGTATGAAGTCAGGGAGCCTGATTTCTCCGGCTCTTGTTTTCTTTCTCAGGATTGCTTTGACTATTTGGGGTCTTTTGTGTTTCCATACAAATTGTGAATTTTTTTATTCTAGTTCTGTGAAAAATGCTATTGGTAATTTGATAGGGATTGCATTGAATCTGTAGATTTTCTTGGGTAGTGTAGTCATTTTGACAATATTGATTCTTTCAATCCAAGAACATGATATATCTTTCCATCTGTTTGTGTCATGTTCAATTTCTTTCATCAGCATCTTATAGTTTTTGGAGTACAGGTCATTTACCTCCTTAGGTAGGTTTATTCCTACGTATTTTATTCCTTTAGGTGTGATGGTAAATGAGATTGTTTCCTTAATTTCTCTTTCTGATCTTTCATTGTTAGTGTATAGGAATGCAAGAGATTTCTGTGTGTTAAGTTTGTATCTTACAACTTTACCAAATTTATTGATGAGCTCTAGCAGTTTTCTGATAGCATCTTTAGGATTTTCTATGTATAGTATCTCATGTCATCTGCAAACACTGGCAATTTTGCTTCTTCTTTTCCAATTTGGATTCCTTCTATTTCTTTTTCTTCTTTAATTGCCATGGCTAGGACTTCCAAAACTATGTTGAATGAAAGTGGTAAGAATGGATCATTCTTATTGGTCTTAGATGAAATGCTTTCAGCTTTTCAGCACTGAGAATGATGGTGTGTGTGGGTTTGTCATCTATGGCCTTTATTTTGTTGAGGTAGGTTCCCTCTATGCCCACTTTCTGGACAGTTTTTATTATAAATGGGTGTTGAATTTTGTCATAAGTTTTATCTATATATGTTGAGATGATCACATCATTTTTATTCTTCAGTTAGTTAATGTGGTATATCACACTGATTGATTGTGGATATTGAAGCATAGTTGCATTCCTTTGGATAAATCTCATTTGATCATGGTGTATGATCCTTTTAATGTATCAGATTTGGTTTGCTAGTATTATGTTAAGGATTTTTGTTTCTATGTTCATCAGTGATATTGGCCTGTAATTTTCTTTTTTTGTTGTATCTCTGCCTGGTTTTGGTATCAGGGTGATGGTGGCTTCATAGAATGAATTGGGGAGTGCTCCTTCCTATGTAATTTTATGGAAGCATTTCAAAAGGATAGGTGTTAACCAGATTTCTTCTTTTGTGAGTTACCTTCATAAATAAATCTGCTTTTTTTAAAAAAAATAGTTTTTGTTTATTGATTTCTATCAGTTCTGCATATGCTCTAGATGCTAATTTTTGTCTCATATATGCCTTGCATATATTTTCTGCCACTTTCAATTGTTTTTAGTTGATATAAAGTTAATATGCAATATTCTCAGAAATTTTCTACTAAAGTTACTTAAGTTTTGCTTTTCATAGTATTTAATACATTGGTTTTTTGTTGTTGTTATAAAACAGCTTTCTAAGTTTTTATATGAATAAACTAACATTTTTTGCACCATTGATTGAATATTCTGTCTTTTCCCCATGAATTTTCAATACCAAACCGGATATAAAGTAGGAGGAGAAAATCTTAAAATATATTACATTTTAAGCTGAAACAAGAAAAATGAGGATTGGGAGATATCATTATTGTTTTGGCAAAACTAAAAATTCCTGGATAGGACACTAATAAATTTCTAGCTATAAAGACCATGACATTGAGATAAATATAGAAATTTGCAACACTGAGGCAGCAAAGTCGAAATGCAATATGTATTGATGAAAATTAGGAATGTTTTAGGATATTTCACATACTTCACTGTTTTCAAAAAATTCTTCAATTTTTACCTTGGTTTTTAAATTACTGAAAGGAAATTTTGCACACACACACACAAACACACACACACAGAATTACGTGACAACACATAAGTAACAATGAGCATCCATTGCAGTAAGTTAACTTGCTCCTGGTGGGAAATCCGACATTATAGCTAGTTTCTAATGCTTCTGTTAAAAAAAAATCCTGTAAAGTGCCCTTTTAAAATTGAATTTCTAGAAAAGAAAGAAGCAATTTCCTACCACAGCATAAAATATTATCATTAAATTAATATATTTAGCTATTACCTCTCATTTCTACCCTGTCCCATTTTATATAAGCATGAACAAAGAGCAAAAGCAATTATGAGACAGCATCTTAAATTAAAAAAGCAAAAAAAAAGCAGTTGGTGAATTGGGTAAAGTTATCACAAAAATATAAGCAAATTTATTGCATATTTGTATAGAAATATTAAAATTAATATGGAAAGTCTTGATTGTGATGCTCAGCCTATTAAGAAATGTAACCAATAAGATACATATGCTTTTTTAACATACTCTATTTTTATTCATATGTGACTGATTTTGAGGCATAGTTTTGTTGAATACAAAAATAAAGTGAAATATTTCATTGAGATTCATGCATTTTATATGTGGCCTTGTGTAGATATATTACTTAAGCTATGATCAGAAACAATCTGATCATTTGAAATTACTATTATTTGAAAAACTACAAGACTAGTGTCCACACACAGATGTTTGTCCATATATTGGCAATCCTGTTGTTATAGTTTCTTCCAAATGATTCTTTAAATGTTGTGGTATTTGATTTAGTCAGTGGGACTAATATATGATGTCTTTTGAGCTAAGACGCTTACAGTAGTTTTCTTTCAAGTCATTATAATTATTGGAAAAAATTGACAAAAATGGATTAAATATCAACAAATTTCTCTTTTTTTTCACAGCAACTTTAGAATATTTAGCAGTTTGTCTACCGGGAGGGTTATGCATTGCCCCATTAAATAGATGTGAACATACTTAGTTGGTTATAGCCACATTAATTTTATAGAACATGATAGAAATATGTTGTTAATGTATCATCCTACCCCAAACATTTGTTCTGTGGCTGTTATTTTATTTTTGTCACCATTAAAAATATACTGGGCAAGAAAATTTTGTTAAATGAGCAGACGCCCCACCAATCCACTGCAAACAGATTTCTTCAACCACTTAGAAAGGCATTCTTTGTTCTTAACTCAGGGTTGTAGTGGAATTAAATGGAAATAATTCACAAACATCAATAAGTACTAAAGTATTTATTATGTTATAATTAATATTATTTTACAATTAAAACAAAATGAAAGATAAACTGTTATTCATAAAGCTGTGATTCCTTCCAAAATTACATTAGTTTTTTTCTCTCTAACTCCAGTACTTATCCATATACATAAGTAGACATACTGTCTTATAGTTACAAATTTGTATTAAGCTTAAAAAATATAGTTTATGAAAAAATTTCTTTGTTGCTAAATAGACTTTCTAATTTTCATATTTAATGTCTATATCAAATAATATGTGAAGGTTGATCTTTGCTTTTGTATATTTTAACATCTTATCACAAATAATTCTGCCATTGTTTCCTTCCACCTTACCATGTTAAGACTCATATTCTTATGTTTTCTTTCATGAGGTTTCATTAAAAAAATTCATAACTCAATACCCTGATTTGTTCAATGTAAGGTTTAAAATATGACAATTCTCTCAGAATTATAACATTTTATATGGGTATAAAATTTGGATTTATTCAAACTATGGGAGTTAATAAATTTATACAGTCTCTGAAACATTTTTTTCAACTTTTTAACTATTTTAGTAAGTTACTTTCATGTTATTTTAAACTTTTGATTTAGGTGATACTGATTTTCATTTTGTAAATTAAGCACCGACAAACACAGTCTTGTAGGAACAAGATTCTTTTCTTTAAAAAAGAAAAAACATGCACACACTGTAAAATGGATAACCAACACGGATCTACTGTATAGCACAGAGAACTGCTCAATATTATGTGGCAGCCCGGATGGGAGGGGAGTTTGGGGAGAATGGATACTTGTATATGCATGGCTGAGACCCTTTGCTGTGCACCTGAAACTATCACAATATTGTTAATTGGCTATACTCCGATATAAAATAAAAAGTTAAAAAAAGTTAAAAAAAATTCTTCTGAAAAGCTGCAAATCAAAATACTCATGTCAAGCAAGGCTTATATTCTACTGAACACTTTCACATTTGGAAAATAGCTGACTTAAAGACCCTGTTTTGAACCCATAATATTCGTTCCTTAGTGGCTATTCACCCCTTTAGTCTGCTTCTAAACTTTAGAAAAAATTTTATACCATGTTCAGCTTAAATTAGAAAAAAAAATAGCTCATTTTATAAAAAGGTTTTCTGTAACACTATGTGTATGTGATAGGACTATCGTTAAGGAAAAAAAAGAGAAGAAATGTTTTCTAAAATGGGATGACTTCAATGAAACTGCTCTCTGTACAGCAGCATCATGTATTTTACTTGAATGAAGTTGTTAAACAAGATCTCCGTTTGCATACACTGTTGTGCAGTTATCAACCCAATCAAAAACTCACTCATTGTTTTTTAATTCAAAAGTGATTAGCAAGTGCTGAGAAGTCATCTTATCTCACTAAAACACAGGTACCAACTCAGAGTAAATATTTTGGTAAACAATTATTCTGTCCTTGCATATTCAGCAGTGTGCTAAATTATGCATAATCTTGCATAAGTAATAAGTGAAGGTAGCTTAAATTCAGTTGTTTTTTTTTTTTTTTAACCTGACCTATTTCTTTCAGTGCTGTTAGCTGCTTAAATCATGTATGAGCTTTCTGTAAGGCTTCAATGAGTAGCTTGGGTGGAGAAACTTCAGTAATAAATTTCAGGAGAAGACACGTTTTTTGACAGGCCTAACGCAACACATACAGAGTCTGGAACTCACACTCTGGGAATTTAGAGCAATCCTTGCAAAGCAGCTTTTCCCTGTTATATTAATAGAGAAAATGAAGTATGAAAGTCCTCAGGAATTACTGCTAGGTGTAATTTAAATAATTTACCAGAAGACAGTTCAGCACATGCATAGAACAGGGGCATACAGAGTTTGCCATAAGCAGTTTATAAATAAACTATATTCCGCTGAAGTAAGTCAGGCATAAATTATAACTATTCCTTCTGTGGCTGTACCCCGTTGCTCATTGTAATAGTTGTTTTAAAAAAAATTTCTGGGTTATAACCTTCTCCTGGAAATCACAGACATTGCCAGCCTTGTACCTTGCTTATGGGCATCCTTGTGGTTAATGGTTTGGTGGCTATGGGATCAAAGTAACATTACTGTTGTTGGAAATAAAGAAAAAATGCATTACATATCTACAAACAGAATTCTGGGAAAATTCCTTCGCCTGGTTGGGGGTGAGGGAGAAATGTGGTCAAAGACCATCAAGGAGATACAGACCATTTTATGAAAGCTTTACACCTTATATACAGAGAAAAAAGGGTATTCTTTCTATTTCCTGCCTCGAGTGTTGTGCCTTGAATTATCAGGCCAAAGTAAAAATGCTAAAAGGAAATATATAATACTCAAAATTATGCAGAAATTATTTGTAAAATATGCATTTAGAGGTTAAACAGCTTCTATTCCATAGAGCCTTGAGTTATTAAAGAGCAGAAAGGGTATAATGGCAGTCAAGTTTTCCCTAAAATATACTGTTTGTGCTTTGGAAAGAGACCTTGTTAAAGGAAGGTGATCTGGAGTGCTTACTCCACTCCTAAAAATCAAATTATAAACCAGGATTCTGTAACTTTTATTTTCACTTAGCTTTCCTCCACTAGATAAAATAGACTCCTTGGAAAAAAATAGTATAAACTAGAGAATGAATAGCTGAGATCCTGATATTACATAGGAAACACAGAAAAATAATGTTCATTCTCATAAGTGCTCTTTTAAATATACATGAATCACACTTCCTAAGTTGTACTTTGGAGTAATATCCACTGCAGCACCTCAGTTCTCCATACTTCATATACATGCATGCATGCACGTACTCACTAATATATATACACACATATATATGATTATATGTATATATTTATGGGTTATATTTGCATATTTATACATATATATGAGTTAGAACTCATTATATATCTAATTATGTGTGTATATATGTATGTATATTTTTCAGAGTTAAAATTTTGTCTGGGAATGCATGTTCTAAATACAGGTGTTATAACTAGAATCCTACAGGGGATAGTAGGGAGCGTAGAAGGAAATGTCGCAATGATTATACTTTCATTTTCAGAATCAACTTTTTAATATTGACTTCATAACTTAAAAACACCTGTTAACAAAAGAAATTCTTTTCTGAGCCTTGATCTGCAATATGGAATGAAAATACACTTTTATTTGCCCATGTCTTTAATGGAGAAGAAACACTTGATGTAGTTGCCATTCAGACATTCAGATCTGGGCTCTGATGTAGTTACATGATCTTCATCTGTGATATTAAGGGTCTTCATTGGGATATATTGCTTGTGGTGATGGGTCTACATTGAGAAGCTTGGCCCAAGTTATGAGACAAATAAGTTTTGAGAATGTAATGGACAGTATGGTGACTATAGTTAATAATTATGTATTGTATATTTAAAATTTGCTGAGAGTAGATCTTGTGTTCTCATCAAAAAGTGAAAATAAAAAGTAACTATGTGAGGTGATAAATGTCTTAACTTGATTGTGGTACTCATTTCACAATAAATACATACATCAAATCATCATGCTGTAAACTTTAAGTATATTACATTTTTGTCAACTATACCTCAATAAAGCCAGGGGAAAAAAATGAAAGCTTGGCCCAGAATCTTAAAATCAGCAACCTGGTTAATATGAGGTAGAACCTGTAATTTCAACTGAGTGTTACAAGTAAAGTAAACTGCTGCAGTAGATATGTAACCTGCAGGAAAATTCAGAATTGTGTAAAACTCCTTAAAGCTTATTTGGGTTTGTACTTGCCTGAATACAGGAAGAAATGAAGAAGTTCTAATATATTTCTGCCCTTGATAAGCAATCAATAACAACATGTGTAAAATTATAACTGGAGATTATTGCTAAAATAATTTGTGATTTTCTATGTGTATCATTCACACAAGATAAGTACATTTGTATTTAACTATTATAGATGCTAGTCTCACAATGTAGTTTGAGGGCTGCTGAAAATCTCTCTGCATTTGGTTGGGAAAGCATATTCTAAAAAATCTGAGAGAATACTGTTCTAATATCAAATGGGAATAATATAAGAAATTTAGTGAAAAATAAATGCTATAATAAGCATTTACATAATGCTAATTTCATATATATGTGAGACTACAGTTTGATTCTACGGGTGTGAAATTTAGGTACAGTAGCAGTTGATGAGATGTGCTTGGCAAGATTGGGCAGGGAGAAGGGAGTTAGTGGTACCTTGTGCTGCTGTGGAAGGGAATCCCTCATTGGAGCCCCAGAGGGAATCCTGTGAAATAGGAGATATTAAGATGCCCTGTAGCTACTGAAAGTTGGGAGTATATATGCAAGATAAAGTAGTGCCACAAGTAAGATAACAAATTCACAGCTTCACTGTTTTGGCTTTGGTCAGTCTGAGGTTGGCACAAATAAATTCAACTTCCTATCATTTTGTCTAGTCATTTATAAATCTGTAATCAAAACCCATATTGATAATAGAAAACTTCTTGTTGATATATTTGACACTTGTATGAAAATCTAAGCCATCTATTACTGTAATAGAATTCATCCTTCCAACATAGCTTTTTTATCAGTGATTGTTTCCATGTTAACATGTTGAATTTGTTACTCTAATGGAAAGTTTGGCAGCTCCCCTCATATTGCTATATGAAAGAAATAGTCTATCAAAGAAATAAATCAGGTTAACCAATGTGCAAAGATCCATTTTAACCACCTAATGTAAGATATGCACATGTGTATGTTTTGGGTGTGTAGAGGGGAGGGTGTGTGTGTGACATCTGGCATTTTTGATAGTTGTCTGTGTAGTCTGCTATGATGGACGTACTCATATAACAGGATTCTCAGCATTGCTGTTGCTGGGTTTTCTGAATGAGGTACTTTCCTAATATCTTTTTCTATTCTGGCTCTGCAGTGAGGCTCAAGAAATTCACTGTGGTTGAGCAGAAGTAAGGAAAGAAGTCTCTGCTTCATGATTCTCATGTAAAGGTCTTTGAATAGATCTATGTAGTATCAATCCAATCAAATGCAAGCATTTAGTAAATAGGATTTTGTAAGTTTTAAAGAAACTCTGCATTCAGAATCAGGATATATGGTTTTAGTCTCATTTTTGTCCCCATTATAGGCTCCAAGAACTCTGCTTAATGTTAACTGTTTTAACTTAATACACCTTAAAAACAAAACAGAAGGACAAATAAACAAAACCATAAAAGAATACCAGTCTCACACAAATACTGTTTTCTCTGCATGCAGAATGGCACATTATAGAGGCTGAATAAATGCAGAGTAAATAAGTTCTTCCTATCTCTGAAAAATAAGCTAAGGGATCTAGCATGTTCTATTCATGCAAATTTTCTGCAACTGAATTTTAGTTTAATTACAGAAATGTTGGTAGAAAACAATATTTTATATATATCTTTTTTCATTCAATTTTTAGTTCAAGGAATTTTTACCCAGGGAACTATGTGGTAAGTATAGTGTACTACTTACTGAGAGTCTGTGATGTACCACAAGAAGTGTGCTAAAGTTGTTTTAATTACATGATCTAGAGCTAATCATCAATAGGAAAATTATAATGTAGCTTACATTAGCATGAAAACTACCATTGGATTTACTGTTGGAAAATTTTTCTTTATAAGGTTCTTCTTTTCATGCATATTTTAAAAGGAAGCTCTAAGTCTCCAAGCACTTCTATAGTTAAATGCAACTTGTGACATATGCAGTTTATTAATAAAGAAGTGTTTCTTTGATCTATAATTGGAGCTACTATAGAAATATTATTATAATTTTCTCTTTTTTGTTCCAATTTCTGCTTGAATTATCTGTGAACAGGAGAAATATATCATCATTTGAACTCTTTTAAGCAATGACATTCTTCAGAAAAGCATATTTTTATTATTGAATTGAACCTTCAGTAGATTAAGTAATGTTAACATGAAATTTATTCTTAATATGCAGTAAATAGGTTGTAGACCTGATAAAAAACAGTTTAGTTAAAAGAATTCCATTAGCATCATTACAATGATAGAGAAAATAATGTGCAAAATAGAGTCACTGTCATGATCCTGACCTTGTGATACAAATTAAAATAAAGAAAAGTGTCATATTTCTCCATGGTTCAACTTGGGTTCACCTAATAGAACTCTGACAAAAGCAAATGTTTTGTCACTTAGTCTGTTGCCAAGAACATTTTAGTGCATAATTAATGATAATCCACTCTTTAATATGTGTATATGAATGAACACAAAGTTGCTGCTGGTGCCACAGAAACAATATCGTGTTCAGTATGAAGAGAGGAGCACAATATCTACTAAAATAATGAGCTGTGGAAAAGATAATGGAAGGTGTCAGAAGCACAATAAACATGATTAGAGTGGATGAGGAGAAAAGAACGAAATTTAGCACCATCAGGATTTTTCTCTTAAAAAAGAAAAGTAATTCCTTCATGGGTTTTTCATGTCTCCTCTTGCCAAATTGTCTATGAATATTATGGAAAATGCAGCTATTGCTTAGCTTACATCTCTCTCTTGTATAATTGACGCTCAAGATTTGGTGTTCTCTAGAGTAATGCTTATTATGTTACCATGCATACAAATTACCTGGGGAATATGTTAATATGCAGATTCTGATTCAACAGACCTGGGGTTCAACCTGAGATTTCGTATTTCACACTAGTTCCCAGGAGATGCCCTTACTTCTGGTCTGTGGACAACACTTGAGTGATAAGGCCTAGGGAATCATCCTTGGGCCTCTTCCCAATAGATACAGTCTCCCTGCCCTGTTAATCCACTGCCATGAATTTAAATGTATCCTGTATATTCATGATTTGTTATTCTTTATTTTCATTCTCAACTTTTCTAATCTTCAAAATCTTCATTTAACATAATAAAAACTAAACTCATTCCTGTCACCCTCAAACCAGTCCTCCTGCTTCATGCCCTGTCATATTAATGACACCATCATCCTCAACTTGACTAAAATGGTCATATTTTACCCATTTTATAGATATGACTTTGAAAGTTAGGTAATATACAAATGACTCCACTAGTAAGTAAGAGAGTCAGAATTTGATTACATATTTTCTGATTTGAAAGTCTGTATTCATTCACTATATTTTATTATCTCTCTTTAAAATAAACTTCCCCCAGTGGAGTTTGAAATGGACTAGCCTTTTATGGCTTCTTTACTATGAAGACTCTTTTAAAGGTTAAAAAAATAATGAAATGAAATAAAAAAGCCTTCCCCTTCTTTACTTCTTTACTAATAAACTCATACTCAATCATAAAATGTTTTTTTCTGTGTAACCTTTTCCAATTTTTAGGGCAATGTAGTATCTTCTTTCTTCTATAATTCCACAGCAGTTTGGTATCTGTTCCTACCAAGGAACACTTCACATTGCGTACCAATTTTTCATTGAGGTGTCTGTCCTCACACCTTGGTGTGTAAGCTCCTGGAAGTAAAGAACTATGTCTTATTTATCTGTTAATTTTTATATGAACATTTCAAAAATTTATCAAATGATATAGAAACATATATAAAAAAGATTTATCTTGCAAATATCCTCTGCAAATCCCACTTCTCTGAATTTAGGTAATTGTAAATTTGGTGTGCAAATTCTTGAAAACATTATCTGTGCACATCTATCCATATAGCATTTGTAATCTTCCCATCTGCATAGCTATAAGCATATATCTACATATATGTATAGTCATACTGTACAAATTATATATATATATATGTCTTTTCCATTAGCAACCTATCTTGGGCAACTTTCTATAACTTTATATATAGATATAATATTTTTAGTGAATATGTAGTAACCCATGGTATAGTGTTATAATTTTTTATTGAAGTACAGTTGATTTACAATGCTGTGTTACTTTCTGGTATACAGTGAAGTGATTGTTATATATATATAAAGGATATATAATTCTTATTCATTTCCGTTGTGGTTTATTATAAGATATTGAATATAGTTCCTTGTGCTATATTGTAGGACCTTGTTGTTTATTTTATATGTAGCAGTTGTATCTGCTAATCCCAAACTCTGATTTACCCTTCCTCCATTTCCTCTTTGCTATGTTTGTTTTCTAAATATGTTTCTGTTTTGTAAATAAATTCATTTGTATCATACGTTAGCGTCCACATGTAAGTGATTTCACATGATATTTGTCTTTCTTTGACTCACTTCACTTAGTGTGATAATCTCTAGGTCCATTCATGTTACTTCAAATGGCATTATTTCATTCCTTTTATGGCTGAGTAGTATTCTACATCTTCTTTATCCATTCATCTGCTGATGGACATTTAGTTTGCTTCCAAATCTTGGCTATTGTAAATAGTTCTGCTGTGAACATTGAAGTGCATGCATCTCTTTGAATTACAGTTTTCTTCTCAAATATGCCCAGGACTGGGGTTGCTGGATCATATGGCAACTCTGTTTTTAGTTTTTTATGGAACCTCCGTATAGTTTTCCACAGTGACTCTACTAATTTACATTCCCATCAGCAGTGTAGGGAGGTTCCCTTTTCTCCACACCCTTTCCAGAATTTATCATTTGTAGACTTTTTAATGATGGCCATTCTGAGCTGTATGAGGTGATACCTCATTGTAGTTTTCATTTGCATTTCTCTAATAATTCGTGATGTTGAGTATCTTTTCATATACCTATTGGCCATCTGTATGTCTTCTTTGGAGAAATGTCTTTTTAGGTCTTCTTGTTCATTTTTTGATTGGGTTGCTTGTTTTTTGCTGTTGTTGTTGAGTTGTATGAGCTGTTTGTATATTTTGGAAATTAGGCCCTTGTCAGTCACACTATACTTTTTAAGTATTCACATATATATGGACAATTTAAAGTTTTCAACATTTTGGTCTTACGTATAAAGTTGGAAAAACATATTTCATATTTGTTTTTGTTCATGTGCAAGTTTTTTTCCATGATAGATATCTAGACTTGAAATCACTGATTCAAAATTTACATGCTTTTGATATGTACAGCCAAATTACCTGCTAAGAAAACTATACCAGTGCATTCTGCCATGAATAGAATGACAGTGATTTTTTCCTAAAAAAGACTTTTCCCTTACCTACATTGGGTCTTATCAAACTATTAATTTATGCCAATAAGTTGAGTAAGAAAAAAATCTTATATTTATTTTCATTTCCCTGATTGCTTGTGATCTTAGTATTACCATTTGGTCATTTTACTTTTGATTTTTTTATGTTCTCAATGATTTGTAGAGCTTCTTTATACATTTAAAAATTAATCCCTGTTATTTAATATATTACAGATTTTTTCTCAGTCTCTTGCCTTTAAATTTATTTGAAATATATTTAAATGAAATCCAGATTTCACATTTTATTGTTATTTTATCTTCATGATTTGTTGTTTTATTGTTTACTTAGATCTACTTATTTTAATCTCTTAGTTTCTTCTTTATGTCATTTATTATGTTACTTTACGTGCAGTAAGACCAATCATTTTAAAGTATATAGTTACATGAGTTTGAATAAACATAAATAGTTACATAACCATCACCACAATGAAGTTATAGAAAAGTTTGTCACAACAAAAAGTAAAACTATTCTTGGTAGGTAATCATCAACCCCATGTTTTGATTTAGCATAATAATTTTGAAATTCATCCATGTTGTGCATGTATCAGCAGTTTTTTCCTTCTTATTGTTGAATAGTATTCTGTTTTAAAGATGAGCCACAATTTTGTTTTGTTTTTTAATCCATTCACCACATGAGGGACATTTGGATTTTTTCCAGGTATTGGTAATCATAAAAAAAAATTCTATAAACATTCATATAGAGGTTTTTGTGTATACGTGTGTTTTCTTAGCTACTTGAATAAATAAGCAGGAGAGGCATTGATGGATTTTATAGTTAGCAGGAGACTATTTAATTTGCATTCCCACCAGCAATGTATGAGGGTTGCAGTTGCTCCTTATCCTTGTCAGCACTTAATATTACCAATATCAAGTTGTTCCCTTTAGCCTTTTATGTGTAGTGATGATGGAGAGATCTGTCCATATACCTATTTGCCATCTGTACCTCTGAAGAGAAGTGTCTGTTCAAATCTTTCACCCTTTTTAAATATTAAATTATTGGTTACTTATTTTTGAAATTGAAGAGTTTTTCTGGCTACATGTCCTTTATCGGTTATGAATTTTGCTAATATTTTCTCCCAGTCTACGTCTTGCTTTTTTATTTTTAAGTGTTTTTCAAAGAGCAAAGTTTTTTAACTTTAATGAAGTCTAGTTTATCCAGTTTTTAAGTTTATTTTTTGCATTTTATTTAAGAAATAATTGTGTAACCCAAAGTGATGATTTTGTCTGTTATATTTTCTTCTAGATTAGACCTTTTAGAGTTTTAGGCTTTACTATTAGGTCTAGGATACGTTTTTAGTTTTGTTTCATTTGATGTAAGGTAAGGATCTAGGTTAATTTCTTTTTTGGGGGGGGGAAGCTGGACAATTGTCCTATCATGATTTATAGAAAAAAAATTATAATAATGAACCCAAAGTAACTGAAAGCAGCATGAAATAAAATTGTAAGTGAAGCTGGGCCATGGAATAGGAACTTAAAGACAGTAAAGTGTGTGAAGCAAGATACGATTTTAAATAAGGTTGTTAAGGTAGGGCTCATTTGAGCAAGCTTGACACTGGTAAGAGAGAAGCCATTCAGCACGTTAGGGGCTAATCATTATAGGCAGTGGGAACCACAGAGCCAAGGCCCTAAGGCTGAATTATGGCTACCATGTAAGGAACGTCAGGGTGACAAGTAGGGCTGAGACATAGTGATCAAGGAAAACATAGGAAGATATGAAGTCGTAGAAGTACAGGAATGACATCATATAAGACTTTGTAAGCCACTGGCTCTTACTAGGGAATAAATGTAATATCATTAGGGTTTAAACAAGGGAGTGATAGATTTAACAAAAGTTCTTAAAGGATCACCTTTGAGTGGTGTACTGGAAAAAGAGGCTGTAAGGGAACAAGGAAAGAGGGAGATCAGTAATGAGGCTGACCTGGGATAGGAAAATCAGGATTTTCTGATAATTAAATTTGATATGTGAAAGAAAGAAGGGAGTTAAGAATGGCTTCCAGTATCTGACCTGAGCAATGGGAAGGATGGAGTTGTCATAAGCTGACACAGGAAGGTTATAAGTAAAGTATATTTGAGGGGAAATATCAGGAGACAGTTTAGGACATTATAAATTTGAGATGCCTAATAGACATTCAAGTAGAGATGCTATATAAACAATTGAGCATAAGAGTCTGGAGTTCAGAAGTCTCAACTGAAGATATAACATGACAGTCATCTTCACATAATGGTAGTTAAAGCCTGGATGAGGTTTTGAAAGAGCCTGAATGAGACTTCCAAGAAAATTAATGTGGCTAGAGGCAAGAACAAAGGACTGAGCCCTAAAACACTCCAGCATCAAGATGTTAGGGAGAAGAAGGAGAACCAGCCAAGTGGACTGGGAGGGAGTACAGTGTAAAAACTGTACTAAGTATGAGGGAGCGATTCAGTGGGTTAAATGTTTCTGATGGTTAAAGAGATGGAGGGTTGAGGATTGACCACTAGATTTGGCATTGTGGACATCACCCATGACCTACAAGACCATTTTGGTAAAGTGGTGGGGAAAAAGCCTGACTGGAATGAGCTTAAGAGAAAAATGGGAGAAAGAAATTGGAGGAGTATAGACAATTCTTTTGAGAATTTCATCATGAATTGGAGAGAAGAATCAGGAATATAAGGCTGAAAAAAGTTTTTTATTTTTTTTTAATGGAAGGAATAAGCAACATGTTTGTATGACTGATAGGAAAAATAAAAGGTAATGAAGCAGATCAAAGGGGAAAATTACTGGAGCAATGTGCCCAGGCAGACAGAAATTTCTGAGATCTAATGCAAAAGTGGAGGGTGGAGGTAATGACCTTAAAAACTTATGGAGTCCATCTATTGTAACTGGAATGGAGGCAATCACATGAGTATGAATTATGGTTGGTGGGTAGATACGGTAGTGGGAGCTCAGAGGTTACTTTCTGTCTGCTTTTATTTTCTCAGCAAGATAGAAAGAAGGGCATTTGAGAGTAGAAATGGGGGAGAAGGTGTTGGAGGTTTGGAAAGAGAAGTTACAAAATAGTCACCTAGGAAAGTGGACAAATGATTAGACAGATGAAGTGCTGTAGAATTGCTGGGCACCAGAATGGGAGTCCTTAAAGTTCATGGTCATGAATTTAAAAAGAATTTAAACACATGGTTTATGTGGTTATGGTGCTTTTCTCCAGCTACATTTAGTGTGGTTGCAGGTATAGAAACAGATTTAAGAGTTAGAATTTTTTTAAAAAATATATTCTCAAGGAAGAAAAGGGCAAGTAAATCAGTGATGTATGAAAAGTGAAATGAAGACAGGCATTTGGACCAATGATTTCATTCACAGCAAAATCCAAAGGGTCAATGACTTTAGTTTCATTGCAGATCCATAGTAAATTTCAACATACAGAATAATTTTGCTAGGAAAAATAGAGAAGTGGCAATAAAATAAATGTAGGAAGGAGATGATAAAAGGAAAGGGGCTGGAGCTATAAAATAGCTGAATCTGGATAGCTTCAGTCACATTTGTGATCTCCTGAATGACAACCATCCCTCTATTGTTTCTACTTGTTTTTCTTAGTTTTCAGCCTTTCTGTAACAGGAATACCACATTCTCAGGTGGCTAATTCAGCTGTCAACAAGGATGTAGTTTTACTTGAAATAGTCAACAACATTTCTGTCTCACCCCACAGCACTATTGCAGGCACGCATTTAAAATGTGAAACAAGACTCTTCAGTAATATGCATGTGGACACAAGTTCAAAAGTTCAATCCCACCATGCTGCTAAAATTTAAAGACAGGAAAGTAGTAAAGTGCCATTCATCAGTCATTCAAATTGGGTATATTTAATGAAATTATGACAAAAGCCAATGTTCTTTTCTTTTCAAGTGTGTTGCTATGTTAAATTGTAGAGCCTTGTTAATGATATTCTACTCTTGTCATTCACTTCAGGAAATGTTACAATAAGCATTAGAATATGATTATTGTATAATATAATAATTTTTTGCTTCTAGCCCTATGTCAAACCAGACATCCATCTAACTTCGGTGCTGTGACTGCCACAAATCTCAAGGTCTTCATGTTCCAGGTGCTGCTGAACTAGTTCAGAATACTTCATTAGTGATATCAATCCTATGGCTGGCTGAAACACTAAAGTTTGTAAATAAAACTATATATGCTCATTTGAAGCACGAACACCGTTTCCACATATAAACTGGGAAGAGATGCCTTGGCAGGGAGCCACATCCTTTCCTGGCATTACTTAGATGACCTTTAATGCGCTTGATCAGGGTATGAGTCACTGTTTCTGAGAATTTGAGTTCTTGCAAGTGGTCACCTTGTTGGAAGGGAACTGCAGATGTAATTCCTGAGTCACACCTCTATGATCTCAGTGTCTGCTGTAAAGTTGATAGAAAAAATTAAACAAAATAAAATAATCCAAAACTTGAAACTTGATGAATATTTCTTGTTTAAATGACTGGAAAATGCTCTACCATGGACTGTAAGATTCGTTTTTGTGGTAGTACCTTATCCATAAAGAATGAAAAAAGAATTTCAAGATATTAGTCTCTGTTCTAGCTTTTTGAATAACTTTCTCAATAGTTATGAAGTTAGGTATATGTCTGCTTGCATTTGATTTTGTAAGTATTATACTATAGGGCCTTATCTGTCAGTGTTGCTAGTAGAATAAAAGAAGAGAAAGGAATGAAATGGAGGAGTTGATGAATATTTAATAATGCTTTTAATCAATCTCACCAAATAAACATTTCTCGTGTTGCTTTGCAAATAAGATTTGCCTATCATAGGAGCTTGAAGATGGTAATTTTTCTTTTCCCCAGTGAGAATCTTGGAAGTCTGGTTGGACTAGTAAATGGTTTTATAATCATTAATGAATTTTAATGACTGACAACTTAAAGTAAACAAAAATAATATTGAAATATGTTTTCTTGGTGAACTTTTTATCAAAATATACATTGCATCTTTTCCTAAATTATTCACTTATTAAGAAAATAAACTTTTACATTTTGATGTTTAATTTATACGATTCCTTATACATCCCCTAACCACTTTAACTGGCATATTTAGTAGTTGTGGAAATCAGTAGCAGCAAAGATGAACACCAGCCATTGTACACAAAGCCATAAAGATTATTTCAGATCATAATTAATTTGGAAATGTTAATGGGTTTTCTGTGACCATAAATGGTAAGATTTTCTTTAAAAAAGGCCCAGTCTAGTGGTACCTCTTTCAGTACATGTAAAGAAAAATGAACCACATATGTCATAGCTGGGAAAACAATCAATATGGAGAAAAAAGGATATTATATAAACTATTGTTAAAAAGCAAGACATTATGTTATTAAGCCAACATACATGTCCAGAACTAACTAAAATTTTTGTAGTCTGATTAACTGCCTTTAGGATCAATAGGGATGTCTAGTTGGATCTTGGGGAAAAAAAAATTCTTGTAGGTATCTATTCTCCTGGTGACAAATTTTAACCCCTTATAATCTTGTGCTCCTCTGTAAGTAGCTCTCTAATTTGAGAATGAAGATTTCTTCAAAATGCAACAGACTGCATTCTTCAGAGTGTCTAGAAAGGCACTGAAATGAAACACTACTTTTGATGTTGTTTTGCTATGTTGTGTGTATGTGTGTGTATGTTTAAGCTGAATAAATAATTACAAAGAGACTCTTCTCATACTTTTTTTTATGGTTAACTTATATTTTATGGAAGAAATGAACTCTGCACATAGAAAGGCAAACAGTGGAAGAAATATAACTTCTACGTTTGTGCCATCATGGACTCCCCTCACAAATCACTATGGCTTTCTCTGACTTAAAAAAATCGGGTGCTAGTAGTGGTAGAGGTGATTGGGAGGTGGTATTTACAACATTTATAAATCAGATATCATTTACTACAACCATATCTGTTTTACAATAGATATTTTAAATTACAGTAACCAGAACTTTTCCTAAAGCAGAGTGCTTGAATCCAGATTTTACCACAAAAGAATGTAACAGCATTCTGGTCTTAGTTTTGAACTTTGACCTAAGTCGTGCTAAACAGTAGCTTCCTGTTCATTATTACAGATTGGAAATATTTCTCTGAGGCACTGTGTAAGCCAGATTGGTAAGGACAGGCAGGGAAAAATCTATTGGAGAATAATTCTAAATCTTTCCCAATACCATGTCCCTCTCTAATCTCCTGCAATTCTTCTCAATCTTCCAGATTCATTTTTCTAGAAGTTTTCAGATGACTTTTTTTCTAGAAGTTTTCAGATGATCTTCAAAAAAAAAAAACCAAAAAAAAAACCCCACAAAAAAACAAAAAACCCTAGGTTTTCATCAGAAAATTACATTTACAGTTCTAGTCTGAAAGTGTTTATCTATAGAATTACCCATGAGTTCATCTCCTAGGTTAGTCCCACCTTTCACCTCAATCAAGAAAAAGTCATCTTTTATGACATAATCCAAAATCCATACACCCTAGGGAGGTGCTGCCCAGCCATTCTGTACTGCTAAGAGGGATCAGAAATTTTATCTTTTCAACAGTTAAGAATTTGAAAGATAGACAAATTTTTCCTTCATCCTAGTTATTTTTTTTTTCCTTTTCCCATGGCATTTATTTTAAGTACTTTTATTAAGATACAGTTAACAGACAATAAACAGCATATATTTAGAGTGTACAATTTGGTATCCCAGTCTCCCAATTCATTCCCCCAACCCTCCCCACTTTCCCCACTTGGTGTCCATTCTCTACATCTGTGTCTCTATTTCTGCCTTGCATTTCCTCTTTCATAGTTGTTAGCATTTGCCTTATGTATTGAGGGGCTCCTATATTGGGTGCATATATATTTATAATTGTTATCTCCTCTTCTTGGATGGATCCCTAGATCTTTATGTAATGTCCTTTCTTGTCTCTTGTAACATTTTTTATTTTAAAGTCTATTTTATCTGATATGACTATTGCTACTCCAGCTTTCTTTTCATTTTCATTTGCATGGAATATCTTTTTCCATCCCCTCACTTTCAGTCTGTATGTGTCCCTAGGTCTGAAGTGGGTCTCTTGTAGACAGCATATATGTGGGTCTTGTTTTTGTATCCATTCAGCCAGTCTGTGTCTTTTGGTTGGTGCATTTAGTCCATTTCCATTCAAGGTAATTATTGATATGTATGTTCCTATTACCATTTTCTTAATTGTTTTGTTGTTGTTGTTGTAGGTCCTTTTCTTCTCTTATGTTTCCCACTTAGAGAAGTTCCTTTAGCATTTGCTGTAGGGCTGGTTTGGTGGTGCTGAAATCTCTTATCTGTTGCTTGTCTGCAAAGCTTTTGATTTCTCCATCAAATCTGAATGAGATCCTTGCTGGGTAGAGTATTCTTGGTTGTAGGTTCTTCCCTTTCATCACTTTAAATATATCATGCCACATCCTCCTGGTTTGCAGAGTTTCTTCTGAGAAATCAGCTGTTACCCTGATGGGAGTTTCCTTGTATGTTATTTGTCGTTTTTCCCTTGTTGCTTTTAATAATTTTTCTCTGTCTTTAATTTTTGTCAGTTTGACTACTATATGTCTTGGCATGTTTCTCCTTGGGTTTATCCTGCCTGGGACTCTCTGTGCTTCCTGGACTTGGGTAGCTATTTCCTTTCCCATGTTAGGGAAGTTTTCAACTAGAATCTCCTCCAATATTTCTCTCTCTCTTCTCCTTCTGGGACCCCTATTATGTGAATGGTGGTGCGTTTAACATTGTCCCAGAGGTCTCTTAGGTTGTCTTCAGTTCTTTTCTTTCTTTTTTCCTTATTCTTTTCCGCATCAGCGATTTTCACCATTCTGTCTTCCAGGTCACTGATTTGCCCTTCTGCCTCAGTTAATCTGCTATTGGTTCCTTCTAGTGTATTTTTCATTTCAGTTATTGTGTTGCATATCTCTGTTTGTTTGCTCTTTAATTCTTCTAGGTCTTTGGTAAACTTTTTGATCTTTGCAGATCTTTGCATCCAGTCTTTTTTCAAAGTCCTGGATCATCTTCACCATCATTATTCTGAATTCTTTTTCTGGAAGGGTGCCTATCTCCTCTTCATTTAGTTGTTTTTCTGGGGTTTTATCCTGTCCCTTCATCTGGTACAAAGTCCTCTGCTTTTTCATTTTCTCTATGTTTCTGTGGCTGTGGTTTTCAGTTCCACAAGACGAAATACTGCTGATACTACTTGATACTGCTGTCTGCCCTCTTGTGGAGGAAGCTATCTAGGAGGCTCATGGTTGCTTCCTGATGGGAGGGACTGATGGTGGGTAGGGCTGGGTGGGCAGAGCTCAGTAAAACTTTAATCTGCTTGTCTGCTAATGGGTGGTGCTGTGTTCATACCTTCGTTGTTTGGCCTGAGGCTACTTAGCACTGGAGCTTACAGGCTCTTTGGTGGGGCTAATGGTGAACCTGGGAGGGCTCACGCCAATGAGCACTTCCCAGAACCCCTGCTGCCAGTGCCCCTGTCTCCTCAGTGAGCCACAGCTGCCCCCCACCTCTGCAGGCAACCCTCCAACACCAGCAGGTGGTCTCGTTCAGTCTCCTGTGGGGTCACTGCCCTTCCCCCTGAGTCCTGTGAGCACACTTTTTTGTGTGCCCTCCAAGAGTGGAGTCTCTGTTTCCCCCAATTCAGTGGAGGTCCTGCAATCAAATCCTGCTGGCTTTCAAAGTCTGATTCTCTGGAGAGTCCTCCTCCAATTGCTGGACTCCCAGGTTGGGAATCCTAACATGGGGCTCAGAACCCTCACTTTAGTGGGTGGACTTCTGCAGTATAACTGTTCTCCAGTTTGTGAGTCACCCAGCCAGCATTTATGGGATTTGATTTTAATGCAATTGCACCCCTCCTTTCATCTCATTGCAGCTTCTCCTTTGTCTCCGGATGTGGGGTGTCTTTTTTGGTGAGTTCCAGTGTCTTTCTGTCGATGATTGTTCAGCATTTAGTTGTAATTCCGGTGCTCTTGCAAGAGGGAGTGAGCGCGTGTCCTCCTACTCCACCATCTTAATCCTATCTCCCTAGTTATTTTTTTTTAAAACCACTTTAGCAGAGATTGAAGAGAAGCAAAGGCTTCTCCTCACTTTTAAAAATGTACTCTATACACTATGATTTATTTAAATGTATTTTGTCAGACTCAAAGAGGGAGACAGAGAAAGAGTTCTGGTTCAAATAGGGTTACACCTAAATACAGTTATAGTAAAAGAGATTTAATCTAAACAAAACATTTAATAAAAGTATGAATTAATGGATATAGGAAAAAAGACTTCAAAAATCTATTTTTTTTATTATTTTTAAAACAGGCATTTAGTCGTAAAGTAAAAACTGTGAATTTGATACATAAAATTTGATGTTGAATATCTAACAAAAAAAGTAGACTTTATTTGCTAGAACAGTTTGAGGTTCAGATAAAAATTAGATGCAAGATACAGAGATTTTTCATATACCCTTTTGTCCTTTAACACGTGCACAGCCTACCTTATCTACCAGAATGGTACATTGTTACAATCAATGGACCTACATGACTCATCATTATCAAATGGGTTTTGAAAAATGTGTAATGATGTGTATCCACCATTATGGAATCATACAGACTAGTTTCACTGCCATAAAAATCCTCTCTGCTTTACCTATTCACCACCCTCCCCCGCCCGCCATCCAACCCCCAACTACAGGGAACTGCTGATCCTTTTACTATCTCCTTAATTTTTCCTTTCCCAGAATGTATGGAATCATAAAGTATGTAGCCTTTTCAGACTGACTTCCTTTACTTAATGATATGTGTTCATGTTTCCTCCATATCTTTTCATAGCTTGGTAGCTCATTTATTTTTAGCACTGAATAATATTTCACTGCCTGAATGTACCACAGTTTATCTATACATTCACCTACTGAAGGACATCTCGCTTGCCTCAAAATTTTGGCAATTATGAGTTAAGCTGCTATAAATATCCATGTGAAGGTTTTTGGATGGACATAAGTTTTAACATCCTTTAGGTTAAATACCAAGGAGCACAATTGTTGGATCATAAGGTAGGACTATGTTTAGTTTTGTAAGAAATTTCCAAAATGTCTTCCATAGTGACTGTGACATTTTGCATTCCCATTACCAATGAATGAAGGTTCCTGTTGCTCCACATCCTCACCAGCATTTGGTGCTATTGGTGTTTTGGATTTGACCATTTAAAAAGATATGTAGTAGTACATCATTGTTTTTTTTTAAGCACGTATTATGTGGACTATCATTTCACATGTGTATTTGCTATTTGTATATCTTCTTTTGTGATGTGTCTGTTCAGGTCTTTTGAGCATTTTTAATGGAATTGTTTCTTTTCTTATTGTTAAATTTTAAGAGTCCTTTATATGTTTTGCATAATAGTTCTTTATCAGACTTTTGCAAATGTTTCCTCCAAACCCATGGCTTTTTTTCTTATTCCCTTGACAATGTTTATTACAAAGGAAAAGTTTTAATTTTAATGAAGTCAGCTTGTCAGTGCCTTCCTTCATGGATCATTTCTTTGATGTTGTATCTAAAAAGTCATCATGTGCCTATGGTCATTTAGATATTATCTCATGGCATCTTCTAAAAATTTTATAGTTTTGAATTTTACATTTAGTTGTATGATGCAGTTGAGTTAATTTTTGTAAAGGGTATAACATTTATGTCCAGATGCATTCTTTTTGCATGTGGATTTCTAGACGTTCTAACACCATTGTTGAAAAGACTATTTCAACTATAAAGCCTTTGCTCCTTTGTAAATTTTAGTATTTTTGTGAGGTCCTATCTCTGGGTTCTCTATGCCGTGCCATTAATCTATTTGTCTGTTATTTCAATGGTATGGCACCATCTTGATTGCTGTGCTAGAGTAAATAGTTTATAGTAAGTCATAATTTCAGTAGTGCCAATCTTCTGACTTTGTTCTTTTCCTTCAACATTGTGTTGGCTATTCTGAATTTTTGCCTCTTGATAAAATTTTATAATTTGTTTGTTGATATCCACTGAATAACTTGCTGGGATTTTGATTGGAATTATTTTGAATCTGTAGGTCAAGTTGGAAAGAACTGACTTCTTTCACATATATGGAGTTTTCCTATATGTGAACGTTGACTATCACATCATTTATTTAGTTACTCTGACTTTTTTTCATCAGAGTTTTGTAGTTTTCTGTATATAGGTCTTGTGCATATTTTCTTAGATTTATATCTAAATATTTCATTTTGGGAGATGCTAATGTAAACGGCTTGTGTTTGCAATTTCAGATTCCACTTGTTCATTGATGGTATAAAGGAAATCAAATGATTTTTGTATATTAACTGAGTATCCTCCAACCTTACTATGATCACTTTTTTATTCCAGGAGTTTTTTTTTGTTTGTTTGTTTTTTAACCTGGATTTTCTATATAGATGATCATATTGTCTGTGAAGAAATCTAGTTTTATTTTGGTCTTCACAATCCATAAACCTTTTATTTCCTTTTCTTGCTTTATTGCATTAACTAGGACTTCCATTGCAATGTTGAAAAAGGGTGGTAAGAAGGTACTTCTCTGCTTGGTTCACGATTTTAGTGGAAGAATGTTGAGTTTCTCACCAATAAGTATGTTGTTAGCTGCAGGTTTCTCGTTGATGTTCTTTCTCAAATTGAGGACGCTCTCCTCTATACTTATATTGCTGAGAGTTTTTATCATGAGTGCAAGTTGTCTTTTGTCAAATGCTTTTTCTGCATCTATTGATATGATCATGTGATTTTTCTTTTGCCTGTTGATGTGATGGATTGCATTAATTGATTTCCAAACGTTGACCCAGGCTTATATACCTGAGACAAATTCAACTTGGTTGTGATGTGTAATTATTTTTATACATTATTTAATTGGGTTTTCTAATATTTTTGAGAGATTTACATTGATGTTCATAAGTGATATCGGTCTGTAGTTTTCTCATAATGTCACCTTCTAGTTCTGGTATTGGAGTAATGCTGGCCTCATAGAATGAGTTGGGAAGTAATTCCTCTGCTTTCATCTTCTGGAAGATATTGTAGATAACTGGTATTCTTTGGTTTCTTCTAGAATTAATCAGTGAACCCATATAGGCCTCTTGCTTTCTGTTTTGAGAAGATATTAATTATTGATTCCATTTCTTTAATTAATATAAGCTTATTCACATTGTTACTTCTTCTTGTGCAAGTTTTGGCAGATTGCATTTTTCAAGGAATTGGTCCATTTCATCTAAGTCATATAATTTGGGGACATGAAGTTGTCCAAAATATTCTTTTATTATCCTTTCAATGTGCATAGGATGAGTACTGATGTCCTCTTCTCTTTCTGATATTAGTAATTTCTGTCTTCTCTTTTTTCCTAGTTAGACTGGCTAGAGGTTCTTTAATTTACTGATCTTTTTAAAGAATTGCCTTTTTGTTTCATTGCTTATCTCTGTTGATTTCTTGTTTTCAATTTCATTGATTTCTGTTCTAATTATTATTATTTTTGTTCTGCTTATTTTGGAATTAATTTACTCCTCTTTTTCTAGTTTCCTAAATTGGAATCTTAGATTATTGATTTTAAATCTTTCTTCTTTTCTAATATACACACTCAATGCTATACATTTCCTCTCAGGACTGTTTTCATTGCATTCTACAAATTTCAATAGGTCATGTTTTCATGTTTATTTACTTCAAAATATTTTGCTGCACTATTTTGATGCCCTGTTTTTAGGTGCATACTTGTTAAAGACTGTTACATCTTCTTGTACCATTGATCCCTTTATCACTATTTGATGTCCCTCTTTATACTTTGTTTTTTTTAAGCTCTTTATTGGAATATAATTGCTTTACACTGTTGTGCCAGTTTCTGCTGTACAACAAAGTGAATCAGCTGTATTTATACATATATCCCCATATCCTCTCCTTCCTGTGACTCGTTCCCACCCTCTCTATCCTACCCCTCTAACCCATCACCCATCATCGAGTTGATCTCCCTGTGTTATACAGCAGCTTCGCACAGGCTATCTATTTTATATTTGGTAGTGTATAGATGTCAATGCTACTCTCTCACTCTGTCCCATCTCCTCTTTATCCTTGATAACTTTCCTTCCTTCAAAATCTGCTCTGTCTAGTAATTTCCTTCTATGCCCATTTTCTGGAGAGTTTTTTTTATCATAAATGTTGAATTTTGTCAAAAACTTTTTCCACATCTGTTGAGATTATCATATGGTTTTTATGCTTCAATTTGTTGATATTATTTATCACATTAAGGAATTTACCTCAACATAATAAAAGCCATATATGAGAAACCAAAAGCCAACATCATCGTAAATGGTGAAAAACTGAAAGCATTCCCACTAAGAACAGGAACAAGACAAGGGTGTCCACTCTCACCATTATTATTCAACATAGTTCTGGAAGTTTCAGCCACAGCAATCAGAGAAGAAAATGAAATAAAAGGAATCCAAATTGGAAAAGAAGTAAAATTGTCATTCTTTGCAGATAACATGATATTATGCATAGAAAACCCTAAAGACTCTACCAGAAAACTGCTTGCACTAATCGATAAATTTAGTAAAGTAACAGGATACAAAATTAATGCACAGAAATCTCTTGCATTCCTATACACTAACAACGGAAGAGCAGAAAGAGAAATTAAGCAAACTCTCTCATTTACCATTGCAACAAAAAGAGTAAAATACCTAGGAATAAACCTGCCCAAGAAGGCAAAATACCTGTATGCAGAAAACTATAAGACACTCATGAAAGAAATCAAAGACAATACAAACAGATGGAGAGACATACCATGTTCTTGCATTGGAAGAATCAACATTGTGAAAATGACTGTACTACCCAAAGCAATTTACAGATTCAACACAATCCCTATCAAATTACCAACGGCATTTTTCACAGAACTAGAACAAGAAATCTTATGATTTGTATGGAAACGCAAAAGACCCCGAATAGCCAAAGCAATCTTGAGAGGGAAAGATGGAGTTGGTGAAATTAGGCTTCCTGACTTCAAACTATACTACAAGGCCACAGTGATCAAGACAGTATGGTACTGGCACAAAAACGGAAAGGAAGATCAATGGAACAGAATAGAGAACTCAGAGGTAAACCCAAGCACATATGGGCACCTTATCTTTGACAAAGGAGGCAAGAATATACAATGGAAAAAAGACAGCCTCTTCAATAAGTGGTGCTGGGAAAATTGGACAGCAACATGTAAAAGAATGAAATTAGAACCCTTCCTAACACCACACACAAAAATAAACTCAAAATGGATTAAAGGCCTAAATGTAAGGCCAGACACTATATAAAACTCCTAGAGGAAAACATAGGCAGAACACTCTATGACATCCATCAAAGCAAGATCCTTTTTGACCCACCTCCTAGAATCATGGAAATAAAATCAAGAATAAACAAATGCAACCTAATGAAACTTAAAAGCTTTTGCACAGTGGAAGAAACCATAAACAAGGCAAGAAGACAACTCTCAGAATGGGAGAGAATACTTGCCAATGAAGCAACAGACAAAAGATTAATCTCCAAAATATACAAGCAGCTCATGTAGCTTAATATCAAAAAGCAAATAACGCAATCCACAAATGGGCAGAAGACCTAAATAGACATTTCTCCAAAGAAGACATGCAGATGGCCAACAAACACATGACAAGATGCTCACCATCACTAATCATTAGAGAAATACAAGTCAAAGCCACAATGAGGTATCACTTCACACTGGTCAGAATGGCCATCATCACAAAATCTAGAAATAATGAATTTTGGAGAGGGTGTGGATAAAAGAGAACTCTCCTGCACTGTTGGTGGGAATCTAAGTTTGTACAGCCACTATGGAAAACAGTTTGGAGGTTCCTTAAAAGACTAAAAATAGAACTACCATATGATTCAGTAATCCCACTCCTGGGCATATACCCAGAGAAAACCATAATCCAAAAAGAAACATGTACCATAATGTTTACTGTAGCACTATTTACAATAGCCAGGAAGGACATGGAAGCAACCGAAATGCCCATCAACAGATGAATGGATAAAGACGATGTGGCATATATGTACAATGGAATATTACTCAGCCATAAAAAGTAATGAAATGGAGCTATATGTAATGAGGTGGATAGAACTACAGTCTGTCATACAGAGTGAAGTAAGCCAGAAAGAGAAAAACAAATACTGTATGCTAACTCATATGTACGGAATCTAAAAAAAAAAAAAAAAGGTACTGATGGACCCAGTGACAGGGCAAGAATAAGGATGCAGATGCAGAGAATGGACTGGAGGACACGGGGTTGCAGGGGTGGGTGGCGAAGGGGAAGCTGAGACGAAGTGAGAGAGTAGCATAGACATATATACACTACCAGCTGTAAAATAGATAGCTAGTGGAAAGTTGCTGTATAAAAAAGAGAGATCAACTTGATGATGAGTTATGCCTTAGAGGGCCAAGACAGGGAGGGTGGGAGGGAGTCTGGGGAGGGAGTGGATATGGGAATATATGTATAAACAGAGCTGATTCACTTTGGTGTACCTCAAAAGTTGGTACAAGAGTGTAAAGCAATTATACTCCAGTAAAGAGCTTAAAAAAAAAATCTGCTCTATCTGAAGTTAATTCAGCTACATCCTTTCTTTTAATTACTGTCAAAATTGGTGTGGCTTTCTCCTTATCTGCTTTTAATCTGTATATGTCCTCATATTTATAGTGAGTTTCTTATAGACCACATATAATTGGATCTAGTTTTTTTTCCACTCTGAAAAATCATTATCTTTTAATTTGTGTATTTAGACCATTGACCTCTAAAGTGGGTATTAGTATAGGTGGATTAATATCTGCCATATTTTTATTTTTTTTATTTGTTGCCCTTGTTCTTCACTCCTGTTTTTGTCTTTAACTATTTTTTTTTTTGCCTTTCGTGTTTTAAGTTTTATGTGATTTTTTTCTCTCTTTTTTAGTCAGTTATACTTCTTTTTAAACTTTTTTTGAAGTTTCACCTTGTGTTTGCAAAATGCATTTACAACGAATCTGAGTCTACTATCAAATGGCACTATAGTGTTAGCTCTTTATAATAACAAAATATTTCTAAGTCCTCCTTCCTGTCTTCTGTATCTTTGCTGTCATTTATTTCATTTTTACATAGGCATATATATGTGAAAAAATACCTATATACACACATATATAAAATAAATATATACATATATATCTTATACACACACATATATATGAATACATAATTGTTGGTATTATTATTTTGAGCAAACTATTATATGTTAGATCAATTAAGAACTTGAGAAATAAATGCTTTGCTTTACTTTCACTTATTCTTTCTTTAATACTCTTCCTTTCTTTATGTAGATCTGAGTTTCTGACATATCATTTTCTTTCTCTTTGAAGAACTTCTTTTTACATTTCTTGCAATGCAAGTTTACTGGCAACAAATTTCCTCAATTTTTGTTTGCCTGAGAAAGTTTTTATTTCTCCTTCACTTTTCAAGGATAATGTCTCAGGGTACAGTATTCTAGGTTGGTGGGGTTTTTTGTTTTTTTGTTTTTTGCTCTCTCAGCACTTTGAATACTTCACTCTTCTCTCATTGCCTGTATGGTTTCTCTCCCATTTCAGGGGTAGCAGTTTGCTCTGTGACCTCACTTCTCTGACATGTTTAAGAAAGGTTGTTGATTTTTTCAGTTTGGTCAGATATTTACTTGTTGTTAGGATGGAGTGATGACTTTCAAGTTACATGCTGGACTGGAAACTAGAATTCCCAACTAATTTTTTAAAATATAGTTTTATTGCCCTTTAAAATGGAATTTAAATCTAGGACTGTTTTTGAACTACTGAATACATGATAATGTTCCCTTTTCATTCTACAAATACATCACCCTGTTTCATGCTGCTGGTTTTCTTTTGGATTTTTCTAACCCTCCCCTTTGAAAAGTTATTTGAGGTCAGTAACAGCTATTAAGGTGGTGATGGCTAGTGAGAAGCTTGAATGGAAACAGTGATAAAAATTCTCAAGTTTTTTCTTTGGAGCTAAGTCCTTTTATGTAGGAAGGGGAATTTCTTGTATAAAAATTTCTACTCATAGGATAGAGTAGAAATCCATTCTTTTAGAGTAGATATCCATTCTATTCTTTTATCATTTATGAAAATATCTATTTTATTGGTTAATTCTATAAATCTTCCTGAATTTATACTCATTTTAGAGAATCATTCACATATTTTCAATGGATCAGCATTTAGTCCAATATTCTTTAATCCAATGAGTTTATATGTCTTGTAAAGATATGTTGTACTGATGACACTCAAAAAGTGAATGTTATATATTTGGATAGTTTCTTACTCAGCACAAGCTTCCTGGATAAGCCATTAACTGGGAGATTTTACAGATTTGTGGCCCAAAGCACATATTCAGGAAGCAGATCTTTATTAACTATCTCATGACTCAGTTTCCTCAACTCTAATACCAGATAAGACTAGGACTTGTAAAGCAAGCACTATGTGACGATGATATAAAATCATGTTTGTAAAGTGTTTGAAACAGTATAAGGCATGTAGTCAGCATTTAATGGATATTATCAAGAACCACAACAATAATATGGTTATATCCAGGTTGGTAAGAAATCAGTGGCAAAATACTGTGGATTAACATGATGTCTTAGGCCTGGAAAGATGGATCTCTTATGTATTGATTTATTCAGCAAATATTTATTATGTGTCACACACTGTATTCCATGCTGGGGTTATAAATAACTGTGGTATAATTTGATTGTTTTAAAAGAGACAAGTAAAATCTACTCTGGGAGCACTGTGTGGGGATTAATTAATTCTGTCTAGAAGAGTCACAGATGATTTCACAGAGGGAAAAGGCATTGGAATTAGGTCCCTAGAGATGTGTAGGAGTTAGCTAAGAAAAGAATGAAGGGAAGATAAAAAGAAACTTTCCAAGCAGAGACACACTATGAACAAGAGAATGAGGCATGAAAGTGTCTGGTGTGTTAAGGAAACAATGAATAGATAGTTTTTCCTGATCAGATGGCAGAGTATAGAGAGGGAATGATAAGCAATGAGCCTGGAAAAATCAGTTAAGGGCACATTATAAAGGACTTTTATTGCCTTGCAAAATAGTTTAAGTTTATACTGAAGACAATAGGAAACTAATTGAGAGTCCCACATGTATTGTTCTATTGCTGTCATTCATTAACTTATTCATTTGTTCAACAGTGTTTATTGAACAGTTACTAAATGCCCACCCCATTCTGGGTATCAGGAATTGCTCAGTAAGCAAAAGACAAGAGCCTTGCCCTCATGGACCTCACAATCCTGTGTGGGGTAGCAAACAATGAGCAAAAATAAAGTAAGGTAAAATGCACAGTTATAGATGACAATAAATGTTAATGTGAAAAATAAATCAAGGAAGAGAGCTAGGCAACATTGAAGGGAATTTAAGATATGATGGCTAAAGGGAGTGTTGGTTAAAAGGTAACGTGTGAACGAAACCAGGAGGAGGAAGGAAATAACCCATGTGGATATCTGGGGAGAACAGCAAGTGGAAAGGCCCTAAGGTAGAAGTCTGCCTGATATGGTCAGGGAGGATCAAGGGGGCCAGTATTGCTGGAGCAGAGTAATCAGAGAAAGAAAAATAAAAAACAAGGCAGAAAGATGATAAAGGAGTGAAGTTGGATATGAAGATCACAAAGGACCTTGTGGGCCATTTTTAGGACTAGATTTTAGTCTGAGCAGAGAATGGTGTGATCTGACTTCTATTTTATTTTATTTTATTTATTTATTTTTTTTTTTGACTTCTATTTTAAAAGGATCTCTCTGACTGCTGTGCAGAGAATAAGCAGGGGAGATAAAGTTGAGGGGTAGAATTAGGGAACGTAGTTAGAAGACTACTGAAATAATTAGACAAGAAAGGATAATGGTTTGGAGCAGCATGGTAGTGCTAGAGTAGGTGACAAGAGAATATGCTCTGGAAATATTTTAGATTAAGAGCCAATGACATTTCCTGATGGGTCAACCTAAGTGTGAGATATTAGAGAAAGTAACCATATTGGTTCAAGAGTTTTCAGCTGCTCTGACCTTGCTTTCTCTGACTTTCCTTCCATCTTCCTGTAGATCCTTGGACTCCATCAGTTTATTTTCCTCCTTTAAGTTTCTACCACTGCCTTTTCTAGTCCTGTTCACCCACAAGACTATCTCTGGAAAGGACATAGGCTTCTGGGCTTTTCACAGCCTTAAAAGCAACTTTGGGCATTTTACTATAAATCAATATGTGAAAACAGGCTATGTATAATACAAAAAAAAAAAAAAACAGAGAAGTTATGAAGTTTACAAATTACAGCAGTATTACTTAGTAAACTGTACTTTATTTCCTCTGAGAAGGTAAAAGAAGGCTTGTTAGAATCCTATTTTTACCTTGAAATGAAATTCTGTGTTCCGTCTCCTTGGTGAAAGGCATATAGCCTATCACAAAAAGAGAGCTTTTCTCTTTTGATGAGGATGCAGTCCTGGCAGAACAATAGGTACTCCTTTGTTTACTAAGACACGTGCTCATCTCTGTGGATGTCAATTGGGTAACACCCAATGGCAAATACAAGTTTTTTGACTGCTGAAAACTTACACAATTTTGGAAAAGTGGGAGTTCACAATAACGTAAATGAGATTTTTAGAGCTCCTCTCAGAGCCTTGAAAGACACTTGTGTAAATTAGGACCTACAGTTATGTTTCATTAACCACAGAGTAAACCTGACTCTAGTGATACCCTTTTACCAAATCCCCATTTCACCCAGTTACCTTAGTCTAATAACTCCTCCACAGGATCCACAAGCTTTGGAGCAGGAGTCCTCTGATTGGATCTGATTTATGATTTAGAAAAAAAAATTGTCATGCGGTGTAAAGATATTTTGGTAACAGAGGCCATAAATCAGGGTAATTCTTTAAAATTGCTTCACCACCATTCTCCCATTCTTAAATAAGCATCCTTTGACATGAAATTTTTCTAGAACTTTATCTTTTTGTGTGAGAAAATTACTTTCACAATTATTTCCTTCCAAATGTAAAACTGACATGCTCTTTAATTTAGGCATGCTTTCCAGCTCTTAAACTTTCTGATCTTTAAATTCATTAAACAGCCGTATATATAGTAAATGTCCATAAAACAAAATACTACATGAGAAATTACATTTTACTTTCAGTGGAATCTCCACACTTTGTTTTCTTTTCTTTCCATGGCAAATAGTTACACAGTCTACAACACAGGAAGTCATATGGGGCAAATTAACATCCCTAGAGCACCAGGTAAGTTCTTGCCTCCTATGAAGCAATGACTCTCAGAGGCGGCTGCAGACTTTCGTGGTTTCCATCAAGAAATGCTGCTGTGGCTCTTCAACTGTGTGCACCACTGAAAAATATTTTTACCATTGATTTTCCTCTGGCATTGATCTACCACCTGACGCCATCAATAATGAGGTTTGTCGGCTGATTTCTTAGGCTGTCTTGAATTTTTTTTTTTTTTCCTGGCAGAAGAAGAGCTGGTAGTAAGAAAGGAAGAAAGGTTGATAACTTGAATTTGGGAATTTGCAACCAACCTATCGACTCCACTAAGTGGTTCCTTCCAGCCCTGTTCCTCTCTCCCTGTTCACCTATCACTTTATTATTTCATAGGAAGTCTTCCATTGATTTGGCTTCCTGAGTGTTGCTATTTTTCAGTTTGGTATGCATTTGAATGCAAATTAAATGGGCCAATTATCTGTGGTAAAGTGCTTTCTTGATGCTGGAGGAAAGCTTTTTCTTTTGCTTCCCTTAAAAATTTGGAGGCATCTAAAAAGCTGATTCAACTCAAGTACTTAGTGAGAAACCAATTCTGTAAACTATACCACTTTCATTTATTGGAGCTAGCCCATGTTTGGGCCTAAAGGGAGAATTTTCTCAAACACATGTCTATTTCACTGTGGCAGAATGCTTCCTTTTACAAAGCAATAATATGGGGAAAAAAGTAGAAAGTAGATAGTCAGCATTCCCACATCCCTTGTAAAATAAAATGAAAATGCAGATACCCTTCTGTCAAGGTCCTGATCCTGGACAACATTATATACCAACACTTGACAAAGCATGTTCTGGGAGATATGCATTCATTATTATGCATGAACTTCACTAAATATTGATCGCTCAGAGGAACAGAGGGAAATAGCTATTTTTCTGGATTCCAGATATCAAATTATGATAGGTCAGGGGAAAAAAATCTCATTGATAGGGCAAAACAAAATAATTCAAGAAACAAGATAAGAAAGGTACGCTTTTATGTACAATATCTCTGGTTGAAAAAACGTATCTCTTTTGTTGCCTCCATACATTTTTAAAGATTTCTAACCATAATAGATAACTGTCATTGACAACATAGGTTAGACATAAAAAATTCCTAGTATTTTATCAGGAATGAATATAAAAACTATTTCAATTAATTATATGTATTTTCTATCAAAATATTTTTTACATATTCATTATATTTTTAATTAGTTATAAATTTGACAACTCTACATTTGTTTGAACTGTGTACATCTGTAAAATTCAGGTATATTTACATGTAATATATATTTGCATTATATTTGTATATGAAATACACTCCCTGAAATTGCACAGCACACAAACTACTGTATTCTGTGGCTCTGACCTACTCAGAAGCAGAGTTCAGGAGTCATTTGGTATTTAAATACTTGATTTCCTTAAAGACTGCTAGATTGCTCTCTAGACCAGCATTTACCCTCCTACCAACACAATACTTTTCTATTCACTAGTTTTGGGCAGCATGTAATGTTATCCTTCTGGTGTTTGCCATTCATGTGAGCCTTTGCTATGTGGTCCTCTCTTATTTGGAGTTACCGGTTTTCTCTGATATTAGAACCCAACCACCTTTTATCTTCCCCAGGACTTCTTACAGTTCTCATAATAAGCTTCAGGTTCCATCACCATTCCTGTTCCTCCTGAGATGCCCCCTGGGTTAGATTTAGAGAAAAAAAACCAAGCTGTTGAGCTAATTCCAGATCACCAATGTTTTGTAAACATGCAGTATCCGAAGTGTGTGTGTGTGTGTGTGTGTGTGTGTGTGTGTGTGTACCCGAATATTATTTGAATCTGCCTGAGTAATCTTATTTTTTATTCAAGCTGTGTTTTGGCTTCCACCTCAATTCTATTTCAATAGGAGTTACCTGTTTTGAGTGTTCTGAGTATCTTCTTCTTCTTGTGGGTCTCCTTAGACGTGTTACTTTCTTCTCTGTACATACTGTGTCCCAGGTCCAACTGCTAGGATGCAGCAAGCAGCAGCAATCCCATAAGTGAGGATAGACATAGGAGCCAGACATTTGCCAAGTGACCATTACCTCTCAAGGTAACAGGAAAGAGCGTCTGTGCTCTCTACATCTCGAAAGGCTAAGGCTCTTCCAGCCTCTGCTGCAGTAAATAATTAGTGTTCCTTGTTACCATCTTCCCAGCTGCATGGAGACCAGGTTGATCAGGTGGTCCTTGCAGGGATGCTCATGGAGAATGCCCTGTACATTTTCTCACAGGTTTGCAGATTGTCAAAGACCAAACAGCAGTCAGGGGAGAGACAATTTAAGAGGGAATGTAAAACAGGCTCAAATGCTGAAAGAATTTTTTAAAAATCTGAGAACTGGAAAAAATTTTTGAAGTTTGACATTTTGGAGGAGGTTCAGATTTTTCCTTATAGTAATGTTGTAACATATCAGAAGAAAAGCAAGGAACAAGGATAAGGATATAGTAACTGCTAATAACAATTTTTCTTCCTAGGGAATCTCTGATAAAAACTATAGGCGGGTATAAAAAAATGCAGATATCTAAAAGTAGACACAGGGCCAGGGGTCAAGAGATGTTTTTAATGTCACTGATGGGGGGATCTTGAATGTGTTTATACAAATGTAGCTAAGAGAGAGAGTATTTTACAATACAGGAGGCAGAGGGAATGCCAAGGACATGTAGTTCTGGGGTTAGTGGTAAAGAAATCATAACTAAGTTAAATATCTTGAACAGAATGAAGGACACTTCTGAGACAGCTTGAAATGAGGTCGCAGTGAGGAAAACAATAAAGAAAATTTTTTAGTTACGGGGGCAAGAAATTAACAAAATTGTGTACAGTCTATTTTTTCAGTAAAGTATGAGGAAGGATCATTGGCGCAGAGAAATGAAGATTTTCAATGGCAGAAACAATGATAAGCTTGCGCTGGCTAGCATGGGCCAGCAAGAGCTAATATCTGAGTTTTCAGGAATTTTGTGAGCGAATTGTAAAACATGGCCATTATTACAACACAAATTACATAAATTTACAGTTGAATTATCATAAAGCACAGGTAATAAATACTCAATATGCGTCACTTCCTTTCTGTTTTCTGTACTCATGATATTACTTTTATCTGTTGTGTCTGAGAATAGGTACAATATTGTATCTGGTGGGGACACCATAAAAGATGTGGCACTTACTACACATTGCTTCCCACTCTGCTTTCAGTGGCGTTGTTGATACCTTAAAACGGGTCCTTGTGGAAGTATCTACGACTTGAAGATCAGCAAATGCTGTTCTACAAATCAGGGCTTTTTTTTAGTTCGTTTTGTTTTGCAAACAGCCGTTGATTGAACTTATACTCCCAAACTACTAGGTAATGTTTTTGAAGATAACTGTAACTATTTTGAATGAGTACTCTGACTAGGAAAGAGCTGACTACTGATTGGTAAAGGATGGTCACAGCTGCCTGGGCCAGGCTGAAGTTAGGGACTGCATTTGTAAAGGCAATCTATCTCAAAGCAACCCAGGTTTGGAAACAGCAAATAAGTTGGGTTGAATTTCTTGGATGCAGGGCCTGGGGTGGAGGAGTGGGATTGGTCTGAACTGGAGCATCTTGAGGCCAGTTATAGAGAGAAGGGAACTCAAGAGGAAGCTAACACACTGGGAGCAAAAGGTGGGAGTATGGAATCAGAAACTTAAAGTCCAGGTGTAGCTGAAATGATGCAGAAGAAAAGTAAAAAGGATACAGAATTATAATCAGAGAGGGGGATTTTGGAAGTTATTATTTCATATAAAGCCATTTCCAGACCCCAGGTATGATGCTGCTTATGAGTTTGCTCAAGTCATCATGATTGTAGATATGTGAGATTAGAAGAAGAGTTGCCAGTTTGGGTTGTTGGATGAGTTGATCATATGGGCTGAAGGTACCAAGGATGATGGCAGGAACTGGAGTGAAGAACTAAGAGTCATGTAGGCGTTAGAGTGGAGAAATAAGGATGATGTGGATGTTGGAGTGGAGAGCTTCACTGAGTTGGATTAAATATCTCTGGGCTTCCTCACGTCTAAGAAAATCATTCAGTGAGAGCGGCTTCTGTGGAAATACACAGATGAGGCTACCTTACCAGCCACTGTCATCCTTAAGCAATAGCTGCACTGGCTATAAACAGGGTATTGGAGTGCATAAGGAAATAATATTCTTTCTTAAAATTTTTATTGGAGTATAGGTGATTTACAATGTTGTGTTAGTTTCAGGTGTACAGCAAAGGGAATCCGCTTTTGACCACACCACGTGGCATGTGGGATCTTATTGCCCAAACTAGGTGTAGAACCCATGCCCCCTGCATTGGAAGCACCAAGTCTTAACCACTGGATCACCCCGGAAATCTAGGGAATAGTATTCTAAATGTAAAAACATTTTAATGTTTTGCAAAATATAATTTGCTTAACATTCTATAGCATTTCTGATGAAACTGGTACACAGTTGTGCTAATGGGGTGCGGACAATGGCAAGGATATCTCTTTTAAAAAAGATTCACTTTTTCTAACTCACTAGTTGCAGGCCACTGCAGAGGGACTTTTTTTTTCTCTTTTGCATGTTCATAAACAATTAAGGTAGTACCCCAATTATTTTTTCCCACGTGAATGCTTAAACATTTTCAAATTCTTAGTATTGCAGTATATTCTCTAGAATTTATTTTACTCCTTATTATGTTTCATTCCCTTTACTATTCCCACTAGGTGTCATTTTCCCTTTCTACCTTTAGTGACAGTGTCATATTAAGCTCTATAGAGCATAAGCTTTCAATTTTCCCTTTCACTTTTTGATACAAAGAGCATACCTAAGATATCATTGTATCCTTCACTTTTGCATCCTCTTGTAGCAGTTTTAACTATTATCTTTTGCGAATGTTTTGAAAGCAGGCACTTAACTCTTATTTCTTAACGATGCATTTTTCAAGATGTCGGTGACATCATTGAACGAGTATATTTGTAATAATAAATTTTCCCAAAACTTCTATCTAAATCTCTTGCTCGGTGCTAATCAACTGGCAATCAAAACCCAGCAGTATAACAGGTTATTCTCTTTCTACTTTTTCTCATTTCATTATAAGTATAGCCATGGTTTTAACAAGGGCCAATGGCTTAACCCAAAGAATTGACCTGGGACCCTTTGACAGGCCAGTGCATGGGTATCAAGGACATCTATCCCTCAAATCTCATTAGCAAAGCATTTCTTACACAAGGCTATGCAAAGAGGGAGAAGAAAAGCAGCCTTGGGAGTGTGTGTGTGTGTGTGCATGAATTTACAAGAAACAATCTCTCTTTTACATCCACATGCTCAATATCTCCATGCAAATTCCCTTTTATTCTCTACCTGAAGGTAAACACTTAAGTTGATTATTTAGTCATTCATATTTCTGTGTAGTTTAATCTTTTGCCATTGCTATGTGAAAATGGTGAGAGTTTTGATAAGCCATCAGAGAGGAGAAAGTAGTCTTTTTAAAGTCCAGGCCAAGTCTGGGTGAGTGATTTGGGAAACTTGGGCAACAAAGTGCCAGGTGCTTGAAGGGTGAAAGATGGTTTCATCTCCATTTCTGTGGGAGGCAGTTTGATGCAGTGAAATGATACTAGATTTGGGGTCCCACAGTCATGAGTTTCAACTTTTTTTTTGGCTTTGCCTTGCTCTGTGATTTTTGGCAAGCTATTTAATATATCTAAATCTCAGATAAGATCTATAATTTTGGGGATAGTAACACGTCTCAACAATTTTTTAAAAGGATTATATGAGATGCTTTATTAAAAATTCTTGCAATTCACCTCGCACAGAGCAGGCCTTCAATAAATGAGTTTCCACATCTCTAATTCGCTGAAAGTAACAAATTGCATTGTTTTACAATGATCTGTCAAGATGCTAAAACACTGCAGTATCTGTAACTGTAATTTCTAAAATTTGAATTAGATTTCCAATAGAAAAAGCCTTGAAATAGGATAAGTGGTTAGTGTTTACAGTTCAGGTTTCTTAAAAGCACATATAAAGTTTAAGGAATACCTACATAGAAAACAATAAACTATTAGTGAAAAAGAAAAATTGTGGAAATGGCACTCTTTCTACTATTCTAGGTGTAATAACCATCACAGCTGAATTGGTAATTTTTTTTTTCTAATGAAAGATTTGCTTTATTTTTACCTCTGGGAAGGTATTCCTTTATCTTCACCAAATGATTCAACTATACGTTTTTATTTTTGAATTTTAGATTTTTTAATTGTAAAGTATTTTCACTTTTATTCTTAATAACCTAATAACTATTATTGATCTGGGATTGTTCTCTGCTAGATTAAAATCCTAATGTGACACAATAAAATATTTCCATCTCTTGTTTCAACAACCTGTTAAGATAATCATTGTATACCGTTCGTCAGTTTATTTAATATTACTGAGATGATTTATTATACACATTTTAATTTCTCTTATGTTTTCTCTCCATCAAATAATACCTTGATATTAGTAATTGTTATTAGAACTTACATATTAACATTATTTGAGAAGTAGAGAAAAATATGTACATTAACTTCCCAGTAAAGTAAACCTTAATTGAAAATTTTCCATTTCATATTATTTTTGTTCAAAGATGAAAATTAATTACAGTGTTCTATAGGAAAGTTTACTATATTCTATATGTAACTAAACTTACCATTAGAAACCAGACCTATTTGTTTTTTACATCTTGCACTGACAATTACAAAATGACATAAATTCTGTATTTATTTAAAATACATAATATATATTCCTCTATTGTCAAGATTATCTGTGTTGTAAATGGGGGTGTGTCTACAAATGCAAACTTATAAATCAAAGAAATGGCAATTTTCCTAAGTAAAAACAACGGTAAAAGGCAATTGGCTGAAATTTCTTTTAAGCATATGAAGGAATCACATTATAGCTTTGCCTAAAGACTATTAGTTACTGTTTATGGTGTTGTAGAAAGTCTAAGCTTCTTTAATAGAAAACAGTCTTTTACAAAAGTATCTAATCCTATCCTAGCGCTGGTTGCTAGGAGAACATTTGATGCAAATTAATCACTAAACATCTACCAGCCAGCTACCTGAGGAGAAGGGGAGGGGGAGAGACTTAGAAGCTGGCCAGCAGGGAAACCGCTGATGGGAAAATGACTGTCAAGGGTTTTTTATACACACCAGCAGCATCACACTGTGATATGAATTTTTTTTCCCTCTATCGTTCCTGTAGGTAAGGAGGAGAAAAGAAAGCAGGAAAAATGGAAAAGATAAATGAGGTCTTTCCAGTGAAGGTGAGCTTGATTTTTTTCTGTTGAACTTTGGCAAGACAGCAAGGATTAGATTAATTAATGATTAATAACAAATGAAAATTAGTGAGAATGGAATAGGGTACCTAGTCCTACCTAAATATTTGTATTTAAATTTTACTTCACATCCATCATGTGTCCTATTTGAAAATAATGTTTCTATAAACGACAACCACAACAGAACAATTTGAGTGTGAAAAAGGATTTTCTTCACCTCAAATTTCATCTGGGACAAGATCCTAGAATATTTTAGAGAAAATAAAGGATAAAGTAGCTAGCCATTTTAAAATGAAAACCATGCTTTAAAATATCAACAAAATGAGAAATAAATTTGCTTTCTTAAATTTTAATGGAACTTAGGTATATCCCACAGAGAGATTTATGTCACTGATCAATATTCACATCTGTAGAAGCAAAGTATCAGTCTTAGTAGAGCTGAAGAAGTTTACATACGAAGAAATACTTATCTTGGTTTACTGGACCTGGATTATTTCCTAACCCTCAGTCTTTTCAAACAGTGGGGGTTTTTTGTTTGGTTTGGTTTGAGTTGTTTTTTTCTTTTTTTTTTTTTACTACTGAAGAAAACCAAAAATTGGAATTCAGCTTATAGAATTTTCACTTTATAATGAATATGAGAACACAAATGCTTTATGTTTAGAAATGATTATCCATGGGACTATATAAATACATAATATCCTACAAAATCTACAAAAGAAGTAAAATAATGAAAAATATGTTTATTAGTTTTACATAAACCTATTCAAATATCTTTTTAAAATAGGAACAAATTTGGTGTGGTTGAGTTTATTATTTTTAGGCTAAAAATAAGTCTTTTTAACTTTTCTGTAATGAGGAAGTTAACTTTATATTATTTCTCTTTTAAATGATTTACACTTACACATATTAAAATCATGCCATGTATTTCAATCATAATCCAAGGTTAAAGGTCTTGAATTCTGCTCAGGATTTTGCCACACATGGTACTTGATCTAAAATGTTGACTAAGATTATTTATTTCTTCTGTACAAAATTGTGATGTGTTCAATAAGTTTAACTTTCCGCTCCACTTTTAAATTATCTGGCAATAACTTATATAGAATTTTATCTTCCTTTCTTTCAGTCTTTCCTATGAACGGCTCAGGATAAATAAATCTACCAACATACAGAGCACAAAAAAATAAAATCAAATGATTGCTAGGGGCTATGAACCTTGAAGTTAGAGACTAGGCCCTGACCTCAAAGATATTACCTCAGAGATATCTGCTTTCAGAGTTAAAATTAAAACAAATACAAGAAACGGTAAATCAAGGTGATACATTTTTGATGTGGATTATGGTCTAGAGAAGTTTGGAAACAAACAGTGTGGCAACATCTATAAGAGCCAGGGTAGGCTCCACAGAAGGGATGAACTTGAGTGGAAGCTGAAGAATGAGGGGGAGTTGGAGGCACCCAGAGAGCCTTAGAGTTACAATATGTTGTACAATTAAGTGTTGAATAAGCAACTGATATCAACTTATTTGCCTTTGCAAATGATATTGAAAATATATTTTTTTGCAAATGATATTGGGCATATTCACTTTTTGGTATAATCGCATAGCGTGTTCTCTCACGGAGCTCTACACAAGAAAAATTAATTACATAATTATTGTTTGTGATTAAAAATATATAATTAGTATATGTTACTATACATTAATTTTATATGTAGCAAGGCCCAGGGTTATGGAAGTACTATTACACAGACACAAACAGTTTGGAACAAAAGGTAATTTAATTAAGGGCTTTTTTATAATCCTTTATTGAATAACTATTTACCTGAATTGATTTGTTTTCAAAATAAAAAATGTTTTTACTATTGTTTCAAAACACCTGCATAAAAATATATAGAAAATTGAAAAAGTATAACATCCAACAAAAAATCAAATAAAAAATTAAACTAAAATTCTTCAATACCAACATATTAATGTCTTGAAAATATAGAGAATCTATATATACAGTGTAAGTGAAACATTGATTTTACTTATTCTTTTTCTAAGGGAAAGGTAGAGCACCTTAGTGCTCTAAATTCTCTTATATTTGATCATGTAAAAGAGGCCCATACTAAGTGGTTATAATTTGGTTCTAATAATAATTGCTTATATAAAAGTTGTCTACCTGAATGCTTATAATGACCATGTAAAGTACATCTTTATTTTAGTGCAAACTTCTGCATGCTGGTTTGCCTCATGTGCACTACTTCAACTTTTCCAAACCCAAACAAACTCCCCTATATTTACCCTTCCTAAGGTGCATCTCACAGTAGTCAGTGATAGCACATTTTACCCAGGTGTGCAAGACATGCTCTTGGGCATCACACTTGGTCATCATCTCTGAGAGCCATTTGATCTCCCACTTCTATTGCATAGACTCTTTGTACTCTTCCCATAATTGTTCTGATTTCAAGCCTGTGATGGTTAATTTTTTGTATCAATTTGCTCCAAGGGGTGCCCAGGACATTTGGCTAAACATTATTTTGGGTGTGTCTGTGAGAGTGGTCCTGGATGAAATTAACATTGTATCAGTGGACTTGAGTAAAACAGATTTCCCTCCCTAATGTGGGTGGACCCTGTTCAATGTTGGAAGCCCTATTTAATACAACAAAAAAGTGCATCCTCCCAACAGTAAGAAGGAATTCCCCCTGCCTAGCTGCCTTCAAAGTAACATTTTTTTTTCTCCCTGCCTTTGGACTCAAACTGAAACATAGGCTCTGTCCAGGTCTCAAGTCTACTGGCCTTTGGACTAGAACTACACCATAGGCTCTCCTGAGTCTCCAGCTTGCCAACTGCAGATTATCTCCTATTGGTTCAGTTTCTCTGGAGAACTCTGACAAACACAAAGTCCTTGGCACTTCTTTTCTTGGATTTTGTAGTATTCTCTTAATTGCTGTCCATTTTATCACCCTTCCCATATGTCTAACATATAGCTGCCACACTTATATTTCCCAAATGTAAACCTCTCAGGCCTTTTCCTTGGTTAAAATTCTTCTTGGCTCCTCATCCATTTCAAGATAAAGCACAACTGCTAACATATTGAGTAAAGCACCTTAGTGATCCAGGCCAGGCTTGTTTACCCTAGGTTCTTCCCTTCCTTCCAGCAAAACTGAAAAACTTGTAGTTTCCTGAACTGAGCTACTGCATCTTTACACGTTCTACTCAGTCTACCTGTACTGTCACTTCTTTCACTTGCCCACTGTCCACTGTCTAATTCCTAAGTTTCCTTAATACCTGGCTCATGTTGTATTTCCTTCTAGAAGCCTCCTGTTACTTCCTTCTCCTCCCGTCTCTGATGTCCTCTTTTATAGCATGGGGTTGTGATAGTTGATTGTTCACACCTATATTGCAGATGAAAAGATAAAATCCTTGAGGTGAGGAATCTCATTAAATCATTTTACTCAGTGCCCAGCACAGAACAGAGCATCTGGTAGGTATTCACTAAAGTTTTGCTAAGAGAATGAATGAACCTCATCCATGTCAATTAAATTCATTTTTTAACACACACTTTCATATTTAACTTAGAAAAGCTATTTCAGAAACTCACCTAGGTCTGAATTTAGTTCTCTCTATATCTTTTATATTCTTTATTTACCCTGTCACATCCTCCCCACTCTGTGTCTCCAGAGACTAACGTTTATGAACTTTATTAATGGGCTCCCCTGCTTTCTGGCTTAAGATTGAGTTCAACCAATAGTAGATACAGGCAAAAGATTAGAGGGTGGGTGTGGAGGGAGGTTGGAGTTTTACTCCCATGGCACCCTCCCAAACATGGCAGTAGATGCATTCCTTTCCCAAAAATCTCTGCTTCCTCCTGTTTCCCTTCAGAACGGGGGTGGCAACAACTCCCCCCTATTAGCCTGAGAGTCCTTTCTATTTCTAGTTTCATTAAGCTTCCTTAAACCTTTCTCAGTTACTCTGTTGGACAGGGCCACCAGCTTCCTGCCAAGAGTATGACTGATGAAAGAACTTTTCCCCCCTCTAATCAATTTTAAGTATCTAACATGATAGCACAATAACTCCACCAAGCAGGTCATATGTTGGGCTCATCAAACACATTAAATGTTCCAGTAAGTAAACAGTAGGCTAAACCATACCTTGATGGGGAATCTAATATTATTATTTTTTAAGGTAAATAAAAGAATCTTATAGCTTTAAAATGCTTTTCAGTTTAAAAGGTGGTTTAAAATGTGTTACCTCATTTGATCTTCTCATGCGTAAATATCTTACTAGCAAACAGTGGAAATACTCAAATATACTGTTTTGAAAGGCTTATTTCAATTTTATTTAAACTTTGAAACAGAATTTAAACTAAAATTATATTCTTGTTAAAAAATAATCAATTTCGTCAGTGCATTAGGAATATTCCAACTCAGTATTCAATTATGACTCCTGTCTCATTTGTGCCTAAGGGATTCCCTCTCATTAGGGAGTTGGGGGTCACATTAACACAAGACTGCCAGGGCATCTTGCTGCACCATTGGGTGTGCTCCACTCATGCTCGTTTGCCCACAGTAAATGTAATACTTGGAAAAATAGTGTTTTCTTGGATGCTGCAGACAATGTATATTACCCTATAGTCCAAAGAGCATCACCAGATGTGTTTTTTAGACTTTGCATTGTGGTGCCTACCACTTGGGAAAAGCTCTAGAGCTCTTCATTGTCTTTCCCAGAAGGAAAACACTAAATTCCTCCAGAGTTATCCTTCTGCATGTCTAATTCCCAGGAAATCACTGAAGAACCCAGCATAGTCTGGCTTGTGATGTAGCTGGTGGTGCAATACTCCTTTATTCTGCCCTTTTTCCATTGTGATCAAAAATATAAATATGATATATAAAGATGTAAAAAAGAGGATGGATATGCTTTCATGATCAAACACTTTTGAAAAAGGAGAAACTTTATTTCTGGGAAATTCATGCAAACAAACTAGTGCAGTCCTCAAGGCTCTTAGATTCCAGAGGTCAAATTATCTTATGCATTTAAGGTAAAAGGACTGATTAGATTGTCCATGAGAGATACTATTCCAGAAAGCTACTTTTAAAGGATTTAAAATTCCACATGATTCTTGTAGAAGCAACTGAGTTTTCTGAGAGCTTCTTCAGCTTTATATTATATATGTAGAGTGCACTTGAAAAACACCCCTGAATAGATTCTTCAAGTTTTTTAATAAATGTTTTATGTACATCTGGTAGGATATCGAAAAGACACTCTTTTTAAGTATGTCATTTGAATTTGATAAAAATACACAAATAGATTGGTCTCCAGACTGTATCAATGTATATAGCACTTTTGATACGTGCCTGGTCCTGTGCCCATATTAAAGTAATAGAAACAGCAGAACACAAAGAGAATTTAATGCAAAAGCTCTGCCCCTTGTTAACTTCAAATATAAATTGAGACTCTATAGTGTCCAGAAGGGTCCCAGGTGCAAAGTCAAGTATAGTGACTGAATTTTTCCCCAGGCTCAGTTAATTTCTCAAAGAAAAATTGCAAGATGTATTAGACAACTATACGTACCCAGTAAAAATTTCTGCACATATGTGAACATTTCAGTTTAAACAACTGATTAATCAGAGAGTTAAAGTGTATTATCGACAATGAATTCTATATATCGTAATTGGACCTAAACTACGAGTGTCTCGGGGGAAAGACTGAGCCATGGAGGCAGAACCCCATGGGTGTTTCAGGTCAGTAACAGCCAGGGGTGATATTCATGTATTTATTGACACCTCCTCCAATCTCAGTGGTATCAGTACATCCTGGCTGATTTTTGGTTTTAGCATCAGTGGAAGTTTGTAATGGAGGCAACCAAATCCTAACTGAGGCAAGAGATCCTCAGGGAATGGACAGAAACTTGATGAGTGGGAGATCCAACAAGTAGGACACAGTAAGTCAAGGCCTGTTAGTGTATCTGCCAAGGCATTTGGGAATGCTATGTTGGAAGCCCTCAAAAGGACCAATATAGGGATAAAAACAAAACAGAACAAACAGAAAAGAACAAGGTATATAAGGCAGCTGTCCCCAACCTTTTTGGCACCTGTTTCATGAAAGAATTTTTCCACGGACAACATGGGGGTGGGGGGTGATTGTTCAGGGGGTAAAAACAGCGATGGGGAGCGATGGGGAAAGATGGGGAGCAGCAGAGGAAGCTTCCCTCACTCACCCATTGCTCACCTCCTGCTGTGCAGCCTGGTTTTTAACAGGCCACAGACTGGTACCCATCCATGGCCTGGGGGTTGGGGACCCTTTCTATAAAGGTATACTCTATGTGAAGTTTCAGTGCAATGGAAGCTATGGAAGGAGGAGGGGCATTAATCATATTTTCAATTTCCAAAACAATGGCAAGAGCTTCAGTTTACTTTGAAGCCTCATTCAGGATAAATTATCATCTGGGAAAGAAGGAATTTTCTATGCACTGCCATAACCCTAACATTTTTAGCAGAATATCTTGCCAGAACTTTAGTGATCGGTAATTGTATAAAAAGACAGAGGTAAGAATAGGTAAAGGGATAACCAACAACTGGATCCGCAGGGAACCCAGGACCTTTTGAGGATATAAAACATAGAATTCAAGGATCATAATTAAGTTGGCAGAGACTTGAAAGTGAGTCTTCAATCACTGGAAACTGTGTGTTTCCAGGAGGTTCCCAGAAGGTTGAAGCAGGACTCCAGCCCATGGTGTTTTCTGGGTGGACAGGCAGGGTAAGAGAAGTTGGCAAAACCCTCAACAAAGGGAGGAGTTAGGAAAGGTGAAAGCCAGGTGGCTGCCCTCAGGTTGATATAGCTACAGATGGATAGAAGGTGATGATTTGGCTAAAGTCCTGTGAAGGGGTATTTTTTTAAGAGATAGCAAATAGATTGATCACAATTGCCTTCCTACTAAATGACCAGGGCCAGCTATAAGTGGGTTTTGGAATTGAGTCCTAGTTAGCCATGGTTAGAGATCTTTAGTAGTTGAGTCTGAATATTTATCCCAAGAAAACAAATGCTGATTCTTACATAGGACACCTCTACTTCAAAACAAAACGTTAAATAATAGTAGTTAGACATCATTGGAAGATAGCAAAGAAAATGTCCATTTCCACATCAAATCCTGCCTAGTCCTAGATGCTAACATCTACTCCTTATTACACTAGATTACCCCTTCCATGGGGTATTTTTGCCTTCACCAGTTAGTGGGTTATATCTGTAATCCTCATTGCAGACTGCTCTTAACAAACTTATTCACTGCCTTCTACTGAGTGGCGCATCTATTACCCAGTCCAGTATCATGTTATAGTCTAAAACTCTTTTCATAAATGTTGTTTTGACAGAAAACAGCCTGAAAATTTCCCTCCCAATGTGGTTAGGGAATAGAGAATAAAGATATTGCTATAGCAATGTAAAATCAGTCCCAGATTCTCTTACAGGATCCAGTGATTAGTTTGTTGAATGGAGGAATCATATCTAGCAAAATATGTGCTAGATTGATTCTTTTCTAAGAGTAAAACTTTACTTTTTAAGATTTTTTAGACTTCCTTGATTAGAGTAGAAGCACACATGCCTCACTACTCAGGGAAAACTCCTTCTAGCCCAAGTGTCTTACCAACCTTACTTAGGAAAGGGTTCATTGCTCTATCCAAATGCTTGCTTTCCTTATAAAAAGCAACGAGACATTGTACTAAATAAGAAACAAAACTCTTTCGGCTATGAGATATGATTATGTTTCCCGGAGCTTACAAAGGAAACTTGTTTCTTTTAATATTTCAACATACTTATTTACTTTTTAAAATTTTGTCACCTTGTGAAGAAGTCTTACGATAATATCTGTTTTAACATCATGTAACCAATAATTAACAGTTCATTAATAATCTAGAAGAGAGGTTGCAAACATTTTCTATAAAGGGCCAGGTGGTAAATTTGGGGGCTGTTGCACGACATACAGTCTTTGTGGCAAGTACTGAGTTCTGCCTTTGTAGCCTGAAAGCAGCTATAGCCAGTACGAAAAGAAAGAATGGTGTGGCTGTATTTCAATAAACTTTTATTTACCAAAATAGACTGTGGGCTAGATTTGATCCATGATCCATTCTTTGCCAATCCCTACTCTAGAAGATAATACAGAAGTATGGCCTTAAAGATGGAATTCACTATTCTTTGCCTGCCAGATTCCAGACAGGAATAATGCTCCTTTTCTAGGAGTCACCTCTCAAATGAATATATAAGTGAAATTAAATAGTAGTGATATTGTTTTCTTGCCTTTCAACCTGGCAACTTCCACAGGAGGGAGAAAAACAATTAGTAATTTATTTCTTATTGTTTTGATGCATTAGCTTCTCTTTAATTTCATATACAAAAATTGCATTCATAGTATAAAATGGTGTGACTAATTAGGAAGATCAGTCAGTATGTAATAGCTACACTGAGATATGCAAAACTAGCTAGATATTTTTTATTTGGTAGTTACACCCATTAAGTAGATCAGTGGTGTAGGACAGATGCAGCATTTGACAGACCCCACTCCCGAAGAAGAAAGGAGGGTTTTTAAACTGTACATTACACAGTGTCACATTATATAAAGTTATTGCTACATCAGGTGACACAGAAGAAACTGATATTACATGACCTGATGCAAATTCAAGTGGAAAATTTGGAGCATAAAAATGGATTAAACACCTTGAAAATCAAGTATAGTACAATTCCAAAGGCTTTCAGGTCATTCGGAAATGCTATTACCTTCCAGCTGGGGAGGAAGACTATTAATGGACCAGTTAAGGTAAGAAATCAGAAATATTATTTTAAGGTGAAATGTTGTGACAAATACGTAGCAAAATGTAAAATTACCTCTCAGAAAAATCTGTGTTTATTTTCAGTCACTATTTACAGTATGGAAAACGTATTATGACTGGAAAATCTCACTTGAAAAGTTCCTAGCCTAAAAATTTCACGAAACTTTTCAGAGTAGGACTACCATTGTCCGTACATGCTACCAAATTCTTCTTGGAAAGCAATTTACATGTCGTGTAAAATGTATACTTTTTTCTAAAATAGCATTTTACAGTGTTTTAAAAGCAGGTTTCCATTTTTTTAGATATTGCTAAACTACTTATGAATATATAATGGAGGGGTAAGTCAACAGCCATGTGAAGGCTGGAGTACTTTATAACACTACTTATGCAGTAAATGTTTACTATCCAACAAACTCTCTACTGATTAAAAAGATAGTTTTGATTGTAGTAGACAGTTGTCTGTCAGAAGAATTGAGCTCCCCCTTTTTAAAAAAAATTTTTGAATACGTAATGTCAGATTACTTAATTGAAACCACTCTAATTTCTCTTAAGAAAAGTATGTTTGATTCTTCTCATCCCTTCAGTTTTTTATTTTTTAAGTAAAGAGATCATTATTTGATATTTAAAATGGAATACCAGGCAAATGGAGCCAATAATAATTAAAGATTTATTACTTGGTATACCTTATATAACCATATGTCATATGTATTAGAATTGCTGTTAATAAAAGGTATTTACCTCAGGAAATTAGAAACATCTAAAATTTGAAACGTAATGCATAGCCAAGGAATGGTAAAAAATTTAGTAGAAAGTTATAAAATCTTTGTTATGAAAATTTAAGTACTGTGATGATATGGTAAGAAATGCATTTAACAAGTTAATTTTGGTTGGAGTCTTCCTTTACCACGTTTGTACTGCTTACCACCCTTTGTATCATCACTAGCAGTTAACAATGCTTTGCCCTTTGAGGGCATGGTGCCCTTTTTATTCCTAGTTCACCTTTTTATTCCTACATGTTGCCTACTTACCTAAATACCATCGTCCCTTGGCCAGTCTCTTTTCCAGTATCATGGGTATATAGTAAACGTACTTTAGAATGAATGAATGCAGTAAAAAGCCAAATCTGCATATAATACTCTCCATAGGAACTATGCCATAATTTTTTATAGTGACTATTTTTAGATCTTTCATTATCAAATTCACTCACCTGCTAAGCAATACTACTCCAAAATAATGTCATCAGAGAGCCAGTTTAATATAGTCTAAACTCACACATGAAAATTATTATGGAATATCTCAATTAATAATTCTTAATACACTTAAAATAATTGACTGATTTGCACATTTGTATATTTCTCAGCTTGTTTAGTATCTTATTTTTAAAATGTTTCTGTATTCTAAATTTGAAATACATTTCTTTAAAAAGCACACAAGGTACTTATCAAATGCTATAAATCAGAAATGCATTTTACTTGAAATGAGTATCTATTATTCAAAATAATAGTTGAAATATATAGAGCCCTTATATTTCAAAATATTAACCTTTCACTGAATTGATTAAAAGCATATAATATGACTTTGAAGTATTTTGAAAACCTGACTCCTGAAAATCAATCAAGTTATTTTCGTTGTTTGGAAATGTAGAACAGTTGCTCCATTTTTCAAAGACTGTGATTATCCTGTGCGGCCTGCCAATGAATAGATTTAGTAGAAACCATAAGCTGTAGAGAAGAATCATTAATAAGAAAGAATCAAAAACAAAGGAAAGTAAGTGGGTTAATTACAGTAAATATGATTTAAGCATCTGTTGAGGCTATCAAGGGAATACAAAAGGGAATTTGAGAGACATTAAAATCTAAACCCAAATTAACAAAACTCAAATAAGCATAGAATTCTCTTCAGAGCATGATGAGCATTTATTAAATATTTTTATTTAAATACAGACTTGGCTTTAAAAAGAAAAAGTAGTATAAATACCTTACTTAAACCCTCTTTCAATGATAGTTGCCTTACAGAATCTATGACAGAATCAAGCCATACAGATATGACCACAGGAGCAAGGTACACAAATTTAAAAACACTTAAAAGGGTATTCAGGGCGCAAAATGAGGTATTTTCAGTATGATAATTATACATTGTTAAGTGACATATTGTGTAATAGTTTTTTTTTTTTTTTTTTACTTTTTTGCTAAGCTTTTAAATATTATTGATAGTTGTAGTATTTATTGATCAGATACTATGGCTATGAAATTTCTAATTAGAATTGGATTTAATATTTTCTTTGTAGTCAGTTATCTGATTGTTTCTTTTAAGTATTCCATGGATGTATGAATGTTTCATAGACATTCCTTTAATTTGTTTAATCATTTTATTTATTATATGATATAATTATTCTAGGTCCTTAATTTTAAGTAGGTCTGTCTGATTTCAAAAGATAGTCTTCCTAATATGCATATGTGCTTATGTTCTACTTCCTTTTGAATTCTTTAGTGACCTTTCACGCCAACAGAATAAAATCTGAATTTCTTTGTATAACAGAAAATGCCCTTCATCTCCCTTATTTCTTACAAACCTTCACGGTGCCTCCACATCTAACATAATATCAGCTGATACAAACTGGAAAATCTTGTGGTTTCCAAACTTGGCATATTCCCTCACACTTTTGTAACTTACTATGCTTTCCCTTGACCTTTAAGTTCCTTTCCTAGTACATCTGTCTCAGAGTCACTGTTCAAAACTCATGTTACTGATAATCTTTGGTTCTCCTCCAGTGTATTTGTTTACTTTATAACTGTGCTGTTCAATACAGTAGCCACTGGATACATGCAGAGATTTAAATTCAAATTAATTACATTTACATAAAATTTGAAAATTCATTTCCTCAGTAGTGTCAGTCACATTTCAAGTGCTCAATATCCACAATAACAAGTTGCTACCATATTGGACAACAACACAGATAGGGAATACCCTGGCCGTCCAGTGGTTGGGACCCCGTGCTTCCACTGCAGGGGGCACAGGTTCGATCCCTGGTCAGGGGACCGAGATGCCACAAGCCGCGCAGCATGGCCAAAAAAAAATCGACATAGATATAAAATATTTCCATCATCACTAAAAGTTCTATGGGAGAGCACTGACTTAAAATCTTAATTGTCAAATTGTATTATATAGTAGTCTTTTTATTTCTCTGTTTCTCAATCTGGAGATTCCTAAAAGCAAAAAACCTAAACCATTGGTCTTTATGCCGCATAATAGGAACACATAGCAGTGTTTTTTCGTACTTCACATGCCAACATTCATAAACATTTATAAGAAGAAACCACAGTGATCTACCACCAGAGGGATAAGCAGAATTATTAAGGCACAGAAAACATCCATAGGGAAAAAAAAAAAACTTTTGAGTCGTGGGAGTAAAATCTTCTCATCCTAAAACATAGTTAAAATCTGAAGAAAAAAAGACCTAAACTCCCATCACAGCTGCTACAAAGAGCACAGGAGGACCTTAAGCAGAGGTTACTTTGTAGAAAATGTGGATACAGAATGATACTTCTTAGGTTTTCAGCATTTTTTTTTTTTTTTTTTTTTTGCAGAGGGTAACAATTAGATATTGAAATAACATTGTTGATTATTTGAATCCTGTGAGACTGAACAATGTGAGACATTGTTAGAAATGACTGAGAATGTGGGACATTTAATATACTATCCATGAGAAGGAATTGACCGTTGTGGGCATATATAGTCCCACGTGGGCAATAGGTACAGATGGAAGAACTAGAGTGGAAAGACAAAGTCATTATTATTCTTACTGATTTCTCATTTTTGAACTGCAGATAAAATTTTATATTCTGCAATTTTCATTCTTTTGGAAAATATTGATGACTGTTGCTTCCAATTCCAACCCAATCCATTACTCAACAGTCATTTTTTCAAGTGAAGTTTATCCTTGCTCACATTATCTAAAAGTTCAAGTTCCACAATCCATATCTCTTTCTCTCTTTTCCTTATCACCGTTTAACATTATAAATATTTTACATATTTACCTTGTGTGTTTGCATCCCACAATAACTTTAAGCTTCATGAGTGCAGGTATTTTTGTCAGTTTTGTTCACTGTGGTATCACTAGCTCCTAAATGTGTCTGGCAGGTAGTAAATACTCCATAAATGCTTGTTAAAGGCTGAATGTTCAAAACAGAACTCATTATTTTCTTCCTCTCTATATGCTATCTCAAATTATGGTACTATAGATATTCTAGAGAGTTACTGATCTTAGATATGATTTTTCTTAACTTCTCAAGTTCAATTAATTACCAAGTTTGACCCATTTTCCCATCTAAGCTCTTTGACTTGCATACCTACTTCCATTCTCCCTTTTACTACAGAGAGAGCCTGCTAACTGTGGCTCTGTCTCAGGATGCTTTTCTTCAAATAGTACCATCCACACTGCCGTAACCATGAACTTTCTAACATGTAACGCTATTTGTGTCATCCTTTTTCTCAGAACTCTTCAGAGGCATCTCAAACACTCCGGAATAAAGTCCAAACTCCCTATCTTACGCACAAGGCCGTACCTCCTTTTCCATCCTCATCTCCTTCTACTTCTTGTTTGCAAGCACCCGCATAGAGCCTCTTTCTTGTTTTACCCCTAGCCTTACTAGTGCAACAACCTGGCCTTGAATGTCCTCCCACCTTTCATAGGACTAACCAAAAACACTGTTTGGATTAGTTAAACATTCTCTAGGAACTTTTTTGTAATGTAGTTACCAATTAATGTGCTGATTGTCTCTTACAGACCATGAGTTCCTGGAGAGGAGAGAGTACACCTTAACTTTATAACTAACACAGTGCTGGCATAGACTAGAAGCACAGAATTGTTGGGGAAAAAAAAAGATTGCATATCATCCTAAGGGACTGAGAATGTACGTTCATTCACAGGCAGATGCCATTTATATGACAAACCTCTTCAGGAAAGTGGCTAATCTATTAGAATTAGAAAAATCATTTCAGATGTTGTTGTGTTCAAATAACATATAAAAAATCTGGGCACAGACATTAGAATAGCTTTTTTATATAGTTTTTAGTGTTTGAGGTCTAGCAGTTTCCGCTTTACTAACATTCATGTTCATGATCTTCCTGAATAACCCTATTACCACTACTTTTTACCTTTGGTTTAAAGGAGAATAAGATGTGCCTGTGGCAAATATTTTCAAAGTTTCAAATTTTTCTAAGCAATGCTTACCTTAACTGGACATAGAAAGACCAAGCAAAGTCCATCCTCTGTTTATTTTGAGCAATTTCCAGCCCCAGATTTGTGCATAGTTTTTATTCCCAACTGGATTGAACTACTTTCACCTTTATTAAGTGGTTTTGGTGCTGAAATGGTTTTTATTCAAGTTCAAATCCTTTTGTTCTTTATACATTTAAGAGAATTACTTTTGCTTTGAACATTTTCAGGTTCCCATGATTCTCATCTCATTCTATTCTTTGAAAGCTATGAAGCATTATTTACATTTTATTTCATAGAAATTGTTTTTATAAAAATGCAGTTTTGCTTTCACTTTGTCTCTCGTTTTCATTTTCTCTGAACTGACTTTGAAAGCAGAATACGGTGTAGTATTGTGATCATCATTTTGGAAAAAATACGTTCCCCAAATTTGGTTATCAAATAGCTTCCATACTGTTAGTTTTAACTTGGGAAAAAATCAAATCAAATCAAAACAAAACAAAACAAAAACACAAAACCTTTAACAGTTACCCAGAGTTTATAGGTCTATAGCAACTATGAATAAACTGCTAGAGGCAAATATTTTTTCGGCAGAAATTCTGCTCTGCTGTATTTCTTTCCTTAATTTTTTTTTCTAAACAAATGTCATAATTATAATCTTTTAATTAATTTGATACTCCATACAGAGGATTCCTAAATGAAAGTGAGTAGCTGTTTTTGCCATGGTGCCCAGAAGGATGCCTCTATTTTGCCAAAAAATGTTCTGTCACTAATGTGAAGCCTGTTGACAAACTGTTGTTTATATGTTGTCACTGTGATGCCAAGTCAATTGTTTCACTACGGGAATCCTGGCTTGGCCCCAGTGGCTGTCTAAATCTTTGTAGACACACATACTTTTAGGGAAATAAATTAAAGGTAAAAACCTCTTTTAACTTTTATTTGTCTCTTAAGTGAAATTTCATGAAAATAGGAAAATAGCTGGTTGATCAAAGTACTTTGCCAGAACTGTAATTCTAAAACTTAGACATATGGTTGGCTTTTAATTCCTCTAGCTACTAATTAAGAGGCTAATTGTACAAGATGGTTAGGTATATATCAACTTGCAAATTTTACCTTTTTGTTTTGTCATTAAAAATTAGTAAGGTAGGAGCTTTACTGGTCTTATTTATCCTCTAAATCAGTGGTTGTCAACTAGGGGGTAATTTTGCCCTCCAGGGGACATTTGACAATGTCTGGAGACATTTTTTTGGTCACAGTTAGGGAAAGGGCTATGGTATGTAGTAGATGGAGGCCAGATATATGCTGCTAGACATTCTACAATGCACAGAACAATCCCCTACAGAAAAGAAAAATCTGGTCCAAATGAATAGAGTCAAGGTTGAGAAATTCTGATCTATCTTAAATGGTACAGGTGTATAGAGAATAGCATTTAAAAATTATAAAAACTCAGTAAAGATTAGAGAAAATATATAATTATTATTGTTAGAAATTTAAGTGGGGGCGCTAAAACATGGGAATAATTTCCATATTAACAGAGGGAAAAAAAAAAAGAGAAGGATGAGAAAAACATTATTGGTTCACAAATAGAAATAAAAAGCAGGGAGAAGTATGAAGGAAAAAGCAAACAAAAAGCAGTATAATCAAAAACCAAAAACATGAGCCTGGAAATAATCTTTTATACATCACTAATAGAAATATATGTAAAGGATATGACTAAAATGACAGAATGAAAGATCAGGTATATATTTTTAGTATATAAGAAATACATAAAGAAAATGGCACGCAAGGTTAAAAATGTAAAAATAGCAAACATTGGCCCAAACAATGCCATTGTAGTGAAATCTATGTTGGATAGTGCAGTTTTTTAAGGCAAAACTGTTATTCAATTAAGAAGAAACGTTACACATAACTAAAAGTTACAGTCCACCAAGATGATATAAAAATATGACTCTGTATACAGCTAATCAAATAACCTTGAAATATGTAACACTGATAAAATTACAAAAGGAATTGGGCAGATCCACAAGTAGATTGAATATCCTTCTGTCAAAAAAGGATAGATCAATCAGATTCCAAGTCAACAGGATATAGACAGTTTAACTATAAGATTGCTTAGATATCTGTGATTTATCATAAATTACTTCAACATACACAATTCAGTGTAAATGGGTGTGTTCATAATTATATATACCCCAGGGGCTCAGATTAGTTGTTTTATCAGGAATGTACACTCCATTGGTGCTTATAGAGCATTTAATCTAAAACCCACACTCCAGAAAGGGCTACTAAAGTGCTTCAGCTACCTCTGACTCCCATCAACACCAGAGACTTTGCTAATTATCATAATGAATGTTAGAAATGCTATGATGAAAGTCTTGCTAATCAGCATTGTGGATATTAAAAGCAGGCTCTCATTGATGAAATTAGTGGCATTTGACATAGATGGATTGGCTAGAATTTTGCATACACATGAGCAGGATATGAAAGTCTAGCCAGCACTATAACCCACCCCTTAGGGAAAGCACCCTAGATTAGATACCTCAACTATAAGATATGGTTAGCTGAATTCTGCCTTGGAATATTGTCACATTTGCTTCAGGTGAAACTTTCATACAAGGTGTTTTCTCCAAAGATAACAGAACTGGGACTTCAAGATACTTACAGAATAATTGGTATGTAGACATGAATGCTGCTAATCATCTGTATTAAAAAAATAATTCAATTGGGGGCACCAAGATCTACAAAAATGAGCCTAAGAGTCAAGTATGGCCAACTCGTCTAAGGGTAATTCACAAAATATTTATCCTGGCCCCAACAAATAGTGAGTATACATTCTTTTTAAGGCACATAAAACATTTATAAAAGGCAGTGACCACCTATTAGATCAAAAAGTAATTCTTAACAGATTCCAAGGAATTAATTACTTACAGGTCAAATTTTCTTACTGAAATATAATTACAAAATAAATCAACAAGAAGATAAACATTAAAAAGATCAGATAAGACCCTTCCTAGCGTTAGCAATAACATTAAGAAGAAAAGAGCAATGAAAATGAAATAATATTTAAAATTGAATGATAAAATGTCTGTATATCAAAACAAAGCTTATGGAATAGTTAATACATAGATTTATATATTTATATGTAGTAAAAGTATAAAAATATGGATGAGATACAGATCAAATTCATTACAGTGGTTCTTTTTAGAGAGGAAGTGAGGGAAATTGAATTAGAGGAAAGAATATCAGGGGTTTCAACTTTTAAGTTATTATTTCTTAAACAAATAGAAAAAGGAAGTAAAGGAGAGATCGTACATATGTTTTAAAACTGCCCTTTGTTTACTTTGAGTGGGATATTCTGTATTATCTTTTGTATTTCCCTTGATTTTAAAGTCTCCAAATAGTAAAATGTATTAAAGTATTATTTGAAGGTAGGGTTATTTTACATCAACATTTTTCTACAGCAGAAAATGTCGCAATTAAACACTACACTGTCTTCTTTGGAGAAATGTCTATTTAGGTCTTCCGCCCATTTGTGGATTGGGTTATTTGCTTTCTTGGTATTAAGCTGCATGAGCTACTTGTATATTTTAGAGATTAATCCTTTGTCCGTTGCTTCGTTGGCAAGTACTTTCTCCCATTCTAAGGGTTGTCTTCTTGTCTTGTTTATAATTTCTTTTGCTACGCAATGGCTTTTAAGTTTCATTAGATCCCATTTGTTTATTTTTTATTTTATTTCCATTATTCTAGGAGATGGGTCAAAAGGATCTTGCTTTGATGTATGTCATAGAGTGTTCTGCCTATGTTTTCCTCTAAGAGTTTTATAGTGTCTGGCCTTACATTTAGGTCTTTAATCCATTTTGAGTTTATTTTTGTGTGTGGTGTTAAGAAGGGTTCTAATTTCATTCTTTTACATGTAGCTGTCCAATTTTCCCAGCACCACTTATTGAAGAGGCTGCCTTTTTTCCATTGTATATTCTTGCCTCCTTTGTCAAAGATAAGGTGCTCATATGTGCGTGGGTTTATCTCTGGGCTCTCTATTCTGTTCCATTGATATATTTCTGTTTTTGTGCCAGTACGACATTGTCTTGATCACTGTGGCCTTGTAGTATAGTTTGAAGTCAGGGAGTCTCATTCTTCCAGTTCCGTCTTTCCTTCTCAAGATTGCTTTGGCTATTCAGGATCTTTTGCGTTTCCATACAAATCATAAAATTTCTTGTTCTAGTTCTGTGCAGAAGTGCCATTGGTAATTTGATAGGGATTGTGTTGAATCTGTAAATTGCTTTGGGTAGTACAGTCATTTTCACAATGTTGATTCTTCCAATTCAAAAACATGGTATGTCCCTCCATCTGTTTGTATTGTCTTTGATTTCTTTCATCAGCATCTTATAGTTTTCTGAATACAGGTCTATTGTCTACTTTGGCAGGTTTATTCCTAAGTATTTTATTCTTTTTGTTGGAATAGTAAATGGGAGTGTTTCCTTAATTTCTTTTTCTGCTCTTTCGATGTTAGTGTATAGGAATGCAAGAGATTTCTGTGCATTAATTTTGTATCCTGCAACTTTACTAAATTCATCAATTAGTGCTAGGCAGAAGACCTAAATAGACATTTCTCCAAAGAAGACATGCAGGTGGCTAACAAACACATGAAAGATGCTCAACATCACTAATCATTAGAGAAATGCAAGTCAAAGCCACAGTGAGATATCACCTCACACCAGTCAGAGTGGCCATCATCAAAAAATCTAGAAACAATAAATGTTGGAGAGGGAGTGGAGAGAAGGCAACCCTCCCGCACTGTTCGTGGGAATGTAAAATGGTATAGCCATTATGGAAAACAGGATGGAGGTTCCTTAAAAAACTAAACATAGAACTATGATATGACCCAGCAATCCCACTTCTGGGCATATACCCTGAGAAAACCAAAATCCAAAAAGAAACATGTACCACAGTGTTCATTGCAGCACTATTTACAATAGCCAGGACATGGAAGCAACATGCCCATCAACAAATAAATTGATATGGAAGATGTGGCACATATATACAATGGAATATTACTCAGCCATAAAAAGGAATGAAATTGAGTTATTTGTAATGAGGTGGATGGACCTAGAGTCTGTCATACAGAGCGAAGTAAGGCAGAAAGAGAAAAACAAATAGCATATGCTAACGCATATATATGGAATCTAAAAAAAAAAGGAAAGAAAATGTTACTGATGAACCTAGTGACAGGGCAAGAATAAAGATGCAGATGTAGAGAACAGACTTGAGGACGTGGGATGGGGGGTAAAGGGGAAGCTGGGATGAAGTGAGAGGGTAGCATTGACATATATACACTACCAAATGTAAAACAGATAGCTAGTTGAAGCTGTTGCGTAACACAGGGAGATCAACTTGATGACTGGTGATGACTTAGAGGGCTGGAATAGGGAGGGAGGGAACGAGTCACGGGAGGGAGGGCATATGGGGGTATATGTATAAAGAGAGGTGATTCACTTTGTTGTACAGGAGAAACTGGCACGACAGTGTAAAGCAATCAAACTCCAATAAAGAGGTTAAAGAAAAGCACTAAACTGTGACTGAAAAAGTATTACAAATTAAAGTGATATTGGATTTCATGACACAAATATGGTTATTCCAAAATGTTAGCCTTCTGTCCCAAACTAAGGTTTATTAGGAATTTGTAGCACTATTTTTTTAAAAAAGCAATTGAGGATTATGGCCACCTTTATTGAGTTTTTGTATTAAGAAATTCATTATTATCAGACTAAATTTTCCTAAATTTCTCAACTAGAAATATACTAAAAATTCAACTTTTTAGTGTTTCTCAGGTAGGATATCATTGATCCGTATAGGAAATATCAAGAAGAGAAATGAACATATTATCAATATAACACATTTAATTAATAATATATTAAAATGTATACTTTAATATTTAATATATATTAAATATCTCTAATATATTAATATTAAATATATTAAAATATAATATATTATTAACAATATACATTATATTAATAATATATAATATATTAATGAGGCTTATATAAATGACTTAGGTTACATGTTTGATTTTTTCCATGAATTTATAGTTTTTTTAAATACAGTAGAATAAATTAAATTTTTGCTATGTTTTTAAAATGAAAGTTTCTTACAAAATATTTTCAAATGTTCAAATATTATCCATAAATTCAATATTTAGTACTTCCTTTTCAACATTCTTAAAATGTTTTAAGTGTTAATGAAAAATAATACCAGCTAGAATTTTTAAATGTTTACTGTATACTGGGTAGTCTTCTAATCATACACACAAGTACACACACACATGTATGCACACATATACGTGTACATATGTATACTCATATACATATATTCGTTTAATGAAATAACTGTTTCCTTGAATCACCATAAGACTCTTCTGTGATTTTTGTGTGTGCTTATTAAACAAACACCTTCAGCCAGTATATGTAACCTTATTTCTATGTGCATTCTGGGACTCTTCACAAATACATCTTGCACCACAGAGGTACAGGCCACTGGTTGAGAATCACTGCTCTAAAAGTTATCCTTAAAACACAGATGGCGTTAATATAAACTCCTGAGGAAAACAGAGCACCTTTTACTTATTTCCAAACAAATAAAGACAATTTGTTAATCAAGATACATCTTATGCATTATCTCCCCTTTTAAAAATTAGGGGTTAGGATGGAACAGAAGAGTCATCAGTGTTTACCAAAATAATGAAAATTAAATGAATTATTATTTGAATTTGGAAAAGTGAGAATTTAGTAACAAAATAATTGCCGTAAGAAAATACGATGGCTATAAATAACTAAACCATATCTGTTCTGAAGTGAATATTTTTAGTATATTGAATCACCATAAGACTCTTCTGTGATACTCTTCTTTAGTATATTTTTTCCATTCACTTATTCATTTAGCAAAATTGTACTGAAAGCCTACTTTTATTATTATGCATTATGGAATAGATCCACATTTTACATGTTCTACTTGGACTTTCTTTAATGTATGAGTTCAGACTTTATTAAATTAATATTTTAAGTTAAATATTAAGACTATTCAAAGAAATAATACAATGTGGAGCCAGTAGAAGGCAGCATTTTATTTACCCTATCCTATGGCAGATTTGCTGAGAAATTATGTAAACTAATGAAGTAACTAGTCCTTCTCTCATACAAACCAGGTTTGGTTGGTTATTTCTCCTTGAAAATAGTTAATATAAAAGGAAAAGGATAAACACAGGAGCTATTAGGTCTTCAAAGGAATCCACGTTAATTTATAATTTGTGATGTCAGAGACATTTTATGGAGAGGAAGTTTACTTGAGAGGCAGTAATCCATTCACCTATGCTCCTTATGAGACTATTATAATGCCATAAGAGCTTCCTAATGATGTCTTCTAAATAAAATTATTTCTAGTTACTTTATAAATATTCATTTTTTCCACTTTATTTCAAGGCCATCAATTTTCACTATCAACTGTAATTTTAATCCACTTTTTATTTTTCCTCAAAATATTCTCTAGAATTTGATTTTAAAGTAGTTTCTACTGCTGCATTTTTCTGTACACACTTATTTATCCTTTATACATATTTATTATTGTCATTCACATAATTATAATTGCTATATGGATTTATATAACTGGCAAATAGATTTTTCATATAAATTAAGACTGCAGAAATTCAATATTAGTTCTTATTTGAAAGGGCAGATTGAAGAAAGAAAATGTATAATGAGAGCATATGATTTCAAGATTTTATTGAACATATTTATTTTTTAAATGCTTTTAAAAATAATGATGTGGCTGATTAGCTAAATTAGTAAAAATATAGCTATGATGGGTAAAAATCAAGAGTGAAACTGTATTGTATCCTCTGCATGAGCTATATTGCTACCCTTAACCACGTGTCCTTTAAATTGCTGCTGTACCCCCCAGGCTAGCATGGGAGGTAAGTAAGTAAGTAGAGTAGCAAAGGAAAATAAATGAAATTTGAGTGTTCCCTATCTTTCCTTGATCCATCTTTCCCCAATCTATCCTTTCTTTATCCTTTATCCTGAAGGAGAGTTTTTGCTAGGCCAGTTTCCAGATCTTCTGTGATGCAAATTAGGAAGGTTGGATATAGAGTCAAATCTGTAGAAATCTGAAGAGAAGGGTGAGAAACTGGTATGGTGAGCTAAACCAATCTATGTAGTGGGTATAGGAGTAAGGACAGAAATGCAGTGTGGGATGGAGCTGGAGGTAGAATCCCTAAAGTACTTGCAACTCCCCAAATCTGGGGAGAAATACGGCCATCCAGGTACATAAAGACTAAATATCCCCAAACAGATTTAATTGAAAGAGACTTTCACCAAAATACATTATAATCAAACTCTCAAAATTTAAAGACAGAATTCTGAAAGCAGCAAGAGAAAAAAAAAAAAAAAAGACTCATCACATACAAAGGAACTTTGATAAAGCCATTAGCAGGTTTCACAGTAGAAAACTTACAGGCCAAGAGAGAGTGGGATATTTTTTAAATGCTCAAAGAAAAAAACTGCCAACCAAGAATACTTTACAAGGCAAAGTTTTCCTTCAGAAATGAAGGAGAGAGGAAGATTTTCCAAGACAAACCAAGGCCAAGGAAATTTATCACCATAATTCCTGCTTTACAAGAAATGCTAAAGGGAGTTCTTCCAGCTTAACTGGAAAGACATTAATTAGTAATATGAAAACATTTGAAAGCATAAAATTCACTGGTAAAGGTAAATATAAAGTCAAATTCAAAATACTCTAATACTCCCCTTCTGGTGTGTAAAACACTTTGAACTCTCACATATAGATTAAAAAACAAAAGTGTTAAAAATAACTATAGGTATAAAATTTTGTTAATGGATACACAGCACAAAAGGATGTAAATTGTGACATCAACAACCTAAAATGTGAGTGGGAGCAAGTAAATATGTAGAACTTTTTTATGCAATTGAAGTTAAATTGTTATTAGCTTAAAATAGACTGTTATAACTATAGGATGTATTTTGTAAGCCTTGTGCTAATCACAAAGCAAAAATTTTTAATAGATACACAAATGATAAAGAGAAAAAAATCAAAGCATACCACTACAAAATATCATCAATTCACAAAGGAAGAAAGCAAGAGAGGAAACTTTTCAATTTGATGTAGTCCTGCCTATTTATTTTAGCTTTTGTTGTCTGTGTTTTGGGTGTCTTATCTAAAAAATCATTACCAAGCCTAATGTCTATGAGCTTTTCCCCATGTTTTCTTCTGGGAACTTTATGTTTTCATGTATTACACTTAAGTCTTTAATCCACTTCAAATTAATTTTTGAGTGGTGTAAAATAGGGGTCCCATTTCATTCTTTTTGTATAAGTATATAAAGTTTTCCCAACACCATTTATTGAAGAAACTATCCATTCCTTTTTGCACTCTTGTCAAAGATTAGTTGACAGTATCTGTGTGGGCTTGCTTCTAGTCTCTCTATTCTGTTTCCCTAGTCTATGTACTTGTTTTTATGCCAGTACCATACAGTTTTGATTACTGTAGGTTTGTGGTGTAATCAGGTTTGAAATCAGAAAGTGTGATGCTGTCTTCTTTTTTAAGATCTCATTGTCTATTTGGGGTCTTCTGTGATTCCATACAGATTTTAGGAATGTTTGTTCTAGTTGTATAAAAAATGCCATTGGAATTTTGATAGGAATTACACTGAATCTGTAAGTTGTCTTAGATAATATGCATGTCTTAACACTATTAATTCTTCCAAGCCAAGAGCACAAGATATATTTCAGTTTGTGTCTTCAATTTCTTTCACCAGTGACTTATAGTTTTCAGTGTACAGGTTTTTCACCTCCTTAGTTAAATTTATTCTTAAGTATTTTATTGTTTTTGATGCTATTGTAAATGTAATTTCTTTCTAAATTTCTCTTTCAGATAGTTTGTTAGTATATAGAAATGCAAATGAATTTTTAATGTTGCTTTTGTATCCTGGAACTTTACTGAATTCATTCACTAGTTCTAACAGTTTTTTGGTGAAATCTTTAGGGTGTTCTATATAAAAAAATCACCTTTTCTGTTTGTTTTTGTAACTCAATAGCAAAAAAGCAAATAATCTAATTTAAAAATGGGCAAAAAACCCAAATAAACATTTTTTTCCAAAGAAGACATACAAATGGCCAATAAGTACATGAAAAGTGCTCAGCATCATCAGTCATCAGAGAAATGCAAATTAAAACCACAATGGCTATTACCTCACACTTGTTAAGATGGCTATTATTAAAAAAACAAGAGATAACAAATATTGGCAAGGAGAAAAGAGAAGCCTTTTGGAGAAAAGAGAACCCTTGTGGACTACTGGTGGGAATGTAAATTTATGCAGCCATTATGGAGAACAATATGAAGTTTCCTCAAAAAATTAAAGATATAACTCACATATAATCCAGCAATCCCACTCTTGGCTATAAATCCAAAGAAAATGAAGTAAATATCTTTAAAATCTGAAATATATTAGTCATCCGTAAAAAAACTGAAAATCTGCCATTTGCAACAACATGGATGAACGGGAAGGGTATTATGCTCAGTGAAATGAATGTGAGGAAGTAAATAAACAACAACAACCTGGAAACAAGCACTAACTGCTGAACCAATGGCACTTACAGGAAAAAGATGTAGACTGGAAGGAGCCATCCCTTCTTCCTCTGTTATAGGTTGAATTGTGTCCCCTGCAGAAATCATATGGTGGAGTACAGCCCCCAGTACCTTAGAATGTGACCTTGTTTGGAAATAGGGTCATTGCAGATGTAATTAGTTAATGAGGTCATACTGGAGTAGAGTTGGCCCCTATTCCAATATAATTAGGGTCTTTATAAAAGGGGTAATTTGAACACAGAGAGAACACAATGAAAGTAGGAGAACACCATGTGAAGATTAATGCAGAAATCAGTGGTTCTTCTAAAAGGAAGAACTACCAAATCAGATTCACATATAACATCTCAGTGAACTTCATGCATGGAAAGTGACAGACACTGGTTGTGCTGTTTGATACAAAATGGCTGAACTTCACCTTCAGAAGACCAAACCTGACATCTAAACATGCCAACATAGACATCAAAACAAAATATATTCTAACCAACCATGGGAAACAGTCTGGTATCAGGAAAGCAACAAGTATTACGCCGAGAAATGCCAAAGATTGCCAGCAAACAGCCAGAGGCTAGATGAAAGGCATGGAACAAATTCTGTCTCACAGGCCCTAGAAGGAACCAATCATGCTGACACTTTGATCTTGGACTTCTAGCCTCCAGAGCTATGAGACAGTAAATTTCTGTTGTTTAAGCCAAAGCAAGCAAACAAACAAAAACCTGAGTGATCATCATCAATAACAGAATAAATAAAAAGTGTGTGCCACTTGGTATGGTGCAGTTGGAAGAACACAACATTACATATGGCATTTCTGCTGAAAATGCATAGCATTAATCATGAAGAAGCAATAGACAATCCCAAATTGGGAGATACTCTCCAAAATAACTGGCTTGTGACATTCAAAAGTGTCAAGGTTACAAAAAAATAAAGACTGAAGAACTATAGCAGACTAAAGGTGACTAATGGGACATGGCAACTAATGCAATGCATGATTCTGAACTAGATCCTTTTGCTATAAGACAATTGGTGACACTTCAAGGGAGTCTGAGGATTAGATGGTAGTAATGCATCAGTGTTAATTTCCTGACTGTATTGCAGTTATGTAAAATAATGTACTTATTTATAAGAAATAAATAATATTTCAAATGTGATGGGGCATCAGGTTGGCAGGTTACTCTCAAATGTTTCAAGAAAAAATATTTTACTCTGCTAGTAATTTTTTGTAACTTTGAGATTGTTTCAAATTAAAATTATTTTAAAAATTGCCTAAAAAGCATCTACAAATTGAGAGAGAACAAGCTTTTGGGTTTCTTTGTTTTAGATCTGTTGATGGATTTAAATCATGGATTAGATCCTTTTCAAAGTTATTTGAAAGAGACAGATTGAACTTTCTTTTAAATTACTGTTTGGTGGTTTGACTGTGGTTTTATGAGTATGACTTCATGAATTGACTGAGCCACACAGGCTCAAATTTATTAGGATTATAGGTAAAATCGTATGTAAGTGACTAATGTAAATTGTAATACTACTTGCACAGACACCACTTAAATTATATGTATAAGTGATTGTAAATATGTGCAAGTTATTAGATGTAAATAGCAAAACTGTTACATACAACATTTTATACTAATAATGTGATTAAGAAGGAATTGAAGTTTAGAGTTTATTTTAGTTATATTAGTAGAGAGTCAGACTTGAATCTGTATAGTCACTTAATAATAGAAAAATACCTACCTACAGGTATTTATGAAGTTTTCCATATTTTGGTCCCACATGTTATGTGATTATTTGTGCTTGACTTACAGAGACTTAGCAATGTCAATTACATTGCTGTGTATAGTATTTTTAATGTTGCTGTAGTGGTTCTATCTTTGAATGTAGAAACTTAGTTTTAATTTTTAAAGTCACATCTATAAAAGCTATAATCTTATTTACTATTTTCAATTTTACTGAAGTTTTAGTGTACAACTTTGAGATAACAGTAAAATGAAAATTGCTTTTAGTGGAAGTTATAGTAAATATAACTGAGGAATATTTTGGAGCTAAGTTTTGTTTACTCTTGCTCAAAATAGGTACTATATGGAGAGAAGATATTAGAATTGTTACATAAAGCCGTGTATTTGTAAAGTTGTTCAAGTGCTGGTGGTTTACAACGGATTAATTCTTGGTCACTTTTCTTTTCAAATAAATATGTCAGATGTCACATTATTAGACAGGAAAATGAGGTAACAGCTCAGAGAGAGCTGTTATAAATACTGTTATTATTTATAGAGATAAATAACAGGGAAGTTTTCAAAGAAACCTTTAGAAACTCTATTAGTTCAAAGCTCTATTAAAAGCAAAGTGGTTTTGACGAGGGGAGGCCAACAAATGACTATCTAAAGGGAAAATTGTGTTTTCACAATGATCAATTCAATAAAGCATCAGTCCAGGCAGTCAAGCACTCAACTGAACATTTTGTAGTCAAATCTCTATAGTTCATCGACAAAGCAACACACTTTGTTTTATTTAATCCCCAATTTACAAGATACCAATTGAAATAGTTCATCTAATTTTTTCTAGAAGTTACTATTATAGATTAAAATTACACAGCCCTTTAGTTTAAGAGAATTATCTAAATATTAAATTGTACCATCAGCTCCACAAACATCACTACAAATTGTGATAGGATACACTACATGCTTATGATTCATGGTACTATCAATACTATAGACAGACTCTCCTTGACTTTCCTGCATATACTTCTAAGTTCATTGCAGTTTCTCTAAAGAAAAACAGAATCTTGAGTATTGTATGAGATACATATACCGTGATTTGTATAGGTTAATTGAATCTAATTTTTTCATGTGCCTTGCCTAATGTTCCACACTAGTGTCAAAAGGGTTTTGAATTTTATTAAACTGGGTCATCATTAAATACTTGGATTTTTAAGTTTGTACAAGAAAACATGGTTATAACGTAGCCTCTATAAAATATTAGCTACAATTCTCTTTGTAAGGAATACACAGGTTTTCAAGTTTTACTATTCTGAAAGCAGGTAAATTTCAGAAGTTTTCAAAAACATAATTATAGTTCAAGTCTACCTTTCTCCAGTCAGCTAAAAAGGAATCTTGATTCATATTGCTTAAGTGACTTGGTTTTCTTTAATATGAATCTTGTGATCTGATTTACATAACCAAATCATGCTACGGGGGGGATTCTCATTTGATCACAAAAACCATTTTTAAGAACTGCATACGTCATAAAATACTCAAAAAATGGATGTAAGTTTCCAATAGCCTTTTTTAAAATATTTTTTAAAGAACTTTTATTGAGATACAGTTAACATACAATAAACTGCATATATTTAGAGTGTAATATTTGGTATCCCAATCTCCCAATTCATTCCCCCCCAACCCTCTCCACTTTCCCCACTTGGTATCCACATGTTTTTTCTCTACATCTGTGTCTCTGTTTCTGCCTTGCAAACTGGTTGATTTGTACCATTTTTCTATATTCTGCATATATGTGTTAATATATGATATTTGTTTTTCTCTTTCTGACTCACTTCACTCTGTATGACACTCTCTAGGTCCATCCATGTCTCTACAAATGTCCCCGTTTCATTGCTTTTTACAGCTGAGTAATATTCCATTGTATATATGTACGACATCTTTATCCATTCATCTGTTGATAGACATTTAGGTTGCTTGCATGTCCTGGCTATTGTAAATAGTGCTGCAATGAACACTGGAGTGCATGTGTCTTTTTGAATGATGGTGTTCTCTGGGTATATGCCCAGCAGTGGGATTGCTGGGTCATATGGTGGTTCTATTTTTAGTTTTGCAAGGAACCTCCATGCTGTTCTCCATAGTGGCTGTATCAATTTACATTCCCACCAACAGTCCAATAGCCTTCTGACTCAGCCTTCCTTTACAGGCTCATCTGAAGCTCTGTACCTACCTGTAGTTTCCAACATAGCCAAACAGCTACATATTCTTTCTAAAACACCTTTTATTCTGTTTGGCTGTCTTTTCAGCAGAAATGCCCTCGTTCGTCCTTTTGCACTAAAGCAAAACCTACACAACTTTTGATGCATACCTCATGTTGCATGTTCTTAGAGAAGCCCAAGATGTCCCCTAAACTCTCAGTGATCTCCATCTCCTCTGGGACCTATATGGCCTATCGTCTGTGTCACTCCCCTCACAGTTACCAGCGGAGCCTGTTACGCTTATTTATGTTAGGCCTGCTCAACCAAATGGTAAATTCTTTGAAGACAAAGATTATGACTCATGGCTTCTTTATATCTTTTATAGCCTTTAATTCAGAATTTTTCACACAGCAATCATGAATTTTAAATCTAAAAAGAATCTTAAGAAAATCTCAACTGTTTTAGACAGATAAGAGACCTAGATCTAAAAGTTTAAAGTAAATGCTGAAAAAAAATTTGGTGATTAATGAATGCCAGGTTTACTCCCGAGTGTTGGAAAGGGTTTTATTTATTTATTTTTTCTCTTTTTAAAATATTCTCAAAGAACCATCTTTTTCACACTTCCGGATGCATCAGAATCAAATAGAAGGCTTGTTAAAACACTGAGTGGCCTGAAGCCCAGTGTTTCTGAGTCAGGCGGTCTGTGATGGGGCCTTAGAATCTGCTTCCCTAACAAGTTCCCAGGTGATGCTGATACTAAGGCCCATGTACTACTTTTTGAATAGCATTGCTGCAAGAGGAAATTATCATATGTAAATATTATCTCAATTATAGTTCTATTTTTGAAAAAAAAGATAATTTAAAAATTTCATATTAAATTATCATCTTCTAAAAAAAAACCAACAGTTTCTATTCATAACATGCTTTTAATTTGCTCCTAAGAATTCTACTTTTATAATAATCCAATGATATTTATTATCAAAGCAAAGAATTTTTAAAGCTCTTTTTATTCATTCTAATCAAAATGAAGAACTTATTGGAAGGGACCACATGACTGTCAACAGGGCAATGATCTCATGTAAATTTAGCATTCTCATCTATATCAGGGCATGGCTAATTTTAATAAGTTTCTGGAAGGCAATTGACAATATGTAGTGAAAGCTTTAAAAACGTACATACCTCTCACTCCACATTCTAGCTCCTAGTGATTTATCCTAAGAAAAGAATAAAGTCATCAAAGATGGAAATATTTTGTATCTTTATGTGATGATAGTTAACTAGGTATACAGTTTGTCAAAACTCATCAAATCACACCTTTGGTACCAAATAGATACTTTCATGGAAATTATACCTCAATAAAGTTAACTTAAATTTTTCTTAAAAGTAGCAGTAAGAAATTATTATTTTTTAAAAGCTGCAGTCATGGCATTAGCCACCTAGTCATTTACTTCAAAATAAAGTAGGGACACTATTGAGTAGGAAATTGAGTAAGAGGTTTTTGCCATGGCCTTTGTGGTAAGTGTTGTAAGTATGTGGAGAAGGCTGGGGTTTAGTGAATGTGTGTACCCAGAAAATAAGTAGTCCTGTGGCCACTTCTCTGGTTTTAAGTGCTGGAGAGTGCACAGCCATTTTAAAGACTGTTAAAGTTCCCTAGAGGGTTAGAGACTGTGGAGAATTTGATATGACTTTCAGAAAGGCACAATGGTCCAAAGATGCGTGTTTTCAGCTTGGGTTTCAGCCATTGGCTAGAGTTCACCCCAAGGGTTCTGAGTTGAGTCTCAAGTGATTTGATGGTCTCACCTCCCTCAAAGAGGGTGAAATGAATAAAGAAAAGGGCAGGGCAGTATCTTTCCTAACCAGCTTTCTGGGATCACAAACAGGCTTGCCATTTATTTCTGCATCATTTTTATGCTTTCTCACCTCAATTGTCGACTCCTTGAAAGTACTTACCCATCCTTCTGTTCCCTGGAGCCCTGCTTAACTCCATACTGTTGAGATTGTATTTTGAAAACTTTCACTTCAGTCTAATGGAAAGATATCAATGTAGTAATTTGGGCAAATACTAATCAGCGTATTTGGAAGGTATTTCTAATAGTATTAGATATTATCCTTTAACAAAACTTTTTAAATAGCATCTATTTTCTTCCTAAGTGACCTGCAAATAAGATTTTCTTAATTTTAAAAGTAAAAAACAATATTTTCATCCCTATATCCCAGAACTGTAGATGAATGTGGTTCCTAAAACTTTTGCCAAGTCATATATTTTCATTAGCCATGGCGATCTTACAACCGAAGCTTAGCTATAGGCTATGTTAAAGATACATGAGGCAGAATATAAAATAGCTAGAATTTATTGTTACACAGTATTGCAAAATTAAGGCTAGCTGCTTTTTTTCTTAACCTAAACACATATAATCTGACTGCAAAGATGCTTTGAGGTCAACTCTTTCAAATAATAAGTTATATTTTAGTTAAAACTGAAAAGAAAATTTGTTATCAACACGTGAGTGAAATTATCTGGGAAATGCCTCAGTTTGTGAGAATCTGCTAGTGTTCTTAGTGGTTAGTCCAGTAGAACAAGGGCCATTAGTCAGAGGACTGTGATATTATGGCACCTGTATCCAATGTTACAATAGAAGGAAGTCTATAGGGAAAGAGCACTCTACTGCCTCTACTTATTTGAACTTTCTATTTGACTCCCATATAAAATCTAAACCCCACTCATCACTTGCCTTTTGTTGAAAATGTAATTAACCTTAGCATTTTCTACTTTGTACCCTCTAATTCTTTTTCAGTGGTGCAGGCATTTGCAAACTGCTGTTGTTTTATGTGATAAAGTGGTTTTCACCTTGTAAGAAGGCTAAGAATGCCTCTTATGGAATCCAAGTCTATGAAGTAGGTACTGTCAGAGAGATGAAGTGACTTGCCCAAAGCCACTCAGTTGATGATGCCAGAGAGAGATTTAATTTCTGGTCTGTCTGACTCCAGAGCCCAAGTGCACTTGTTCATATATCAGAATTTTAGATATTTGTAACTACTGTTTAAATATTCTTATTTATTTCTGGCCATCCTTCCTTATATCCCTGTCTAAATCTCGGACATATTTCTTTTGAGTGAAATTGGCTTTAAATAGTTCTTAATTTTTCCCTCTAGAGAGCTATTTCTACAGTCAAAATAATTAATTATGCTACATAACTTCCATAGTTATTTGTGTTATCTCAAATATCACCCTCTCAAATGAGACTTTCCTTGTGTCTTCTACCTACTATTGCCCAGTTACTCTCTTTATAGTGATTGCTGACTTTATTTTCTTCAAAATACTTTTCACTATCTAAATTTACATTATTTATTTGTTTACATGTATACTGTCTGTTTCTTCCCAAGATACCTTGGAGCACGAAACTCATCTACTTATTCCACTCTTCCCCTGGCATTTATGTACTGGGTATGGAGCAAGGCTCTCTTGATTTTGGCTGAATGAGTAATCACTAGGTACTTAACGCTGGGCTAACAATTAGCAGGGGGATGACATCATGCTTGCACTTGGCTGCGTTTCTCCTGGTATAAAAGCAGTATATTTTTGTTTCTAGTCATTACTTTCCTACAGAGCTTTTCAAATGGGTTCCAGTGTAACTAAGCTGAAAATTATTACCATTAATATGCTTCCTTTCCTCTAGAAAGGTATATAAATGAGATAAAAGGTTAAAAATATTATTCTCTTTTGGTTACATGGGAGCAGTTTATGCTTTAAGGTCTTCAAAATGTTTTCCTATGTATATTCACATGCTATTACCTTTTATTTAATTATTAATTTCAGCCATTTGCAGACATTTACTATTGTATAAAAGTGAATATTAACAAGGAAATCAAAATCAAAAACATCTTCAAGGTTTTTCTTTGCATAATCTAAAATCACTCACACAGTGCTTGTACATAACTTTTTCTCATTTCTTCAAATCAGTCATGCATTTTTTCCTATCAGTAAGTGAACACTTATAGATTGTTTAATGAATGTGATTATAACCACACATTCAGTCACTTTTAATGCCCTGTTATGGTAAACTGAGAAAAAAATTGACATTAAATGACATGGACAACTGTTTTATGCCATGTTTAGTGATAATACTCTTTCCACGAGCAGAAAACAGAAAGCAAGACTAGACCACAAGTAGATGAAGTAATAAACTGTGATGGGAAGTTCTCCTAATTGGAAACAGTTTTGAAATGGGTATAAACCCATGGGTCATTTTTTTTCAGGCATCTGAGCTGATGGTAATACTAAATCATACACACATATATTTGAATATGTACATTTGTAAATATATATGCATATACTTATCCTGACCTCATTTAAAAGTAAAGTGACTTGTAATCTTATTATTTGTTATTCATAATAATCCTTCTTAGAAGCAGGTTTTAAGTATTTTCCATATTTTACCAATGAGGAAAGTGAGGCATAGGGGATTGTATGACCTACTCAAGACTGATTAATTTTGGTAGGAAGTAGACTTGGGTCTTGAATTCTGGTTATCTGACTGGTATTTCACTACCTAAAAAGAATAGAAATTAAAGAGAATAAAAAGAAAAATATCTACAAGTAAAAATTTAACTTTTTATTTTAATTTGTCAATTTTATAAATTTTTTGTTTTAATTTGTCAGTTTTGTGGGTACATAGTTTTTAACAGTGTTCTCTTACTATTCTTTAATGTTTGTAGATTATAACTCAGTTTATTTTACTGCTATCATTAAAACTTGTTAACCCATTTTAAAAAAAGTAAAAGTGAGACAATCACTGTCTCAATTCAAGGTTTGGTTGCAGGCAACATAATCCACTCTAGTTCTTTAATGGGAAATATTTATTTCAGGGTATCAAATAGCTTACAGAATTGCTAGGAAGGCTAATGTTGCAGGCTTAAATCACCAAGTTAGTAATACCAAACAGTACCAAGAGATTGTTTCACGCAAGTTGACCTATTGCTGCTGCTTGCATCTCAACTCTTATAGGACCAGCAGTTTTAGCTGCTGCAGAAATACCATGCCTCCACAAGCGTGCAAGCTTCTTTAACCTTCACTCTACTCCTGTAATTCTTACTAGAGAGAAGCTAGTAAGCTTATGACAATGTTGCTGAATGAATTTATCAAAGGCTGTATCTTTCATAGTGCCACAGCATATAATCCTACCTCAAAACTCAGTGACCCAGAAAAGATACTCATTCATTTTTTCCTCACACATCTACAAGGTGGCTAAGGTTAGCTGATGTAGTTGGGGCTTGGTTGGGTGGCTTAGCTTCATGGTATAAAACTGGCTGGAGTTGGCTCTTTGATATGGGTCGAATTCATTCTGGATCCAAACTGTATTCATTTTGGGACCCAAGCTGAAGGGAAAGCACTTCTCATGGTGATGGCAGAATACAGGAGAGCAAGCAGAAACACACAATGTCTCTTACAGCCTAAGGCCTGAACTGGCAAATTCTCACTCTGCTACATTTCTTTAGCTAATACAAGGCATGTGGCCAAGTCTGAAGTCAAGATGAAGTACATGCCACCTCTAGTGAGGACTGTAGGTCACATGGCAAAGGGAGTAGGTAGAGGGAGGAATGAAGAACTGGGACTAATTCTCAAATCTATCATGCCAGGAAATAACGTTTTGAGATTCTGCCCATGAAAAAAGAAAGGCACAATTGGAGAGTTATGAAAATACAGAGTTTTCAAAAGATTTTGGGCTTTGACAAAGGAAAGAGGTTACTACATACATTTAATGTAATGGAAAGTCAAGAACTACCATATTATGTATAGCTTTTATAAGCATAAATGTGAAAACATCAATGAAATAGTCTGGGTCACAAATGTAATTTCAAAATATTTCTATATTTCATAAATAATATGTACATGTGTAGTACACGACATCAAAGGTATAAAAGTATAAAGCAATCTTACCAATTGTTGCATCTTAATAAGACAGAAACAAGGTATATATAAAATTGAAAAAGAGATTCAAAGTTGAAATAAATTTGTGTTTCTGTATGTTTTTTATTTGTCTTTTATGTAGTAGACACATGGCTATGTGCTGAGGATAAGGAGAGAACACTAATTTAGTTTCTGCTGGTGCAGTCTAGGGAATGCATGAAAGAACAGAGACAGAGGCTCCAAGATACAACTTGCATAAAATGTAAAATATAGGCATTACTTATTAAGTGGAAATTACATAGTGTATTTATGAACAGGAGGAATTAACAGGTCACTGATTTTGTGAAACTTAACCCCTTGGGCTCAAAAGATTCTAGATTGTGCCATTGTTCCAGCTGCAGCCTGATGTCTGCTTGAAGTCCCTGGCACCCTTTCCATGGTTCACGAAACTTTCCATAATATCCCATAATCACTTATCGTCCAAGGCCACAGAGTACTTTGCCAGGCTCTGTTAGCAATAATTGCATAGTCCTGGATAGGTGGAATCTCCTCTTGTGTAACAGTACTATCACGTAGGGAAAGAAAAGAAATAGTCTCATCTCATGATCTTTCAAGACACTGGGAAAGGCCTTCATTTCAAAGATTGGAAATATTAGTCCTTTGTTTTAGCAACTGCCATCTTTCCACGCCAAAGGAAAAAAAATCAAGCTTCAACTGCATAGCAATATAGAGTATTACAGTTAAACCAATTAGAAAAAGGCCAATAAATTTGAAAGATGATAACACTAAAAAATCATAAAAAGGAAAATATAAATAATTACCTCTTATGTGATTTTTTTTAAAGCACTGAGTTGTAAAGGCTAGTGAAAAAGTTTTAATTTTAATTTGATTTTACCAGGTATAAGAGAGCTCTATTTTCTATTACTCTCATAGATTTTACTTGCAGCTATGCTTATTTTATGATTATTTTAAATCATTTTTAAAATATTTTGAGGGCTATAAAACATTTTATGCTGTTTTAGGAACTTAGTCTATGAGCTAGATCATTTAAAAATGTTAACTGCCTTAACATTCAAGTGGTTAAAATTCTCCCCCAATAGCAGAAAATACCCCTAATTTTATAATGGATAATAATAGAAGAAAAATAATGCTTTATAAGGAATTTAACTGTTAAATGGCTGTACAGAAACATGCAGGGTACCATCGCATAGAGATAATCCAATTATCAGAATCAGCAAATGGTTATTCAACTTCTACTTTTTTTTGTTATGCTAGTTTTATTTTTTTCATACACTCTACAACAAATGCCTTATAGTTAAAATTTTAGAGAAAAGTTTTCCACGTATTGCTTAAAATCAGCTCAGGTACCACCAATGACACACATACCATGCTTGTTCAGGTGAGCAGTGGGGAGTCCTTAAAGAGTTTTCAGCAGGGGAATGATACAGTTGGATTTACATTTTAACTAGGCTGCTTGACAACTAAGTGAAGGGATAGTTTTTTCCTATTAATGTTTTTCAAAACTTCTTGACTTTTACTTTTTTCATAATTAATAAATTTTACTTTTCTGAGCAGTTTTAGGTTCACGGCAAAATTGAGTGGAAAGTATAGAGAGTTCCCATATACTCCCTGTACACACACATGCACAACCTCCCTCACTATCAATATCCCCCACCAAAGTGGTACATTGGTTATAATCGATGAGCCTGCATTGACACATCATCACCCAAAGTCCATAGATGACGTTAGTGTTCACTCTTGATGTTGTACATTCTCTAGGTTTTAACAAATGCACATTCTATGCACCTACCATTGTTGTATCATACTGAATAGCTTCACTGCTCTAAAAATCCTCTGTGCACTGCCTCTTCATTTCGGCCTCCTACATAAACTCTAGAAACCGCTAATCTTTTTACGGTCTTCATAGTTTTGTCTTTTCCAAAATGTCATATAGTTGGAATCATACAGTTTGGCTTCTTGCAACCTGTGTATATTATCTTCTTGGTAATAGGCATTTAAATTTCTTCCATGCCTATTCATGGCTTGATAATTCATTTCTTTTTAGTACTGAATAAAATTCCAGTGTCTGAATGTAATCCATTCACCTACTGAAGGACATCTCAGTTTGCTTTCAAGTTGTTGCAACTATGAATAAAACTGCGATAAACATCATTGTGCAGATTTTCTGTTGACAGAAGTTTCAACTCCTTGAGTAAATACCAAGAAGTGCAATTGCTGGATCACATGATCAGAATATGTTCAGTTTTGTAAGAAGCTGCCAAACTGTCTTCCAAAGTGGTTGAATCATTCAGCATTTCACCAGCAATGTATAAGAGTTCCTAATACTCCACCACCTTCCCAGCATTTTGTATGGTCTTTTGAATTTCGACCATTCTAGTAGGTGTGCAGTGGTATCTTATTGTTGTTTTAATTTTCAATTCCCCAGTAACGTATGATGTTGATCATAATTTCATATGCTTGCTTATTATCTATATATCTTCTTTGGTGTGGTGTCTGTTCAGGTCTTTTGCCCATTTTTCAATCAGGTTTTTCATGTACTTATTCTTGAGTTTTAAGAGTTATTTTTTATTTTTTGACTGATAGAGCTTTAGCAATTGTGTCTTTTGCAAATATTTTCTCCCAATCTGTGGCTTGTCTTTTTATTCCCTTGACAGTGTCTTTTGCAGGGCAGAAGTTTTAAATTTTAATGAAATTAAGCTTATTAAGTGTTTCCTTCATTGATCATACTTTTGGTGTTTTATCTAAAAAGTCATCACTATATACCCAAGGTCATTTAGATTTTCTCCTATGTTATCTTCTAGGAGTTTCATAGTTTTGCATTTTACATTTAGGTCTATGATCAATTCTGAGTTAATTTTTGTGAAGAGTATAAGGTTTGTGTCTAGATTCATGTTTTGCACTTAGATGTCAAAATGTTCTTGTTCTGTTTGTTGGAAAAACTATCCTTGCTCTATTACATTTCTTTTGCTCCTTTGCCAAAGATCAGTTGCCTTTATTTAGGTGGGTGTATTTCTGGCCTCTCTGTTCTGTTCCATTGATCAATCTGCCTATTCTTTCACCATTACTCCACTGTCTTTAGAATTTGTTTGTAGATATTCAGAAAAAACTCATGGGAATTTGATTTGAATTATGTTGAATCTATAGATTAAGTGCAGAAGAACTGAGATCTTGACAATATTTAGTCTTCCTATCCATGAATTTGCCCTATGATCTCACTTCTTTGATGGATCAAAGAAAGCTGATGATTTCTCAGTTTGTTTAGCTTTTTACTTGTTGTTAGGACAGAATGATGACTTCTAAGCTCCTTACTTCTGGATGAGAAACCAGAGGCCCTGACTTTAGTAGTACTTTAAAAGCCTAATGTGTTTAATTCTAAATAGAAAAAGAGGAGTTCAAAATAGCAAAATATTATTTATAAATTTTGTCAAACATATTTTTTCCAGCAGTAAATTAAAGACGAACAGACCAGTCAAAGTTTAATGGACAACTATAGGGTGTTGTTATAGGACTGATAGGAATTATAGATAATTCATCTTCTCTGTGAATTTTGTAATTTTAATCAATTTCAGCAACTGTAGCAATAGACCTTAAATGATAATATGGTACTTTAAAATAATATGGTTACTTTAAAATAATTCCAGGTAAATTGAAATAAATTTTACCTTGAAAATATTATAGCAATGAAAAGGAAAACGGAAACAGAAACCTCTCTGAAAGAAGCTGTTTAGAGAAAAGTGTCCCATTTTTCCTTTTATTTTTTATCGTTTTTGATCTCTCTAAACAGAATACCATCCTGAATCAAATAAAATTATTGAGACAGGTATAAGTAAAATAAGATCTCTAGAATATTCAAATATCTTCCAGCCTTTTCTGTTACCATAGTCCAGATCTTAACAATCCTTGCTATTAAGAAACTTTACCAAATGTCTGAACTAAATCATTCTTATGACATCTAAATCATTCTCATGACATGGATACAATTCTTCTGAGTACTTCCATGGACAAGGGCTGCTATCCTTGGAGACAATGTAAGAATCTAACAACTGAAAAGAATTTTAATGTTCTTATTATTTTTAATTTCACTTATTAATTTGCTTGGACAAGAACTTTGAGGAATCTAATTATCTTTGGCTCAAATATTGACTCTCCCACTTTCCTGCTAATGTAGCCATGAACAGGTGATCTAATATTTCAGAACCTCAATTTCCTTACCTGTAAAATGAGCATAATAATTCCAAAGTTAGCAGAGTGTTGTAAGGGTGCAAGAGAAATCATGTGTGAACTGCTGAGATGGGGAGGGCACATAGTAAGCTCTCCAAAATGCAGTTGCTTCTGTCATTGTGGTTATTCATATTATTTGATTAATTCATTCACCCATTTAAATTTGGCAAGCATTTATTAAGAACCTTCAATATTTTTTTTCTTTAAGAACTTTTATTGAGATACAATTGACATACAATAAACTGCATATATTTAAAGCGTACAACTTGATAATTTTTTTCTTATTAGTAATGTATGTATGGCAATCCCAATCTCCCAATTCATCCCACCCCAACACCCCCCGCTTTCCCCACTTGGTGTCCATATGTTTGAAGAACCTTAAATATTAGAGTCACTCTGTTGACTACTTATTATTGCCTTGTGCTGCTGAATTAGGTTAAATTAACATAATCTATTACTTTTTATCAAAATTTTTTCCTGGTCCTGTAACAATATCTACTATACCCCTACCTGCCCCAACCCCACACACTACTAAATTCAGGAATATGCTAATTTTTTTTCACAAATGTATTTTCTTTTGTGGCCCTCTAGTAGGTGCCTAATACAGACCAGGGATTTCTTTCTCCACATAAACACTATATTTCTTTTCCTTCTTTTACACTGAGTATATTATATCGGTTAAACTTGATGGGAAAAGTGGATGCTTTGGACTCAGGTTGACTTTGGTTTCCAGTTTTAGCACTACCACTTATTCACCCAGAAACTTGACTTATCATGCATTCTTTCTAAGACTTAGTTTCCTCAGCTTTTCCAGACTTAACACAAATATCAGTGAATGGCTGTGAGACTTAAATAAGTTTACTAGTTAACAGCATCCGATGCTGAATTGGCTCTCGGTAGACGGTGGTTATTATTATTCAATGAAATAACTTAAAGTCAAGCACAAATTTTAATCTGAAAGTGTCATTGCTTCTATATTTAAAATTTTTCATTTGTCTTGGGACTTCCCTGCTGGTCCAGTGGTTCAGACTTCAACTTCCAATGCAGGGGGTACAGGTTTGATCCCTGGTCTGGGAGCTAAAATCCCACATGCCTCAGGGCCTAAAAACCAAAACATGAAACAGAAGCAATATTGCAACAAAACTCAATACAGACTTTAAAAATGGTCCCCATCAAAAAAAATCTTCAAAATAAAATAAAATAAATTTTCATTAGTCTTAATTCTACAGTTGTCATAATTTTAAAAATCCATTCTGTTAAAGAAATCACCTGCTACAAGAGCAGCATTCTTACATACCTTATTATTCTTTGTCAGGTGAGGACCTCATGAAAACCAGTTGAGGAAAATTTTAAATGGCAATTAGGTGTTACAAGTTTAATTAGAAAAATTCATCCCTTATACATGGGCTAATGTAGAGAATGGCAAGCTGCTTAATTGTTGATTCTAAAGCTATTTTTACATTGTCAACATTCTATTTAGTAGTCTTGGGGGAAATAGCATCAAAAGCAGACAAAGAAAAATGTTTCACGTTCCTGCCGCTGATTCCCGTGATTGCCTGACGTTTAGTTACATTTGGGCATCTGGCTCAGGAACTCCCATTGTCTGGAACCATATGCAAACTGAAGTGTGCATTGGGGTATAGACACGAGGACAGAATTTACACTTGGATATGCCATCCGACAGCAGCGGGAGAAGCTAGACGAGCCTGGGATACTTCATACAGTTCATTTAATGAACTGTTACTTTATTATTTTGTAAGGTTTCTGTAATGCACATTTATGATATAAAAAGTGCCTTACATACTGCTTCATCGGACGGGGACCTCATTTAGATTAACCTGTGACTCCAACAGCAGGTGGTAGAATGAACCAACTGCTTCAATTACTGCTTTTGCGCATGACTTTCATGTGTTGCTAAGATTATCAGAGGAACCTGATTACATCCCCTTAGACACTATTGTTGGCACGATGATTAAGCTGTTATTTTTTTTTTTTTTTAAGACTGGGAACCTAAAAAGCTTTTTGGCATGAGGCAAAAGCACTGTGTATAGAGATCAGTAAGATAGTGTGTGTCATTGCCCTGTAGCTTATCTCCACATATACAGCTCCCTGGTGGATCCCTATGATAAACATTATTGGAACAATTAGCTGCTGCTGACACAGAATCCAGACACAATAGCCATGGCCAGCAGCACAGAGCCAAAAATTATGGAGCCAAAAACCATAAAAAGCAACACCAAGCTAGTCTCCCCATTCAACTGCTGTCATAAAACCCTCCCAGTGCTATGTTTGCATAGCTGGCTTCACCGATATGGCACTGTTAACACAAAAGAAGAAGCTGCAGCACTTGTCTTTGTTTAGCTGAAATTACAAGTCATTGAATTAGTATGTCATCTTTATTGTGCTGTCATGCAGCGGAGGTGAGGAAGGCTCCGTAATGGATGGGAGAGTTTGATGGCCTGAAAGACAGGCTCACAGATGGTTGTCGATATAAAACAGTTTTTCCCCCCTTAAAAAAAAAAAAAAAAAGGAAGAAAAGAAGGGGGAAAAGCAAAAAGCCTGCTTGGAATGGATCTTCAGTGATCTGTGTGTAATACCAAGCGATATTCACCCCAGTCTCATATGTAAGAACTTTGGTGGCCTGGAGCACCTGACAAAGGCAGAGAGAATGCACGCATTCCTGGGGGATGCATTTGCAGTTTAAATGGAAGTGATGCAGCATTTTAGCTTCTTAGCAAGCTGGTGGTGGTTGTTCTGGGGAAGTTTTCTTATAATATTTCTAAACAATTGTGAAGGATTAGGTAATACGAAAGAAAATAGTTAGCATTATAGGACATTTAAATATAAAAATGAGAATTTTGACCACTTATTAAAAGAAAAGTAAAATTTTTCACTCGTGTGGTGAAATATATATTATGATAGGGATATTAGACCATCTAATAATGAAAGAGAGTTTGGGCTGAATTTGGCTTAAAATATTTTTTATTTAGTAATTTTTTGCTTTTCTTGCTTTTCCTCTTTAGTTTTAGTTTTATTTGCAACATATCATTGGACAGTTGTATTATGTATATCTAGTTTTAAATGAAATAACAAACTAAATATCACTTTTAAAAGACAAAATGTTCTGGTCCCTTTGACACAATTGTCAAAAGGTTTGATCCAGTCTAAAAGGCTTTGTTCTGAATCTAATTCTTTGACAGAGAAAGCACTCTTTTCACCACTATTTCATTTCAGGTGGGACACTAACCCACCCAACATTCAGGGCAATTTTTTAATTAAGGAGCAGTCTAGTTACACCTAAGAGTGTGTAGAATTTTTAATGTGTTGGTAATTATTTTGGGTCAAGTTTGTCTTTTATTTTTTCTCTTGTGGACAAGAAGCAGAGGAGAAAATTAAAGATCTGAATTTCTGTGGTAAAATTGAGACAGATACATGGCCATATACAAAAACTTTTAATGGGAAAAATATAAATGTGAATATATACTTTAAAAATACACTTGATCACATGTAAGAAAATTATAAGGGCTGAAAATCAGGGACTGGATAATGGCAGATATTAGCTCTGTATGTGAATGTTCATGTTTCTCTTGAAATGTGAAAAAAAAGCTTTCTGAATATCTCTAAAATAGCGTTTGCATCTTTCAAAACAGTTGTGTAAAAGAGAAATGGAAGTTAAATGCTAAGTTGCAACAGTAAATTTAACTATCTATTCAGCAACATTGTTACTTTTTTTGAATTTTATTATTGTTTGTTTTATCTTTATTTGAAGATTGTGATGCTGACTTTTCTAGTTGATTAAGAAAAGCAGCCTTTTTGGAAAATATTGTTTGTGTGTGTGTATGATTGAGATGGAGGTATGGCAAAAGACTATAAAGTTTAAAATTAATCAGATCTGGATTGGAATGGTGGTTTTGCCACTTGTTAGCTGCATTACCTTGAATGGGTTATGTAACTTCTTGGCATCTGACTCTCGTTTGTAAATATCAGTGAGGACAAATGGGCAATGAGTAGGATGAGAGTAGCAGACATCAGGGACTTGGGCAGCAGGTGACCAGGCCACAGCTTGGAAGTGAGTTTTCATGGCTGCAAGGTTACAAATTGCAAACTCAATGTTCTCGTGTCAAAACATTACCAGTGTATGGGCTAAGACCAGCAGACCCAGATCCTGGAACAGGAGGAGACTAACATGGAGGTTTGGGCACAGAAAACTACAAGGTCAAAACAGAATTGACAGAATGACAGCTTGATGGGGTATCAGATCTAAGTAGAGAAGGTCCCTAAGTCTGTCCAAGTAGGGCTAGTTTCAGTGCCCCTAGACTAGGTGGAGAATCAGGAGATTCCAGTTCTTGGTAGAGGTAACTTTTGTGGGCACAAAACTAAGCAAATCGTTAAAGTTAATGATCATTTACAATTTAATATGACTGAATCACCTAAGTAAAGATATTGCAAGGTTGAAGGAAGGAAGAAAGAACATAAAGTATGAATAATCAAATAATTAAGATTTCTCCTTTGTGGAGGAAAAAGTTGAAAAAAGGAGGAAGTTAGGACAACCAGATGAGGTGCTAAATCTTTTATTGCTGGAATCAGCTTCCTCGTTACCAAATAAGGAGGGTCTTCCCTGGCAACCACTAAAATGCTCTAGTTCTCCCCACTCCAGGTCCTCTATACCAAGTACTGTATTCGCTCAGATGTGGTAGCTGGAATAGCCAGCCTCCTGTGTGGTGTGAGGGAATTTAGGGTTTCCCGTTGTCCCCCTCATTGCTCAAACATCTCCATCTGTTCCATAATCTCTCAAATTCTTCAATGAAGTGGGCAAAATTTTTAAACAACAGTTACACATACACAAAACCTAAGCAATAATAAGAATGCCTTCAGAGAGAATCACTTCTATTTTAATTCAGTTTACAAATGTGATGAGGTATATGAAAGGCATGGTGAATTGGAAGATGCCAATGTACATGATAATAATTAATAACATTTATTCTGTGCAAAAGAGTGAAAGAGGATTAGAAGTTAGTTACATATTGACTTGAATTTACATAAAAATGTGAACACCAGAGATGGACCATTGCCTGGGAATTGGTGTTGAGGGAAGGATGGGCATGTTAACGGGAAAGGGCACCCCAGGTAGGTGAAGCGAGAAAAAGGTAAGAAGCAAGGAGGAAGCCCAGGAGAGCTAAGATGAATTAGTTTTCAGCTTTAAGCATAGGAAAAGACCAAATTACCTGCTGTTTATACGTGTACAAGGCATTTTATTATGTACCTTTTTCTCTCTTCTTTGATTTCATCCTCCCCGTAAATTTTTAATTCATTTCCTAGGTAAGAATGAGAATAAAGCCAATGAACAAGAAAGCATAACTAGTCATTATGTTCAAAGGGGAATATTTTTAAATGTCAAACATACACATATTTATATTCTGCTGTTCTAGATTTATTCTAGACTAGCGTTCCAGTGTTAGGTCACAGGGTCATGTACTTGGCCATATAAGCTGATTTCAGCTAAAACATCTTTTTTTTCCCCTTGCAGCCTGCAACTCGTTCTTTTTGAATAAATGTCACTTACTGTGTTTAAATTGCCTTTTGGTTTGCTGTTCTTCCCCTTTTTTTTCTGGGCTCTGTATTTTGCTTAAGCTGTGTGATTAAATGAGAATTGGATGATAATTTGAAATGATCACAGTGTTATAACCTTGTCAAAATCAACTGGAATATATTTAGCAATTATTTTAATAAGCAATGTCACATAAGTAATTTCATCATTTCTTATTGTTATTTTTATTCACCAAATGTATAAACAGTAACTGAATACATACTAGTCCATTGTAAAATTAAATTGCGGTTTTCTGGCTTTCTTTACGTATGTATCCCCATGAATCTACTTTTTTCCTTTTTTTTCATCTCTATATTTTCTCCCTCTGGATACTATTGCCTCCTGTGGTTTCACTCCTATGCAGATAAATGCTTGCAAATCTAGCCCAGAGAATTCTTTCTCCAGTCTCACTTTTATCACTGAGTATTAGATTAATAGTCACATAAAGCTCAAATTTTCTCTAAGTCAGAAGTCACTAATTTATTTCTCAATCACTCCATGTCAGGTGTGACACCATAATTTTCCTACAATCTAATATATTGGAGTGGAAGACTACTACTGAAAACTTAGCTTTTAATTGGGAAATTTACTAGCTTTGTCACTTTATCTACTCAGATTCTTTGCTAATGTCTCAGACTTAATATGTCCGAAACACCTTCTCCATCTCCCCCAAACTAGCAACTCCTTCTACTGCAAGCCAAGGGTCTTCAGAGTCCCTTTTTACTCCTCATTCTTCAATCATTTGCCACATTCAATAAAATCTGGCTCTACAATATCTGTAATTTCTCCCCACTGTTTTGTCTCACATTATTAATTTCCTGAATCGGGCTATCAGACTTCTTACCTCCACATCAAAGATTAGCCTTCTGAAAAGTCTCTTCACCTTCAATTTCTCATCCTTCACTCTCTTAAAATAATTTTTCTATACCTCATATCTCTGCACTTCCCAGAAGTTTCAAAGACTCCTTATCCCTAACAAATTCAAGATATCTTCTTAAGCCTACACTGAGGGTCTTCTATATCATGGCCAGTTTTACTTCTTGCAAATTCCTTGAACGGAGCCTATGTTTACACAGCCTATCCACTTTTCATGAAATCACCTTCACTCAGTAAAACCCTTTTCAAATATCATCTCCTCTTCTGATTCTCCCAGACCAATGTCATCTTTTCTTTTGTGAACTTTACCCCCCCTTGCATTTTCTAACTGTTCAATGATCCTCATCATACTGGAGATTATCTTATTCCTTCTTTTTCCACCATCTTTGCTGCCACTCAGTTTTAAGCTCCTTCCGGACCAGATCTGGTCTAAATATCTTTACATTTCCAAAATATATCATTGTAGTTCCTAATCCCAATACTTTATAATAATTATTATTTTCGAAGGAAAACAACTACTTGAAGTTTCTATCTCCTTGCTGTTAGTCTTAGCAGATGCTTTCCCCAATACAATACAGAATAACAATGAATTGAGTTCCAAGGTTCTCAGTCAGTTGAATTAAATTGTGGATTGCATAATTTTTCAAAGTGATGAATGAATTTTTATAATCCACCTTGATTACTGGGACTTGCATCCTGTGTGCTATTCTTCACATTCACATTCTGAGACCTGAGATTGCCTTTGTGAGGATAGTGTAAAATGACAGTGCCAATAAACTTCCCAATTAGCAGGTAAGTTTTCAATAGCTATACACTCTAGTATAATTCTTGAATTACAAAGATTATCTCACATTTTTCATTGAGAGGAATTGGAAAAATAGTTAATGGCTTTGGACATTGAGAAAATCTGAGTTTTATACGACTGTTCTTTAATTGAGGGCAAAGGACACAAGGACTAACTCTCCACATGGAAGTCGTGCTCAAAAGTACCTTTATTTATCAGGCTGTGGTCTAATCTCCCAGACTGGCTGAAGTGGAGGGAGGGGCAAGCGTATTTACAGCAATGCAAAGGCCTTAACACCCCCTGACTTCATGCTCAGCTAAACTTGGAAATGCAATTGGTTTATTTTGTATAAATAAGCAAGAATGCTGGAAGAAACTAAATATCTTCATAAAACAAAACATTATGATACCAGAAACCCTTAGGAATAGCACTAATGCTTTTAAATGAAGGTTTTATTTGTCTCAGAGCTGCAAAAAGGAGTCACTAATGAGATGTCATTTAAATTCTAACACCTGTTTAATGGCAGTTTTTCTCTATCCCCAAAGAGTAACTGTTTATGAATGTTTGCAGTTTTCCAAGTGTATCTACAAGAATTGTTTTTTCATAAACAATGTGATGCCTTTTTCCTCATATGCTACAGTCACGTTGCAACATATGATGAAAATTGTTGGTTGTGGCATTTTTGTATTAGATAGGTTTGAAAGATAGTGTTACTTCATACACTGAAACTTTAAATTTTGTAATTCGCATAGTAAATAGTTTATCAAGAAACTTCATGTTTTACAGATTTACAAGTATGTATTGGTATAAGAAGAAATTTCCAGCTGTATTTTTTAACTTAAATTTAAATAACATGTGAAAAGACATTGCTGAAAAATGTGTTTGCTCCTATATTCCCTGTTATGAAACGAAAATATATTTATAAATGAACGCACATACACATAGATTTCTGAGTTGCAAAAAAGAAATGCTTGCTGACTTTTTTCTTCAGATGATAAATAACTGAAAAAGTCAGAAAAGAGATTGTAGCATTTCTTTTGTGATTTTATTTTTCTTGTGTAAACAATTTCTTATTCATGAAAGGAATCCACAGCAACTACATTGTCATTTTTCTTTATGATTTCTCTAGAAACCGAGAGTGATGAGTAACAGATACTATATAGATGCATATATGGAAAAATTACTACTATTGGAAATATTCTTCTTTAGGATCTGTCCCATTTGGTGTTTATAGCATTTTATATAGGCTACTTTTATGTTTAACATCCTTTAATAAAACTACCTATACTTCATTAAAATAAATTATGTGTAAATTTATTTTAAATAAATTTCCTCTACCTTGAGAAATTCAAATATAATTAATTTCTTTGGAGTAGCAGAGATATTAGGTCATGGATTTTTACCAAAATGATTACATGAACTAGTAAAACGCTGGCTTCTAGAGAAGCTATAAGAATCTCTTCTGTTAAGGAACGCATATCTTTGAACAAATATAAGCTCCAGTTTTGCTCTCTTAGCGTGCTGCCTGTGTGACAAAGCAATCTTTGTTTGCGTCAGGAAAGCAGGAACTCATCTTGACAAAAGGTGAGACCAGAGCCTGTGGACTAAAGCTTCCTAAGAACTGTTTGGGATTTAAGCTGAATGCACTAGGCTTACTGCAAAAGAGAATGGTTGAGCCATAAATGCTCAGAGTGTGGACTTGAGCAATTCTATAAAACCTAAATGTTCTGCACATTAAAGGAGGAAAGAAGAAAATTGTTGCAGATGTGATTGGATTTCCCATTATGCTGAAAACTATTCTACATTTCTCCCTCATGATCATTAGTCCTTAGATTTCTTAGTACCAAATCATTTCTTTTCCTCCCCTCTCATATTCCCCCCCACCATGAGATTCTTGCCAATTTAAGGTGCTCTTTTCAGTGAACAGAAGGACTGAATGTTTTTCAGTTTTTAATATGGTTTCTCTCTCTCTCTCTGCCCCCCACACCTACACACAAGACCCTGAAGAATCGAAGAGTATCCATTTGCTCCTGGTTTATACAGTTTTTATTTTTTAGGTGGGACCTCAGCGCTTAATCAGTGTGTTCTCTGATTATCCAGTGGGTTTATTCGCAATCAGTTGACATATACCTTGCACTGAGCCAAGGGAAATAAGCATATTCTTTTCTCTGTGCAGTTCCTTCCTGACTTATGAAAGCCAAATATCCATTCTGTATGGAGCGATGAATCAGCAATCCATATAATATCTATTCATCATACATATTTCACAAGGAGGATATTGTGGTGACTGCAAAGTTCTTACAAAAATAATATGGAAATCCGGAACTTGATGTGGAGTGTCAGAGAGCCTCTTACTATTATTTACCTTATCAGCTTTTGCTTTCTGAAATCAATGGAAGGGCATCAAGTTCAGCTAATCCATATTTCTGAGTATGAAATTGAATTTATAGTCTGTAGTATGTTGACTACCGCTTGCATTTAAGGCATAATTGATTTTTATTGAAAAGCCAGCAGGCACATCAAAAATTTCCACAAACCACAAGGATGTTAAATTTTACCCTGTTTAGATAATAGTGTGGCTTTATTTATCCTTTAAAATGAAGCTTTTATATTTATATCAGCACATGCTATGGAAGTGTGACTGATACCTTATGAAACCATCAATCCATGGTTCTGTAGAACTGTACTGCACAAAAATAAGGAACTTTAGATTTCTAAGGTAAATGTCTATGGTTGGCTTGTTTTAAGGATAAATGGATAAATGGAATAATAAATCTCTCACCATATCATGTCATGTGGCAAAGTTTTTTTTCTTTTTCCCATTGAAACAGCTGCTTACACCATTATTTCTTTTCCTTCAAATTCCTTCTTCATCTCATTTTTCCTTCTGATTTAAAATTACATTTTTGTATCTGGATTAATTGTTTACACATATGAAATGTAACTCCTAAGGACTAAATCTCTTCTTTCTGTGTTTTATGTTAATAGTCAACCTTAGCATTCATGAGACTCCATTAAGTGAATTTTGCTCAAATGTCCCCAATCAATGTGCTAAGTCCATTTATTTTCAACTAAAAGTTATGATTAGAAGGCTCTTGAGTGCTCCTGCCACAGAATGTGTAAACTCAATGCAATTGCATGGTGGATTTTAAAAAATCAACCTTTGCCTCACCTTAGCAAGAACAAAACAAAATAAAACAAACAAACAAACAAAATGCAGGTACCATCATTTGTTTTAGCCCTCTTTCTTCTGTAATCCTATAGCAGTAGTTTTCACTGGGGAAAAACATCACTGTAAAGAGAATACGGGGAATTTGTGAGGGTGTGTTAGGTTTTTACAAAAATTAGGTGGAGTGGCACCAGGACCACCACTGACTTGGTGAACCAAGGAGTGCTAGACATTTGCAACTTGCAGGAGGTTTCAGCACATTGAAATATTATCCCATGCTTGCAGGACTTTTGAGTATCCTATCAGATATTCCTGTAGATGAAAAACCTATTTACTATTGCCTACAATTAAAACCTACTTCTATTTTACATGTAGTTATAAAAGATTGTTCACATTTTCATGCACAGTGAATTTTTCAAAAATCAAACTATTACATAAAGAAAAAATTGTTGTCTTGAACTTTACCAGTTGCTGGTCTCTGGCAGCAACTCCCTTCATGGTATTTGCTGCATCAATACAACAATCTACTGTAGGTTTGCGTTGGTAGCTAATGCATTTACAAATATGTAAGGTTCTCTGCATAGGTATCAGACCCGATTTCTTCGTGTCTTCATTATGTAGCAATGCTCAGATATTTACATTGCAAAATACTTGCTATTTTATTATCAAGAACTTTTTATTTCTCTTCTATAATTGGGGTGTTGCACTGATTTTTTAAATTACGTGCTTAGAATGATTATAAGATCTACACATTTTTTGTCACTATACTAAATGGGTTACAAAATATTTGCTATGAAAAGGAGGCACTAAGTCTGATAAGGCTGAGAACAATTGCCTTTTGGCATCAAGGCATGAGTGCATTAGTTGGAAATTTTTTCAATGATCAATCTAGAGATTATTTTAATAGAACAATTATTTCCAATGAGGAAAATAGTATCTCAGGGATTTTTAAATATGCAGTGATAAGCCCTTAGTGCCTACCTTCTTATGTGTATGGATGAAGAGTGTTCAAAACAATTTGTCATATGCACAGAAATACAAAAGATGAAACCTAAAGAGATTATACATTAGTCTCTTAAGAGTAAAACTGACGGAGAGAAGCAGTATACCTTTCACAGAGGCAGATATTTTCAAAGCAATGTGTGACAGGTACAGGGACAAATCCCGTTAATAAGTAAGAGGATTTGTGCTTGGCTCTGTCACATGCCACTTTGAAAACCTACCCTCAAACTGTCTATAAATTTTCATGCCCATCTCTTTCTCCCTGCTTTTTCCAGAGTGTCTGGTTTTTTGTACACCATTTTCCCTGCTTTTTCTCGTGGCATCCTTTAATAATTTTTAGAGTTGGTGTGTATACTATGATTTTGTGCCTACTTTATTGTTAACAAAATCATATTTGCTGATTTTTCACTGTCCCTTTTACTGCTTTGTTATAGGACATTTTTATACCACTATGACTTCTAAATATGAAAAATAATCTGCCTCCTGGAAATTAAGGAGGAAAGTAGCATTTACCACATTGGTTAGTTTTCTCTTTTAATATGTAGCTATTTAAAAAAAAGAACATTAAAAATGTAATGCTATGATAAGTGAATGATACATTATCTGGAAAGAAAAAGAGTTGTTCATTTCTTTTAGTTAAGAATTTTTAAATATCAATGATTAAGCCTAGAGGTATTTAACATTTTTTGCAAAGTGGAATCAAAACTAACTTCAGTCCTAATGACTGATGGGCTACCTCAGCTTCTGAACCTTGACCTTGGTGCCTCATCACATATGAATATGCTGAGGGAAGTAGAGGAACACAAGTATTTGGTAGAACATCTTTTGGTCTATAACTTAGTGCTGGGTAATACAGCACTCTTTTCCACTCTGTCAAAAATGATTTGCTTTCCAGCAGTTTATATTTGATAACTTGCTGTTGAAATAAAATAATTCTATGGTACTTTTCTTCTGTGAAATATTTGATAATAAATACAAATCTGGAGATTTTGCTGGTAGGAATCAAGCACTTCAAAGTTTAATATTATTTTAAGATGATGAGTTTCTGAAAAAAAAAAGTTATTCATGAACTGCCCATAAAGTGGGGAATTCCAAACATAACCTTGCTCTATGGCATTTCTGTTTTTCTGCCTCAAGAATATTATCAATACCTAGAACCTACTGAACTGGAAGTGTTTTCTAGAGGATTAACAATATACATCTGACACCACTTTCTTTGCTCATGTTCAAGTACAGATCTAGGCCATCCTTCCGTAGCATCCAACAGCTGGATGAAAAGTAGAAAACTAAGCTAATCTGCCAGATGGTTTGTCTATGTTAAATCCAGCATCTGGATATTTTTTTAAACATTTAGATGATGGGCTGAGTTTGTCACATTACATCTGCATATTTTTGGCACTTCATTGCTCTGTGTGTGTGTGTGTGTGTGTGTGTGTATGTGTGCAGGCAAGCATGTGTGCAGAGAAACATGCTACAACTCAGATAAAACAAGCCAGGAAGCAGAGCAATGGGTTTTGAATTTCACACATCTTTATCTCATCTTGACCTATAATCTAAATGAAATATATAAGTGTATAACGATTGTTATATTGGTGGCATATTATGGTTGTACCGAAAATTTGAAAGTATCATATCTTACGAACATATACATTCCCATTGCTTTTAATAAGTTTTATTAGCAACAGACCAGTCCTGAAAGGTGTTAGGGTCTAGCCCTCACTTTGTCATTACAAGTCTGTGTGGCTGTAGACTCTGTGATTGACGCTACAAATATTTACTGTGAACCTGCTTTGGGGGACAGGATTCTGGCATGAACCAAACGCAGACCCTGCCCTTAAGGAAGATATCAAACAGGCCCTTAAATACACGATGAAGTCTAATAAATTGGAGTAATAAATGTCATGCTTTAGGAACATAAGTGAAGGTAAAATTCCAACTAAGAGAGTCCCAGAGGTCCTTATGAAGAAAGTACCATAGAGAGGGCCTCAAAGGATGGGCAGGACTTGGTATGTGGAGGTGAGCAGAATACCCAGAGGTGAGAGAGCACTGAATGTCTTTGGGAAGCAGCTCTACACTTTGGTCAGCACATTAGGTGCATTTCGATGACACAAATTGCATGTTCAGTTCACTCAGGTGATAGCAGGCCGTGTTAAGGAATATGAATTTTAAGCTATGTCAATAAGGTAATTTTGAGATATTTGACTATGACATAAAATGACTGATGCTGGGCAATGAGAAGTTACTTGGGCAGCAATTAGAGGAAGATGGATTGGCATGGGGAAACTTAGCTTCAAGGAAGCTGACAAAGAAACTAAAATATGTTATGTTTCATGAATTTGCAAGACATCCTTTCTATGTCTAAGTTAACTCATCAATAAGATCAATGGGCTGGACTTGATTTATTTTATAGTCCTGTTCCAGCTTTTATTTTCTGAGTCAATATTTTCTAAATTGTGTTCTATTGAATGCTATTTCTGCTAGATAATAACATGTGCTATGTTAATTAAAAGAAGAAGAGTTCTGTGATCGAACAATTTTAGGAAACACTGAGTAAAACAGTAATAGTTTGCTTTTGAGAAGACTTCTCAGAGCCTTATTCTGATAATGTTCATGAATGTTGTTTATACATTTCCAAGGTGGAAAGTATATGTGTATTGCTTTCCAAGATTATGTGACCATAGAACCCTTCTAGCTTACATCTTTTGGTGTCAGCGTTTTATGAAATATATGTATTTTATTGCTTGTCCCACTATGCATAATAGATTCTCTACTGAAATGGTAATAGGCCTCGGTTCTCCGTTTTAAGGGACCCACACAATGAAACTTCAGAAATTCAGGGGGTACTTACAAGAATTTCAGTGGAATCTTTTCCCCTGATACATTACAATCCGTGTAGGAAAGACACATATGTAAGGTATGCGTTCAGCTCACACCACTAGCAGCTGATATTTGAAGTTTGAATCACTTCCTCAACTGTCGAAGGAGACATTTGCTGCTTCTTAGAGTGGGCTATTGTGATACCCCAACTCTTGAGTATAAGTATTCCTCCTGTGTTTGGAAAGGTAAGTCTCTTTGACCTCTCAGGCACTTTTTGGAGAGGAAAAGACAGAGTAGTGAGAAAGGAAGGATCAACTGACTAGACAGTAGAGTGACGCCATCAACCCCTGGCTATCAGTGGGGTGGTAGATGTCACGACCAGAAGAGCCACACATCCATCAAAGTAAGCTTGAAATTATCCCCTCAGAAGAGAAGAGTTTTGTGGAGAGTCTTAAGTAAGATATGACACTTGTCAGAGAAAAATAAGAAAATTGTTCCAGATGGTTGAGATTGTGAGAAGAAGGTGAAGAGGTCAGAGGAGCCAATGACTGGAGAGAAAAAGAAGAAGAGGAGTGGTGAAAATCCTTGGGGGCTTGGACAGGTAGCTTCAACGTCATCAGAATGACAATAAGATTCCAGTGAAGAAACCCAATAAAAAAGAAATTCTAAGTGCTTTAGCATGCAAAACCAAACTTTGAGAGATATCACTCGGAATTGACTAGAAGTGGTTGTCAGGTAGGAGAAGTTCACAATAAAATGACATCACATTTAAAAGGAGAAGAGATCCAAGTGCAATGAACACTGTCCTTGGTTGCATTTCCCCCCTTTCCTGTCGCCTGTCTACACGCTGAAGGTACTAACAGTTCCCTCTACTGCAAGATGGTGATAGCACAGTCAACACTCCCTGATTTAGCGTTCGCTATCATAACCATCTTACAGAAATGCTAAAATGAAACATATACTTTTTTCATTAACTACTCTCCAGACATGGAAGCATGACAAGTTTTCAGTTTGTTCATTTTTTAAAAATCAAAATATATCTCCTCAGATACTGAAAATAAGTATTTAACTCTACCTAAACCTGAATTTCCTCGGATCTGCTAAAACAAAACAAAACAAAAGGGCTGGTCTATTTCAGTTCCTATAAAATACTTGGAAGCAAAAAGTCAGGGATGTATGCTTCAGCTATAGCATCAGCCGGTCCAAGCACTCTGGCACTACAGCTGCATGCGTAACCTGGACCCAAGGTGTTCTGGCCGTGTGATCTTGGCCAAATTATTTATCCTTGGTCTTCATTGGCTTATTTATCTTTAAAAGTAACATTTTCACTAATAGAGTTGTTAGTATTGAAAAATAAAGTGTATCTAAAGACTTTGGTGTAGTTCTGGGACCATGATAAAGTTCAAATTCTGCTACTTTAGCTCCTGGATTTCTTTCATTCATTTAAACATTTATTAATCATTTCTAAGTGCTGGGGATACAACAGGATGCAAAACAAAGTTTCTGCCCTTATCAAAATTATATTTCAGTTAGGGAACATGGGTAATAAATGAGCAAGGAACATATGGTATATCAGCTATTGATAAATGCTGTGGCGTTTGGAGTCAAATACCTGTGTTTTGTTTTTTTGTTTATTTTTTCAATCATTGGGAGTTTTCCTGGATAGCCTAAAGCAGTGATTGATTTATCCACGTGGCTATGGGTGCATTTCTCTACTGAATGAATGTGAAGCCGGTTATGTTACAGTCAGGACACAGCAGTATGATCATATAATTTATGGACCAAACCAGGACGCTTTGGGGAGTGAAAGGGGAGCTATGGATATCACATAGGGACAATAGATGCAAATTGGGACTGTCAGGTAAACTAGGGAGATACTGTTACCCCAGTAATTGGGTACTTGAGCAGAAACATTTCTAGCAGGCAGTGCTGATGTCAGTGTAGTTTCATGTAGGTAGCACTAGGCAAAAATGATGTAGCCCAAGTAGTAAACATCTGGACAGGGTTGGATTGATAGTGGCCTAGGGCTAAACAGGATTCATAAATAAAGTAGCTCAGAGTCAACCGAAAAGTTCTTGTCCTAATGGAAGTAAGCTACCATGGGTGGCTGTTTCCATCCTGAGCCACGCAGCTGCAAGGCAGGCAGATTCTAACCTTATATGTGTCCTCCTGCCTCAGCAGCCCAGCCCTTGTTGGTCAGGTAGCTGCCTTTCATAGAGGAAGAAGAGCGTGTTGTCCTCCAGGAGCCCACAATGAACCCAGGCTGGATGATGGGAAGAGTAACCTCGTGCCTATTTGAGGTTTGGTGAATGGCAGGGAGTGGTTTAGGCTCCTCAGAGACTGGATGAGGTTTTAGTCCTTCGAGCTCTCTGGACCATTCTTGCTGAGGTCCTGTTTTCCCAAGCACCCCATCTCCTTTCTCTTGAGCTTCCCACCACCTTGTTCAACTCCCCCTCTACCTTGGATTAGGGAAAAGCCTGTGATAACTGAGTCCTCTGAATAGGGGAAAATGAAGAAAACCTCTATTTGAGTCTCACAGGAAAAAAACAAGGCTGAAATTTTCTAATAAGTGTGAGTGAAGTCATGACCGGCACTTGGGTCCTTTTCTCTTTCCCTCGAGTCAAGTATTTGTCATCAGCTCTTGCTAAAAAGTAATCATAGTTCTGATGTGTATAGTACTTTAAGTGTCAAAAGGCTTTACTATTAAAAATCTACTTTCAGGGATGACAGTGGCCTTGTCAGATATGTTAAGTATCATTACTGTCTTTTTCTGTGTTTACTGGTCACCTTATTTTATAGGCATTGAGAAGTATAAGAAGACATATAGGAAAGTTAAGAGGAGAGTCTGGACTAAAATTTTGGACTGTTTGGATCTCTAGAAGGTATCTCTAGATTCAATAAACACAGCACTTTTGTGTGTAAACATACTCTAAAGACACTGTGCTTGCTTAATAATTTTCAAAGTATTGTTTAGGTTTGGATTTATCATTTGTGACCTGTTTTCTTCAGCAAAGGAATTAAGTCATGCCTGCTTTCTTTCATCTTCCATTTAGCCATCCACTCAACACATATAGCTCAAATGCCTTTTGAGGAATGGTGCCGACTTACGTGCTAATCTAGATACAATAGAAGTATAAGAAATGATCCTTAACCTTTTCATTGAAATCCTATAATTCAAATAACTTCCACACAGAAGACACTTCTGACAATTATATGGTTTTTGTTTTTAGGTAATAATAATAATCACTGTACCAACAATACTAATATTTACACTGTTCTAATCACTTTACATCTATCATCTATTTCATGTTTACAGTGTATCTGTGAGTTAGGTATTACTATTATCCCAACTATAGAGATGAGGGAGGTTGAGAAAATTTCCTGAATTAGGACTTGATTCTCTTCAGAGGTTACCCTCTTAACTATTTGTCACTCACAGATGCAAAATGAAATAATTCAGAATGCCACGGAGAAGTGTGGGACTGTCAGTCACACTGATTTCATGTTAATCTCTGGTCCTGTTACTGACCAGCAGCATGGTTTGGACATGCCATTTTTACCACTCTGCATCTTTAACTGCAAACTAGGAACAATAGAGGTTACTTGGGGTCATTGCAAGGACTAAACTCATCTCTCGTTCTCTTGACTAATTAACTCATCTGATTTTTTTTGACCACCTACTATGTTCCAGGCACTGTTCTGGGTGTTAAGGAAAACACAGGTGAGCAAAAGAGGCATGGTGCTGATCCTTGGGAAATGTATAGCCAAGCAAGACAGAGAAACAAAGAAAAAAATGTAAGCAGGTAGAAAAATAGCAAGTTACAGCATGTGCTATACAAGGAATGGAATACAGAGATGAGGAATGAAAGGGTCACATTGACAAATTAACAATTCCATGGGTATAGTGGTTGCATCTGTCCACTTCATCACTGTATCTTCAATGCCTGGAATATTATGAGCATTCAAGAAATATTAATTGAATGAATATATAAATGAGAGAAAAATAGAGTAAAAGTGTCTTCAGGGACAGCTTCTTTAAAGAAGTGAGATATAAGTGGAGATCTACAATATGAGAAGAGTTGACCATGTCACATACAGGGAAAAAGCACTTTTTCTTTCTTTTTCTTTTTCTTTCTTTCTTTCTTTCTTTCTTTCTTTCTTTCTTTCTTTCTTTCTTTCTTTCTTTCTTTCCTTCCTTCCTTCCTTCCTTCTTTCTTTCTTTTTCTTTCTCTCTCTCTTTCTTTCCCTTCCTTCCTTCCTTCCTTCCTTCCTTCCTTCCTTCCTTCCTTCTTTCTTTCCTTCTTTCTTTCTTTCTTTCTTTCTTTCTTTCTTTCTTTCTTTCTTTCTTTCTTTCTTTCTTTCTTTCTTTCTTTCTTTCTTCTTTCTTTCCTTCCTTCCTTCCTTCCTTCCTTCCTTCCTTCCTTTCTTCCTTCCTTCCTTCCTTCCTTTCTCTTTCTTTCTTTCTTGTCTGTTTCTGAACAAAAATCCAGAAATGGGTGAGGAAGTTTGTCTTTCTTTACCTTGTCACTGGATAGAGAGAAAAATGCCCCACAAGAATATGAAACCCTTGAATTGGGGTCCCAAGGCCAGAACATCAGGCAGGAAATTTTGCTCTGGAGAGACATTCCCAACTCAGACCACATAGAACAGACACAGACAGAGCCCTAGAAAGAAGAGGTTATTCTTTAAAATTACACAGCATGATATCCTATACTGAGTAAGAATTCACAGACATAGCTAGCAGAAGGATGAGAGGCACAACAAATTCAGACGGTAGAATAGCCCAATGGATAAAATAATAAGCGTGTTTAAAATAATTAACGAAATAGAGCAAGACTCAATAAAGCTATATACAAATATGAAGCAAATATTTTAATATAGCTTTGACTATCTTTTACATCCTTTTCATTAATTACTATTAAAGACATGTTAATACCACCATACACACAGCCGTTAATCAACAGGAGCAGTTCAGGACATAAAACTCTGACCTTATATATTAGACTCGACAGCAGTTACCCACTTACACACATTAGTTGCATTATTTCTTTCCCTGAAATTACCAGTTTTATATTGCTTTATTTAATGTGCATTTCAGTTCTTAACCATGTCATAGCATACACACCACGGTTTATATTTAGTATTCTCTAGAAATACAAAGGAAAAACTAAAAGCAGAGGCCTATGATGGATTGTACATTTAAATAAATGCACTGCAGATTGAGACAAATGCGCCGAGCGTGTGTTTCAATCACTGTATCGTCACACAATTGAATAAACACACATGTACAATACAATGTTTAATTGAGTGCAGCAAGTACATTTATTTTAGTGATTGCACCATTGCATATTCAAGCAAATGCACTGAGTTCACTTTGGTGGAGATGAATGAAGTTCTATACACATATATAAGTTTTAAATCTTTCACCGACTTTGATAGATCACAAATACCCACATATTTTTAAATGATTGAAATGAAGTATTTTATATCATAAAATTTACTTTGATGGATTTAAATAAATCTGAAATCTGGTTATTAACTCCCTAAAGAAAAAAAAAACTTTAAAAACTCTAAACTTTTTTTTTAAATATCACTCTTGTCTCAGTGAGGATGAAACAGGACATTTCCTCTGTGCCCGAGTAGCTTTTCTATGACAATCCTGTCTGGAAATTGCAATTTCAACTCTTTAGGCATCAAGCATTGGACTCATTTTGCTTTAGGATTGTTTGCACAGCTTCGGTCAAATTCAGTATCACCTCGTGCATGCATGCACATCTGAGGGCCAAATCTGGGCTATTAGGCCTAAAGACCCAAATGGGTCTTACTAGCTTCTTTCATGCCTCCTTCATGCTCTATTTACATAGATGTTCTTTCTCAGAAGTGCTGCCACACACAGATTTCTATGTCATTTCCATTAGTAGCATCTTGAAGGGAAGAAAAAGAAAACAAAAGCTAAATAGTAGTTCTTGCTTTACTGTGTCAGCTTTCCAACATCTGTTTCATTTTCCAGGTGTGACAGACAGGTGGTAATAAATGTTCAGTACCAGGTACCCAAAAGAGGTTGCTCAAGTAACAAGTTTTATTGTTTGATCCTTTTTCCTTGAATGTATTGGCTTTCATTTTAATTGTCTTTCTTTAATAGGTACTTTAAAAAAATAAGCTATTAACTCTTCACATTGAGGATTTATTAGTTGGAGAAATTCTTCTGGCAGATCTTTCTCACAGAAATCTTACAATGGTAGTCTAGAGGAGTTAAGTTCTGCAAATTTCATTTCAGGCACTGTTACTTGTAAAAATGATACTTTGCCAAATATGTTTGGAAAAAATATACGTGTTGACAATATTAGCTAACTTCAATTAAGTACTTATTCTGTGCTTTGCCTGCATTAACTGGTTTGAGGTCCTGTTTTTGATGCCACTTTCCACATGAGGAAACAGTTTAAAATCTAAAATAACTTCCTCTTGCGCTTCCTACATATAGGTGCACAGAATTCATTAACTTAAAAGTCCTGTTGTGATTAACCTGGTTAACTTCATTTAGCTCAATTTTTACCAAACGTATTATATGATGGAACATTTGCATGTAAGACTTTTTTTAACATCACACGGGACATACTTTATGACACTTTAGGAAAAAGAAAATAAAAGATTTACCACCATCATCAAGCAACCAGTTTGACTGATTTTGCATTAAAATGATCTGTCATTTAATGAAACTAATCAGCAAGTTTATTAAAAATCATATTATTCTGTTTGAGCATGGATAGGCATTTTTAAATTAACTTATAAAGGTGGTAATTTTCGTCTTTTCCTTAACACAGAGGGTCGTTGCTGGATTATTCCAACCTAACCCGTTGAAAAGTGAACAATTAAGTCATGATGCCTTGTGACTGATTTTTCTTTCCACTAAATTGACTGAATGGAATAGTTAGTTTACCCTCAAAACTTTGTAATGGTATTTCTCTTGCTAGTGCCTCTTTATATTTTTGTAGGTTTGCATTAGAAGAAAGTTCGTGTTGCTTATTATACACATGTAATTTTGTCCAAAGTAGATATAGCCCAAAGAACAGGCCGTTTAACCACTGGATAAGACTTCATGACCAGGAGAGAAATCACTGTGCTTGTTTTTAAATAAGTAGTGAGAAAAACAATTAAGCTGCTTTTATTCGTACCTTCTCTGAAGCAGCATCTTCTCTCTGTTCACACAACAGATAATGTATATGATAATAAAACGTACATAGTTTTTTCAATCCATTTTATATTAATTAGATTAAAGCAATACAGAAGATCATAGCCCACTAATAAGCAACACTTAAAGATATAAAATTATGTACATATTTTTTCTTTGCTCTGATGGAAAGCATGTCTGAAATCAGTCAAAGAAATAAGAATAAACAATATCACAAACTTTGAAAGAGAACTAAATTAGGCTTCAACTTGATTGTCCTGAGATGTTTTTATTGCCATTTTATCCATCCTCTGCTTAGCTTTTGCTTAAGATGTTGGTGAGATGATGAAAGCTGAAAAGTAAATAGGTGCTTCAATAAATGCAAACAAATGAGTGCTTTCCTAGCAAAGAATTACGGAAAATCAGCCTTTCCTCTGAAGCTAATCCCTCGACAGCTAAGACTGTGAATTTCCCCCCTCAACATGCACACAGATGGGTTGCCACTGAGGATGACAGATGAGTTGTGTTTGGCGGGATTAATGCACATTATCATGTTAATGGATGCTTAGGTGAGGTCTGAGCAAGTCACAGGCCCAGGCTGGACAGAATTACTGAGGTTTACAGAACTGTGTGTGCTCATGCTCCTCTTCTCTTTCTTCTTCTTACTAATAATTAACTTGTAATGTTTAACATTTTTAGCCCACCAAATGATCCACAGACTACTGCCTCCCTAAGTACTTGGAGCATTTATGGATCCGGCATCATGCGCTCTGTCCTTTGACATGCAAAATGCAGGCAGTCCTGCCTGATTTGTCCTTCCATTGCCTTTGTGCATTCAGCTCCCTCATAATCCAGAGTCTACTTTGTTGCAATCGCTTTTGAAATCTGACATATTGATCAAGAGTTTAGCCTCAGTAACTACTGCACATATATCAACGGTTGTTGAGCGTGTCAGGTCACATTTGATGGCAAGATGATCCTGTGCCCAACTAGAAGAGCTCCAGCAGCTCACATGAGTTGATTCTGTTAACCTCATCTGGCCGGAAAGGTATGTTTTGGCATCATCACTAACGCAAGAGAATTTCATAGCATTAGTTCAGAATCTCTGTGTAAGTTAGAGGCAATGGAGATATCATCAAAGAGATAAAAATGAAAGCCTCGTCAATATTCTATAATGGCTTACATTTTTAAATTAAGGCAAACATCAATAAGTACAATACTAATGTCAGATTTTTATGTCCTTTTGAAATTGTCTAAAAACAAGGAGCGGGGTTCATGTTTTGTTGGATTTGGCAAACTCCTTTCCTGTGAATAATTATATCAATATCACCAAATTAGTGTAAGCAAATATTTACAGGTCTCTGCTTTGAAAAACTACGATTACAGAAAATAATTCCTGTATCACAAAGATGTCCCTCATAACCTAAAGAAGTAGTTCCTTGACATTCATTCCAAAATTTTTAAAGACAGAATTTCTACATCATTCAAGTGATAAATGTACGGTGAAGGGGAAAATATTTCACAAGCTGTTGATTTTGTGTATTAATAGAAACAAATGGCTCACCAATAGGATGGCACTTATGAGTAGATGGACTACATGCCCCTGACTGCTAGAGAGAGTCTAGGTTTACTCCTGGTGTCAGGATGGTTGTCAACAGTGCCCCCCTTTTATTCCGAAAGGTTCCTATTTGCCTGATAAACCAATAAACCAAAGTAATGGATTTCTGAATAAGAAATTTCTGTCCTATAGTCAGAGTCTGCCAGATAAGGAGGGGAGAAACTTGGCAGTAAGTCCCCACTGCTGGAAAGCAGAGGGGGACACTGAAGAACAAGGTTTCCTTTTAAGAGGAATTGAAGACTACAACCCACATATCAAGGTAATTCTTTTGTGTCTTTTTCAGTAAATTTTTTAAACTTTTCATCCCCAAAATAATCAAGAATATTAGGTACACATGCATGACTTTTTTTTAATCCAATAATTTTTTAAATCTCCAATAGCTTGCTTTAAATAAGATCAAAATACCAAATTATTTTGGTGTTTTGTACATACAAAATACCAAATTCAGTACAAAATCCTTAGTTCTTTGAACTGATGGAATTTTGATCACATGTTAGTCACATTAGCTAATCAATTAATTCTCACATCAACCTTATGGCTAGGAGAAATGACCATTTATACATGAGGAAACTGAGATCAGAGAGGTCAAGTTAGTTAAGAGGACACACAGCTAGGAAGTGGGGGATATACTAAATATACAAATATACTGATTCCAAAATGCTCAGTCTTAAGCTTTCTGATGTATTACCTTATGTAAACACAACCTATACACAAACTTCCTTAAAATCTAAAATACGTTGCTTTTTTGGATACTGTTCTAGAAATATGTTTGTTGAAAATATGGTCACAATAACAGAAAATTTCCAAACTATTCCATCAGTAACTTTCTTTTTTATTTTGGTTTAATTTTCCTTTTATTGTCCCTTTTTATGTTTCCTCGTCCGTTCTTATATATGGCTAAATTTCAGTAAGTAACAGAACAACAAGTCATGTTCATGCAGGGTGACCAATTAGCATACTTCACAAACAACTCGGCAATTCATACACAAAAAGCCAGACTGAGAAGGATTCTTTATTAGAAAATAAAAACAACTTAATGGATCAACATGTAAATCTTTAATCGTATCTGATGAAATACAGGCATCATTCTTTTGAGAACCAACTTTAAGTTATATATCAAAAGTCATTTTTGGTAATTACCCCGAGGCCTGCAGTTCTCAGCAAAAAGCAAAGCTACTGAAAAATGTGAACAGAATAAAAATCATTCCTCTTACTTAAGGCATTATTAGTGGTCATTAACTTCTTACCATAGTCTCTCCATTTAAACCCTTGATATTAATAATAACTTCTGTCCCACATCATAAGTTTGTTATGAGAACAAATGTGGTATTATAGGCAAAAGGGCTTTTTAATTCAAGGTATTCCTTAAGGACTCAAGTAGAGGCCTCACCATTTCATGAATTTTTACCAAAATTCCATGGAAAAGAATTCCTCTGGTCTATCTATGCCTCTTTAATAACATTCCAAGTAGGAAGGGTCAAACCATGGTTTTAATATTGGTATTTTTATAGTCTTTATTTTTATTAAATGTTAGTTCTGAGACTCTTTCACATCTCAAAAATACATACATAATTTTTATGACCTAAGGGCAACATGATTTGTAATAATGGCTGAATATGAGTGTAAATTCCATAGAAATTGTAAAGTAAAAGAATATCTTTCTCATTTCAATATTTGTACTTTCAAAAAGATTCCTCAACCTCAGATAATAACCTTTGTGGTAGGTTTTCTAAAGGGTAATATACATGTGCTGCTAAAGAAAAATTTTATTTTCCAAAAGATATAATTCAGGTTTACTCCAAGTTACGTGATAGTCCTTATTGAGCTGTGCTTTTCACCCCCTCACACATAGAGATCTAAAGAAACAAAAAGGGAAGAGGAGGAAGTCTGCATTTTTTTAAAAAAGCTTATCCCGTTTTTGTGAACAAAGGTTATCACTGTTGCTCTTAGACCCTGTGAAAGTGTGCTGCTTCTGACAGGTCTTCCTTAGAAGAGCTGAAGCAGAAGGTGGCTGAGGACAGACTGCTCTTCCTCGGCCCTCCTCTCTGCCACAGCCATGCTCTCCGGGGGCAGTGAGTCCTATGCCCTGAAGAACACCCCCCTAGATTAAGTGGATGAAGGTCCTTGGGAATAAATCTCGAGCAGCTAGGATCCCCAGTCCATATATCTAATTTTCCACTTTCTTCATCAGAAGCCTGTCAATGCCTATTGCCAAGGAATTAGAAGAAAAAAATCAATGGGTTACTTTGCAAAACTTCTATACACAAAAATGTGTGAAATGAAAATTATGTGAAGTGATGCACCCATTATGCATTCTGGGGTCAGACATTATGCAAAAGGATACTCCTCCCACAAGCCCTGTCCCTTCAGAGGAGTCTGAAAGTGGCCTTTCTGAGGACAGCCTCTCTCCAATCTATTTACCTAATGTGTTGCCTATAATCAATATTTGCCATAACAGAATGGCTGGCATTACAGGGGTTAACTCACTTCCTCCCAGCCTTTCTCAGCGCTTTTCTCTTTGGAGTGGTGGTGATCTCTGTGATTTGAAGAATCTTTGTTTCTGCTCTGGACCAATAGAAGCTGTGACACTGGGTTCTAACTCATGCACTGTGGGGGCCTACAGAGGTGCAGGGGAGGGATTTACATCAGGCAACCCTTTTGGAGAGCAGATTTGTAGCTTAAAGAAAGTTATTTCTGCCAAATCATTTCACATGTGTTGTTTAGTTCAGTTCTCTTCCTTCTTTTCAGCTGGATGTAATGGTGTCATTTTATCTCCACCCAGGAACTTGTGTCAACAGCTCCCTCCACGGACCATTCACTAGAGTTGCAATGTCACAGTGTCAGAAGCGTGCATGTGAGCGATTTTTTTTTTTAATCTAGAGATAAATGTTTTTTACTTCTGTGACCCTCCCTTTCCCTTTGATGTCTGTTCTTAGCTGAACTCTCTACTGGTCACCCTGAGTCCACACAATCCCCAGTCACGTGCGCTCTGGCAGGCCCGGCTTTCCTGTTCCACCCCCCTTTTGCTGGTTGGGGCTCTCTTTATTACTACTTTAGTAGTCTGTCTAGAAATATTTCTCAGTTTCTATATCCCTTAGCAGTGCAGTTATTTAACTTCTCTTTTCTCTGACATTTGATTATAACAGAGAAGAATCGTATTCGTATGTGTTTGTGTGTGTGCCTGTGTGGATGGGCGTGTATGTTTAATTTTTGTTTGTTTTTTAAATATTAGAGATCAGAGTTGAGTATTTTCTATTAAAAACCTGTTGCTCCTATAGGCATAAATGCTTTAAGCCTGACCATGATTGTAAGATTATCTGATAACAAAGTATGGACAGGCCTCCTGCATTGAGCCTTTAGCAGAATGGTTTCAAGATTGTTTTCATTTGTTGCCTGTTGAGAAAAGCCGCAGGGGAATGTCAAAGTAGTACTCAATGACATGTTAGACTACTTTTAAGCAAAGGGTAATTTTTAATTTTTTATTGTGGGTACCATTGCCTGTGTGTGTTTTTCTTTCTTCTGTCTTTATATCATGTAGTTTTATTTCTTTCTCCTGTACAGTGGCCCTTTGATTGCCAAATCTTTTCTTGCTCTGTGATTTGGATGGAATGGATTGCTTCTCTCTTAGGGTTCTCTCATCAGATTTTCCTTAAGCTTTGGAATCTTCCCTTATTTCCTTTGTCCCAATACATGAATCAGAATGGGAATGTCTCTATGGGAGGAGAGGGAGAAGAGAGGAGAGTGAGTAGAAGGAAAAATCTGCTTTCAGAAAAGATGCTGTTTCTTAAGGGATCAGACCTGAGGGAAAGTGTTGAAAGTCTAGCCAACTTAAGAATCGTCCCCTCCCTTTCCCCAGCTCAAACCCCTCACATGGGGGGGATTCAATATTGACGGTCATCTTATCCACTGGAGAATTTTACTAATAAAATTACATCCCTGTTCTACTCAGGGTAGGTTTACATGTTGCCACAATGACGTATTTTATTCTGATTTTATTATTAAACTGTCTCAGTTATTCATCTGAGATTGAGTCATCACAGTTAAAAACTAAAAGTTGTACTGGAAGATTGTGAAATTTTTATACAAAATGGATTTCTTCCATGACAGATTGTTATTAACCTGGAATGCCCAGTGACAAGTAAGGTAGGGTAATACTAGGACACAATTTAACAGCCTTTACGGTTATCATGTGTACTGCTTTATTATCATCTTTTTATTGTATTCATAATGTAGAAATAATATAGAAGCGTTGTATGGTTTATCAAGTGATGACCAGTGGCATATTGTGTCTTGTTTAGAGGGAGTCAGTCCTCTTGCCTTGTTGGGAATATAGAGTTTAACAAGACACTTGCCATCATTTCCTTAACAGGGATAATAAACAGAACAATTCTGCATAAAAGCTCATATCAGCTTCTTTCATGCCTTTTCTTTTCAGAAGGCTGCCTAAGGGTTTAAGCAATTTACTGGTCTGACCCGCATCCTTTCTCTGCAGTCTGCGGTTCTTTTGTTTAACATTAGTATGTGGGCAAACAGCATTCTGAGCTGTGCAGAGCTTATCAGCCCGCGTTCAGTCGACCGGAACCCTATTCTATGTATCTAAGCGGGGCCACATTTAATACTTCACAGTGGGAGCATCTGCAGTTTCCAAAAATGACTTGTTTATCAGATAAACTCTGTCCTTACGGTGACAGATGTGGTGGATGGTGGATCTTCAGTATCATACTTCTCTACTCTAAGGCTTGTACAAAATATGGTATGCTGAGGGACTGTGAGACCCAGAGACCAGAGTCATGACAAGAATTGTTTATGTAGCCACTCTCCAATTGCACTCAGAATTCACTTGCTGGGTTTGCAGAAATGAAGGCAACCCTCAGTTTCTCTTTTGGAACTGAATAAGTAACTAATTCCCATGTTACCTAAAGTGTTAAGAGGAGGAAAGACATTTTCACTGTTAACATCTTATGATTTCAATGGTAAACACTGTAAGGTGCCTTAGTGCCATGGTCTCTAAAAGCCAGGATCCTGAGGCGGCTGGCTGAAATATTGATCAACATGTACCCAATGGTACCAGAGGGTTGGGAAATTAGAAGGAGGAGGCTTAGGAGACTTACCTGCCATTAACCCAAGATACTACTGATATGGTCTGTTAACTTATAATGATCATTTCTTTAAAATTTTTATTAGAATTTCATGAAGTTATTTGAAACATATTGAGGAATTACAAAATCCTTGCTTCTAAAGCACACAACTCCAACTTTGAGATTTTATACTATGGGCATACAGTATTAAACAATTATTTTGAAAACATTGCCAGCTTTGCATATGTATATATATTTATACATATATGCAAATATTTAGTTTACTGACAAAAGGTATTATATATGCCTTTTAATAACTAAAGCTTTCCTAATACTGTATTTTTTCTTAAAAGAATGAATTAAAGGATTTTTCTTTTTGAAACGTACACTCTTGTGAGTTATTCCCAAGAGAAGTCCAGTCATGATAGAATGATCTGGACCGTACCCTGACATTTTAGAAATTCTAAAGTAGCGTCCAACATGATGTTAAGGAACACAGGTGTGGACAACCTAGTGCCTTGCCACTAGGGCTGCTGTCACAGGACAAATACTGACTTTAACTGATTAGGTTCGCTCCTTAATGCAATTCACATTGCTTGTGGTCCACTTATAATTTAGCACATATGTTACGTTTTTGCTCCTACCTATAATTACTCTTCATACTAAAGCATTTTCCCACTAATTATTTCACTAGTGGTGGCCCCCTTCACCTCTCAGCTCTCTGCTAATTAAATACCTTTAAACATGTCTTTGTTATTAATTGTGAAGTGTTGCCATGACCATCTGATAAGAGAATTATTTGGAAAACCAGTTTTAAATTAATAATTTAAACTCCAATATTTTCATATAGAAATAGAGGAATATAGTAGAGCAAAACAATAAATACCATGAGCTACATCTTTGAAGCCTATGTGGTCAAAACATAAGCAAAGTGCAGTGTTACTCCTAACAAAAGTATAATTAATATAACACACAAATTGACATAATTCTAGGAAACATGCTGATGTGTTTTTGAAGTTCCTCCATGTTTGCCTGTAGGGTTTAATGCCTTTTTTATGTATAGTTAAATATATCCATGCACTGCCTTTATACAGGCAGGCTTATCAAAGGAACAGCCATTAAGAAATATATTCAATATCAGACTGAAAGACATTTGTGTGCCTTCCCCTACTCTCACTAATGTGTGCTAGCCAACTGTTCATGCAGAAATTGTAACTGTTAATGAGGGTTAAAAGGAAATTCTAAATTAGGTGTCATCTTTTGAATAAGGTACCTCAACTGTTATATTCTGTCTAATATTTATTTTCTACCTTGCCTCCTGCTCTGAATACAACTCACCACTAAAAAAAAATAAAAAATTATTATTATTACAATATTTTTCAAAGGCACCATGCACACACCCTTTCCTGGTCCTGCACATTTCCTGGGTCTAACATTTCTGATTGCGCACTGTTTTTCCTAACACTAAATCCCGTGTGTCATATGCCTTGCATGGCTGCAGACTTTGGCCTTTTCACCTGCTGTTTTGGTTGGCTTTAGATGCAAAGCGAAGAATATGAAAAAGAGAAAGGGGGAGGGAGGGAAGTTTGGAAGACTGAAGCTAAAAGAAAAAATGGCAAATGTTTTTAGCGCCTTCATCTAGACATGTGTCCCCTCACTCTGTGACATGGCTGCTCCAATGTTGCCATGGTGAGGATTTCTAATCATCCCTACACATGACAGGCTCCTATTTGTCTGCACTCCCTTGGGTGTAAATTTCTAGGCTTAAAAAAAAATCCATGTGAGCGTATCATCCGCCGTGCAGATGTTTCACTGCTTTAGAATATCAGGCAGCTGCTTGTGCCACCGTAGACAGCTAATTGGAGACTGCATCGTAGGAACAGAGGCGTAATTATGGCATAAATACACATCCTCTGGTGCATCATTGTATCTCTATTAACAGAAAATTTTAAACAGTGCTCAGAGTGTAATTAGTGTAGTTGATAAAGTTGTAAAACATGTAAATAAGGGAAATAGCAGGTACGTGGCCAATCCACTATCCAGCACTAGGGGATGCAGATTATTGCCTATTTAGAAATAATTAGCAAAGCTGCATTAGCAGAGCCTGTGTCCAACAGAAGCAAGGCAAACATTTATTCTGGTAACAGCTCTTTCTGTGCTAGCCATGAAAATCTACTAATATTGGTAATTTAGCCCTCATTACCAGAGGATAAAGCATGAAAAGAGCTCAGACATGAAATATGACAAGTAATATTAATTTTTATTCCAGAGGAAAGGATGCTTCCTTGGGTTGCATGCTGATTTCTCGGCAGGGTCTCAGCAGTGCATGCGGAGGAGGCAGTGGGTAGCTGGTAGTTGAGAATTCAGGATACGGAGCTGACTCCCTGCTGGAGGTATACCCTGGGGTGGCTATGACAGTGGCTGATGAGGCATGCCACTGTTAGTGCCCAGCCAAACCTCAGGTCACAGTTCAAAACAAGCACTCAGCCATTAAACTTCCGTCCTTATGGGCCTGGGAGGGCTTATGTCCTCATTCCCGCTCTTTTACACCCTCGCAGCCTCTTTTCTCCTTCCTCTTCGACATGTCTTTTTTCTCCCCTGGAATGATTTTGCAGAGCCATACAGGCAATCAGATTGATTTTTGCGCTTGCACCGCCCTTTGCAACGTGCTCCTGATAATGAGCTGCTGTTGCTGAAGAGGAGACTGCGGGGGGGGGGCGGCCGTTTCAGCTGCGCCCGAACTATGTCGTGAGCCCTGGATGAGAAATGATCCTTTGCCTCATATACATTGAAGACTGTGTCACTGAAAAATATCACCCTGTGACCAGGAATCATGAATGGCAAAAATTTGGAGCTTGTTTTACAAATACACTTCCTAATGAAGAGAAATGCAAAAGCTAGTTTCAGAAACCTCAATTCATTTTCCAGACAGTGCGATAAAAAGGCAGAATGTTTGGGGAAGAGCCACCTTTTTTGCATTAATCTTTGCTGCTAGCTTGTTCTTTGTTTTACTCTTGAAGCGTTAAAAAAAAAAAAAAGGCAGGATTAAAAACCAAGCCTATGAAACTAACCATGTTTTGTGGCATCCGTATCCGTTACCATTATCTCCTTATTTCCTTATGCACAGCTATGGCTTCTTTTTACGTGCTTCTGGGCACATAACATGTGAAGAACCTATTTCCTGAATTTTAGATTGAACTACTAGCAGAAAGTTAGCCAATAATGAACTCAATTTCCACCCAGTCTGAGTTTCACTGTATGTTCAGAATGCCATGCAAACACTACATCTTAAAAAAAAAAAAGAGGTTGGATATTTTGGAATTTTTTAAAGTGAAAATGGTATATTCATAAACATGTTGAAGTAAAGAGATGGTCTACCTTCTTTTTCAAGTATAAAAATTGAGAATCCGAATTCTAGCTTCTCACATGCTAGACAATGAAAGTTGTCTCTTATCCAGGGCACACTGAAAGTGAAGGTGGTGTTTGCTACATACAGCAAACATCTTTCTATTCCTCCTTTCTACTTTTTAATCTTATTAAAGGATGATAAAGTGATGGTGGCAGCTAACTAAGAGGTACCTTTACTGTTGCAGGGCATGTAAAAAGTGACTGAGACCAAAGTCACCCATGCGTTTTCAACCACAGAAGCCTTGTGAATACGGATCAGTATCTGTAGAGCATGGTCACACACGAAATGCAGAGGCGCACACTCGCTTACTTATCTGCTGTGCCTATCGATACCCGATACCCACAAACACACACTGTTACTGCAAAACACACTCTGAATTCTGAGGATGCATTTTCTCCTTTTTGCTCTTCCATTTCTGAACTCAAAGCAGCAACCCTCACCAGGCATTAAAGTACTTTTTCCTTAAATCCAGCTCATGTCCCTACCTCCTATGAGCTGAAAATTAGCACTGGAATTGGAATCAGATGATCTGAATTAAAGCTCTGGTTAAAAAAGTTACTTTGGACAACATGATTTCCTTGGCCTCAGTTTCCTCAATTGTAAAATTGAAAATATCTTCTTTGTCTACTTCAGAGGGTTATTATTAGAACCCGATGACATAATACCTATAGAAGTACTCTGCAGACTGTAAATATGACATAAATTACTCTGTATATGATTTATCCCATTAGTATTTACACAGTTTTCTCACTAGACAATGTTATTACTATATTAGCTGCCCCTGCATCACAGCAGGACATTTGCCCGCATTTTAAAACGAAGCACAAATAAGCTCAAATAACGTCATAAAATTAATCTCTGACTGTGTCTGTAAGTGCCAAAACTGCTGATTCATAAATGAAATTGCAGTCAACCAACCAGATGTTTCTTCCACAGGATGCCAAACTGCCACTTTTAACTGATTTTTATCCAAGAAACTTACTATGTGTATGGGAATTGTATAAACACTGCATTAATCATTTTCATTTCAAGTCCATGTAAATAATCTCGTGTAGATCCCACATAACTTACTAAGTGCACACTTCCTCACTTATTGGAGACACAGCTTTCACATTATGCAAAGTGAACAGCACTTGGAGAGACTGCCTAGAGGACAGTTATGCCCAAGTCGCAGAGTTTTCCCAAGGGACCAGCCAGAGGTGCCTGCTGCTGAACAGCCCTTGTTAAGAGAAATCCCGTGTAGGACAAATCTCTGATTTGAATGAGCACAGTTGTTTTAACCCCTAGTTTTCTAATTTCCTCTGTTGGTTTCTGGTGTTTGACGAGCCGTTTCCGCTTGGAGACGTTAGGCTGCTCCTCTCTACTCCAGCACGATACCCAGTGCCTTCCTAAATTGGCACCAGAACAGCAACCATTGCCAAGATCTATGCAAGGGCAGGAGGGACTGAAAGGGAACACGAAGCAAAATGATCCCTTAATTCAAGTGAATTATTGTTACCTTTCTTCACATATTCCTTCTCTCCTCCCTCATTGTTCTCCTTTCAAAAGAGAAGTAATAGGTTCCAAATCAGACCATAAAGAGGATCTTCAGAATCAAGTTAAATTGGAGCACAAGGATCAGGGCTGATGGGAATATGGATTTGCAAGTTGCCAAGTCTGATCTAATTTACGTCCATTTCCTAATTTCCAGCCTTTTGGCATTTATTGAAATAGGGTTTCATTGTAGACTTCTTGTATAACATATATTCCATATATGTTGTTTTAAATTTAATTCAGAACATATAATTTTGTATATTTTCTTCTGTGAAAAACTATGTATGTATGAATGGTGAATTTGATGTGCCAAGTGTTTAGACTAGTTTTATAATTTCTCTGGTGCTTCTCTTCAAGCAGCTTTCTCCAAAGGGGCTTGTAACTCCTAATCACAGGGGCTGTTTGTGAATATATTTCTCTGGGTCAGAAATTTTGCCAGCACTGACAGGCACCCTGGACAGCTTTTCAGAAATCTCCTGGTTATTACTCATCCATTAGAAAGGAAAAAATGATATTTTGCATCAGTAGTTGTTTCTCTCTCTCTCTTTTTCCTTTTAAATTACAGAAATAAAGTGCCCATTGTAAATGGTTCATGCTGGCGGACAATATTGCATGCAGATCAGGCAGACTGCTCATTGGATGGAGACGGTATGGGGGTGGGGGAGGCCTTTGTGAATGAGTAGGCACTAGAGGGGTTCTGAAATGGTTTTAGTCAGGTCAAAAGTAGCTCGTTAGTGGGCAGGAAAGCTAACTGCTCATCATTTAGGGTGCAAAAAGGCTAACCCATTGACTTCAGGAGTTTCTTATTAAGTTGTTTTACTCTTAATAATAGTAAAAACATGTGCTTGCTCTTATTCTGCTTATATTTTCTGTAATCTATCTTATGGGTAAACAGATCTTGAAAAAACAATAGTTATAATAGTTGATGGCCTAAATGAGATTTTTAAAAGAATCCTGAAACCTTGAAAAAGTAGAATTTAGGATAGTTAGGGTACAGAGAGAAGAAAAAAAAAAAACTGATAAAAATGAGTGTATTGAATTTCAGGGTTCATAATATTAGGGAGAATTTAAATTTCCTTCTTTGTCCGTTAACATTAACATTAGCGTTAACATTAGGGCTCCCTCTCCCACCCCACCTCAGAATGTCTGTGGTTGGGAAACCGTGGAGACAGGGGAGATTGCATCAGAATGGCAAGCTTCTTGCCAAGAAACTAACCAAACAGCAGTAGATCTGTTGGTAAAAGAGCAAAACAGGATTCTGAATTCATAATGGTTTTTGAGAGCAAACTTTTTTTGGGTAAATGTCTTTTTAAAGAATAATTATGTCTCATAGAATCCCAAACATTGTTGCATCTATTGAGGGTGGGGGAAAACTTTGAAAAGTCCTCAATTCCTTATGTATAAATGGAGAAATATGTAAATCTGGAAGAAAGATGAATAATAGAAAACAGATAAAATATTGGCATGTATCATTTAAAAGCCATTATGTTCTTGTTTGCTTCGCCTTCATCTTTATTTTTTTCTAAGTTAGTTCATTAAGTAGACCTTTTTCTTGATAGTCAAAAGCCGGTCTAGTAAAGAGAAACTGAGCATTCATCAAGATTCTCAAAGTTCTAATTCGTTATCAAACCACTTGAGGTACAGGGCTTTGATTGTTCTGGAAACATGCTGGTTGGTGACGGTGATAATGGAATTGTTCAACACTAAGCAAAGTGTTACTGACTACAGAACTAGGATTTGTTGACTACATAGGCAAAGCTCTGATCAAAGTTTCTGTTAGTGTCGATTTACTGAGCATTTATTTTGTGCCTAGCACTGTTCAAAGCCCACAAGTAATGAATTGCTGAAATAAGCTGCTCAGATGGCCAGAACTCACAGTGGCACAGTCATTCCAGCCAGTTCAGATACCCAACTGAACAGTTTATTGTCTGAAATTTCATGTCTCCTGGGTTATCTGGATGAGCCAAGACAAGGCCACCAATAGCGTACTCCGTGTTCTTCTCTGCTTGTTGCTCTTTTGAAACGTCCTAGAGCTACTGTCCCCCTGGCAAAATCATCGTGCTCTTTTCAACACCATTTATAACTGGATTCTTTTTCAGTTTGTTGAGTGCCTTCAGGAAACTTGAAAACATAAGGAAAATTTTTGTGAGTTTTCTTTCAAAATGGATAAGATAGGCAATCATAGGTTACCCTTTTTTAAAAATCCAATTATTCCATCATTCTTTTGGTACTTCCTTTGGGGACAGGAATTATTATTACTTATATTTTTCTATTTCTACTTCAAATTAATTGGGAAGATAGGGGTGTGTGTGAAGTATGAGACTTGAGAATTGAAATAAGTGAGAAGTAGAAGTTTTTCTATAAATGTGAAATGCAAAATTTTAGTGCATGGCAAATAGCCAGCTTGTTCAAAGTAGAAAATAAAGGATAAGAGATATGGATGACTAGGAATTGTAGATAAGAAAGACAGGAAAGAAAAATGAGAAGTGGTTAAAGCAACCAAGATCCTTGATTCATGAATACTTGCTTAGCATCTTGTTTATATTTTCATTTTCTTCCTTATTCATAACATATACATTTTTTTCTTCTTGCTATTTTGCATGCTTGCTTTTACTATATAATTTTCCTCTAGATATGAACAGGTGAAGGAGAAATAATTGTCTTCTTGTATCACTGACCTATTAAAACATATGAGATAACAGAAAAACAAAAATAAGACGTGCTCTGTTAAAAGAATATGGAATATAACACCCCTTTAAATCATTAAATATCTATATATGTGTGTGAGGTTGACAATAATGTCCGGTCTTAAATTTAAATCTGTAGATGAGAACCACTACTTTGCATGGATGTATAATTATTTCAAGGATGCTACCACTATCCAAAACATTCTAGAATTTCCTCTTTGAAAATCTTTAATAAAGTTAGTTTATTTCACAAGTCACATGAGAATATCAGCCTGTTTCTTGTTCAAATTGATTTTACCAGTCCTTTTACTATTATTTCATTCATTTTATTTTATTTTGAATATTTTCTATATCCCAACATCAAAGTATGAACTTGAGATAATAACTGCAACAAGGAAAAAAAAACAGACAACTCAGTAAAGAATGTTTCTACCTACATTTCTGGACTTCATGCTTTTATTTGTTTAATTAATTCTAAAATATTTTATTTATCTCCATTATAGTGCAACAAAACAGAGGGGCGAAATGTGTATATATGAAGTTTAAATCATCTCTATTAAATTTAGGGCCATAAGGCAACATTTTTTACTTAAGAGAATAAAAATTTAAACCAGAATAGAATTAATGAATTTCATTATTCCTGAATATATTAACTGGAATTATCCTTGTCTGTGAAGTGTGCATCAATGCTTCTCTCAGAGGGTATAAGTGGTTTGGTTGACCAGTGTTTTTGAATCTTAGGCTAACGTTATCCCTTTTGGGGGGGAGGCGGGGAGGGTGTTTCTAGACTTCAGAAAATGGGTTTATAGTAAATTTTATGAACTTTTTGGTTGAAGAAGAGTATTAACCACATTGGATTTACTTGTCGGCTTTGAATAGTGCCTGGCACAAAATAAATGTTCAATAAATCTACAAAATAGGAATTTTGATCAGAGCTTTGCCTTACAGTCATCAGTTTCCATCATTTGAAAACTATGCAAGTTGTACATCTTGTGTTGACAAATGTCTTCTAATTTGGCAAATATCTGTTTGATTAAACCCTCAATACACTTATTTCTGAGTAATTTGTGGTTACAATATGAGAGCCATACTAATAGCAAGGTGATCACAGATTGGTGTGGATGACAGTGCTAGTTGAACTGGGACATATTTTACATTACGTATACCGGAAGTAAATTTTAATAAGGAAGAGCTTTCCTATTTCCTGCTATCACGTTTTTTGTTCATTTCCACTACTGAATTTGGACTGCGGATATTTATTATTTAATTAGAATGTCTTGTAAAGTATATCTGCAACATCCTTGCAATAGTTTTATTTTCCCCAAGTTTGGGGCTGTGCTATGTGGCAAAGTTTTGTGCCTGATCAATTAGCACTAACACAATTGGGTCACTTGTTCTTTTCAACAAGAAGCTTCATAAACATTTATATATCAATCTTAAAATATATTAGTAATCATATACACACTTTTCCATCATGCCTTTTTGCATTAATAGTTTAGTTAAGGCCCACTTTATTATTTGGATCAAGGTCCTTTATTTCTTTGTTCTCTTCTACTTCTTAGGGACGAGCAGAACATTTGCTTCTTAAGAATATATGAGTACAGAAACAAGCGTGTAGGCCTGCGGGCAGTCAGATTCAGTTTCCATCTGTTTGTTCTGAGTATATCCCAGCAGCACATTTATGGTGTGCTTTCTCACCCTGGTGCATAGATCACCCTGTGATTTCAAAAGGATCCTGAAAAGGGCATAAAGAGATGAAAATCTGATGCTAATCTTAGAAACTAGAATTCATTTTCTTCCTCCAGTGGGTTTTCATCATCTAGCTTATTCTTATCATTTTAAAAACATTTATATCTCTATCCACCAAAGGTAGAAGTTATCACAAATTGTCTCTCTGAATGAGAGAAAGGGAGGGAGAAAGATTGTTTTCAAATTCCAGACTAATAATTTTTGCCTAACAATTTCTAAAAACAAACTTGAAAAGAAAATGCTTCCTTTAAATTAGCTGCCACTGTGCAAATTAAATTGGTTCAATAAGTAATCTGATCATGGCTAATATCATGTAGCTAATTAATATATTATGATTTGAAGAATTCTCTTTATATTAAATGTATATATAATATGTGTTTTATGGCTGATTTTGCAAAGCAATTTTTAACCAGCAATAGTTGCCTTGTGACAGCTCAAAGTTAAATTTGGAAAGTAAACTTTTAAAAGATTAGTTATGTATGCCAACTTTTATCAATACAAGCTGAGCCATTTAAAAGCAGTAGTTTACTTCCCTTTTAAAATTGTGCATTATGGGTTTAAATTACATTTCATTTTACTAGATGTTAACAACCCAAGTTTGTGATTCCACTTTAATATTATGATCTGAAATTTAAGATGGTAATGAAAATCAACCATGATTATTCCTCAGGAATAAGTAAATGTGATAGTTATTGTGTTCTTAACAAAAAATATATTAATGCTACTATTAAAAAGGCATTTAAAGATCTAGTTTTAGAGTATCTCATTAACCCTTGAGCATCTCAGTCAAAACTGGTCTCAGATTTCATAAACACTGATTGTTCCCATCTTTTTAGAAAGCATTTATAGAAAAAAAATCACCTAGATCCATTTCAATACACATGATTTTAAACCACTTGCACTTACACATTTATACATATCTATATAGATATCAGGTGATGAAATTAGCATATACAATTATTTTTGTGAAGAAAAACAAATCATTTTGTAAATAAATATTACTTTGAATATTATTGAATACATCTTCTAAATGTCCACAAATTCAAAAGATAACATATTTTGCATTTAATATTATTTAGGTGTTGTTAGAAAACACACCTACCGGAAGTCTCTATCCTGGAAGGGAACATACTATGACAAATAGCTTAGGAAAACTTTGCAAAAAAATCAGCTGCTTTCAAAATATCAACTACTGTTAGTCCTGCTTTTCTGAAGGAGGAAACTGAGTCTTAAGAGATTTGAAGCAACCTGGCCAGGTTCACTGAGCCAGTGAAAGATGCAAAAGTGTGAATCCTGTAGTAGGCTGCTTCCAGGCGTTTTGGGGTGAGGGGAAGAGGTGATTTACAAGTCTCCTTTATAATACAATACAATACAATAGAGGTGGAGGGAGAATGAAAGTAAGCCTCGCTGATTCTAAAAATTTTTCGGTTTTGTTTTTTTAGTGGTAGCAATCTACATAAGAGACAGATCATAAAGGTTCAAACTAAGATAGAAGCAACTGAAATTTAAAATTGTATTTGGATGGTAGAAATATTGAAGCGCAAAATCAAGAGTGCTAGCCAACTGACTGGACAGGAATTGAAGAGATAGGTGTGTGTAACGAGACAGAAGATAATTGACTAAACAGAACAGAGTGTACACTATTTTTTCTAAAGATCAACAAAAAGGAAATTAAACTGTTTGGGTAGCCTACCACGATGTTTTAACAGTTTTCTATTAAAGGAAACTTCTTTTACATACCATGCTTCTAATTTGTTTTAAAAAAAAGAAAGAAAATTTTCTTCTTTATACTTGATTAGTCTAGAAAATTTAGTTCTTCAAAATCTAAATTTTTCCTATGTTTTCCTTTTATATGCTTTCCAAATATTTTCCCCTCTCTTATAGTGAAGAGTCACTAGCTAGGTTTAGTCAAATTAAATGTTCAAATGCCACAAGTGCCTCTGATATAAATAATCTGGCATTCAGGGGGCAAATTTCCTAAGTGATTTTATGAAATATGTCCAGATTGACACATTGTAACTTTTTCTCCCCTCTCTCTTCCAAAACATGGGTGTATAAGGGCAGGTAGTCTTACCCAGAATAACAACGTAATTCATTATATCATTCAATATCAAAAATATCATTTATTCAACAAATTATCCAAAAAAAAAAACCCGCTAAAATCTATTGCATGCCCTCCACCCCCACTTTGTTCTGCCAGATTCTACATGGCTGAGTGCTGATCAGCCCGTCAACGAGATTAGGGCAGCTGTGTATTAGAACATCTTTCCATTTGGTTTCTAGGGCTTTGAAGCAGCCACACACTCGCCTGCTCTTCTGTTCTTGTAGGGCCCAGAGGCTGCAAGTTGTTGCCAGTACCTTTAGCTTTCATTTGGTTTTCTTGCTTTGAAGCCCTTGGCTCAAGTGTGGCTCAAACAGTCTTCAGTTTCACTAGTAGCTGGGGGAACGTATTTCTTTTTGCTTGTTACCATTTTTTTTTCCTCTTAGGAGGAAATGTAACACCCTTTCCCGTGGCCTTACCCACAATACCATTGATGTCCTCTGGGCTTAAAGTTACTGCTTCCTAGAGTGTAACAATGAGGAATCAGCAGGAAGATATTTTGGGAAATAAGAAGCTCAGGCTTAGATCTGTTGACTAAATTAAAGATTAGAAATCAGGGAAATTAATTTTAAGTGAACTTTATATTTTGTAATTAAGAGAACACTGATGGTCTTTGAGATGTGTCTTCATTTGAGAAGTCAAATACAGAGAGAAGCCAAATTTTAAACAACAAGTATCTAAATGATGAAAAGATTGCATATAGTCTGCACTTCAATTCCTTTGGATGAGACAGAAAAAATAGAATTAAATAAGATGAAATCTGCTCTATTTTTAAAGATCAACAGAAAAACAAACCACTCAACTCTTCGAGTAACCTACTGTAATGTTATAACCATTTTTCTATTAATGAAAATCATTTTATATACCTTGCTTTTGTTTAACCTACCTATGCTATTTCTGATACAAAGATGGGGAACATTAGCCATCATTTTTCATTTGCAGAGAAAAAATACGGTTTTCTTCCTTTGTAACGCTTTTCCCTCCCTTATGTGCAAGAATCACCAGCTAGATTTAGTTAAGGAATTTAAGTGTTTAAAAATAAAGAGTTCTTTGTTGCAAGCGATGGAGACTAACTGGCCAGGAAAAGGGCTCTAGAGGATGAGCATCAGGTTGCTCCCAGCAGTAAACAGGAGTCAGGATGACAGTGATCCATCTAGAGATTAAATCATGTGTTAGTAGCTTGGAGCTTTGGCACACGTTAAATGAATACACGTGGACTAACACGCTTAGGTAGTCTTTGAAGAATCTTTGGCTCCCATAGTGCCCTGTCACAGCTCATACAGTCAGGGAGTTCACAGAGCAAGGAGTGTGTGCCCATGTTAAGAAGCAAAGAGAAATAAAAAATATAAAATAAGGCAGATGTTCACTGAAGATGCGTAAGATATAGCCAAAGTTTTTAAATCATTTGCCTCCAAGAAATGGTGACGTTGACCTGACTGAAAATTAGAATTGGTTTGCCCGGTTTTTATTGTTTTTACTAATCAATTCTCTCAAAATACGGACATATATTGACTAAACCTAAGGTGTGCAATGCAGTCAGTCTACTCAAGAGTTATGATTTAAAACATAGACTCAGAAAATCTGAAGATAAACCCTGATAATGTATTTCACTCTTAAATAATGTTCACAAAGAGTATATCACAGCTATTAACAGTCTTCATTGATAAATTAATATGCCAAATAAAAATTCTCTTGTGTTATTTTCACTACCTTATCTTACAAATTTTGCTTAACAAAATAAGCTTATTAATCAAAAGATAACTCAATTCTAAAATCCTTGGTTATGTAAATTTATAGAAGAAATATACTTACTACATTAGAAATAGTTAATAACTACCACATAACTACTCAGATCTGCATGATAAGCCCCCAATTCAAGTGTATTTAAAAACATGTGATGTAATTTATTATCATGTATTATGTGTCTTTCTCAAGTTCTACTTCAAAAAACATCCAAGTACAACTGTGCAAATATACCCATTTAACAAATGTACTAAGACTCAAAGATATAACACACGTTTTATTCTCTAGTCTGGGACATTGTCATCCTGACCCCTGTATACTGCTGTTAAACACAGAGGATTTATTTTGAAGCTTTCATTTAAGGAATTGAGTTATTATTCTATGCTTGACCTTTGTCCATGGCATATTTATCATGATGCCCTGTAAAACTATAATGTGTGAGAAAAGTAAGAAAAGGAAGTAATGTATTTGTGATTGATAAAGAAAGCAGAAATAGGTATAAATCAGACTTTTAAAATCCATTAATAGATACCTCTCACATAATCCATTTATAATTCCAAAATCCCTCCAAAGGTGATTTTTGTACATTCTTAAACCAGTTATTAGCAAAAGTAACTTGAAATGAATCATAATCTGTGATTTCTAGGATCTATTGCCAGGTATGGTTTATATTTATCATTGAGAAGGAAAGAGGGAAACATTATTTTTAAAAGTACAGAAAGAAATGGTTTTCAAGCTGTTCCCTTAATGAACTAGAAACAGTAACCCTGTCAAATTTAACACAAAAATAGTGTTATAAGCCTATGGCATCTATTTATTACTGGAGAACAAAAGGCTTCATCCATTTCCTTTAGAGAATGACATTTTTGTAATTCGCTGCCCATTTCATTTGTTCCAAAGGCCTTCGTGGGGTGACAAATATCCCACAGCAATGGCTACTGATACTTGATAGGATAATGTGCAGCCCCTCAGGACAAGGGCAAAGGCAGCAAACTTATCATCCTTTAGTTTAGCTTAGCATGGGTCAGTAACAGCGCCAGAGGTGACAGAAGATGTTAAAGTGTGGGAAGCAAGAGCTGAAAGCTGTAGGAGGGGAGTTTTTATAGTTTATCCTTTCTTTTGCCAAGAAGCTACGGAGACAGCTTGAATCACACTGTTGATTTGGTTCACTGCACGCCACACTAACTGTTTCTGGAAAAGAAGAGCAAAGGGGAGAAAAATCCAGCGCTCATGGGTCATTCTCACCAACAGCATGTGGCATTTCAACATGCCCTATAGGAGGAGGAAATGCATATTTAATATTTTAGCTTCAAGTTCATATTTTAAGAATGCATTATCCTGCTGGAAGGTCTGTGGTGAATAATCTGTAGGACATCACCATTATATCAACCTGATAATTTTGCAGAAAGAAAAGCATGAGCTGTGTTGTCTTTCATTTGGGAATTTTCACAATATTGCTTTCTGTGTCAGAGTGGGAAAAAAAAAAAAAACTACTATGACTCTTCTTAAAAATTTTAACTTACAAATGTTCCAAAAATGTCCTGCTTTGAATTTATCATTAGCACGTGTCCATTAAGGACAATTGACTTGCATGAAATCTGAATATACATATTTTATTCCCAAGAAAATTAAATCAGTGTAGAATTCTCCCTCAAAATAGTGTAAAAGAATGATATGCACCAGCTGGTATATTACTTCTGATTCTATTAAAAGATCATGTGAGCAAATTCTTCTAAACACGTCCCTGTTTAAAGAAAAAGAAGAAGAAAGTAAAAAGAAAAACATAAGTTCTTCATTAGGCAGGTACCTCTCGTCATGGCTGTCATTGCACACAATGACAGAAATGTGATGGTTACGCTGCGATGTCTCTAATGGCACATCTGGTAAAATGATTCCTGTTTTGCCATATTAAGAAATCACTTTTTATGTTACATGTGATTTGAATTAATTTGTTTTAAAAATTAAATGATACAAGGCAAAAATTCCTAAAGGACCAGTAGGATAAGAACTAAAAATCGTGACCTTGTTTCACAAGCAAGATGCCAACTCCACCTGAGTAATTAACAGCTTTGATGAGCATTTTGAACCATGGTGTCCTCCATAAGAACTGTCAGAGACTCTTTGAAACAATTATTTTTCTTCTTTAAGCAGAAGAAAAAAGTCCCACCTTGAATCTTGTCTTGCTAATACAGATAAGATGTGTTATCAACAGAGAATAATGAGTGTTAAAACTTAAATATACTAAGGATATTTTTAATTGAGTAAAATCCTTTGCAGTTCAATATAAATATAAGGAGTGTTATAAAGCATGAATTATTGACATTTTCTAGCAGACTCCTTTTATTCCAGGCATATCTGGAAAATTACATAATGCTGAATTGCAGGAAGATGAAGACAAACTGATGCCTACTTTGAAATAAGTATGTTAAATAGTTCACATACTTTATCTCTGAAAACCTGGTTGTGTGCTCCTAATAGCACTATTGCTGGCTAAAATTTATACAGTACTTTTTCCATTGAGTTGGAAATTGGTCCCTTTTCGGAGAGAGGCTCATGTTTATTTCCAGTGCAGAAGAACTTGTTTTAGTTTTGAAGGTAAATTGAACAAGTGATTGCTTTCATATATCATGTAATTCCTTACATGTTGATGGCTGTAACTTTTCTACTTAACACATTTTATTCCTTACCATGCCTGTCACTGTTTTAAGCAATCTGTGGGTAATTGATTTCTTCTGTAAAACAGATAACATTTGCTTAAAGCTCTTCTGATAGCTTTACAGCCTCCGCATTAGGAGAAGCACTTCCGTCACCACTGGCATTCTTATAAAATATAATTATTATATATCCATCAAAGACTAAAAGAAAAGGGGAATAGGAAAAGGAAGTGCAAATATTTCCTGAATTCAGCACCATGGCAGTCATAATACTGCTGGTGCTCATTAACCCACTGCTCATGTGTTTCACCGCGGTGGTCAAATAATTCACCCTCCCCTTGAACTTCATTGTTTATTTAAAAAAACAAACAAGCAATCTTAGTCTTTTTCAAATGCTAAGCTGTGTTCCAGCCATTAGGTTTCCTAATAAAAAATAAAAGTATCTTTAATCTGAGTAGTGACTATTGCCAACTATGTTTCACATTTTTGCTCATAACTTCAGAAAAATATCTAATAAGTTCCCTGAGTAAACAAGCTTCTAATGCACACAGTTTAAATACAAATAAATTCAAGTAGCCAGAATTCTCTTTTTCTGTCTTCCTTTGTCTTCTCTCTCTCTCATTTTTGTTTGTTTTGTTTTGTTTTTACTAGTTTGTCGTTTTGCCTTCTTGAGACAAAAACCAGTTGCTACTTTAAGGATCTCGTCTTGAGATAAAAGAGGGGATGGTTGTGACCCTTTGTAGAGGGTGCTCTACAACTCAGGAAAGGCAAACTGACTTGGTTTTTCATTGATTAGTGTTTGTGTGTGTGTATGTGTGTGTGTATGTGTGTGCGCACATAAGAAAAGACCACCATGAAAAATGAAATGTAAAGATATTATGTTCCAGGAAAATTATTTGCTGTTCTAGGGAACTAATAGATATGACTTGATCTTTTCTTCTTTCCTTTTTCCTTTTTTCCCTCTAAAAGTCTTCATACAATAGAAAACTGATTATTCTTCAAATCCCAAATGTCATTTCATTTAAAAAGTACACTGTGAGCTTGAAATGTGGATAAGAGGGAGACTGAGGTTAATGAGATAGTTAATTTTGAGTTGATGAAGAGTAGTCTGTTTGAGTTGGGTGTTGTATTAGTTTAGTATCTATAATAACTATTTAGAAGAGGTGGATAACAGAGCAATAAATAAACAGTCCAGCAACCAAACGAATAAATGCTTTGTGTTTTTCTATCATAATTAAATCTGATTGTTCTTCACTTTCAAGAGGAAGTCCTAAATAAGTGGGTGCAAAAGTATCACTTTTCATCTCTTGCATTTTTCTGTTTTCTTACTAGAATCCTTTCTGTATACCTCATATATTAAGCACTGTTCTACCTTTAGCTCATATGTTTTGCACACTGAAATTTGTTGTTTTGAAATAGAACTGTCCACGTGGGAATTTCTTAATGAATAATTCTCAGGTTTGTTTACTTATATTATTTCTAATTCAGTTTCTTGAACTAAAACTAAGAGTGACATTGACTTCTCCTCGGCCTAGAAATCTATAATTTTGTTTCTAGGTGCTCAAGCTTCTCTGGCCCCCTTTCAGCTCTGTCGCCTATTTTGCTATACACTTTCCCATAACTTCAGTCGAGGTCTCCCAGCTTTCCTCCATCCTGTTATCCCACTCCCACTTCCCAGCATAGTTCCAGCCAGTCCTAAACTCTGTGATCACAGAGAACTCCATCCTATCACTTTGCACCCACCTAAGTTCTTTGGAAGCCCCGCATCTTCCAGGAAGTCTTTAAGTAGGAATCAGAAGAGAGCTGACATATTCCCTGGCCCCGTACTTCTGCTACATTTCACCTAAACTTTCTATAACCCCCCACCATATGACACTGAGTCTCCTTAGATGAATTTATGGTCATATTTTAGTATTACCTCTTTTCAGATTATTGTGTTATATGACTGATACTGATTTATTCAAGTTTGTGTCATCGTTTCTGATTTTAAACTCTTAGAATGTAGAATCTCTGCCTGAATCGTTCTTCTTGTCCAGTGACTACTGTAGTATACGTAAATTGATAACCAATAGGTGTATTTTAATTATGATGCTATTACACATTTTCTAACTGTAAGAGAGAGTAAGCATTCAATGGTACAATGCCATTCTTTCAAAAAGTAGAAATGTTAGTAAAAGATTCAAGTCATAGATCATAATTTATTTCTTTTCCCTTGATTGATTTCAGGACTTCAAGAAATTTGCAAGTGTTATTATTTACTTTCTTGATAGATTACATGTGTTCAGTGTGCTTAGTTTTAGAGTTATCTTCTCTGAATTATATATGACACCATACCATTAAGATGAGGGGGGAAAAAGATCTGTCTTTAAAGTTTTATCTTAACAACTGAAATGTTTCATCTTAACAATTGCCATCGCCTAATTTTTAGTACCATTTCTGAAATGATTTAAACTCTTCCTGAGGATCTGTGGCATATATTTGGACTGTAAGTTCTTTGTGGGAAATATATCACAGTTTTTACACCGACTGTGTATAGAAGTCCCAGGCACAGCCCCAGGCCAAGAAATGCTTTTACAAAAATGATGTAGAAAAAGTTGTTTCTTCAAATACCTAGTTCTAAATCACATCATTATGATTAACTTGTCTTTAATATATCAGTAATACCTTAAGTTAGGTTTACTTTTTTAAGACTCAGAGAAATATCATTCAGAAGTGGATAATAATATATTATTAATACTTTGGAAAAATCAAAGCAAAAAGCTTTGCCATTTGGACTGACTTGTGAGGTAACCCAATGTGATAGAAGAGAAGATTTTTATTAGTGACTTATTCTTGAGAAAGTTCATCTAAGTCCAAGTACAATATTAAATGATTTTCTCAGGTTCCTAAGTGGGAACTTCCATGTGACCTATGAGTTGAAGTCTTTTGACCTTCGGGTATCTGAGTGAAGTAATTTCCCTTCTAGCTAACATTAATGTTAAGGCTCATGTTAATACTCTTATTTTAACTGAAATTTACTTATTCTATGTGATAACAGTGCAGAGGTCCCTAAATGCTTTTTAATCTGAAAGAATAAAATGTTCTATAAACTTAAAACTAGCATTTAAAAATACCTACATTTTTTTGTCTATTACAGTTTCTTTCAAGTATGGGTCTTTGGAGTCCCCATCTAAGTATTTTTGCCTCTGCAAGATATGTGTCCCAAGAATATGAAATGATGCCCATTTTAGGCATTAGATATGATGTAGTGTAGTGTAGTGTAATGTAATATAGTATAATGTAGCATAGTGTAATGCTGATTCCCTTGATCCCTCCCAGGATGTCAGCCCAGTTCAGGACTCAAGAGCATTGCATTAGCAGTCATGCAACTATACCAGTTTAGCTGGTGCATCTGAGAACTGCCTACTTCCTCAGCTCTAGGTCTCAGCCGCTTGGTCTGTGCTGCAACTTAACCTGTGGCCACGAGGCTGAGTGCTTTGCATTGTCGCAGGCCAGAGAGGAGGAATTTAACATGGGAGAGTAGAATGTGCTAGGCACCCAGCCAGAGGCAGGTGCCAACAGGGTCACAGTCACAGTGATTTTGAAGCCAGGATGATCTTCATAGCTCATAAGTGAGTGTGAGTCAGAATGTGTTAGTTTATTTCATCCCATTCTTGTCTTCCTTTTTGTCTTTTATATCTCTTGTCCTCTGAAAACAAGAAATATTCCTCTTTTTAATTCTACCTTCTTATCTGTAGTACCAGTGCCTGAAACATAGTAAACACTCAATAAATGTTTATTGTATGAATGAAGACATGTGTGTGTAAGTCTTAAGAGCTTAGACATTACTCCAACTGATAAACACAGACATTCATGACTATTAGAATCCAATGGGAATGCTCTCAAGTTCCATATAAAATCACAACTTTATTTGGAGACCTTTAGAGAAATACAGCAATATCAGAGAGAAGCAAATCCAGGTCTCTTATATTTTACCTATGTTGTTGCAATGTTTTAATGTAGAATAAAAAGACATCTGACATTGTTTAAATAAGTCTGAGTCACTATAATCTGGTCAAAATGTTCCAGTGTGCTAGTAGTATATATGGTGTTCCCTCAGGGAAAGGCAAAACTTAGAAAGAAATAATAATCAATAAGGAATGATAGACCTTAAAGAATTAAAAATATGTTTTCAAAAGTCACTCATTGGAGGAATTCTGAATCATCTTGTAGAGGGATCCTGACAAGGGCAGGGAACTGGGGATCCATGGAGGACAATGGAATGACTGGAGCAGAAGTCTGAGAGATTTGCCATCCCCAGGACAACCAGTGCTCCTTATTCTCGCCCCACGTCCTCTCTAGGTTTCTGTTATTCAAGGCTCTTATGTTACTATATTCCAAGAAAGCCTTGATTACTATCTTCACGTGGCAGCCAAATTATAGGAGTCACTATATCTACACTTTCTTGTATGGGTACCAGGCAAGATCTCTGAACAGGAAAATGTATAGGCCAGGGCCAAAGGGCAGAAAATTTATATAATAGGCAAGTTTGCAAAATTCTTATTTTCTATTCTTTATTTTTTGAAAAAAAGAACATAGCACACATTTATGCACAAGACCCTCAAATTCCCTACGTTTCTTACAGCAGTGTTCATAAGGAACATGACTGTTTAAAGCATCATAATAGATACTGGTTCCGAAGAAGCCAGGCAGTAACAGTCCAAATATGATTTTGATTTATAAAAGTATTCTTATAGAAGAAGAAATATTTTACTAATGATGTGACTGGAGAAAAATAAATGAGCAGTAGTGCTCCTACATTTGTGCTCAGGTTTATAAGCTATTAGGGGACTTCATAGCACTAAATAAGACTGAAGACAGATTACTTAATGAGTTCAGTCAGGTATTGATAAGCCACTAAAACTCTAAACCATTATTTATTACTGTTTATTATTCTCCCATCCAAATAAAAGAAAGATTCTGTTTTATATTCCTAACAAGTATCTGAGAATTTCAGACTTAAAATGAGACATTCTAAGGTAAATTTTCTTACAGGCTGCAAATTTTGAGATGTTTGTTCTTGAAGAAAGTCTTCATGTTTTAAGTTAACTTGGTAGGCAACTGGCTATGGCTATTAAAAGCATTATGATATTTGGCTCACAAGAAAGTATATGCTGCCACACATAAAGTTATCAAGTATTCAAAAAAGGCAGTCTTGCTTTATGTATGGTCTCCTGGCAAAGGCTCAGGAGACAGAGAAGGACATAGTCAAAGACAGTGTGGAGAGATGCTTGGGAAATTCTCAGATAAAGTTATGCAAACATTCCCACATCCCAGAGACTATCATGTCAGCTATCTCTAAAATCCATTTCTGGTGGTGGAGAAAATAATCTAGTTCATCACTGAACAGATTTCATCTGCCCCTATTAGCCTGTTAATGAGATAGAAAGAGTACAAGCAGTGAGGAACAGCGACAGGTAGAACAGTCCTAAACTCAGCCTGAAGCTTAGTGTGAAGTCCAGTCAGATCCAGCCTAAATCATTTGACCTCCAGCCAACCTGAACATTGGTGAGCATGGAAAAATGATTGTTATTTTAGGGCACTGAGGAGTATAGGAGTGGTTCATTATACAGCATTATTATGGAAATAGCTGGCTGAAATACATGCTAATGGTAATCTTTAGTAGGACTGATTAAGTAACAGTTCATCCACATAGACATATTGAAAGGTACTGACTTTGCTGTTTTCATCACTGTATAAAAAGGACATATCCTGACTAAGTCACAAAAATTCTAAAACATGTCTGCACCTGTATATAAAGAATTAGTCATTAAGACATAATTAGGGTGTATTGAAATCTAGCTCCAAGAAAAATATAGAGAGTAATAAAGAACCAAACCATGAATTTAGTAATTTTATTTTGTGGAAGCACTATTTACAGCTTCCCTGTTTACTAAAATTCTATGGATTTTTAAGGTTAAAACACTTTCTCTGAAATGTTTCCTAAAGAGTTTAATCCACATAAACTTTTTTCATTCTCTAATATTCTACTATTCTCTAATAAAGAAATTAATATACTCCAACAAAAACTCTGTTACTTAAAAGTCCTCTATTTTGAAATGTTGAGACTTGATAATTACAAGAGTTTGACCCTCTATAGGAGTTTATATGTGGTCTTTCAAAAAAGGTACAAGTCTACGAATATATGCAAACATTGTGGAAAAAATCACAACTCATATTGTAAATGCTTAAGGGAAGATGTTCTTATACTTGCAGTAGATTAAAACAGTTTCCCACTCCATATGTAAATGAGGTGAGCGACTATTTAGGCAAAAGTCTTGGTTAGAGTCCTTAAGTTTTACACTTGTAGGGGTTAATATTCTTTCATCTGACACTTAGGTTTTCTGGAGTCCAGGTTGTGTTCAGAGAATGCAACCTACAACTTCTTGTGAACTTATCATAAAAATTATACTTGAGAGTAATATTAGTCATGGATGATTGAATAAAAGTTACATAGTCTATCCAGTCCTCTACATTAAGTGTCTCCTTGCATCAAGCTAGAATAAGAAAGTTGTAAACAATGAACACCCTGTTTTAGTTCTTTATACAACTACTTTTATTGGCTTGTATTTATGTTTATATTTAACTTCATGAACAAAAGGAGCCATTTTGGGTTTTGGAACAGAGAGTGACACAACAAAATCAGTATACTGTGAAGAGAAGTCTGTAATTTCAACCTCGTTCTTCATGTAATTAACAATCCTAGGAAGTAAAAAGTTTAAGCCAAGTAAGTAATAGTTTAAAAAAATAGTGTAAACATTCACTTCTGGTCAAGGTGGAGTCATAGGGATTGAAATTACTCTCCTACTAGAAGCACTCAAAACTGGAAAAGTTTATTTGAAACAATGATTTTAAGACACTGGACAACAGTTGATAAAGAACACTGATTCCTGAGAGAAGGTAAACAAACAGGTGAGCCCAGTGACTACCCCAGCTAACTGCCTTGAGAGACTTTCCAGGTGATGGCACAGAAGAAAGGCACATAGAGTCTGCCAGCTTCTCTGAAATGAAGAGATGGCACTGGTTGTCCAGGGGCACCAAGGCTGTTAGACTTCACAGAACAGAGTATAGAAAAAGAGAAAGCTGTGCATAGAAAAAGCTCCAGAGACCACAGAGGGTCCCCTCAAGTAGTCAGCAGAGTACTGATCAGTGCATTCATGTGAGGGAAAACCCAGGCCCTGGGAAATAACCACACCCCAAATTAGAGGAAATGGTGCCCAACACTCATGATAGCGTCATTCACAACAGCCTGAGTGGAAAGACTCATTATTGGGCAGAGTACTCTGAAAAGTCTTCCCTCACTATTAGGGAATAATTTGTCCTAGACAAACACTCTCTGGTTCTAAAGTAGAAATCTTAAATGCAAGACCAGAATGGCTCAAACCATTTCTAAAACTTAATTGCATCCTGAAGCAAAGCTTAAGAATTTTTTAGAAATACAAACTTGTTTACCACCCAACAAAGTAAAAGACACAACACCTTGAACCCAAATGTCAGTCAGCATGCAGAGAAGAAGGAAATTATAACACATGATGAGGGGAAAAAAAATCACTCAATTGAAACCTATCCTGTACTAACACAGATGTCAAAATTAGCAAAGATATTAAGAGTTATTGTAACTGTATTTCATAAACTTCATATATTCAAGTTCAGCAAAGACATAAAAGATATTATTTAAAAATTCCAAATTGAACTAAAAGAAATGAAAACTATAATTTCTGACCAAAAAAAGCCACAAAAAACACCGACTAGAATGGATGAATAGAAGATTAGACATTAAAGAAGAAAAGATTAGTGAACCTGAAGCCATAAAAATAGACACCATTCAGAATAAAACAGAGGAAATAATAATAATAATAAAAAAGAAAAATGTATCAGTGAGCTATAGGACAACTTTATGTGGACAAATAGGTATATACTTGGAATATCTGAAGCGAAAAGGGTATCAAAACTATAAACCTACAAATCCAAGAATCTCAACAAAAGCTAAGCACAAGAAATGCAAAGAAAACTACACTAAGACATATCATAAATAAGTTGATAAAATGATGACAGTGAGAAAATTTTAAAGCCAGCCTGAGAAAAAGAATATATTACATGCACAAAAACAAAACAGGGAGAACATTAGATTTTTAATGGGAAAAATGTGAGAATACAGTGAATCAACATCTTTCAAAGTAAAAAAAATGGCAAACTATATTTCTATGCCTAAAGGAAATAATCTTTCAAAAATGAAATTGAAATAAAGACACTTTTGTAGACATCCAAAAGCTAAAATAATTCATCACCAGCTAACCAACACTACAAGAAATATTAAAGACAGTTTTTTTCAGGCAGAAGGAAAATTATATGAAAGAGAAATATTGATTTACACAAAGAAATACAAAACATCAGAAATGATAACCAATGTGTAAATATAAAATATTTTTCTTTTTATTTAAATTTCTTTAAAATACACAACTGTTTAAACAGATACAATTTTAATGTCATGTTGAGTTTATATATACATATACACACACATATATATGTAAGTAAACTGTATTACAACAATAGAATAAAGGCGAGGAAGGGAAAATTAAAGTACATTCTTGTCAGATTCTTGTACAGGAAGTGGTATAATACAGGAAGTGGTATAATATCACTTGAAGATAGACTTTATAAGTTAATGGAATGAGCCATTGATATGGGTAACAGCATGGATGAATTTCAAAGTAATTATGCCAGTAAAAGAAGCCAGGCCAAAAAAAAAAAAAAAAACAAAAACAAAACCTACATAAAGTATGATGTCATGTATATAAAACTCTAGAAAATGCAAACTAATCTTTAGTGAGAGTGGATAAATCATCACCTGGGATGAGCGTTGGGGGGTGGGGTATGGCTACTGGGCAAAATTCAAAAAGACACATGTACCACAATATTCATTGCAGCACTATTTACAATAGCCAGGACACGTAAACAACCTAAATGTCCATCAACACATGAATGGGTAAAGAAGATGTGGCACATATATACAGTAGAATATTACTCAGCCATAAAAAGGAATGAAATTGTGTTATTTGTAATGAGGTGGATGGACCTAGAGACTGTCATACAGAGTGAAGTAAGCCAGAAAGAGAAAAACAAATACTGTATGCATATGTATGGAATCTAGAAAAATGGTACTGATGAACAGAGTGACAGAGCAGGAATAAAGATGCAGATGTAGAGAATGGACTAGAGGACACAGAGTGGACAGGGAAACTGGAAAACCAGGAAACCAGGACGTAGTAAGAGGGTAGCATTGATATATATACACTACCAAAGGTAAAACAGATAGCTAGTGGGAAGCTGCTGCATACACAGGGAGATAAGCTTGGTCCTTTCTGACGACCTAAAGGGGTGAAATAGGGAGAGTGGGAGGGAGGAGATATGGGGATATATGTATACATATAGCTGAGTCATTTTGTTGTACAGCAGAAAGTTGCACAACATTGTAAAGCAATTACACTCCAGTGAAGATGTATTTAAAAAGAAAAAAAAAAAAAAAAAAGGAATGAGAAAGATGCATAAAAAGAGGAAGTGAAGAAACTTTTGCGGAGTGATCAATATGTTCATTATCTTAATTTTGGTAATGTTTTCACAGGTTTATACATGTATCAAAACATAAAATTGTATTTTTTAAGTATATATGGCTTGTATAAAAATTATACCTCAATGAAACTTTTAAAAATATCAGGATTAAAAATTCCAAATGTTTTGGAAACCTTGTGTTTTAATCTAGTAAAGATAATTCTACAAGAATAAGATACTTTTTAGCTAACAGTGTAATTAAAATAATTAATGAATGTCAGGAAAGCAGCTAAACTGAGACTTAAATGCCTATCAATATATTTTTTAATAAAAAGAGAATCCAGGATTCAAAGATAGTTATAATAAAATTAAAATGATATAGAGTTTTTCCTAAATACAGTTCTTTTCTATTCAAATTTTAAGTGAGAACTAATTTTCAAGTGTCCTTCTCTTCAATTTCTGAGATAAAGAATTTGTCTTTGATGAATAGTCTATCATTCATCATAAAGATGAAATTTTTTGCCTTCTAGTGATAGTCTTCTCAACATCACAAGTTCAAGTTTCAAATATACTTATTTTCTTATACAGTGTTGAGACTAGATATCAAAAATTAACTTGGGCACTAAGAACCAGTAATATAGTCCTTTTGCAAGTTGGTAGTTATGTACATTGGTTATGGACTTTCTTCATAGGAACTTAGCAAAAGTCTACTATTCTTAACTTATTTAAGAACTATGCTTCCAAATGCTTATAATGAATAAGTTATTAAGATGTGCAACATTTAGCTATAAGGATGCTCATTAAATGTTTGTTTACAATAGTGAAACAATTGAGTACAGCTTTAATGTCCAATAACAAAGTATTATTTAAATAAATGTTGGCACATCCAAATAATTATAATTAAGTATGCAGCCATCATCAATGATGTTGATGGATATTTAATGGCCTAAAACATATTTATAAAAAGTGAAAATGACAAAGTGCAATTTTCAAGACAACCTCCACAGAATGCTTCATTTTATATTTTAAAAGCCTGTGTTTATAGCAATGGATATGCAAATACATATATATGTAATCCCTTCCTTAATCCTATATTTCACTTAGGAACTACTGTGAAATAAATCAGCTCAAAATGTTGTGACTTAAAACATTTTTTTAACAATTCTATTTATTGGATGGGACTACATGAGATCACCTATTGAAGAGAGTGTAGTTAGAGAAAAGAGTTCTCAGTGCTGAGCTTGGAAGCACACCAGTGCTTAGGAGTTGGTAAGGGAAGAATCCAGTGAGGAGGACACTGAGAAGGACCAATTAGTGAGGTAGCAAATTAACCAGCAGAGTATGGAGTCTAGAATCCAAGTAAAAACGGTGTTTCAAAGGAGGAACGAGCAACTCTCAAGGCTCACAGGAAAGACAACAACAACAACAACAACAACAAAGGAAAAGTGAACACTGACCATAAGATTTTAAAATATAGAGGCCTTTGGTGACCCTGTCAAAAGTTGTTTCATGGAGTAGGTCTAAGAGAGAATGACAAGTTAGGAAGCGGAGGCAGTGAGAATAGCCAATTCTTTACTTTTATTAACAAGCAGATTTGCTTTATAATGTTGATACAAAGAATTAGCCAATTTTCTGAAGTGACCAAAGTGCAAAAATCTTTGATCTCAGTGCAATGGACTGGATGTTTGTAACCCCCAAAATTCATATGCTGAAATCCTAACCCCCAAAGGTGATGGTTATAGGAGGTAAGAGCTTTGGGAGGTAATTAGGTCATAAGGGTGAAGCCCTCATGAATAGGATTAGTGTCCTTATAAAAGGGACCCCCCAGAGAGCTCTCTAGCTCTTTTTCATAAGCTCTCTCTTATCTCACGTGAGGATACAATGAGAAGAAAGTTGTCCACAACCTGGAAGTGGGCTCTCACTAGAACTTGGCCATGCTGGCATTCTAATCACAGACTTCCAGCCTTCAGACTGTGTGAAATAAATTTTCATTGTTGATAAGCCACCTAATCTATGGTACATTGTTATAGCAGCCTAAACTAAGACACTCGGGTCTTTCAATTTTTATACAGAGGACACTGCAGATTTAACTTAATTTGTTGACTTATTTATTGTCACAGCTGGACTCTTATCTGCTTGGCTTTCTGCACCCAAATTAGGGGAATGATTTGCTTAGGCCAGTGAGTCTTTCTTATGTAGCCTTTTAATTAATGTATTTTTAGCACCCAGTCTCCTATCTGATCCCATCTTAGCTGGTATTTCTCAATTCCCAGTGCTCTGAGATTCTAAAGAGAAAACAGGCTCCCTTTATGTCTCTACTTCCTTTTCACTTTCCCTTGGAAACATCTTCCTTTGATTTCTTTTTTTTCTATCTGCTCCATATCTTCTAAAAATGTATTATAATTTAATTACTGAGGCCCCTTACCTGTTCCTTCATTTATGAATTTATACCATTTTTTTCCTTCTTTCATTTTAATGGACCTCAGGGAAGAGAGGAGATAAATGCATTTATTTAAACTTCACTTGTAGCCAAAAATATTTGTGTGCATTTTTAGGTGGAGGACAGTGAAGAGGAGGAGGAAGTGTTACATTAGGATCTTTACTCTCCTGCATAAAAATATAATAATGCTTTCTTTGGGAAGACAGAAACAATTTCAACAACATTGAATTAATCATTCTTGAATGAAGTATGTTTCTTTCAAAAATTTAGGCTTATCTAAACAGTTATAAGATAGTTTTATAACCACACATACTGCAGTTTTTCTTGGAAAGTGTTTGATCAACTATAATATATACAATGTATCTTTAGATGTGAGGCATGGATATATTAAGGGCCTCGAGAATTATTTCAAAAACAATCAAAACAGTACATGGAAATGACAAAGAATTTCTAGAAGAAACACAAGACTTCATTTCACGGGGAAATCAAGAAGGTAATGCAAAGGAAATTGATGTTATGCTAGACAGCTCTCTACCTTAAGTAGTTACATGGCTCTTCAAAAAAGAGTGAAAGGAAAAAATACAAGTGACCAACCTATTTTATCAACTGAGAAATTCAGAATATATATCTGTATGTTGTAACAGATGCCATAGTTTGACACTATAATCAAGTATAGATACAGATATGTGTGTGTGTGTGTATATACATATACACAATGGCATATATATTACATATATAAACATTACCAATATATACACTGCTAAATCTTGATCTTGAGAAACTGCATTTCCATAAACTCTAATAATTTTGATATAAGTTTAAAAAGTATCTTAGTGCTACCTGTGAAATTTGTATTGAAAATACAGCATTCAGTCCTAACTGCCAACAATTGTTGTTTAGTTAAGAAAGAAAAAGGCATGTAACATTTTTATAGTAGATAAAAGTAATTCAAAGAATTTAGAAGTAATTTCTGTCATCACAACAGCTTCAGCAAACATAGAAGTATTCTGAAATTTATTTTTGACAGAGCTTAACTTGAGAAGAGATATCTGATAAAGGAAATGAATTATGACTGAGTTTCAGAATTCTTAGCGTGCTGTATGGAGACCTTTCCATTACGCCTTAAGTGGAACTTTAAAGAGATAAGTGCAGACATAAGAAAACTATGAACAGAAAGTTATGCTTGAAGAAAGAAAAAGTGATGTATCCTGTTTTCATGTTTTTCTGCTCATGTTGATGAAGACCTAAAATGAGTGATTTCCCAAAACTTTACCTTTCTTGATTGACAGAAAAATATTAACGTTGGAAACCTTTGATAGTGGTGATTAAATTCAAAACAATTATGCTAAAATTTTGAATTCTGAATCCTGGAAAACTCTCATTTCAGGAAACACAAGAACAAACCCAAAGAGAACAAGTTTATAAAAGAAAAAAATACCATTATTTCTGACACTGATGATTCAGAGTTTATGACATTCTTGACAGACTAAAGTTTATCTTTAGCTCTTTGCAGAAGAAGAAAGTAAAGAAATGTAAATAAAATGATAACCTGATTAAAGAACTTTCAAAAACTGTCAATTCTCTACACTGTTATAGAAGCACCTATGGCTAATCATTTTCCCTCTTTTTTAAAAAGAAGATCTCCTAAGAGTCTTTTGTAGGGAAGATGTAGAATCACTGAAAATGAAAACTCTCAGGAACTGGGGAGGTTACCTTAATTTGAAGACTTTCAGGATGAACTTTCAGCTTCTCAAACAACTCATTGCCATCTTCAACCATTCAGAACTCCTTTCTAATAATGTCAGTAATATCTCTGATAAGAGTGAAATGAATTATTTTGGAAACATTTTCAACCTTGGTCAAGAATCTGTTGTAAGGAATGTAATGAAAATGGATAAAGACAGCAAAGAAGAAAGTGGGAAATCTGGTAGAAAGTAGGTGGGAGGAAGCCGTGTAAGGTAGACGCGAGGCAACCGGAAGGGGAGTTGTGGGAAAGGAGACTGGAGCAAAATGGCGAGGAACTGGCGGAGTGGGAGATTTTACCGTGTCGATATGGAATGAGAATCCAATCCTCTTTAATTTTTTAAACAGATGAAGGGAAAGATTGGAAAACAATTTTTACTGCCTTTTGGTTGCAATGCCCAACAGTCTGATCCCCTCAGCCTGTCTTCTTAGGTTGCATATTTTTAATAGACAAGAATACTTAGACTTTCTATCCCTCTAGTGATGCTACTCAGCCACAGTATGAACAACTACAATGTTGTAAATATCTTTGTTTTTTAAAGAATGTGTTGTATGGTCACTCTATCCTATTCTCACTTATGTGCCATATGTCATTTCACTAGTTTGTGGCACTTTGTTTAGGATGTTAAACAAGGACCTGAGGCTTATCCATAAAGCTCAACCTTAAACACATAAAAGGATGTCACAGAGGCCCTCAAAAACAGATGACAAAGCAGAATTAAATGTTTGAGAGTTTTATTTTATCTGTGTGAAATATAACAGGAAGGGAGCTGGATAAAGCTAGGATGATAATAAAACCACACGCAAATCTGACCCTGAGTGAAGGGAAGAGGGAGGGGAGGTTGATTACCTGTGTTCTAGACAGCCCTGCGGCCTAAGGGAGGCTTGGCAAGGCTGTCAGAGAGTGCTGTCAAACCATAGTTGCCCATCAGAGATGTCAGTTTGTCTCCCAAGAGTGGGTCTGCCTTAGTATTCCTGCCACTCTCAGTCATTAGCTGAGAGCAGACCATGGAAGACATGACCTCAGCATAAATAAGGTTATGGCTTTTGGAGCACAATGGCTGGGCTCCTTGGTCAGTTGCACTCCTTGTAGTGGTGGGTCTGCAGAGCTCATTCTTCTGGCCACTGCAACCAGCCCTTTGACCAATTCAGATCTGCTTCTCCCCACAGGTCCAGGAGCAGCTCCTCCATGTTTCCATGGGTCTTTCTTCCTGAGCAAAAAATTGAAAAGAGGGATGGAATAAACTAAAGTTCCCATCACTGCAGTTGATGCCTGAGCTATAACCAGCACTTGTCTCCCTCCTCCACTCTTCATTCTGAATTCCTTTCATTCTCACCTATTCCCTCAGCAGGTCTGGGTGGCTTGCCTGGTGGTATGACCCAAACTTTAATCCCAGAAATATCTCAACCCTTATTACCCTATCTTTTACAGTCCAGGTTGCTTCATATGACTATTCATAAGTACAGTAGGGCAAGGGATTACCAGGATCCAGATGGTTTCCACATTCATTCCTCCCTGTCTCCCCATGTGCAAGCAGCCTTATATCATCCTGCTGATCAGAATCAATTACGCAATGCAATATGATGACTCCTATTTTCTCTGTTGGTCCCTGGGCACCAGGAGACCCAAGTTTATAGATAGTAGCCATAACTTATAGCTTGATGGGACCCTTGGTGTTTTCCCTGGCAGAGCTCAAGAATGTGAGGGCAGGACGTACAAAATCCTTCAGTGAGTCATTAATGGCCACTCCTTGGGTTTTAGACCCATGTGTTTTTCCTACTAGGGACAAAGCACCATATAGAGGTCTCTGGTTTGATAAACATATCCCATTCTTTCAGTGCACGTTTCAGCACTGACACATTTAGAAGGCTAGTCTCGCATTGCATGAGGCTGGATGCCTCTGAGTGGTGCAGTGTGTGTTATGATTACTGGACCCTGTGGGCACTGGCCCACTCTCATACTTCCTTTGCTGTGAAGTGGGTCCCTAAATTAGATGCTAGGCTGCGTGTGATTCCATGTCTTTGATTCAGGCATTCTATTAGCCACTGGATAGCAGTACTGGCTAAAGTTCTGTAGGCAGAAAAGAGAAACTCATGCTCAGAATAACTATCTATCCCTGTCAGTCAAGTCAGGATGGAAATGGGGCCCTGGAGTCAATTAACCAACTGAATTCTTCAGGAAATAGTGCCATATCAGAGACTTCGTATTGGTCTCCATTGTTGGCAAGTTGGACATTTGGAGGTAGCAGTGGTTAGATGAGCTTTCATAAGTAGAAGTCCATGTTTTCGCACCCATATGTAGCTCCTACCTCTGTCACTATGGCTAGTCCAGTTTGAGTGCCCATCATGCCAGTTCTGGAGTGGCTGATAATGAAGGCTGGCTAGTGTCAACTGGAGGAGTCATTTTGTCTACTTAGTTGTCCCTTGCCTTTTCCATAGTGGGCGCTTTCTGGTAAATAATGGGTGATACAAAACTCTTCACACCTTGTACCCATTCCTTTATGTCCATCAACATGCTTCTATCCTAGACCTCCTTGTCTCTCAAGTTCTTGTTCATTTCTTTCTATACTCCAGTGATCAGGCTATTGACCATTGCCCAGAAATCTAGATATATTCTTACCCAAGGTTATATCTTTTTCCACACAAAATGGATGACCGGGGCACTGCCTGTAGTGCTGCCGTTAGGAAGATTTTTTTTCACTCCATTTTTTCAAGGCCAAACCTGAAAGTGGCTGTAATGCCACCACTGTCCATATTTTACTTGCACCTACATCCTGAGGTAATCTATCCATATGTCAAGCTCAGACTTTCTCTTGCTCTTTCCCTTAGTGACACGGAAACTCCCCTACAAATCAGGAGAGGGCCACTAGTATAATCATGGTGGGTGACACATGGTCTGGGCTACTTTCTCATGACCAATGGAGTGTATCTGGGCCAGTCTGATATTATGATTCGGTTGTTCCAACAGAATCCAGCTCATGATGGGCAGTTTCAGATGTATGGTTACCATGTGTTCCATAATCAAGTGTTCTGTGTTAACTAGAGCCCAGGAACACAGGAAATGCTTCTCAAAGAGTGAATAATTCTCTACAGTGTCTGACCTTACTTCAGAATCCCGGAGGTCTGTGTCGGGATGCTCCGCTAGAGCGTGCCATACGTTCCCCATTGCACCTTTGCCAGCGCTATGCCGTCTGCTGGATCCTCCCACACTATAAAATATTCTATGGCCCAGATCGGGGGAGCCGATTGCCTTGCAGCCTGGACCTGCCACAGCATCCTTTCTTGCTCTTCCATTGTTGGGTTTTTGTTCATTTTTTTCCCTTAATTTTAGATGTCAAGCATCAACATCGTTGGCCACCCATCCCTTCTGCCTGTAAGATGCCACGCTCTGTTAACCACTTCCGCAACTCAGCAGGTCGAATCCCTTGACTGTCTCTCCAACGTCACCTGTCATTATGGTAATTGAAGCCACTTAACTCTGGCAATAAAGTGCCATCACCTATTACTTGGAGGGCATTATTACCATGGTTGTTAAAGAGCACAGCTCTGTAACCACCCCTCCTACCTCCCCTGGCCTCTGAAGAACCATCACTGAGCTTTTTGCTTATTCTAGTGTTGCACTTGCCAGCACGTTTCCAATGGCCTTGGTGAAGGGTATATCCTTTCGACTCTTCTGTGCTTATGTAACATATTCGTTCAGCATGCTCACTCTCCTCAGCCTCATTATTCCTCCCTCTGCTACCTGCCAGGGCAATACTGGCACTTTATTTTGCTGAGAGTTGGCCATTATTTTTCACAGACCTCTAAAAGCCACCCCAGCAGCGAAGTTACCCTATTGCCTGGAGTTCTTGCCAGGATGTTAAATTCCATGTCTTTAGAAAGTACATCCAAGGCAATGAAGTCTTGCTTATCCAGCTACATGTGGTCGCCTTGATCAGACACCCTCAGAATCCAATCCAAGGGGTCGCCTCTTTACCCTTGCCGGAATATGTCAGCTCATGGTTGTAATTTCTTAAGTGTAGAATCTGCTTCCTCCCTTATTAGTCCTAACACACTCCTGGCCGGGTTATGCTGGGGTTTGACTCTAGTTATTGGCCTCACAGCCAGAAGAGGAGTGGGGCAACTTCTGAGGGGGTAATTATTACCTTATGAGAGAGAAGTTCTGTGTCATCTTCTCCTCCAGTGGAAGTACTAGCTCTCACTAAGGAAATATAGGCTATCTTTGCAAGTCCAGAGAGGCCAGAGGTGACCAGAAGGTTGAATAGTCCTCAATGTCATCCATTCAGATTTCCCTGTCCCATTTTTCATAAGCTTAGGTTTTTCCTACCAGAGCCTTCATCTTTGCACAACAAGCCTGCCTTGGCTGAATATTCAAACATGTTTGGAGCTCTGTGCCTCTGGCAATTAACTCTTTAGCCTGTTACTCCATTGTATTTACCCTTCCACTACAGGTGATAAGGGCCTCTTTACAAGCTAGAACTGAGACTCTCCAGGTTCACACGCTTAGCCATAAATGCCTTGTTAACAACCCTCAGGGTCTCATTATCCATCTGAAGAGTGTTCTCCTCTGCTGTCTTTGTATGCAATGTTTCCCACCCCCCTGTTTTTTCAAATGTCTGCATCATTGCACCTGCTATAGCATTCTGTTCCAATGGGACATTTCCCCAGATCATCACTGGTGAAACCTTTAGCAATTGAGCTGCTACATTTTGCCAAGGACTGTCATACTAACCAGGATAGTTTCCTCTGCACTTGCCAGGTGGCAGGTGAGCCAGTCCCAAATCTTCATCTTAGTGCTCATTTGCTCTGATTTTGATACCACTTGTACTTCCAAGAAGTAGACACCAAGATGGGGTTAACATGCAGGTATTTTATTAGAGAAAAACACCTCTTTGAGATAAAATGGCGGGGGAAGTGTTTAGCACCTTCAGGCCATAATGTGAGTGAGAGAGGGAAGGAGGGTAGTGTCCTTGAAAACTGATACTATCTAAGGCAGTTTTAGCAAGGGATTTAGGAACTCTTCAAGCCAGTCAGCTATCAGAGGAGTCCAGTGTCTCCAGGAATATACATCAATTAATATCCTTGCCATGTTCTGTGCTTGGCTGGGAGCAGCCAGTGGGAAGTATGGCCTCAGTGCAAATGCCACAGTGGGTTTCACGGTGCAGCAGTAGGGTCCTTGGTCAGTTGCACTTCCCATAGTGGGAAGTACACAAAGCACATCCTCATGGCTTTCACACAGAGACAGGTGTTTTATTTCTGAAGCCCTTTCTTGTTGCCCCTTCCATTTTCTTTCTTGTTGGTTATAATTTTTGAATACAGTGATTGTCCTCAGATTCTTTTCCCTAATATAAACAAGGGGAAACAGTGAAGGATTTCCAATCAGAAGGACCTGGGTTAAATTACTACCATACCAGAGCATGACTGGAGGACAAATTAGATGACACCTCTGGTTTGCAATTTCATCATTTAAAAAATAGTGAAGTAGCAAGATTGTGTTGAGAATGAAGGAAAGCAGTTTTGTAATGACATAATATTATATACTAATTTATTTGTCCATTGTCTCCCTTCCTTTCCCCCTCCCCTAACCACATGCACCCTCCACTGGAATGTAAGATCCGTGAGTCCCAGCGGCATTTCTGAACCTTTGACTTCTATATGTCACCAGCAGCAGAAATATACCTGCCACATAGAAGGCACTTAAATAATATTTGTTAAGTGGATGAATTAACTTGTTTAACTTAGTATTTGAGATACAGCAGGTTTCCAATATGTAAAATTTCTCATTTTTCCCCAGAGTCTGAACAAGTACATTTTCTTCCTGTATGTTATTGTTTTCTGTGTACAAACCAAGAATGAATTTTCTGATAGAAAAAAATTCAAGAAAGTAGTGTAAGAAACTTTCATGATGGCCAGAGATTTCTGAGACCATTTGAACAGTGTTGTGAAAATCATGAATGTGGATAAATCACAGTGATAATTTTGGGGGTTTCATTTTATAATTTAATCATTTTATAACTTTAGATTATAACTGAATACTGGGATTATTGTTGATGTAGAATATTTTATTTTAAGCACATTTTTAATTTGTTTCACTATCCAACAAATACTTCCTGCATTTCAGGCAGTGTGCTAGACTTTTTTTTTTATTTTTTTATTTTTTTTTTATTTTTTATTTTTTGGGGGTACACCAGGTTCAATCATCTGTTTTTATACACATATCCCCATATTCCCTCCCTTCCTTGACTCCCCCCCTCAAGTCCCCCCCACCCTCCCTGCCCCAGTCCTCTAAGGCATCTTCCATCCTCGAGTTGGACTCCCTTTGTTTTAAGCTTACACACATTCAGAAGTAAAGCTGGCTCTCTAAATACTCCTGGCAAGTTTTCTTAAAAAATAAACTAGAAAAAGACAAATCATTATCAGAATTCCATTCTTGACACAGAACCCTCCTTTATTTGATACAAGCGTATGTTATTGTGCCTGGCCTTCCAGCATGCCGAAGGCCCTGGTTTTTCAAAGGACTGTGAGCTTTCTTTCAGTAGTATATCAGGGCACGAGAGTATATCTTAGCAATAGTAAACAAGTTCCTATCGAATATGTGCGCTAATATACAGTTTGAGCAGAAAGAAAATCAGGCTAGCATTGCAGATTGTGAAATCCACCGAGCAGGGACCATGTCTCATTCTGTGTTCAGTACTTGATTTTTAAATGAAAGAAAATTGAAACAATTTCATTTCTTGGAGTTTCTCATTTGAGAAAAATAAGGTTTTCACCAAAGATTGGCAGAAGACTACACAGCAGGAGTTTGAGACACTATAAAATATATAAGTTGTGTGTAATAATTATTAATTTCAGTTTCCTGACTGCTTTAACATATTTACCACCTTCCCTTAAATAGATAACAAATGTTAGCAAAAATTCTATTCATCTTAAAAATGAGTAATAGACAAATGTGCTTTAGAATTGATAACTGTATTTATTAATTAAATCTTGATTAGAGCTGAGAGGTTTTGTTCTTCCAGTTTTATTGAGATGTAATTGACATAGAGCATTGTATAGCTTAAAGTAAACAGCATATGATTTGACTTACATACATCATGAAGTGATTATCACAAGAAGTTTAGTGAACAACTATCATCTCATATAGATATAAAATTAAAGAAGTAGAAAAAATTTTTCCTTGTGATGGGAACTCTTAAAATTTCCTCTTAGCAACTTTCTTATATAACATACAGCACATTAATTATATTTATCATGCAGTACATTACATCCCTAGTACTTTTTTTACTTGTAACTGGAAGTTTGTACCTTTTGACTGTCTTCATCCAATTCCCCCTCCCCCTCCCTCCTGCCTCTAGTAACCACAATCTGTTTTCTTTTTCTATGAGCGAGTTTGTTTTTGATGTATAATTGACCTACAACACATTTAGTACCTGTTACACAACATAATGATTCAATATTTCTACATATTCCACAATGATTACCATGGTAAGTCTAGTTACAATATGCAACCACACAAAGATATCACATAGTTTTTGACTATAATCCCCACAATGTATTTCATATCCCTAACATTTATTTTGCAACTGGAAATTTGTACCTCTTAATCTTCCTCGTCTATTTCTCTGCTCCCCACACTCTTCCCCTCTGACAACCACCTGTTTGTTCTCTGAATCTATAACTCTGTTTCTGTTTTGTTATATTTGTTCACTTGTTCTTTTAGATTCCGCATGTAAGTGACATCATATAGTATTTGTCTTTCTCTGTCCGATTTATTTCACTTAGCATAATACCCTCTAGATCCATCCATGTTGTCACAAATGGCAAAATTCCATTTGTTTTATGGCTGAATAGTATTCCATCACACATACACACATGTACCACATCTTCTTTATCCATTCATCTATTGATGAGCATTTAGGGTGCTTCCACATATTGGCTATGGTGAATAATGTTGCAATGAACATAGTGGTGCATGTATCCTTTCTGAATAGTGTTTTCACTTTCTTCAGTTGTACATCCAGGAGTGGAATTGCTAGGTCATATGGTAGTTTTATTTTTAATGTTTTGAGAAATCTGCTTACTGTTTTCCATAGCTGCTACACCAGTTTACATTCCCACCAACAGTGCACAAGGGCTCCCTTTTCTCCATATCCTCGCCAACACTTGTTATTTGTTGTCTTTTGGATAACAGCCATTCTGACAGGTATGAGGTGATATCTCATTGTGGTTTTGATTTGCGTGTTTCTGATGATTATTGATGTTGAGCATCTTTTCATGTGCTTGTGAGCCATCTGTATGTCTTCTTTGGAAAAATGTCTGTTCAGATCCTCGATTTTTTAATTGGGTTGTGTTTTTCTTTTTGATGTTGAGTTATATGAGTTCTTTGATATTAACTCCTTATCATATATATTGTCTACAAATACCTTCTCCCATTCAGTAGGTGGCCTTTTCATTTTGTTGATAGTTTCCTTCGCTGTACAAAAGCTTTTTAGTTTGATGTAATCCCTTTTTCCTTCTGTTTTTGCTTTTGTTTCCCTTGCCTGAGGAGACATATCCAAAGTAATATTACCAAAACCAATGTCAAAGAGCTTACTGTATGTGTTTTCTTCTAGAAGTTTTGTGGTTTCAGATCTTACATTTAAGTCTTTAATCCATTTTGAATTTATTTTTGTGCATGGTGTGAGAGAGTAGTAGTCCAGTGTGATTCTTTTGCATGTAGCTGTCCAGTTTTCCCAGTACCACTTATTGCAGAAAAATTTTTAAAAATTCCTTGCTGAGTAGTAGTATTATTGTGGTGAATCTACAAAGTTTTCCCACTGTTAAAACCTTTTTCTTAGGATAATACATTTTATTAAACTAGCTTTTAAAAAATTATGCTTAAAAAGACAACTTTTTATTACTGAGTAGTATTCCATTGAATGTACATACCATAATTTGTTTATTCTTTCATCTGTTAATAGACATTTGGATTGTTTCTAATTGTGGCTGTTATAAATGACATGTTTCTAGTTAAGCTGCCATGATCATTTATACACATGTATTTTTGTAGACATATGTTTTCATTTCTTTTGGAGAAATACCTAAGAGTTGAGTTGCTGGGTCATATGATAAGTGGTTGTTTAACTTAATAAGAAACTCCAAATTATGTTCTAAAGTGACTAAATCAACTTATATTCCCGTTGGCAATACATGAAATTTTGAGTTCCTCCGCTTTCTCACCAGCACATATCATAAATCTTTTTATTTTTAGCCATTCTAGAGTATATATATATATGGCATCCAATACTGATACATGTAACAACATGGACAAAGCCCAAAAACTTTAAGCTGAGTGAAATAATCATGCACAAACATGTATATGCTGTATGATTCCATTTATATGAAATTCTAGAAGGCAAATATGATCTATAATGACATAGAGCAGATCAATATTTGCTTGGTGCTAGGGATGGGGCTAAAGGTTACCTACAAAGCACACAATGCAAAGGAACTTTTGAGGATCATGGAAATAATCTGTATTTTTATCAAAATAATTGTATCAGTGTAAATATTTGTTAGAATTCATCAAAATATACACTTAAAGTAATACATCCATAAAACTGATATAATAAGAAACATATTAAACTTGCTTTTGATTATTAGCAAAAAGTCTTAAACATATCTGCTTGCTATTAGAAATACAAAGCATTTTAAAAATATCAAACAAGTATATAGGCAGTCCACAAAATCAAGCACTGTGCTTTCCAGGGAAGCATGTCTGTAACAGCTGTCTGAATATCCTGCATTCTGTCAGACTCAATCAAGTCCTTACACCTACAGAGTAAAATTCTGATCAGTAAAATTCTGATTTCTAATTTACCCAAATCTGAGTATTTGTTAATGATTATTAAATTAATACATGTTCTTTATAAAAAGCAATGCATGGGAGAGGAGTATTCATCATTCCACCATCCAAGGGCCATTATTGTTCATATTTTAGAGTATTTCTTCATTTTTAATGCAATTTTTACATCTCATATAATATGGTAAGTGCTATTTTGTAAGTGAACTTTTTACTCAGTATTATATTATTAACATTTTCCCAAGTCATTAAAATTCCATAAACATCATTTTAAGAACTGCATAATAGCTCATCTGATGCCTGTACCATAATTAACGATTACTCTTTTAATGGCATTTAGGGATTTTTTTCCAAATAGCAGGCACATTGCCTAGCCCACTGAAATTCCCCCAAAATTTTATTGAATGAATGAATGAATGAATCACAAACAATATTGTGAAGAACATCGTTGTGTCACAATTTTTATATTTTGTGAGAAACTTTAAGATAAATTCCCAGAACTAGAATGTCTGTGGCAAATACATAAAAAATGTTAGAGGTACTGATTCATTTGTCAGAAGCTTTTATCTTGGGAGAAAAGACAAAAATGATATTATATGTGGGTCTTCAAAAATTAACTAAGGCACATTTCAAAATAATTAAATGTATTTTAGAGAGTTATGATTCACTTTTGACTGGCCATTTCTGTTAATGATGTTCTAGTAAGATCAATTAAAGGTAAAACCGTGGCCCTTTTGTTTCTTTCTTTTTTAAAATAACTTCATGGTGGTCCTATCTCTAACAACATCTTTTAGATCATTTCTGATCCTACCACATTATTTAAGTCTACTTTCTAAATTCAAGACTTTTTGTCTTGTTTATAGCTTCTGTTTGTATGTTTTGCCATTACTGTCTTTTTTCATCTGGTTTGATTATTATGTAAATTTGTTTTCACTCTGGCACTTACTGAGTAGCAGACACTAAGAAAATATATAACTACTCTGTGGTGGTGATGGAGACATAGTTGATACCTTTAGCTTGATGCTGTGCTCCACATTAACCTGGCCTGGCTTATTTCCCCAATGTAGCTTTAGGAATGAAGCCACAATCTCTTTTAGTGCTGATTTCTTATTACATCTGTTTCTCAAAGTCAGACTTTCTCACTACCTAAATGTATAGGCCTTAGGCCTTACTGCACACATTTCAGGTCTTGCTAATCAAGCTGGCCATGAAAGCCAGAGTGCTGCCTGATGATCTTGCTCCAAGGCTAGAGCCTTGCTCCATGCTGGCCCCTGCTCCTTCCTATTCCAGTCCAGATTTCAGCCCTTCGTGGGAGGGGCTCTACCTTGTGCAATGATATGGAGCTGGAAAAAAGATTCTCTTGCCATATGGCTGCTAGGACATTAATCCTTGGAGAGCTCTTAATTTCTTTGCGGTCTTTTCTAGTTTCTTCTTTTCCAATTCTCCTCCTTCTTCATAATTTGGGAAAGTTGCTTAACATAAAAATATTGTGGTTTACTTTCAAAAGACTGCTCTCCTGGGAGAGAAGTCTCTTTTTTAATAATAACTAGGTAATTACATTATGTCATACACCTTGTATAAGTCATGCCCAGGACTTAAATCCATATGACCAAAATAACCCAACTGGTATGTTTTCTTGATAGTTTGGCATTACAAGAACCAAATCCATATGACACACAGTCTGCCTGGCTGACTTTTGCAAAGATGAGTCTGAAAAAAGTGAATAAAATGATTGAAGCAACTTAAATGCCTAAGTGGCAGCATCTCAATATTTTCTACACATTTCTGTTTAGGAAGGAACATTTATTCTTTCCCTTCTTTGAACAAATAATTTTCTGTTTTACTGAAAATTTAAAATTTTAATGCAGATTTATAAAACCTATGAGAAAAAACTGACTCACTGCTTTCCTTCTGGGTTAAGTATTCAAACTGAGGTACCAAAATCTGCATGGTTTTGCAGAAAGTCTCGTATTTTACAAGGTCACATCGCTGACATGCGACAGTGAATAGAGCTGTGCTATCTTGAGACCCAATTTAAAGCTTTTTAGACTAATCAATACTGCTCTTCAATTTTAAAAATGCATTTCTCAACATTACAAATGAGGTGAGAGTTAATATATAAGTGGTTAGTCAAAAAGTGTGGCACGATCCCCCTGGCAACTCATTGCTTGACTTGACTCCATTGCTATGCGCTTCATGAGGGTGTGTCAGAGCTGCAGGCCAAGCAAGGGTCAAGGGTGTGGGGAAAACAGGTGTTGCTCAGACTATTTTACTTGACAGTAGTGAGCACTGAGGTCACTAACCCAGTGGAAAGAAGATAGGCCCAACAACAGTGGCAAGCTGTACGTGTGACATTTTTTGCCCTCCTTTTTACATTCATTTCCTTTTTGATTCACACTAAATCTTTTCTTTTTTCAGCAACAAGGGAGGAATGCCTTTGCTTCTGAGCCCTAGAAGGACTCAAATCTAAAGATATCTGTGGAATTTTGAAGTTTCAAGACAGCATGAAAAATTATATTAGGCCAGTGTTTGGGTGATTTGGTGATAAATTCCGACTTCCATCAAGAAGTATAAATAAAATAAGTGTACAGATAAATTAGACAATGAAATAACTTTTTTTCTTTTGGTTTAATATGCTTTGGCTTTAATTTTCCAAAGCATGAAATAGGCACAATGCTTTATTTTTCATTTGTCTTCTTATTTATTTACTTGTTTTTCATTTTCTTCTAATTTCTGTTTCTCTATTTCTCCCTCTCTCTCTTTCTCTCTCTCTCAGTCTTTCACACTCAGGCTTACCTACACACACACACACACACACACACAAAATCACATTCCCCTCTTTGAATAAAGGAGCAAGTTTTATACAATTTTTCAAGATTTTTATTTCCAGAATAGTATTTCTCTTGAAAGTTGGGCATATTTTATAATATTCCTTGAAAAATAGCTGTAAGTCATCTTCCAACTTGATGCTTACTGCACAAAATTAAAATATTCCTGCTTTTTACTGTGTTTTCCAATTTCTTTTAAAGTAGCAATCCTCTATAAAAATGCCTTCAGGAGGCATTGTGTCATTAAATACTTTTGTAAAAATCATAAAAAGTAGATATTTCATTAGATACTCAGTATTATGTTATAGCTCATGTAGTTGGCATCCTTCTGATAATCTAGAGTATTTATAAAGACAACTGGGAATTAATTCTTTTTAATAAATTTATTTATTTATTTTTATTTCTTTATTTATTGGCTGTGTTGGGTCTTCGTTACTGCATGCAGGCTTTATGTAGTTGTGGACAGCAGGGGTTACTCTTCATTGTGGTGCACAGGCTTATCATTGTGGTGGCTTCTCTTGTTGCAGAGCACAGACTCTAGGCATGTGGGCTTCAATAGTCGCGGAGTGTGGGCTCATCCCTTGTGGCTCTCGGGCTTTAGAGCACAGGCTCAGTAGTTGTGGCACACGGGCTTAGTTGCTCCGTGGTATGTGGGATCTTCCCAGATCAGGACTCAAACCTGTGTCCCCTGCATTGGCAGGCAGATTCTTAACCACTGTGCTACCAGGGAAAGCCCTGGGAATTGATTTATAATGATTGTGTTTATACACACTACAGCATATTATATTGCTTGTGTAATACCATTATAAGTGAGAAAAAAAAGTTAGAGTGTATCAAGTTGCAAATGGTAGTTAAAAAAATATGATGTGCTGTGATGGAATGGTAATGTTATGAATGTCTGTTGATATATTCTAGCAATTAAAAGAATTGTTTTTTGTAATGCAGTTGACACATTTAATACACATCTGTCAGATTCAGACCTGAAAAGCTAAGGGAAAAACTAAAGGCAATGATTGTAGATTTTTTATATTTATATATTTTTTATATTTATAAGGAAATCTCTTACATGGATCAATTTGTAAGCTTGCTCATTTTTTGATAAAATGAGAAATATGAGTTGTTTTCCATAAAACAAGCTTTACTTTTAGATTCGACATTATTTTGTATATGTTTCTTTGTCTTACTTTTCAGGCTCAACTTTTCTACATAATTAAGAATTTGCAGCTTGGGTAATGCCAAAAACCACATCTGCACTGAAATCGATTATCTGTTTGGTAAGTGAGGCAGAATATATTTCATAAATATTTCTTATCTGCAGTAAACTCCAATGTTCACAATTTATCTATAATTTTATTGAAGACCCTTAAGAAAATTTCTAAGTGTCACAAGATTATTTTGTCAAGACTGCTTTGTATTCTGGCAAGGTAGGGAACCTGCTTTTACGGTTATGTTTAATCCATTGTGTTTAAAGATAGGAAGTCTGATGTGCTACCATTCTTAAACAAAAAGCAGGAAAGACTGAAATTACATGCATTTGTATAATCCATTTTGAATCTAGCACTTTAACTTTTTATCAAAGTCAAGCTCAAAGCAAAATAGTTCTACTTGATCATATGGAAAAATTAAATCTCACTTGTCTTAGTATGCTCTGGCTGCTATAACAGAATACCACAGACCAAGTAGCTTATAAACACAGAAATTTATTTCTCATAGTTCTGTGGGCTGGACGTTCAAGAGTAAGGCACTGGCAATTTTGTTTTCTGGTGAGGGTTCATAGACAGTCATCTTCTCAGAGTTTCCTCACATGGCAGAGCAGCAAGAGTCCCTGGGGTCTCTTTTATAAGGGCACTAATCCCATTCATGAGAGTTCCTCCCTCATGACCTAATCACCTCCCAATGCCCTGCTTCCAAATACCAACATGTTGGGGATTTGGTGTCAACATATGAATTTTTTTTGGGGGGGGGCACAAACATTCAGCCTATAGTATCATTCTTTGTTAATATTTCTTTCCACTTAGTTTTATAAAGATTAGGGATTTAGAAGCTCAGGATGTTTTATTTCAACTGTTCATCCAATCTTCCTTAGAGATTAAGAAATTCTGAAACACCTAAGTATTCTCTTGCTATACTTGGCCACTGGTCTCAGTTTTTCCCTTTAGCATTTTCTGTTTATATTGCTAAAGACTGAAAATAAAATTGACAGCAATATTAACCTTTGATAATATCAAATACATAAAATTTTTCAGTATAGTATTGTCATTAAATCTTTACAAAAATGGTGACAAAGCAGTGAGCGATGGTATAAAAAGCATTTAGAAAGATTGTGAAGAAATTAATCCAAGACATTAGGATATAAAGTATAAGAAGACAAAAAGTTGAGAAAAACACAATAAAATGTAAAAGAATTAATACTGAGTGCTAATTATTTATTCAATATTTATTGAACAACTACTCCATTCTAAAAGCCAATCTGTTTCTGATTTGCTACTAATCACTTTGTATTAAAGTTTTTTCTGATATTAAATATTTTATATCAAAGTAATGGCTTTATTATAGAAAATTTCTAATATAGAAAAATGTCTAAATAGAAAAATAAAAAAATCTTTAATAATATCCTCAAGTAGGAAATATTGCTAACATTTAGCATCTTGTCTTTTTTCTGTGTACATATACTGTTTTTATTGGATTGCAAATCTCCTAAATATTGAGCTGTATACTCTGCTGTTAAAAGTTAACTTAATTTTTATTTTTCCATTATATTAAATATCTAAAATATTATTTTAAATGACTCTGATATTTCAACAAATGTATGTGCCAAAATTTATTTAATATTTCCCCTACTCTTGTGCATTTAGGTTGATTACAGTGTTTTGTTGTTTTAGGTGACATTACAATCAATATTCTCATTCACAAACTTTTGGTTTGCTTCACCACGTTTCCACAAAATAAATCCCCAGAAGTGTAACTTTGAGTTTAAAACTGATATCCAGCAAAATTATGTCAACTTAAATGTCTACCAGTAGTTTGAAATTATGCCTAATTCTTGGTTCCCCTTCAACCTACTAAGTATAATACTGAAAAAAAAATTATTACTTGAGAAATCTTTGCCACTATAATGGATGAAAACAGAGTATTTTGTTTTAATTTACACTTAATTGACTGCAAATGTGGTTGGATATTTTCATATGCTTATTAAGCATTCCTTCTCATGCCATAGTAGCTCTTTTGAACTATTATTCTTCTCTCATTGATTGGAGAGAACTTTTTTACATATTAATATTATAAATCTTTTTAATTTGTAACATTTCCTCAAACATTGTTTGCTTTTAATTGTTCTTTATATATATTTAATATACTTAACACTGACCAAACTCAAATCCTTGGAGTTTTCTATCATAATTTTTTTAAAAATGTTTTTACTGAAGTGTAGTTGATTTACAATGTTGTATTAGCTTCACGTATAAAGCAAAATTATTTACTTGTATTTATATATGTGTATGAAAAAGAATATATATATATATTTAGATTTTTTTCCCTTATAGGTTATTACAAAATATTGAGTACAGTTCTCTGTGCTTTACAGTAGGTCCTTGTTGGTTATCTATTTTATATATAGTAATGTGCATATGTCCGTCCTGAACTCCTAATTTATCACTCCCCACCCCTTTTCCTTTTGGTAACCATAAGTTTCATTTTATGTCTGTGGATCTATTTCTAATTTGTATATACATTCATTTGTATCATTTTTTTATATTCCACATATAATCAATATAATATGATACTTGTCTTTCTCTGTCTGGCTTACTTCACTTAGTATGATAATCTCTAGGTGCATCCATGTTGTTGCAAATGACATTATTTCATTTACTTTTATGGCTGAGTAATATTTCACTATATATATAGTGAAATATATATATCTTTATAAATAATATACATATATACATATCTTTATCCATTCATCTGTCAATAGACATTTAGGTTGCTTCCATGTCTTTGCTATTGTAAATAATGCTGCAATGAATATTCAGGTGCATGTATATTTTTGAATTGTGGTTTTCTCTGGATATATGCCCAGGAGTAAGGATTGCAGGATCATATGGTAGTTCTATTTTTAGCTTTTAAAGGAACCTCAATACTGTTCCTCATAATGGCTGTACCAATTCACATACCCACCAACAGTGTAGGGGGATTCCTTTTTCTCTATGCCCTCTCCAGCATTTATTATTTGTAGACTTTTTGATGATGGCCATTCTGACTGGTGTGAGGTGATACCTCATTGTAGTTTTGATTTGCATTTCCCTAATAATTATTGATGTTGAGCATCTTTTCATGTGCCTTTTGGCCATCTATATGTCTTTTTTTGAGAAATGTCTATTTAGATCTTCTGCCCATTTTTTTATTGCATTTTTTTTTTAATATTTATCTGTATGAGTTGTTTGTATATTTTGGAGATTAATCCCTCATCAGTCACATCATTTGCAAATATTTTCTCCCATTCTATAGTTTGTCTTTTTGATTTGTTTATGGTTTCCTTTGCTGTGCAAAAGCTTTTAAATTTAGTTAGGTGCCATTTATTTATTTTTGCTTTTATTTCTGTTACTCTAGGAGATGGATCCAAAAAGATATTGCTGCAATTTATGTCAATGAGTGTTCTGCCTATATTTTCCCCTAGGAGTTTTATAGTACCTGGTCTTATATCTAGGTCTTTAATCCATTTTGAGTTTATTTTTATGTATGGTGTTTGAGAATGTTCTAATTTCATTCTTTTACATGTAACTGTCTAGTTTTTCCAGCACCACTTATTGAGGAGAATCTTTTCTCCGTTGTCTATTCTTGCCTATTTTGTTGTAGATTAATTGACCATAGGTGCATGGGTTTATTTCTGGGTTTTATATCCTGTTCCATATAGATTTATATGTCTGTTTCTGTGCCAGTACTATATTGTTTTGATTACCATAGCTTTGTAGTATAGTCTGAAGTCAGGGAGCCTGATCATAATTTTTTGATTTGCCCTTATTTTTGGAGTCTGTCCCTATCTAGAGAATTGAAAATAAACTGATAGAATTTCCTCTACATTTTATTTCATCATCTAACACTTTAATCCTTATAGAATAATTTTGGATTACAATATGAAGTTTGAGTGCTGACTAATACATCCATCTTTTCTAGTGACTTTTGCAGGTAAACTTCAAGATTATTTTGCCATTTTGCTTTCAAAATAGGAAAATCAATCTATTAAAATAAAGAGTATCAAGTTTAGGAAGTTTATCTTTCAGATTTTTACTAGAATTGCATTAACTCTCTAAATTAGTTTTAAGAGAATTTATATCATTTAAAATTTTACTATTATATCCAAGAGCAATTTATTGTTGCTGTGGTGATATACAATTTTGTTGTGGTCTACAATTTTAAAACTATAATATAGTAATATGTATTTTTTATGATATATTTATATTACTACATATTATAGAGTATAATATGTCTTATATTTCATCTCACTATGTATAATTTAGTAATATGAAGCTTTAAATTTAGTAATAAAACTAAATTATTAGGTTTTCATTTAAAATATTTATCATTGTTTTATTATTTTATTGACATTGAAATTCATTATACATAAATTTTATAACTGATTGTTAAAGGTATTAGGAGACTTTTTATTCAAATGTACCCAGTTTTTGAATCCTGACTTTGGAAAAATGTGTATTTCTGGTAAAATTGTATGCCATGCGAATTCTATCATCCACATATGAAGGTGGAAGAAAGATACATGAAAATGTGCACGAGACCCAAGAATATCACTAAAGCATGTGTGCATTGTTTCTGTGGGAATTACAAGCTCTAAATAAGATGAGCAAAAGAGAAATATCGTGATGGGTGACAAAGGAAATCAATACAATTTTAGTATAGTATTAAATTCAAACGGGTAAATTAACTGTCTGGGAATGTGTAATATAAGTGCTACATTGACTTGAAAAAGAACAAATGTTCTGCAAAAGAAATTTTAATTATAATATTAAATTAAAAATATGTAACTATCTCAACAAAATCTAGAAGTTAAGCTTGAAAGTGAGAATGAGTAAGTGAAGGAAGTAAGAAAGTAAAATTTTCTAAAACCTCTTCTGTTCATGTGAAAGGGAAAAGAAGAGAAGAGCAGGAAGAAATAAGTTTATTCCTCCAAACAAATCTTACTGCAATGGGGAAAAAATCTTGGGGAAAAGAAAGTAAAACATTTTGATGTACAGAAGAGTGGGGAAATACCTAGCATTTTCTTTTCTAATCATGATAGAGAAATATGTGCCTGATTATGCTAATAGGATAAGGATGATGACATCAGTCAAATGGTAAGTAATAGTATTACCTTCAAATTTATAAGGATAAAATTGAATGAAAACGGTATATATTAAAGATATGCATCCCAAATATGTAAAATACACTTAAAATCAATAATAAAAGAATAATTATTTAAAATGAAAGGATTTTACCCTTTAAAATTAGCTTTTAAAAATTGAACAAACTATTCACAAAATAGAATATACAACTAATAGGAATGTGGGAATTTGATCAACATTTTTCTCCACCAGAGAAATGCAAATTGAAACTCAGCGGATCATTCCTTCACATCTATTAAAAGAGCCAAAATAAAAAGATAAATAAATAAGAAAAGGAAAGAAAATAAGGTTGACAGTGCCAATTATTAGCAAAGTTTCAGATCAATAGGTACTTTCTTAAATTTCTGGTGGAAGTAGAAAACCTCAGAAAACTATTTGGCAATTTCAATCCTATATGTTTACCCAAGTGAATTAAAAACATATATCTATAAAATACTTGTGCAAGGATATACATAGCAGCTTTATTCATGATATATAAAAACTGAAAACAACAAAATGACTTGTAATATGTGAATTTGTAAACAAGCTATGATGTACTCATACAATAAATTACTACTCAGCAGTATAAAAGTAACAAATTACTGAAACATCGAAAAACGTGGATGAATCTCCAAAAAGCAGAATTTATTTTTTCTGCTACGGAGAGGCTACATACAAATGCCGGACACAAAAGAGTATTTCTGTATTCTGAGGATATGGAAATATTCTATTACTTGATTGATGTTGTGGTTATAGGATATACACATTTTTCAACTAGAACACATGCAAGACTATAAACTAGAGAACTATTAACCCATCTCATTTATTAGTCTTGAGTTAATTGATAAAAATATTGTCTTCAAATATTGATAATTAAATTTAATGAAATTCCAGTGAAATTCAAACAGAACTGTTTCGGGAATTGGATAAAATGATCTTAAACTATATGTGGAAGACTAAATAAATAGGAGTACAAATAGAAATAATTAATTAATTAATGGGACTACTATAATACAACATGTACAAAATAAATTCTAGATGGTTTTTAAAAGAGTCTGCACAAATATCTTAGAGATTACATGTACAGTCTGGGTTTCTCTGTGGGGTCTTCTTAAGCAAGAATGGAAATCCAGTTACCAAAAAAGAATAGATAGGCATGTTTGATAAAATAAAAATGGAAACTTTGTATAGCAAAAGATTTCCAAAATTTGAGAAGCAACATAAAGTTAGAATAAGAGAAATGAGGATCTTATTTACATTGTTTCTAATCATGCTTACTAGAATATTACTTATTAACTTTGATCAAATTATTTAATTGTTAATAATTAGATGAAAGTTTTCAACTCAGATTAAGTCCTTATTCATTCATTTAATTTATTCAACAAATATGTTTTGGGTACCTATTATATTCCAGCCATGTCCTAGTTGCTGAAGATACAATAGTAAATAGAACTAAAAAGGGAAAACCTGCCTTCATGGAGCTCACATTCTGAATAAGTAAAATTAATAGATCACAAGTAGAATATATAATAAATAATAAGTAAAATAATAAATAAAATAAGTAAAATACGTGTTAAAGAAAAAATAGGTAAAATATATAGTACGTTAGATAGTGATATGTGTAGTGGTGAAAAACCAGAGTAGTGACATAGGCAGTATGGTGTGTGTGTGTGCATGCACAATTTTAGACAAGGTGTCCAGGGACTTGGTCACTGAGAAGGTGACAGGTGACTAAAGACCTGAAGGAAAGGAGAAAGCGAATCGCGTGAATATTAAAGTCCAGATCATAGAGGAAGAGGAAAGAGCAAATGCAAAGGCAGTGAGTTGGGAGCATGCTGGTTTGTTTGAGAATAACAGAGAGGCTGATGTGGTTATAGGGGTAATGAGCTGGGTTGTCAGGGGGGAAGGTTTAGGTGACGAGCTCAAAGAGGTAACAGGGGTCCAAAACAGATAGGACCTTATACATCATGAAGTCTTTGGCTTTTCCTGTGAGTAGGAAAGGGAAATGTGATCATAAAAAGTGTGATGATAAATATATTTTAACTTTTAATGGAATTCCTCTGGCTAGTGAGGCATAGACTGTAGGGGGCAATGAGGGAGCAAAGACAACAGCTGAAAGTTTTTGTAATAATCTAGATGGGAGATAATGATGGTTTGATTTGAAGTAGCAATGGGTGTGAAAACTGTCAGATGTTACTGATAGCTGAAATACACTAGACAGCAAGAGTTGACCACTAGATTTGGCAAAAGAGAGTTTATTGGTGACCCAGTTTTGGTGTACTGGGTAGTGGCAAAAACTTTTTGGAGTGTTTCAAATGGAAATGGGAGGAGAAAGTGAGAGGAGATGTCTATAAAGGAGGAATTTTGCTGTAAAAGGAAGGAGAGAAATTGGGCAGCAGTTGGAAAGGGAAACGGGGCCCAGAGATGGAAGAGCTGTAGAGAAAATAAGATGAGTGATACGAGAGAGGGGAAAGCATTGTTTGAATAATAAAATTGATTTGGCATATGTGATGCAATCAAATCCAATCCAAATGGAGGCGTTGGCCTTATGTGGTTGTAAGGACAAGTCATCCACAGTAATAGAAGAAAAGGCAACATACATAGTCACTAAAGCAGGTTGCTAGAATTATGAAGAAAATGGGATAAACTTGTGTAAACTCTCTTCTGTGGGCTTTTACTTTCTCTGTCATTGCTATGAGCAAACACGGGGAAGGAAACACTGGAGAACTGGAGGAGGTGGAGGTGTGAAGAAGTCATCATTCTAGGTGATGGAGAGAATGGAGTGAATGAAAATATAGTATCATTGAGCACTCGGAACACAACTGATGTTTGTGATTATAAATGTAAAGTGAGTTCAGAAAACACTGGGTGTGTGTGTGTGTGTGTGTGTCTGTTTATGTTTCTCCAGCTTCATTCAGTACAAGCATATGTGCCAGAATAGTCAGAGTTGAATTTAACCAGGTTGGTGGTGTTTCCATCCGGTACAATGAATTAAAAGAGGTGCCAGGGAGTTGGAAGTGTATGTACGGGAGAAAATATAACTGACTGAGGAAGTTAGCTGTGTAAGGAGGAAAGTGGGGACACAAGGGTGATTGGGACCATGATAATCAAGTAGAATCAATGGATTACAGGTCCTCTAGGGTGAAGGGTTGTTGAAAGTGGGATTTAAGAGAGTGTGCTGAAAACATTAGGTGCGGTAGTTATAGGTTGATAAAATCAACATGAGGTTATAGAAGAAAGTTGAAATTCTCACAAAGTTTAAACAGAAGATAAATTAACATCTTTGTTGAGATTCATGAAAGTTCCAATTCAGTAGTTTGTTTCGGACATAACTTCCAAGAGATTCTTTGCACAATATTTAGTTGCGCTATTCAATATCGAGCTCCTTCAAAAAAAACCTGCTGAATGTACTATTAATCCACCATAGATCTATTTTTATTATTTTTTCCTAAAGCATTTTAGGAGCCATTGATATAATTTTTGAGGGTGACATCATTTTATCCCCTCTGAGTATGAGTTTATTTTATATACCTTAAAAGTATCCTTTTCAAGCTTCAGTACCCATTTGTTACATACATTTATCTATACACTGTGTCTATGTCTATGTATGTGTATATATAACAACTCAGGGGATTAGGGGCGCCAACCCTCTGTGCAATTAAAAATCCAAGTATAATTTTAGTGTCAGCCCTTTCTATGTATCCGTGGGTCCACATCAGGGAATTTAACCAACTGATGATCAAGTAGTACTGTAGTATTTACTATTGGAAAAAAAACCCAAAAATGCATTCAAGTGGAGCTGCAGAGTTCAAATCCACGTTCTTCAAAGGTCAGCTACCTATCATCTATCTATCCATCTATCTATCATCTATCTATCTATCTATCTATCTATCTATCTATCTATCTATCATCTATCTATCTATCATCTATCTATATCACCTATCATCTATCTATTATCTCTCTACTTATCTTTTAACTATACCTTTTATGATTGATAATATTTTGTAATGTTAATTCTGAAACGTATTCATATACTGAAACATGTTTAAAGACATATGTTCCCATAAAATAATCCTTTCCATCTACTCTCATCTGCTTATGGTGGTTCATTTTTCTACTCTGTTCACTTTCCATCCTTTACATGTGTTTTGTAAGGTTTCAATACCAGAATGCCAACTCTAATCTAACATTTGTTTTTGGCTGTTGAAGCCAACATGTAGATCTTCTGTTTTTAGAGAACTTGAATAAAGTCATTTTGGTATGCTATGTTTGCAGAAATATAAATTTCTGTAAGCATTGTTAGAATTTTTTTTCTATAAAGTTTTAATTTGTATTAAACTCCTATTTCCTCTATGCACATGATGTCTTTTAAAAAAAACTCTTTAGAATTTCAAAGTTTCATAGGAAGGAGGGAACTTAGATCACTTGGTTTAGCAGTTTGATACTCTGTGCAAGATGATAGTGAATGTTCTATTTGTTGTATACTCTATTTTCTTATAAGACAGAAATGAAATACAGTAGCATGTGAAAAATTCTGGAAAGTCCTATAGTAAAGAAATCTGACCAAATTTGATAGAGTTTTCCCCAAATATATTTGATATCAAAATACTACCCATCTTCCTTTTTTTCTGAACACCTATTCTGAATACCTATCTCATTGAAGGAATGCTTCTCAGAACAGTGTGAGAAATATTGTTTTCCTTGTAGACGAGTAAACAGAGACATGGTATATTGATAGATTTTTCTGAAGTTATATGGCTATTTATTACCAGAAAGGATCAGAACTAATTTGGACTCCCAATTAAGTGCTCTCTCTTCCTGCCATTTGTCTTCTGGTACTTTCTTATCCCCAATGCCATGCTGAGCCATATTGGAGCCTGAAGCAAAAGGAAAAATCTGTAATACTAATTCTGTCTTTATTTAAAATATTGATATTTTATTTTCCATTCATTTATCTGTATAAATTTTAATTTTAAAAAAGTATTGTTTAAAATATTATGTATCTTGATTACTGAGTTTTCTGTTGCCGCATATTTTTTGCTGGAGAGAGTTCATTTGCCTAACTAGACATGACTTGGATTATTCCAACAAAACTACATGTATTTTCAGGTTTGGAATATCAGAATCATTCCATATTCCAAATTATTTAAAAGCATGATGAGCTAGTCTAGTTCCCACATCAAAACCCAACCTTTGGTGACTCCCATTCCTCACACTTATAGATAGAAATGTACCTACTACCTCTGCCCTTTTATTCCTGGGAATTTTAGAGTGTCTCTCCATTTTTTTGGTGTATTAATTTATAAATACCATGTAGATTATAACGTACTTTCTGAAAGTCTGAAATTTTAATTAAATTATAGTTAACAACCCAAATCTTCCATTAACCAGTTCTTATGTACAAGGGAATAAGCTTGGGGCTGAGATTACATCTACTAGTTACACTTCATGAAAATGCATGTCACTAGCTCAGTGAACTATAATGCTACAGTATTTCCCAAAATGTGTTTCAGAGAAGGGGATGTTAATAGATTTCAGGCAAAAAAATAATGCAATCATAAAATTAGCTAGATAGATAATGATCTGAAGGAAACTAAAGTGGGTCTTTATTTCAGGACTTTTCAGAGCCTTTAATGTGCTAATATCCTTCAGGAATATACAAAAAGCTTAGAATGCAGTGTTTCTTAAACATATCTGCCTGCAGAATCTATCTATCTATCTATATATATGTCTGAAAATGTGTGAGCTTTTGCATAGAACATCTGTCATGGCACTATTGTTTCACAGATATCTTTGGAAAGTGCACCTCTGATAGACTAGTCAAGCTGGGATTTTCTTTTATAGAAAGTATTTTTCAGATGGTGTGTAATTCAGTGTTCAATGATACCACTTTGTTTTCCAGTAATGGTTCACTTATCCCAAAGATCAGCCAAGACTCTTCTTGGGCTTGGAAGAAATATTGAAAATTAATTAACTCTTTTACCAAGTGGCAATTCAGGAGAATAGATTTTAATTTTCTCATCAACATGCCAACCTTTACACAGCTAAATATTTTTTGTAACTCTCAGGTAGCTATTATCCACTTAATGAAAGAGTTCCCCCTAATCTATCATATTTGGAACAGCTTACATGTTTACCCCTGTTGGCTCAGGTACCTCTGACCTGTTTACTTCAAAAGAAATTTTGAAAATCTAATCCTCCTTTCCTGTAACTTCTTTATTGTTTTCCATATATAATGCATCCCACCCCTTCTTATCTGACCATCCCTGAGGCCTGGAAGAACTCTTATTTTGCTTTTTTCCTTACTCTCATAGATGGTGACAAAAATAATTCCTTGCCCCTCACCCAGTACCCAATTACTAATTGAAAATATTTAATATTGATCTGCTAAAAATTGAATAAAAAGTCTAAACTTTGTATTCCTGAAAATAAATTTGAATATAATTTTATATTTTAGAGAAATTTTTGATGAGTTGTGTTAATAGTGCTTTCAACTTCAAAGATTGAATAATTGATCGTAATTTAAAATCATTGCCTCTAACTCCCTCTCCATCTCTTTTGTTTTAGGTGTAGACACTTACATAATATGTCAAAGTCTGTAATGATATACCATCTTTCAATAGCATCACAACAACTACTCATAACATGCCCAGGCTTATTTGCATACATTCGTTTTCACCTCTGAGCATGCCATTCATAGTTCATTTGTTGGCCACACACGTGGACTCTATTTGGATTAGAAAGTAATTTTCTCATCTTTAGCAGCACACTTTAAGAGTCTGAGTTTTTCCAAATGAAAAAGGTAATTGTTGTTTATAAAATATTATGGTGACACCGAGTCTGTAGCAACTAAAAACATTCCGGTGTTTGCTGCAAGGCATGAGGAGACAGTGACACAGCTCATTTCCTCAGCTGAGCTCTCTTTGCTGCCTTGTACAACACTTATTTCAAAGCACGCCACAGCTTAGAACTGTCGTGATCCCCATTAATATAAAATCATTGACCCCTGCTCCTGCTGGTGCGACTAAATTACATTCTGCTGCTCAGCGGCAGCCGCACATGGGGCCAGCGCTTGTAGTCACCGCCAGGTGCCTTGATGCCAGCGCAGCCCCTCCTACGCCCAGGGTTTGCCTTTAATGAGGATTAGGTACCTTCAAAGATCTAGGAGGACCCACTCCCAGGATGGAAGCCTTTCTAATGGCATCTGGGCTTATCGAAGGCAGTAATTTAGTATCTCAGACGAGACTGGAGAGAGATTCATTTCTCGCCTCTAAGAAATTGCGAGAATGTGTGGTTTTGTGATTGACTTAGTTTCCTCTTCCTCTCTACCAGCACAAATTCAAGAGCGTTATGCCTAACAATATCATCTTTTATGAAACCTGGAAATTGGGTGTGGTAAATTATGACATATCTCAGGTAGGGAAATTCCTCTTTGATGCTATTATTATGTGATATGTGCTATTAACAAGACTAAACCCATTCATAGATGCCCCACACTCCGTCTTTTTATTTCTGGTTGTGGAATTTCTTTACAAAAGGATGGATAACCTGATCCCAAACGTAATCTGTTTTCTCACTGTGTGGTCTCCTTTACATCAGTTCCTGACCCTCTCAGGATCCTCTTTTCACGTGGTACCTTTGCTCTCAGAGTGTGAGGCCATCTGAGGTCTGAACTTTCCTACACTGGGTTTGGAATTTGCAGGAATGTTGTGCTACAACAATTCTTCTCGCCTTGATTATTAAAGAACAAAGCAGGAGAGTTAGGTAGAGAAATGCAGAAAATAGCCGTTGAACACAGAAGACATACTTCAGGTATTCAAACTCCCCCTTTACATAAACCTCAGAAAAATGAAAAAAGGAATTAAAAATTACTCACACATATGGTATCAAAATGTGTGATTATGTGAATGTCTATATATATTCACACAATTATTTGCAGTATGTTTATATAAGTTCTTTATATAGCAACCTGTTATTCAATAAAAAGCTCAGAAATAATTTATTATCAGAATAAAACCTGGTGTTTGAAGTATTATTTGTGGGAAAATCGGATGTTTTTGTCTGGTGAGGGAAGGAATCTATGTATTATAGTAAAACTGAGGTTTAATCCAGGAGAATTTGTACTCATAAATCAGCTGATTTTCTGTTTTATTTTTAGTTGCGAGACTAAAGTATGAAATTTTCTCCATCCAGTAAGCTTCAACAGGTTTTAGTTTTTAAATATATTCTGGTAAGAAACTGTGCCTTAACTCAGCCCATGTGCACACTGTAACCAGTCAGCGGTGTAAAATGGGGCAGAGTTTAATCAGTACTGTGCTGGTCACGCTGACTGTGTATGGGGACTTTGTCTGAATTTTCTACCCTATCATTCCCATCAGAAGAAACAAATTAAGTTTTATGGCTGTAGGGAGTATCTGCAGAAAGTTCTCACTAACTGCAGAGAGGTTAAATGGTCTACACTATTTAATTATAAAATTTAGCAATACTATTTATTGATAAAAATCTGTTTTAAATAAAAATGCGCAAAAGCCAACAATAATAAGGGAAAGTATAGAATTTCTGAGGATTGAATTTATCTCTGTGATATATAAATATAAATGATATAAATAAAAGTTAATTTGCTCACTATGCTTTTTAAGACTTATTTTTGGTTTCTGAAATTATTTTTTCCCTGAAGTTTCATTGTTTCATGAAATTCAGTATCTGCATTAACAACTTGCTCCTGAAAGCTGATACCCAAACAGAGGGCTTTCTTTCCAGAAGGGTGTCCTAACCTCAGTCACACGTCTGCTAATTTGGCCTTTCTCTTAATCTCCGAAGAACTTGCTGAACAGAAGTGAAACTATGCACGTGCTAATGGCTCGCGCTCTGCAAACTCCCCTCTCTCCCTGAGAGTGTCTGGTGTGCAAAGCTGAGCTGGAACAAAGATACACTAATTATTCCCCATTAATTTGTCTGCTTGAATGGTCCTAAATACCAGAGTGATTAATTAGCGCAAGGCAGCCGGGGCAGGATGTCACACCCTTCTCTGCGTTTAAGTGTCAGCAAGGTTGTGCTCAAGTGTTGACAACAGCATATCTTTAATTTTCTCCAAGAAGAAAAGTTTAGTCAGTACAATTAATTTGAGCTTGGCTGGCTTGCAAGAATAAATGTAACGTGGAATGATATTACTGCTGTAGAGGCATTTTTTTTGCCTCCTTAGGGTACAGTGAAACTTTTTTGGCAACTCCGTTATTGAATAGTGTATTTCTATAATTGTTTCAACTTGGCTTAATTACTTTTGTGAATTTTGCAGCAAAAAAAAACAAAACAAACATGGGTCATAAAATAGAAATTATTATTTATAATAGGCTGGGATGGTTATAGATGAATGAATGCGTAGATAAGAATTAGAAGCAGTAAAGAATGACGTTAAATTTGGCATCCTTTTAATGTATGCAGTTTTCTTTCATGAACTAAAATGTACGGCAATGTTATAAAAATAATTTAAGACCACTTAACCCCTGAAATTTATAAATCGTTTTACTCAAAAATATAACTGAAAAGTTGCTTATTTGACCTAATTTTTTGGAAGTGGGTTTTACTGAGATTTTAAGCTTTATGAACAATATTTTGCCTATATTAGTCTTCTAACTAGTAACATATATAAATCACTTGTAATGAATAATAGAGTAATAGGTGATATTTAGCACTTTCACCATATTCTTTATTTTTTGTAATTTTGTTTGTCAGAGTGCTTTTCATAAGGAAAAAATTAACTCCAGTTTAAAACAATTATATACTGTTTAGAGAAATGAAATGAATCAAATAAACTAGCTGCTTGCTTGTACCGTTTTCCCTCTGTTTTTAAGATTGAACTACAAACATAATTCTGAAATAGAAACATAATAGTATATAATTAGGAAGTAGCGTGTTTCGTTTGTTACATTATATTTCTTGGCTGTTACTGAAATTTTAAATTAATTCATTTTGCTATGGGCATGCTGTTTTGTTTTGTTTTGTTTTCAAACAGTGGGAAGAGAAAAAAAGCAGAGAGTGCCATGCAGCCGGCAGCATGGATGTTCTCCTCTTTTCTTTCACAGTCTTCCTCCAGCTCTATACAAACCCAAAAGGCTATTCAGTAGCAGGGGTGGGAGCACCGAGGGAGGGAAGGGGTCACCTCTCCCATCTCTCCATGTATCTCATTGTTCATCACTTGTCAATGTGTTTCCCACACACCATCTCCAGCCACTCTGCGCCTTATCCGGGCTGCCAGTTCCATGACCTCCACGACACTATTCTCTCTTCCTCCACTCCCCACATCTACAGTCTTGTTTTGTTTTTTAATTTTTCCCAGACTGCAGTTGCTATCAGACTGTCACTCTGGCTATATAGGGTTGTAGAAAATATTTGTTGAAACAACCAAGAGTAAAAGAAAAGTTTCTCAGTACAGCGATCCCTGGCTCCTGCTGCATCGTATGCTTGCCCTACCTCCACTCTTCCACCTCCAGTTTCTCCACAAGTATTCACAGTGGTTGTTAACTTTTCATTGAAGCAGCATATGTAGTGAAAAAAGCACAATCCCCAAGATGAAAGTTTTATTTTCAGTAGTAGTCTTACTACTCCTTAATAGCGCAATTTAAGGGGAAAAAAATCACTTAACCTATTAAGCCTCTTCTGCAAAATTACTAATATTTGCTCCATGGAGATGTAAATGAAATAAGAAATATGATTCTTCCTTCACTTTGTTTAATAATAGTCTGTTACTCTAGGTAGAACAAAGGCAGATATATTTTCTTGGTGCTTCACAGTTTATTAAATATTTGCCATATTTATGGCAGGACATAAAATTGTTGGCATTGTTTATACTTGATTGAAATGACATTAAGTCCCATTCATGGATTTTGCCACTTCTCTGCCTCAGCAGATAAACCTGGAAAGAGTTGGAAGGGTGTTGGGCTTCTATATCAGAAGAAAGAACTGTTTTCCCTGAGATATCTTTGAGACATGGTTATATCTTTGAAGAGAGAAGAATGATTAGAAGCTATAGTCAAAGCTAAATACCATCAATCCCTTGGCCTCCCTATGTGTATACACTGCTTCTCACATCAAGAGATGGAGTCTAGTTCTTTTCTAGAATATATCCTGGATTTAGTGACTTGCCTTTTCCTATGGTTGCAGCAAAGTGACGTCCCAGGATTTTCAAACTAGGTTGTAAGAAGCTCTGCTGTTTCTCCTGGATCACTTGATATACTTGTACTTATGATGCTTCCTCTAAGAACCTGTAAGAAGCTACATAAAAGAGCTGCATGGAGAGGCCACATGTAGATGCTCTGGTCAACAGCTCTAGCTGAGCTCCCATGTGACATCCAGCATGAACTGACCACCATCTCGGATGTCTAGCCCAATCAAACCTTCAGATGACACCAGCATCAGCCACCATTTGTTTGCAACCCCATGAAAACCTCCAATTGAAAATCATTCAGTTGAGTCCATTTGATCCACAGAAATGTGAGAGATGATAATAAAGTATTATTTTAAGCCACTAAGACTGGGGATGATTGTTATGTAGACAAGAATGAAACAACAACCAAGCTGCATATTAGCATAATTTAAACTTTTTACATCACAGTGGCAAATCAAGATAAAATTCACAGCTAGAACTTGAATAATTGAGTGAGGAATTGTATCTGTATATCAGCTATCTTCACTCATCCATCCATCCATCCATCATTTGGCTACCATGAGCCAGAATTTTTGCTTGTTATGTACACCGAAGGATTTTTATAAACAAAAGATTTAGTTCCTTAAAGTATATTGATTTAGAAATGTATATTATCAAAATAATTTTTACAAATAACAAAATGAGATTTAAAATATACATTTTAATAAATCATTATAAATTATTTTAAGAACCTATGTGAGATACCAGATTTTGAATTGTGATGATTTATTAACTCTAAATTACACTGATTCCTAAGTACAAGAATTCTCTGAACAGAGGTTTTAGTTTTGTCGATGTTTCTCACATTCTAGAATGTGAGAAGTAGAATGGAAAACTTTGGCTAGCTATTAGGACAAGGACACCTGTTTCCCCCACGATTCCTTTATAAAATTATCCTAACAGTGTGGCATTACTCTTGATCTTTTAGAAAGATCAGTTTCAATACCGTCTTATGTGCTGTGGACAACACTGGTCACACAAACCATACCTTTTGGGAAAAAAAGATGAAAACAATTTAATTTATGGACTTGACTTTTTCAGAAAATACACGTTTCCTTTTGCTCCTTGCCTTTGGCCTTCTTTGACAATTCCATCTGCTTTTCTTTATCATCTTTGCGGGCTTGTTTCTTGCTGGAACTAAAGTTGCAAAACTCGAAGAGTGGAAATAATTTATCAAAACAGTCTGTGTATCTTAGAAAGGGGACGCGACATAGGGTGGATTAGTATTCAGATACCCAACAGCTTGTAGTATTTAAAACAATAACACACTTCACCTAGTTTCTCTTTAGTGAATACTTGGCTTCTTAGAGTCTGGGAGAGGAAGAGAGATAGAAGGTGATTTTGTTTGGGGGAGAAAAAAGAAGGCCCAGCGGAGCGCACCGCATGCTGAAAGCAGCAGTTAGCAGTGTAGATGACAACAGTGCTATAAGTGTAACCAGCCACAGCTCTTGAAGGTTAACTAGCAAACATCCTCCTTCTTGTTTCCCTCCAAAGTGTTCACATTGTTATCATGTTAAGAAGAGCATTGCCCAAGTAGTGAAAAATTTTCTTTCTTCCAACAGAGGGTATTTTAAAAAAGTTTCATCGGAGTATAGTTGATTTACAATGTTGTGTTAGTTTCTGCTGTACAGCAAAGTGAATCAGTTATACATATACATATACCCACTCTTTTTTAGATTCTTTTCCCATACAGGTCATTCCAGAGTATCGAGTAGCGTTCCCTGTGCTATACAATAGGTCCTTATTTGTTATCATTTTATATATTGTAATGCGTATACGTCAATCCCAATCTCCCAAAAACAGAGAGTATTTTTGAAAAGTAATCACTTTCTTCTGCCCATTGAGAGGCTTTCTGAAAAACAGTTTAATGTCTAGTATTATATTGAAACTAGTATTTGTAATCCTTGATTCACCAGTAGCATCTAAATGTAAATCAGCTTTAGTATCAGAGACTCTCAAATATCAGTCCAAGATCTGATGCTAGGCAGTTACATTGAAATCACCAGGAGGGTGTGTTTAAAGTCCAGAATTCTAGATTCACACCATGCAGGAATGGGAGCTGAGAATCTGTTATTGTTCTCATCTACCATCACATGTGCCTATGCCCAAACTCTTCCGTGAAACTACAATGCCTTGAGATGCTCTGTAAAGGGAGCATTCTGTCCTAAAGAGACACAATACACGTGGTCATATTAAAGTCTGAAGTATACTTAACTTCACTTACCTGAGTATTTCCAGAATTATTGGACCTTCAAAACATTTTTTAACGTAGTACTCCACGGAGCACACTTTGAGAAAAGAAACTTTAGAAGAATGCTGAGATGTTCCTTCAATTAAAATTAAGCAAAACAAAACTTTTCTTGCTTTGCAAAATTTATATTTTTTCATGTACTCTTATAATATTTCCTGTAAGCTTGACCTTTTTTTTTCTTTCCAATTGTTTACTCTCTGCTATAAACTAATATATATTTTCAAATACAATAGTTTTTAAAAAATAGAAATTACCTTATAATTATATGTGTGCCTGAAATGTTCAGTGTTTTCCAAGGAACACATGTATTACTCATTACTTTAAATGTCTAATTCTAAGAATTTACAAAAACAGAATCAAAATATATCACTGTAAAGTAAATGGCCAGTAGAACACCTCACCATATCCCGGCTTGTATCATAAGTAGTTATGGACATGAATTTTCCCTCACTCTACTGCAAGCAATTCAAGGGAAAAGATACCTTGCTCACCTTGCCAAGGTCAAAAGCCTTCGCTGAGCTGTGTTGTGTTCCTGTAACCAGACTTCCCTGAATCATGATATCAATGTCCAGATGCTGTTCAATGTGAAGAATTCTCAGGCTTCAGTAGTTTGCCGACCTTATCAGGTTTCTGTGCTTTGTTTTGTGTTTCAAAGATAAAGTGGTACTTCCTCCTCAATTTGCATAAAAATTGGAAACATCAATAACCAACATCAGCTCACCATCTACTTCAGTACAAAACCCCGATCTGGCAGATTTTTGATAAGCTCCTTGAGGACAGCTATTATATTTTTACTTCTTTTTGTCCCCCTTAGACCTACAATACGGTTTTACTCCAAAGCATTCAGGAAGTAGTTATGGAGTGGATACGAATCACCGGAAGGGAAAAATGTTGAGCAACCTGTGACCGTTATGACTTCCTCAATTTAATGTTTTTCTATAAACCAGAATCCCAGACTTGATGCTTGTGGCAACAGAGGTGCCAACAGTGGGCTGCTCTCTGCACTGAAATGGGTTTCCCTGTTTGCTTTTTCTGTCCCTTGCTCTTATTCCTACTCATTTCCAGAGCTCTGAATATGCACCTTATGTAGTTAAACGTTAAATTTCAAAGATAACGAAGTTCAGAGTGGGGGTTTTGTGAACGGCAGCAGCAAACAAGGGAGAGTTGCATTACACGCTGACAAAAGTTCTTCAGCTTCTATGGCCCCTTGTGTTCATAGATGAAGAGCCAAGTGGAAATGTTCAATAAAACATGTGTGAGACTGCACAATGGAACAGTCCTTACATTTTACATCGAGCTGCATCAGGGTCACCGGAGGTGTTTTATTAGCACAGTCAACAATAATATCGTGATTTTTATTAGGAGGAAAAGATAGTGAGAGACTCCTAATTATTTTTCAGCCTGAGGGGCATTTTTTCTTAAAATGAGTGTTAATTTGATCATTGTCGTGCAGTTCACAGATTTACATGAACTTATTTCACTGTGACACATGGTTAAGAACCAGACTAAGATTGTTGCTTTATTAATGGTTTTCAGGAAATGTATTCAAAAGTGCTAACTGTGTGGGTGTATGGATGATATTGATAGCACCCGGAAGGTTGAATCCTTTTGGAAGTAGCTAGCCTGAAGCCCTTTTCACATGATATTTTCTTTGTTCGTGCAGTGAGATGTTAAGCCTGCAAGAATGAAATAAAATCCCAGTGAAATAAGAATGGTGTTGTCTCAGATATTACCAAAGTGGCTTCTCTAGAAATGTTTCCTTTCTTGTTTTCCCCTTCCCCCAATAAGGCAGGCATTAGAGACTTGAAAAAGCCAGTGATTTTTCAAAACACTTGCTTTGGCATAATCAACAAAATACTGCACAATGGTTTTGTTGTTTTTAAATGTTACAGAATAAGCATAAACTACTAACCCTTACACTAACAATTCTAGCCAAATATATTTCTGAAGCTTATTTATTATGATTTTCTTTTTGATCTGCACACATTATGCTAAACGGAAAACAAGAATCTTAAGCTAATAGTGACCAGGCTCATTTTTATTTTATCTGTCTTTTTTACAAACATCATTAATTCGGTAAAAAGTCTTACAAATATCTTCTGCCCTGTGACCATGATATTCCACATTAGACATACTTTTGATGTAGAAAAAGTCTTCAAAAAGGGCAAAAGTTTAATAAGAGGAGAACCTACAATTCATTCTGCAGGGTTTTCTATTTAATTTAAAATTGACTTGTTCTAAATAATTTAGGGCATTTGGAAAAAATCCTGATTTGGACTGAGAAAATTGGCAGTTTTTTTAATCACATAAGAATCTTATTAATTTGAGGAAAAATCCCCATTTTTTAAGATGTTTTAAAAATATTACAAATATAAAAGTGATTTGTAGGTTATAAAGTGTATCAAGATTTTAAGTTACTGTCCTTATTTAACGAACTATTAATCTGTATGTCAGCCATAAAGACCACTTGGTATCTTTATGTATTTTTAAATGGTCAAAAACTACAGAAAATTTGTCACATATTATTCACATAACAGAATAATCTTAAAAGAAGTATGGTGAGTGGAGACCAGTTAAAAAAAATTAATGTTTATCCCATGGCAAATCTAATACATAATTGATATTTTTAAGGACATCCTCATTGTTAAAACTGCTTGAGACAGCTGCTTTTAACTCTTACAATTGGGAATTGGATGTGACAAAAAAAATGGATTGAAACTTAAATTTAACCTTGCTACAAATGAGAGAGTAAATACAGCACAACAGTCAAGTATTATTATTGGTCAAAAATAATTTTAAAGTGTTGTGAGGAAATAATCCAAATTATACTTTTGCCTTTCTTTCTAGGGAGAAAAGATAACTTTTTTCCCAAGTGCAATTTATATGCTTGATTGATGAGCAGATTTTCCTTTGAATTATTTTTGTATATTGGTGAATGTACCTATAGAAAAAGAAAATGTTCCATGTGTATATCACTCATCATTAACCAATCCCCTTTTTAAAGCATGTTAAGAATTTCATTTTCCAAGACTTCAGAAACACAATTATAGATTTTTGGCACATGCAGAAACATTGAAAAATCATTCAATCCAGTTGGCAGAGTCTCAGCAGGACTTAGGAAATTTTGTTTATTTTTTCATTGCACTTACCCATAACTCCTTTCGATAATCTCATAGCTTTGCATTGCAGCAGTAGCTTGTGGTCAAGGCATCAATGACCTGTTTATATTTGAGCAATATTAGCCTCTTTGAAAAGGTAGACCTTCACTATTCTGAGTCTCATTGAGCCTCTGTACACGGCACTGGGCCACAACTGGCTGTGAACACTTCCTGATGTAATTTACACTCTTATCCTTAAAAAATTTGATTGGGAACATCTTGAAGTCACTTCAGTTATTCCTCAGAAATCTCACAATAAATCAGATATATATTAAGTTTAAAGGCCATCTGAAGGTCTCACCAAAGATATTTTGATAGAGAAAAGCCTGTATTGTGCACTCTGATTTGGCTAATAAATAGTCATGATTGAATAACACCTCTTGTGTTATATTAGGATAAAAGAGAATTTTAACTTATCCCATTGCTGATGTTGACACATGCTTTGTTATTCAGGGCCATTTGTTACCAAGAAGGCTGACTATTGCAAAAAAAAAAAAAAAAATTCCTGGCCAAGTCTTGAACCACACTATATTAGTACGAAAATCAAAACCAGAACCAAAGCCTTACACTATGACAAAAGCCATCACATAGCCTGCATTTCTTCCAGATTGTTTCATGCACTTTTTAAATTTTCATTGAGTCCATACAGTTAAGATAACTTAGAAACAAGTATGGGTGCTTTGAAAACTTACTTTGACTTTTTTATTTACAGAGGAGACAAGAAGTTTACCTTTTAAATTAAAGAAGCTAATACTACTTAAAATGTCCATGTAATTTGGATTTCTGCTTTATTATCACTGTCATTCATGAGTAAAACCTACAAATATTATCACTGTCATTTTATGCTTTCCTTCTAAAACAACTTTCATTTCCCCATGAGACTTATAAGAACTAAAGAATGATTTTTTTCCTGGAATCAGGTTGCTAGGTGCTTTTATCTTGAATATATAGAAGAGCAACAAGAGATAGCTGATAATAGTAATAACAATAGTTGACAAAGCTTTCACTTTGTGCTCGGTCCTTGCTCAGTAATTTATGGTCATGGTTGTGTTGCATGACACAGACAATAAAATGAAAGAAAAGAAAGATCATTCTTAAAATCTTAAAACTCAACTATATTCAGTGTGATGATGGTTAATATTTTGACCAGCATAGTTTTTCTTGTGAACACATGTAAACTTGGGCAACATACATTCAGGATACTTTACTTTAATAATGTAATCTTCACTTTCAAGTATTTCCTACACTTGGATAAGAAGTTGTGAGAAGAGCCTATGTATGTTGATCTAGGAGGGAAGTTGACAAGCAATAAAGGAAGAAGTTGAGTCTCAACTCTGCTCCAGAATGGTAGACATAAAATAGAACTGCTGAGGGGACCACAGCAGTAAAAAGTCAAGGAAGAGACAAAGTCTTTTTTCATGAGACCATCAGAGCACCAGGAACTTCAAATACTATGTTTTGGGAGGATGTTCTTCCTTTGCCATGTCTACATTGGAATGTAGATTAAGAAGTATATGATAACATCATTTCAGCTTTGCTAAGAGTCTCTCTTTTGCTCTCTCTCTGCATTACTTCAAGTAACATCTCTGTAAGGCTATGATAGTGATTTGCTGTCGTATGCCTGCCCCTATATGTGGAAAGCAACAGCTACCAGAGACAGATTCATTCAGGTGTATTTTAGTACCAATGCAAGTATAAACAGCATTGCCTGAGGTATGAAATATGCTACTAAATGGTAAATAACTTTTATTAGTCTGGAATAAATAAATGGCATATTTCTGTCATTTTATATAATGGCTCAATTCCTGGAAAGTTCCAGTAATGTTGAAACTATACAAATAATAGCTTGAGTTTATTTATAAAATTGATGTAGTTTCTAGATGCCATTCACACCCGTGTTAGTATCTTGGCAATGCGTTAAAAAGTTGTGCAGGACTCAGGGCTATATTTTACAGAATATCTAGTATCTGTAGTCTCTGCTCAATCCCCAAATTTCCCCCAATCATTGTGACAGCCAAAAAATCCCTCTATGAATTTCCATTATCACTCTTATTATGACATGAAACTTCTCATCTATTTGAAAGGATTGGCTACTGGTTCTGTTCATGCAAACAGGAAATTTCCCCTTCACATGCATTAAGATACAGTTTCCCTTAGTGGTTTTATTTGCCTTTCCGCCAACTTTATCCAAATAGTTGAATAGCTTTTGTAAAGTGAAAGCTGAAAAACAGAGTTTATGATAAATTCACTGGCTGATATGGTATTTGATTTTTTTAAAAAACAATCACCCCAAAGCTCTATTTCTATACACATACGTTTACCACTCACTCACTTTCTGCTGCATGAAGAGTTATTTATTACAAATAAATTTGTGGGAAAACAAAGAAGGTAACTTTAGTTATATTTTATATGAAGCATTCCATGAAAGTTCTATTTTCAAATGTCTCTATTCAGGCAAAATCCAGGGGTGTCACACAATTCCCTTTGGGCATTAAGATGCTCTGTGATGCATGTTTCTTCCTTTCTCTGGTTTGCTGGTTCTTTCTGAAGGCTTGCCTTTACAACCTCAACAGAAATTCCTAGATTCAGACTAGTACGGTGCTCTCACATCAGGACATTATGTCAGTCAATACCTTGAATGGTGAAAGCTCTGTATGTGGAAGGATGTCCTTGACTAAGTATTCCTGCTACCTTTCTTGAAATAGCCCTATTTTCTGGAAGTTTCTACCATAGTGAGTTTCTATTATAAGCATTCTATAAATTGTATTCATTCAACAATCATTTGTCAAGCAGGAGATATGAGCCTTGAACTAGGGTAGGCGCTTCTTAAATCCTTGATGGACCAAATAATAAAATATAATTTCAAGTTTATTATTACAAGAGTAATTATAACCAAAAACCAATAGATTAATTCATAGTCATTGCAATGTTTATTCATTTATATTCATTGTATAAAAGAAATAATGTAATATAATAATATGTAATAATGTAATAGAAGGGACAGGCAGAGTATGTTCAAAGTTTCTAGTGTTTCCAGTGTACTGAGATGAGTCCTAGGTAATTGCTATGGTACAAAATTCTAGCATGCTCAGTTTCTTCTTCTTGGCCCAAAGCAGCCTGGCTGAGACAGATTGATTTAAACATCCAGAGCATTGCAAATAGACTAGATAGACTTACATGTGGCCTTCAATAAATATATTTTGAATAATTTATTTTCTGGTCACAAAAGTGCAGTGAAAAAGCAAAATTGACATCTTGTCCTGCCTGCATAATGACTAAGCATATTTTAGCTCTGTCAGAAATAAAAATGAAGCAAACAAACACCTTTTCATTAAGGAGTAAACAAAAACAAACAGAATAGGAAACCTGTCTAGCACTAGTCCTCCAAATCAATGAAGACTTAAGTCCTTTCCCCAAAGTGGCCAACTTCCTAGCAAAGTTAACCCTACCTTTGCAGTACTGATACCTACAGATAGGTGAAGACTCTTAGAAATAGGGTAACCATTTGAGGAAACAACTGTTTTTCTTCCTTAGCAGTCTTACATTTGTGTGCTAGTTTCCCTTTACACACCCATTTCAAACTGTGTTCAAGAAGCTAGTTTTTCAGAAAGCTTCCTCATAAGCAGCTTGCTTTGGCAAATAAATGTTTTTTTTCTTAATAGGGTTTTCCTTCGACACTAATCTTGTGACATATTCAAAGAGAGAGCATTAATTTATAAACAAAGAAAACTGCAAACTCTGTGTACCTTTACTATGAATTCTGTTTAAGGAGGACCAGCTTTTTTTTAAAGCTCTTTATTGGAATATAATTGCTTTACACTGTTGTGCCAGTTTTTGAGGTACACCAAGTGAATCAGCTGTATTTATACATACATCCCCACATCCCCTCCCTCCCGCAACTCCCTCCCACCCTCCTTATCCCAGCCCTCTAAGTCATCACCCATCATCGAGTTGATCTCCCTACATTATGCAGCAACTTCCCACTAGCTATTTTACATTTGGTAGTATATGTATGTCTATGCTACTCTCTCACTTCAAGACCAGCTCTTAAACCTGTTTTCTACAGTGGATTTCAGTTTATTTAACTCTATCAAAATGTGTAATAAAATGGCCTATTCCTCTCCATGTATTTAGGCAGCTGAAGAAAATTATGTCAAATTCAGTCATTTCATCATTTGTTTATTCAACAAAAACAAAATATATATTACGTGCCAGACACCATTTCAACCACTGAAGGTGAAGGAATGAACAAAACAGACACAGGTCTTGTCCCCATGGGGCTCATATTCTAGTAAACTATTAATATATCATACATTACATGTAATATTGCAGATAATTGATTTTATGTAGCACGAACATGGCTAAGCAATTGGGACTTCAGATTTCATACAGAAGTTACTTTCTACTATTTTCATAGGAACTGTTACTTGAAAAGCAAACTCTGAAGTGGAGGATGTATTAATTACACAAAGAGGAGAAACACTTAGTGACCCCTTTTGAATGTGATGGCTGTTAAGATGGCTGATACCTATTTTTAAACCTTCACATTTTGAGAGAAGGTTGGAAACTGAACAGTCCAGCAAGGAAAGTCATTAACAAATTAGGTAACAATTTCATGAAAAGGTTTTAGACATTAGAGTAACTCCATTCACTCCATTCAAACAGAGACTGTTTCAGCTTTTAGAAGTATCTAGGAAGCAACTTGCTCACTGAGTGAATTTGGCTCAATATTTATACAGAAATCATTGGAAACCCCATTTCCATTTTGGGGAATAAGAAAAAAATACCAACACGATGATATTTACACCTTCCCTCATTATGAGTTTCCTGAACTTTCTTTCTGAGATGGATATAGAATAGAGAATAGCAATAGTCTTTAGAGGGGCTTGTGTTTCTTGAAAAAGAAAAGCAAAGTGATTATTACTGGCCTTACTAAATGTTAGTGATACAGAAATAAAGCTTATTCAACCACTCTTTGTGCTTGTTCACAAGATACCCATCATACAGAGCATAGATGTGCTCATGTAAAGATTATCTTTACTCATTAGCTGACTAGAACCTTTCGTTCACATCATTCCTTTTGGAGTTAGGGAACTTGGGGTGCAATCTATAGGGTCATTAGAATACTTGTCCTGTACATAAATTGTCTAAATGCCTCGGTCATGTGTTTCTGATTCTTCTTTTCTCTCCTACTAGGGGAGTCAAATGAGGGTGGCTCCGTTGTTCTGACGGAATGCTCAGTGAGGTCAGAGCCATGTTGTTAAGGATGCCAGTAGTCTGGGGGAGTTTGAGGTATCCTGCAGGGCTGTGAGGAGGGTGCTGGAGCTCACAGATTGTTGTAGGTTTCATCCTGGATGGTTTACTGTGCACTTTGGGATGCCTGAGGTGAAAATTACAGCAATTTTAAGAGTCTGACACACTTTCCAGCTGATAGCACTAAAAACATGATTTGTGGCCTCCTTGCCTTTCCTTGTTTGCTTCTTTGAATGAAGATGGCAGAAATGCTCTGTATGAACTATTACCCGTTACGTGAGTTTTTATGAATTAAACTAATTTATCTTATAAAAATCCATTTATTTTTTCCTTCTTTGAGAGCAACTTATACAATGGAGCAGATCCACTATATTTATCAAAGTTATTAGAGCCCTGGCTTTTTAATTACTGGTTTGGACCCCAGCCTTTCTAGTAGAATGTGGGCTGCATACTGAAGAGGAAAAAAAAGAAAAAAGAAATAGATTATGCGGTACACAAAGAGGATATCAGTGACTCATTCTCATCTAAGGCAACACAGCAGAATCAAGGTTGCTCTGAAACTTTTATTTTGTTTTATTTGGGGGAGGGGGATTCTGATGTTACCAACCAGACCAATTAATTGCAGCCTCAGATGACACGTTCGTAACAATTTAAAATTATGAAAACTATAACATTGCATGCATAAAAAATTGAATGTTTTATGTACAAGGAAAAACTTTAGCCTGCACTAAAAGTTTTAAGTGCATTTCTCCTTAGAATGAAATTATATGACTGAAAAGAATTGATCTTACTCTTAGTTTTACAATCTATCACATCACAGAATTGGATTTGCCAGAATTTACGCTTCGTGATTTGGAATTGTTCTTTCAAACTATATAAGCAACCTACTGTTTCTTTCCGAGAATTTTAGAGTCTGTGGAAACCCCCAAATAAGCATGAAGCAACCATTATAAAATGAGCCAGATCTGAGGGCACATTAAGCTATTCCTGTGGACAGTTTTGTGCAATACTCAAAAGTTAGACCTCTAGGTAGATGTGAATTACATTTGTAATTCTAGCAGTAGAATATATTAGTCTGAAAGCCTCCACATATCAAGGACTGATTTTTTCCCCTATTCTTATGATTCTTCAACAATATATTAAGGTAAACACTTTATGGGTGAATCTAAAAATAACTATTAAAGCCATACGATTTTTTTAAATAAGAAAACATATTTAATATAAAATATATTTAGTTGTATATTACAAGGAAGTTGAATAAACTAAATTCAGCTGTGAAAAATGATATAGTTTGTTCCAGTTCTCAAAATTTTATATTTCTTATATGCATGGATATATCAAAGGGATTTAATGAATGAATATCTTATAACAAATGTGTCCTTTCTCCTCTCTGCTATGACTATTTCTTCATCTCTTAACCCTAATTCTGCCCTTTACTTTCCCCAAAGTCTGCTGATCCATTAACTCTTCCTCTGCACACCTCTTTTATTTCTTAAGATTAGCAGGAATCAGCCCTCAGCAACCACATCATAAATCTGAGTGCAATCTGAAATCCAACTGTTGTCATGTAAGAGTGACCAGTAAAAATGTCTATTACTAAAGCTTGCACTTGTGAGTGTATCTTCAGCTCTTAATATAGTCAAAAACTTTAATTCATAAAATATCAGTACAAAGAACAAAATGCAACTTTGCAATTATTTGCATAGAAGTTACCACTTAAAATGAGCGCCAATACCTGTGACATTTGGGCTGTCTAGACAAAGGTTGTTTACCCAAACTAAATCCATTAAAGGTATGTCTCACACTGTTAGCTAAATCCTACTAAAAATATTCGTACTGAGTCCAGCATGCCCTGGTGCCTAACTCCCTGGCATAAATTAAGGTTCAGAGAAAGTCTCTTAACTCTTTCAGATCATTAAAGCCGTATTCAAAAGGAGCAATTCAGATGATCATTGAATTAATCCAAAATGCAAATACCCACATGTTAAGGTTTATTTATCACTGCAAGTTTTCATCTACATTAAAGACATGAAATTTCACACTTGAAATAGAGCCACAAAAAGATAGCTATTTACTAAAGCAAAAAGGAATAAGATTGTGACTGTGTGTGTATGTGTGATAATTTGGGTAGAATCAAAAGTTTGTGAGGTTTAGCCTATAGAAATGGTTTACAGGTGAAATGGTTGCTGATCACAAGGAAAATAATAACAGTAAGTTCTATTATATGTGCAAGAAAGGGATAGCAGGACTTGACATCCACCCTGAGTTGTAATTGTATATCCTAAACACTTAGATTTACTTTCATGAAGTTTAAAAATTAGAGTCCAATTTGTGAGTTTCCATTTCCTTGCCCTTTTTTTTTTTTCAAGTCTCATGTTCCACAGACTACTTCTCTAGCTTTTATTTCATAGTTACTGCACCTTATATCTTGCCATTATTTTGTTTCTAAGAACACAGTCTGAAATAGATGGAGCCTGAAACTCTTTAACCAAAGTTAAGAAAAGGCTGCTGAATTATCAATGAATTTAGTACCAGAGGTATTACCACGTAAAGATCTCACCATTTGACAAAAATGTGATGAATATAGAAAAAGCTGCCCTTGAGAATCCACATAGTCCAACTGCTCCTTCATTGTCCCTTTGATTTTCTTGCTACTCTAGTTATTTGATTTTTTTTTGAAATTTTTTAAAACTGCATTTCTTCCCCCACACCCTGAACTTTTGGGATTGTCACTTCATATCAGAACATGAACCAGTGTACCCAGTTCCTCATCTGTCCAGACTCAACCAAAACAACAACTTCTTGAAAAATATTTGAGTAGAGTAATTGTAATTGTTATTGGTTTGGTTTTTGTTAACCTTCATTTTTTGTTTGAGGAAGATTTAAGTCAATCCACCTGGAGTTTAATACTGTATGTTACTATAGTAACTTTATAGCCTGTTTGGCTGTGACAAAGGGGCTTCATCTCGTCCATTTCATGCTCCTGTGTCGACCTACTCCCTCCCAGTGTTTTATTATATCTGTCTTTAAGGGTATCTGCGGGAGCCACAGCTGCTGTGCTTTTGTCACAGAAAGCAGCTTTCACTGTGTGAAATGCTGGGCTCTAAGAGGTCTTACGGACTGATGGCATTATTGAATTTCAAAGCAAAGACAAACAACATTAAATTGTTTAAAGCTAATATTCATGTTTTCCTTGTATATCATGTATTTTTCTAGAAATAGTATATAATCTATTCTCCAGAAAAAAACATATATAATTGCTATATAATGGAATTATGAATGGAAAGGTAGGGAATAACCCTAAAGTAAGATAAGTTGAAAAAACAAACCCAAAGTATATTTGAGTCAGGACACATATCAACATGGTCAACAGTCTTTTAAAGGGGTTATTTTTGTTTTAATCAGTAATTTGATTGCTTTATTCTTTTCAAGTTTTATAGATATCTAAATGTTATTTACCGAGCAACTTCTGAATATGTTCTTATAATTTATATAGAGATGCTAATTATTACTCACTTTAGCAAAACTTTGCCTATTTAGGTTCTATTCTTAGACCAGGTTTTAGTACTGATCTCTTTTGAAAAAAATGTATTAGGCTCTGTTATTCCTCAAGATAATACAGTTTTAGTGTACTCACAAATTATTTTTAGAAATGGACTGAGAAAATACTTTTGGTAGTAGTTTTTGCCCCCTGTTTCTCTCATTTATTTAGCCAAAGCATCTGTCCAACTTGAAACTTCAAAACACTCCTCCTCCCAAAGTGGTCCAATATTTATTTGCCTCTGTTCCATAAAAGGCAACTTTGGTGAGATCCTTTTCCAGAATATCAGTACAGTGATCTTCCAGTTGTGTTAACTGTCGTGTTGGAAAAGTGGTGAATGCTCAGTGCTATCTTGTTAACTTGCTAAGCATCTGGTCAGCAGGGTAGTTCAGCTCCAGCGAGGCTCTTGACACCTCTGCCAAGGGTTATTGATACCTCACACGCCCCAGCTGAGGCAGATTGTTTTAGTTGGGCTTCAGATCCATAGCGTAGCCTGTAGTGAGAGAAAAAAAAAAAAAAACAACAACAAAAAAACCCCCAAGTGATTGACAGCCCACACCTCCTGGGCCCTTCTTACTACCAGACACAACATCTGCTATGCCCTGTGGAGCAGTGAACCAACACACACCAAGAGAGAACTGTTTCTAGTATTGTTAGGGTGGATTTTGCTTAACCCTTTGTAGTCACTCTCTGGAGAAAAGTGTGAGAGGGCTTTTATTTGGGAGCAAGGATGGGGTAAATATAAATTCGGGGGGAGGTTAGAATGCCTTACTTTGAAAGGAATTTTATTTAAAAAAATATTACTGAAAGGGACAAAAAAAAAAAGAGAGGGAGAGTCTAGTATAAGTGCCTAGAAATAACCTCATTGCTGTACTTTTTTTCCATCGTCAAATGAAAGATCTGTCTTATTCTTTCCCAGCATTATCTCAGATTCAGAGAAATTGAACTTGTGCAGAATAATGAATTAGTGGCAAATGGTTTTGGTTTTTATTCACACGGTACCTTCAAGCCTATGAGATTTTCGTTGCATCTAGATTTATAAAAACCTTTCTCAATAATTCAGAAGAGATTAGAAAGCTAGTATATTTGTTAAATAAATAGAAAAGCCACAGTGCATTCATGCCAAAACTTTAAAAGGCAAGGGTACTGTGCCTCTAGTGTTCTGTGACTTCCAAAGTTATAATGCTGAAGTACTGGAGTCTACATATCATTTTAGGAAAACTTGTTTTTGTTATTGCCAACTCAACTACCCCACTGATAGAATGTGAAACCCTATATTCAATAATAAATATGATTCATTAAAAAAGCATCAAGAAGCTTTTGTAGACTGCCAGCAATGTATAGGAGCACTTAAAGGTTTCCCAAAGCAATTTCCAGGTTAAAATTGTTTTGACATTTTTGAAGGGCTCATTTTGTGTCTGGATATTTTAAGATATCTTCTGAAACAATATTTCACACTTTGGGCGTATTAGTTAAAAAGGTAAAAAGTAGGGAATGATGTTGATGTAAAATTATCTGATTTCTTTATATATGTGTTCTCTGATACTGACATGAATAAAAATTAGAAAACAGAGCTTATATATTGAAAAAATACAGCAATGGATCTAAGAATAATTTAATACATCTCTTTTCACGGGGGCCAGCATTTGTCAGACTAGCTCTCCATCATAATACCATCATAATGCATCAAGGTGAATACTTAATGGCCATAATATCTCTGTTTACAATGCTTTAAGGACAAGCTATGCTACAGAATAGCTGTAGCATTTTTATTATGTTTTTATTAGAGCAATGTAATTAGCAATATTATTATTTTTATGCATATTCTCACATCTTGTCAGCATTATGTTACTTCTACATAATTCACCCAATATTATGAAGACAAAGAAATTATTACTTGTTATATGATATTATTATATTTTTATCACTTAGATTTATATTAGTAAATGAGTATGTACGTATCTGGTATTTAAGATCCATTTGTTTTCAATAAACTTGTTCACATGTAAAAAGTTTTAGCCAAAAATAGATTATCTTCTAATAATCAAAATTTAAAAATACTTATATGCAGACAATTTAAATAATACTTAATTCTTTTTTTTACTATTTTGAAACTTTATTATATCCCATGTTCGTGTGACTGTGTGTGTGTGTGTGTGTGTGTGTGTGTGCGCGCGCGTGCGCATTTATGGCTTACTTCTGGTTTATTGATCTATTTATCCATTACTAAGCCAATGCCACACAACTCTCATTATTATAGCTTTACATTATGTCTAGAGATGTGCTTGGAAAATTCCTTAAATTTGTCCTTTCTTGTCATTTTTTTTCTTGACTATGCACACGTGCTCTTCCATAGAAATACAAAAGAAAGAGAAATGAAATTTAGGCATAGTAGTTTGGTTTCTTATATGTGATCCAATCATAGTCTGTCTGGAAAGAGGAGAATTTAGTTCATTTACAGTCATGCCGATCAGCGATTACTATGTTATCTTAATTTGTGTTTTTCCTTTGTCATGCATTAGATCCTACGTTTCCCTGCTTTTTACTAGAAGAACTGAATTGTATACGGTCTCTATTGTGATAGCTCTATATTCTATTTCTATTCTTTCAGTTATACTTAATTGTCAATACAGATACTTAAATATATTTTTCTAAAAAGTTCAAGAGTTTATCATTATCTTCCTTCCTCTTTTCCTTTCTCTCCTTCTCCTTGCCCCTGTCACTTTGCCCCAACTCATTTGTAACTCTCATCCTGAATCTTATTTTCAGATTGTTATTAAAACATCTTCCTTAGTCTTTTGCTCCTTCCTTCTCCGTCTCTTCCTCCTTTTCTCTCTCCCTTCTCCATTGTCTTCCAATTTATACTTACTAAGTTTTAACAATCAATTTATTTAATTTCATGCTCATCCCTCCTCACACTCTTATAAACACTCATTTTACTTTTTGGAGGAATATATTCTTGAGTGTTTGCTCTTTTTCATCCAGAGAGGTTCTCATTTTACTCTTGAGAATAGATTTCTTTAAATGTTTTCTTACCTACATATTATTATATTCTTCTTTAGACAGTAGATAAAAGTGTTTTCCTCCATCCTTCTTAATATTCCCATTTCTTAAGTCTTTGATGTGTTTCTTCACCTTGATCATTTATCTCACTAACTTATTTTTTACCAGTGTGCAATTGTTGTTTTATATATACATGAAAGTGATTATATTTTTCATATCAAAAACTCTAACATTTATTTATGGTGATCTGTTTTTATCTGATGATTCCTAGTTTCTCCCTTATTTTTCTACATATTAAAATATATTTATTTTGAAGTTATTTTCTGACTTCTCTATTAACTTACTTTCTTTAGAAAATAATTTATTTGCATTCTTTGTATTTTTTTTTCTTTTATGGGTCAATGACCCTCTGAGTTTATTTTTTGACAGTATTTCATCTGTATCTATGCTTTTCCAATGCAGTAGTATCTTAGTTTTCTATGGCTGCTGTAACAAATAACCAAAAATTTAGTGGCTTAAAATAAAAATATATTGTCTTACAGTTCTGTAGTTCAGAAGTCTGAAGTGGGTCTTATTCAGCTAAAATCAAGGTGTTGGCAGATCTGAATGACAAAGACTAACATTAATATAATATGAGATAATTATAAGCTACAAAAATAATACATATTTTACATAAACAACACAATGCTAACAAAATTGATTTAGGCCACAAATAAAACCTCAAATTCTACAGACTGCATGCGGATCACATTCTCTGACCATAATGCAGTAAAAAAAAAAAAAAATGAATATAAAATAATTAAACAAAAATCACTCATAACATATAGTTTTTAAAAATCTATTATGAAATTGGTTAAAAAAGGAAACAAAAATGTAATTAGAAGCTCTTGAAAAAAGAACAAAAATAAGAGTATTTTTGTCATCATTTATGGAATATTGCCAAAGTTTACTGGAATGAATATCCAAAACTTTGAATATTTTATCAAATAAAAATATGGAAATGAATAATTTAAACATTGAACACTGGAAAACAAGAGCAAAACAAATGTAAATAAAAAATGCAATAAAGGATACCAAGCATGAAACAAACACCAAAAGTATAAAGTTGGTAAATCCAAGAACTTGCTTTTTGTAGCGGAAATAGAATAATAAACTTTTATATAGTCCAGTCTAAAATTTGGTCTAAAAAGAGAATGAAGTTTTTTAAATGAGATAAAAACTGTGGGCCTATGTGTATAGATATTTTCTAATTAATTTGAAAACATGTTATCTTGGGTTTATTTGTTTAAAATATGAATGATGATATTTGAGTAAATAAAAAACAAAAATTCAAAAGAGAACTGGAAAATTTTCAAAGAATCACCCCTAAAACAATGTACCAATATTTTACAATTTTTCAAATATGGTAATTGTTATATCTTATTGTTAATATTGTAGGCAAGCATGGAAGGATGTTGTCACTAATGACACAAAAATTTTATAAAAATGAAACAAAAAGTAGACCTTTATCTTTTATGTAAATAATTAAAAATCATAAATTATGACCAGACTATAAGACATATATTAAAAAATAATACACCAATTCCAAGTTTATATCTGAAATGTATTTTTTAAAAACATTGCCAATTAACACAATGTAATAATATATGTTTAAACTGTATACAAAATGTTTCAGAAAGTTTGAGATGGAGAGACCACTTTCAAACTAATTTTATGAGGGCAGCATTATCTAAAACCTGGTTAAGGTATTACCAAAACAAAAATCCAAGGCCATTATTCTTCATGAATAAAAATGTAAAAATTCCTAACACAAGGTTAGCAAAAGGAAACCAGTAATATATATGAAAAGTAATACATGAATAAATGTGGTTTCTCCAAAAAATACAAGGCTGTTTTAACACTCAAAAATCAATTATTATAATTTGCTGTATTAATAGACTGAAGGAAAAATAGCTTGGCATCTTTAAACAGATGCAGATAATGGTTTTTTTTTTCAGTTGTATATAGGGCATATCAAAAATACTGACAGCTAATATCATGCATAATGGTGAAATATTGAATGATTTCCCATAAAATTAGAAACAGGTGAGATATGTTTTTACCACTTCTATTCCACATCTTGCCAATAAGGCAATAAAAAGAAATAAAGTTTAGAAACAAAAAATAAAATCTGTCTTTAATTACACATAATTGTTTACATAGAAAATCACAAGGAATTTATAAAACAGTTACCAGAGCCAGTAGGTGAATTTAGCTAAGTTGCATGTACAAGGTTAATACATCAGCAGCATAGAAAATACATTAAAAATCAGTCTCATATACAAATGTGTCTAAAAACATGAAATTTAACAAAAGACTGCAAAACCTCTACACTAAAAATTATAAAACATTCCTGAAAGAAATTAAGACAAATCTTAATTAATGGAGTGACACACCGTGTTTGTGGATTAGAACATTCAAGTTTGTTAAAATGTTAATTCTCCATCCTTCCCTAATTGAACTATAGATTTGACACAATACCAATGTAAATCACAACAGACTTTTTTTGTAGAAATATAAAAATCAACTCAAAATTTATTTGGAAATGCAACACAGCCAAAAATTCTTGAGGAAATCAAAAGATGGAGTACTTATATTATCCAACCTTAAAACTTGCTATAATGCTATAGTAATTAAGACATCTTAACTTTGTTTAATGACAATAACTAGATCAATGGAAAGAATAGAGGGTCCAGAAATAGACTCACATTTATACAGCACATTGCATTTCCACAAAGACACTAAAGCAAATCATTGGGGAGATTATTTTCAACAAAGGAAGTTGAAAAACTGAACGTCCATATGGAAAAACTTGAAACTCGAACTCTACTCAACACCAAACATAAAAATTAATTTGAGATATAGTACAATCTAAAATACTCAAGCTAAAGTCATAATGGTTCTAAAGGCAAACAAAGGAGATTATCTTGGCAAAATGGGTAGACAAATATTTTCTCAGAGAGAATATGATAAACAATTACTATAAGGAAATTAAAGTGAACAATTTGGGGGAATATAAATTGCAGGCATAATGAGATGCCAATCAAATTACTGAACTCAAAAAAATGAAAATACCAAATGTAGGTGAAGATTTGAAGCAATTGGAACTCTCACGTATTGCCACTGAGAATGCAAATGGTACAACCATTTAGGAAAAGATTTTAGCATTCTTACAAAATTAAACTTATACCTACCATATGACTCAGTAATTTCATTACTAGGTACTTTCCAAGAGAAGTAGAAACATATGTGTACAAAAAGATGTTTTAAAGAATGATTTTGGCATTTTAGTCATAAAAGCTGAAATGGTTCAGAAAAGCTACTGAAGCATAAGAATTATTTTGAGCTGAAGACATTTGAAATTCCTTATCTGCCTAAAAGCAGAACCTCCCAAAAGAACTCAGTTGTCATAAATCCCCTCCCCCAGGAGCAACTCTTAATCTTCTAATCTTCTTGAGATAAGAAGTTGTTGACACCACACTCAACAGACATTGTCACAAAACTGTCATATCTCCCATCTATTCTTTTAAGGGCCCATTTATCTTTCCAAAAAGTCATCCAGTTTTCCATAAACTTTCCTTTCTCTTCTCTCTTCTAAAAAGTCATTTGCTCTCCCAGATGTGCCTTCTGCTCCTTGCCATTCCCTATTAAAATGGTATATAAGTCCCAAATTCTAACCTCCTTGAGTCACATTTCTTTGTGAACTCCCATGTTATATTTTTTCCCTCTCACTAATCTTCTTTTGTTTGTTTAATTTGCATGACCCCAAAGACTGAATCTAAAAGGGCTGGGGAAAGTTTTTACTTCCTGACAAAGCCAAACCAAACCAAACCAACAAACCAAACAAAAAAACAAACAAAAAAACCCCAAGTGTTCATTAAGAGGAGAATGAATAAATGAGTCGTACATTATATATAGGAATGCCAATCAGAAATAAAATGAAAACAAAAACAAAAACCTCCTAATAGATGGAGCAACAGGAACAAATCTTACCAACATTATGCTGAGTGAAAGAAAAGCACCAGAGAGACATACTATATATTCCATCTTACTTTATGATATAAATATTCTAAAGTTTGACAGAAATGTGTTTCATGAGTGCATCCATTTTCAAAACTCATAGAATTTTGTACTTTATGATTTGTAGATTTCACCATAAATTTTAACTATAAATTAATACAAACTGAATTTTCAGTAGGGTTGCTTTTTACATTGATATGGATTAGCAACTCTGAAAGTATCTTCTATGTATTCTAGGTATTAGTGAATGAGTAAATATATTAAGGATAATGGAAGACAGGCTTCTCTGTTTAAGAAGCAAGTTGTAAATACAGAAAGGGGGGAAACTAGATGAACTCTCTGGCATTGGATTAGAACTGAAAAGTATAAATGTAAAATAATTCCATGTGTATTTTAAATATAAAATACACATATGTATGAATATATTTACATATATATTATATATAGTATGTATTACATATAAATATACCTATATTTATATATTTGTTTATGTTACATAAATGCACACAGGTGCACACTTACATATGTTTGCTAGCTCTATCAACTAATAGCTAACACCGATAGCAATTATGACAATCTTGTTTTCTAAATATCATTTTCCAGTGAAAAGAAACAATGATGCTTAGAGAAGTGGTTGAATCTCAGGTCTTCTACAGAGAAAGGGCAAGATAAGCCTGAACATTTTCTTGTAGCACAATTAATCAAGAGCTAGGAGAATATTGGGGACATGTCTAAAAGACACAGGAGCTAAATTGAAGGGGCTCAAACTCCATCAAATCTGGGGCAAATTGAGTATTGTAATAAACAATGATAGTAAATAAATAACAATATTAGTAGATTATAAATCATTGAATAAAATAAGAACCCGTAAGTATGTTTAAATAAATGAATAAACAGGTGAATAAGAAAAGTGCTTCCTGGACTTCCCTGATGGCCAGTGGTTAAGAATCCTCCTGCCAATGCAGGAGACATGGGTTTGATCCCTGCTCTGGGAAGATCCCACTTGCCGCAGAGCAACTAAGCCTGTGTGCCACAATTACTGAGCCTGAGCTCTGGAGCCTGCAAGCCACAACTACTGAGCCCACATGCCACAGCTACGAAGCCCACAGCCTAGAGCCCATGCTCGGCAACAAGAGAAGCCACCTCACTGAGAAGACTGCGTACCTCAATAAAGAGTAGCTCCTGTTCACCACAACTAGAGAAAGCCTGCACACAGCCACAAAGACCCAACACCAAAAATAAATAAATAAATATTAAAAAGAAAGAAAGAAAGAAAGAAAAGTGCTTCGTTACATTAGAACTCTAATGTTTATAGAAGAAATGATGGAGCTGGAAAATCATCAATGGATGCTTAAGTTAGTTGGTAAAGTTTTGATAAGGGACAAAAATGTTACATAGACACAAAGTATCTCACCACAACTTAGATTCAAAGTATCTCTACTGAAGTTACATTACAAAGAAGAAAATAGTAACTTTATCATGGAGAAACTAATGTTGGGGAGGAAAATTTTTCCCTCTACCCTTCCAGGTTCTTAGGTTCGTCTAGTAACCAAATTGACATAAAACAGATTAACCGGAGAAAAACATTTAATTACATACATGAGAGTTCGCCATAAAATTGTAGGACCCAAGAGCACATCTTGCAGTTGAGGCTTATATGCAACCCTGAGCTAAGGAGTGGGGCCTGGAGCTTCAAAGGGGAGTAGGGTAATTCACTGGACAATGGGAAGAAATGTTTAGTAATTAGATGTTTGTCCTGCCATACAGATAGGTCATTCAGATAAAAGGTATCTCTGTTAATAGCTTTCTTTCTGAGCCAGGCCACCTATCTAAATTTTTTTAGGTGTTTAAACTCTGCATGAGTCTTTTGGGCCTTGATTGCCTTCAGGTTGAAATAATCTACATACCAAAGTGGCACCTTTTGAGGAGGCTCATTCTGAACCTCTTCAATAACATAATACAATATCTACTAAATGATCAAAGTTACATCACTGAAGTTGGATTTGGGGCCTCCAGTTATAACCGTGCTAAGGAAAATACAACCTCTGTATTATTCATGCCAAAGATGGAAAGTCTAAATTTCATCATGAGGAAATATTAGACAATCCAAAATTGAGGAATATTTTACAGAATAACTAGTTTGTACTCTTTATAATGTCAAGATCAGCAAAAAAGAACTGAGCAACTCTTTCAGAGTAAACAATTCTAATGAGATCCCAGACTGTACCTAGACTGGGGGAAAAATAGTTGTAAAGGACATTCTTGAGTCAATTTACAAAATTTGAATATGAACTATCGATTATGTAATAGTTCTACATTACTGTGGAATTTTGTGGTTTTGATCATTTTACCGTAGTTAAAATGTCTTAGTTCTTTGTTAAACATACTGAAATATTTAGGGGTTAATAAGGAACAATGTCTCCAGTGCTATTTCAAACAGTTCAGAAAAAAATTATGTATATGTAGAGATGACAGAAAGACAGAATCATAAAATAATTGGGGCAAAAAGTAAGTAATTAGTAAATTGGGATAGAGGGCTTACTGGAGTTTTAGAAATATTCTTGCAAATTTTCTGTAGGTCTGAAATAATATTAAAATAAAAACTAACAAGAAAAGTAATACACAATCCCTCATTTGAGGATTCATAAGTACCCTTTCAATCTTGCTAGTTATAATCTTAACTGCTGTGAACACTAGAAAGGGATATCAGAGATCACCCTAAAGCTTACTGATAATGGTATGTAACTTTTATAGGGACATTTTTAACACTGCAGCATATATGCATATTATTTACTGAATTATATTTTTATTTTATTAAAAAATTTGTACTAAAAGGCAAATTCCTCTGTAATCTGTACCGTTTCCCCTGTAATTTTTCTATAATATGATGATGTTTTTTCATGAACACTATTTTAATATTATATTGAGAATTTAGAAACTGTGATTCAGCATCTGTTAGATTTCCTGTTTTTATATGATTTCCAAATTCAGATTATGTTATTCTACTACTTTTTAATTTATCCCATATACTTTATTCATTCATAAATTTACTATTCTATTCTTTATCCAGTAGTATATGCTGGTTGGGAATAAAAGATGTAGTGATTCAACAACACAGATTTTCTTCAAAAACTCAGAAGTCAGAGCAGAACAAATGAGTTGAACCACATTGGACTGAAGAAAACATTGAAATGACCTATTCTTACGTTTCACAATTCTCTTTTCCTAGATCACAACTTCTTCAGTTTATTCAAGCTAAATAATGCATTGTTTATTAAGTATAGTCATTCATAAAGCAAACATACAGTGTTGTGCTTATTGCATTAAAGTTTAATATGGTATGGTGTATGAGTCAGGGGGTGTATTCAGGAACAGTAATAGCAATATTAAAAAACAGAAGTTAGCATATTTAAACACATCCATGTCTTTTTAAAGTAAAATTGGGTTCATCATTTTCACTAAGTGAATTAAAGAGATTTCAAAATAACCATTTTGTCCTTCATTAACTTATTTTTCTATAGTGTCCATAATTTGTCATTATGTACATGAAGTTACTCTTAATTATTGCAAAATTAGAAATTATCTTTGTTACAGATACTGCTTCCAAATTGACAGCTATCAGGGACAGTGTCAATGTCCAGAGCATATGACACAGATATATAGAAAATTAGCTCTGCTACTTATCATTTCTGAATAAGGAAAATCATAAAAATATACTAAATATTCTTCTTGACTACATGTGCTGTAAGAATATATCTTCTCACTCTGTTTTCTATACTTAACTCAATTAAATGCTATTGATGTATACCTGATAGGTTTTCCTTTTTAGATTCCAATTTTCTACTGTTTCTGTAAGAAAGTAACAATAGTTAAAACGTCACCTCTCACAAGTAATGTTTCTGATGATCAGGTTGACCTTGGATTAATTAATTCAAGATCTAAGCTGTCCTCATTTTAAGCTATCTTCAATTATACAGGACATAACTACTTTTATGTTGGGTTCTGTTTTACTTTTTATTTAAATTACATTATATTTGAATAGTAAAACAGTGAGTGTTTTCCCCTGGAAATAAGTACCTAATATTACCAATTTATGCACATTTTTTCTGAAATGTAGTAATGCTATACTTGTAAAGATAATTTACATTGTTAACATATTACCTTATTCCCTATTTTCATACTCATGCTATTGCATTATTTTACCTCTGTATGATGAAGTTTAAAAACTAGACTGTTTTAAGATAGGACCTATATTTTCCCCATCTTTCACCCTGTTCCTTCTAGGGTCTAACACACCACTCTATCAGCCAATTAGTGTCTTTTAAATTGGAGGTTCCTAATTCATTCTAACCTACTTTATGTAGCGTTGGGGTGTGAAAAGATATCACCATCAAAGCTCAGAAGAAAGTTTTGAAAGTGATGTGTAAAGACTGACCAAAATGATTTTATTAAGGAGGTTTATTTGAAATGTCTCTTCATTTAAGCAAAATAGCCTTAGTTTCCAGAATCTTCCATCCAACAAAATATTTAGTGCTTGGGAACAAACAATGGACACACGTTTTATTGGGGAAAATGCTATGTTTGCTTCTGGTGATATGTCTGTCTGTCACAGAGCTTTTCATATCATTAGTCAGAAGCTTCTGTTAGTTACCTTAATGGAACAAGGAATAAAGTAGGGGGCAATGGCGGTGGCGAACTGAGCACTTAAGCTGCCTCATATTTGTGCTAAGCACTTATGAAGTGCCGTGATTATCCTGTATATTAGGTATACCGTGTTTGATTTACGTGATCAAATTTGAAGAAAAGGGTCCTTTTCATGTAAACTTTTGCGTAACAATAGCCAACATTTATAATTTACTAAGTGCAAGGTAAATGCAATATTAATAGCTTCATTTTGCATATAAGGAAACTAAATCACAGAGTTTAAATGACTTGTGAGTAAAAACTAAAGACAGAAATCTGTCTCCGGAACTCATACATTTAACTCCTAGATTCTTTTAGTCTATTATTTCCCAAAACTAGTTGGAGGAATGGACAAATGGAGAGAGAATCATGATCACCCAATGAAAGAGATGTAATTTCTTTTTGCAATGTAACATACTTCAATTACATTTTATAAGCATTTATTAAGAACTTACTGTATACCTGGGGAAGCTCAAAACAGAAAAAAAGGGAGAATTTCTTTTTGGGCCACCTAGCATATTTCAATTAAAACCAATAAACACGTAATGAAGGCTAACTATGAGTCAACTAATATCCTTATCCCAATAGATTGAAAGATCTTTGTCTAGTAGAAGAGCTTGTAATGTAGTTGGAGATAAATGAATATCCATCATGTAGAGGAGTAGGTACAGTAGGACCTCAAAAAAGAGGGGAGTGATCAGGGAAAGCTATGTGAGCCTCAAAGGAAAGATACAAGTTTTGAGTTGGGAATGCTGGTAGGGGAATACCAGATATCAGAAACAATACATTGAAAGGCATAGAAGTGTGAATTAGCATGGCAGGTGCAGAGGTGACCAGAGTATAGGGTGTTGGATGAAAGGTTAAGTCATTGATAAATGAATGTGGAGAGCAGAAAGGAGGCAGAAATAACAACAGGACATAATCAGCCACGGTATTATTGGCTAGCTTTGCTCAGAAAGAATATTCTGTCCTAAAATAATTGACTGGCAAACACAGTATGGTGGTCAGCAGAAATAGCAAGAATTGACCAGCAGGACATACCCATCTAGGTACCGGATACTCAATCCAATATGCATGTCCTGATCACTGGCTTCAGAAAAGGCCAGCAATTCTTTAAAAAAGCTGGAAGGGAAGTCCTCTCACACCCCACCTCTGAAAATGAGCCCCAATACACTTATTCTTAGTATCTTCATCCAATAAGGCTCAATCATCCACTGTCTAGACCCAAGGTGCTGACAGCATCTTAGACAACTCCAGTCAGTTCTCTCCATGAGCCCTTGGGCCCACAATAGTGTTTCCTTTGGATTTAGTTTCTTTGTCTTGTTACTCTCATTCCCTTGAAGCCTTGCCAATGTGACCCCAAATTGTAGTCTTGTCAGTGTTGGGGCTATCACACAGGTCTTGGTAGACAGATATACGATTTTCAGACTTGGAGTCTACAGCATTATGTTTCAACCATGTTATAAGAACTCTGCTGTCTCCTCTCAGAAATCACTGGGCTCACTATTACTAGTTGCTACTAAACTTTCTTTTTGATATTGAATCTTTTTTATTTTAATTTTTATTGGAGTATAGTTGCTTTACAATATTATGTTGGTTTCTACTGTACAGCAAAGTGAATCAGCTATACGTATACGTATATCCCCTCTTTTTGGGATTTCCTTCCCATTTAGGTCACCACAGAGGACTGGGTAGAGTTCCCTGTGTTTTATAGTAGCTTCTCGTTAGTTCTCTATTTTATACATAGTATCAACAGTGTCTATATGTCAATCCCCATCTCCCAATTCATCCCACTCTCCCCTTCCCCATTGGTATCCATATGTTTGTCCTCTAAGTCTGTGTCTCTATTTCTGCTTTGCAAATAAGCTCATCTATAGCATTTTTTTTTAGATTCCACATATATGCATTAATATTAGATATTTGTTATTCCCTTTCTGACTTACTTCACTCTGTATGACAGTCTCTAGGTCCATCCATGTCTCTACAAATAATCGAATTTCATTCCTTTTTACAGATGAGTAATATTCCATTGTATATATGTACCACATCTTCTTTATCCATTCATCTGTTGATGGACATTGAGGTTGCTTCCATGTCCTGGCTGTTGTAAATAGTGCTGCAATAAACATTGGGGTGCATGTGTCTTTTTGAATTATGGCTTTCTCTAGGTGTATTGAATCTTGACACATTCCTTCAAATTTCCTCAGCATTTCAGTTTCACCTACCCTCATATCCTACTCTATCATGTGAGCTTCATGGAATGACTTACTGTCCCTTTTCTTGCTTTCCTTTGCTTCCAACATAAATCATCATGCCTCATAACAAGTTCAAGATAGGGAAAATTATACCATCTTGTTGCGTGAACCTTGCAACCTCATGGACATTGTGCTGTGATAAATTTGCATCTTCTTATACCAGTCAAAGACATGGATGGACTTTTCCTAGGGCAGATTCCACAACAGGAACAGACAGAATAGAGCATTACTGGGGATGCTGCCTATCATGACATTGGCTAAAAATCTACAAAACTCAGAGCATCTGGTAACAGTTTGGCATGCTGAGAAATATCATTTATTATGTAAATATTAACAACACCAACAACAAAATGGAAGTTGTCGCCCTTAACTCTTACCAGAAAGACAAGTACTTAACTCTGACCAGAAGAACCTCATGATAAAGTAGAAGTGACCTCAGCATTTTTGCCTTAGTCTTTCTCACATTTTTACTCTCCTAACCCAGAAGGACAGATAGGAAAACTCTCCTGAGTGTAAGTCTCAACAAATAGAAGATAGAAGTCAATGGATAAATGGAGTTTTCTTGTCCTCCAGGGGGACAGTTCTGGTCTATTCCACATGATTTCTCAGAGCATTCATAGATGGATTGTCCCCAGTTGCTCATAGCACTAACCCACTCTTCTACACACATTCTATTGAGCTCTCTCTTTCTGGTCTCAATTCTCCTCTCTCACTGGGTGAACCCTGGGATCTTCTCTCAAATAAACCACCTGCACTCAAATACTCATCTTACATCTATTCTGGAGAGACCCACACTAAGATAAGTGGTTACCTTTGGAATTAATGATAACTGGACGGCAGTGCTGCTAATATTCTTGGTCTAACTCTGGGTAGTGTTAAATGAAATTGTTCAATTTATAAAAATGCACTGACTGTGCATGTATAATTTATTCACTTTTTGTTATAGTTGGTATAAATCAATAAATGGTTTTATACAAAGCAGTAAATGTACATTAAAATATATAATGAGAAATGTTCAATTCAAATAAAGATAAATAGTCACATTGGGTGATTTTTGATGTATTGCTTATGATATTAGAATAATAAAATTAACTAGCTTATAAAACTAGCAACCTTTTTCTTTAATTTGTCAGTTTGGTTTTTTTCCCCAAATTTCTGTGAATTAAAAAGAATATATATACACACACACATATCTACATATGTGTATATAAGTATATATTTATGTTTTTAAATTTAATTATTTAATCAAGTTAAATAATTAAAAATTGAATGAGCACACATATGACTCCAGTTATCTATGGATGAGAAATTAAAAAGCTATATGACTAAATTTTATATCCACGGTATTCATTTCAGGTCATATCAAATATTTAATACCAGCTATTCTTTGGGATTTGTTAGCATATCTTTTAAAACTTGCCTGCGGCAGTTACAAGAACGAATGTAAAAAGTGGTTTTGATTATCGTTTTAGATTGTCAACCTTGACAGTTTGGGTGGGATTTATAGGCGTGAAGAAAGAATACACAGACACACACCAGTGTACCTTTATTCTTTTCCTGGGAAAGATTCTCTCCCAAAATAACCAAAGAGCTTGTTATTTGTTAGAAGAATTACAGAGTGGAGCTCTTTGGGAATAACCTGGGCATGAGAGTCTGGAAACCCAAACCTACTAGTGATCAGTTTGGATCTATAGGCACATACTAAGAAATTATTTTAATCTGCTTTTTAGCAGAATTAAAACTCCATTTATTTTATTTTATAGTCACAATCAAGAAAAATATGATACTTTAAACTTTCATTTATTTTTGTATTACTCAGAAACGTAAGAAGAATTTAAATTCAAAAGTAGAAGGCAAAAACAAAATAGGTTAATATGTGGCTCACTGTTAAGGAAAAGGAAAACCAAGTCATTAATTTACTGCTTGGATATAATCAGAGGGTGAACTTTCTGCATCCACATGGTTTAGAGAGGCTACTCAGGGCTATTGTCCCCTCTAGGGAGGGACCTGAAAGAAGCAGAACTATGAACTTTCTGACTATAGAAATCCAGCAGTGTCCCTGAAAGAATGTGTGTATTCTCTTACCTAAGCCTAACCAAGCTTTTAATAATTCATTGTAACGGGGGTTCCAAAGGATTGGCTGTTGAAATGCCCATCTTGTTTTCAAGGGGTTCAGTTTCTGACTAAGCTCTTCTCTGCTCCGATGCTGAAGCATGAATAAAATATATTGGTAAGAGGATGATGGTGCCAGAGTAACAGAACTGAAGAATACTGCATTCAGGTTTTTCCTTAAACTTTTCCTTTCACAATTAGATTGGAAGCTGAATTTCAAGATTCTTTGTTACTAACACCCATGCATCATAACTGCTGAGGTGTATTATCATCCATCCTTACACTGAGTCTGCATATAGCTTTACCCTGAAATCCACATGTCTTTGTGAGGCATACATTTTTTTTTTCATTTAAGTCCTTTTATTACAGTGGTGCCAGCTACTGCTGCTGTCGTTAAATGCCTGTCAGCATTTCCATTATAAACCTTATTTTCAGGGGATTTATAACCTAGCCATTTTAATTCACATTCGGCTGAAAGTTGCCTTCAAAATTCTCAACATACAGTAGGTGCTGTTTTCTTTTATCACCAAATTTTATTTGAATCTATTTATCTGCCTGAGATTTAGCAATGTGTAAAACCATAACACTGAGTTGGAAGAAAAGTAGAGATGTTTTGGTGGATGTTTTCTAAAGTGAAGCTATACACATGCAAAGCTAGAAGACAGTTGCAAAAATTGTCAGACCTTTGAAAGCAAAAGTCTTAATGGAGATTTTGAAACCATTATTATTTGTGGTGCACTGATATTTTATACTCATAGTTTTTAAAATATATTTTACTGTTAACACCAATGCATACCATGAAAAAGTTATGGTCAATTCAGCATAGCATCCTATTCACTATTATAGGCTTATTGGCATCATGAAAAATAATATAAAGCAGTATCCCTTTTAGAGTAAAATAAAAAGTTTTAATGTGCAAATTTGACATCTAATTTTTTTTTTTTTTTTTTTTTTTGGAAATCCTACCTAGCTTTGTGTTTATTCTTTGTGAAGGAAACCATGCTTTAATTTTTTTTTCAAAAATATAAAATGGTTTTACATCATCTGACTTTAATTAAATTTATTGTTGGAATAAGCATATACTGGTCATTTGTTTAAAGCTCTTCATTGGGATATAATTGCTTTACACTGTTGTGCCAGTTTCTGCTGTACAACAAAGTGAATCAGCTGTATATATACACACATCCCCATATCCCATCCCTCCCATGACTCCTTCCCACCCTCCCTATCTCACCCCTCTAAGTCATCACCAGTCATCAAGTTGATCACCCTGTGGTCATTTTTAAACACTCTTAAAAACAATAATTCAGATTTGGAGTAAGCACAGAAAAAAAAAAAAGCAGATTACCTCAGGTCTTATTGCTGCTGAATACAATAAGAAAAGATAATAATAGGCATTCTAAACTTGTGAAGATTTTATAACAATGATTAAAACAGGTATGGCAAATAGTGCCCAGGATGAACACGGACAGCTAAATGACTAAAAAACATTTTTTTCGTGCAAATATACAAAATAGGCATAAAAATATTTGAGCTTCTCCATAGAATAAGAATAATATATTGAAGGGAAATAGATGTGAGGATATTGCCATGTTTGACTTTGTTACCATCTAGCATTTGCCCTATGTTTGGAACAGATTATATGCTTTACACCACTGCATTTCAGAATCATAGCAACTTTTTGACACAGGAATTATTATGTTCATTTCACATATGAAGAAACTGAGGCTAAGTAAATGAAAGTTGTTTGCCCAAAATCAGACAGAATGAGGTGACAGAGCCAAAACTTAACCCAGGCTAGCCTAATTCTTAAGCTTGTGACCCCTTGGCAAAAACGTATAGGAAGTGAATGCAAGAAAGTTATTCATTTTGCAAATGTGTGTGTGTGCCTCTAAAAGTGAAAGGAAAATACACTGAACTAGCCCTCCATGTCTCCATTTTTTCATGTCTATAACTCTTGGCTAAACACATACATGAGAGCATTCCGCATGAGTCAGGGAGCCAGCAATCTGCTGCCCAGAATCCCATTCTCTATTGTGCTTTACTTCCTAGACTGTGAGGCATGGAACATTCTTCTACTGATACCTTTATACAGAATTATTCTTTTCAATATCTATAATTTGCTTCTGGAATTTGAGATCCTCCCCACCCCCCATATATGTACAGATTTGGCACAGCCTTTGGTGATGATTCTTAAACATGATTTCAGGTTAAACCCAATAAAATGAGTTGCTGTCACCATTTTTCAAATCTGAGATCTACTTTTGGCCTTTTTAATGTGGGAACTGAATTTAATTGCAACATTGGGACCAGAACACTTAGCCTTCAAAGATTTTGACCATGCCTCTGAGTCTGTAGATTTTCAAAACTTGATCTTTCATGGTACCATATTTCTCTGTTAGACCTATGTCTCTGACTTACTACTTTAGATACAATATCCTTGTCTTGATTCTAGAATGGAATTCAATGAATGCTTCCGCTGTGATCTTTATTGAAAACTTTAGCTTTTAGAGTTTTTTGATCTGTTTCCTTTAGACCAAAAATTCCTTTCATGGTACAAAGCAGACTATGTTCTGTTAGGGCTTTTCTTGTTGGCATGTGCTTTAAGATTTTGTTCATTAGAATAATGTGAACATATATTAACAACTTCTACATAACCATTTTAAGAACACTAGTTGAGGTCAGAGCGTAATCAGATTTGTCCACCTTGTTTTGAAAGTGTTAAGTTTCGTACATGATCTCATCAAGTTGCTTCTAGGAAACCATCTCCATCACCCTCATTTTAAGACTTGAACTATTCAAACAATACACAACCAGGGACAGCCTTACTGTAAGACATCTTCAAATCTGCTAAGGCTTATACCTATGAGAATCAAAACTACTGTTGTAGAGAAACTATTTATTCTAAGTTTATTTTCATCTTTTCCTCTCTCCTCCTTTGCTCCTTGTCCCCGTCCCTCCTTGTTTTCCTGCTTACCAAATCATGGTGAGTTGAGGTACACCAAACTTCTCAGAGCTTTTAATTATATTTTTATCTCAATGAAAAAAATATGGTTATTACACTCTTAGGAAATAAATAAACCTCTCTTTTTGCCTGATATAATGTATTTTTTATGGTTTTATCAACTTTCTGTCATTCTAGCATTTTTCTTTTCTTCTTTTTTTTTTAAGAACTTTTATTGAGATACAGTTAACAGACAATAAACAGCATATATTTAGAGTGTACAATTTGGTATCCCAATCTCCCAATTGATTCCCCCCCAATCCTTTCCACTTTCCCCACTTGGTGTCCATGTGTTTGTTCTCTACATATGTGTCTCTATTTCTGCCTTGCATTTCCTCTTTCTTATGTAATGAGGTGCTCCTGTATTGAGTGCATATATATTTATAATTGTTATCTCCTCTTCTTGGATGGATCCCTAGATCTTTATGTAATGTCCTTTCTTGTCTCTTGTAACATTTTTTATTTTAAAGTCTATTTTATCTGATATGAGTATCGCTACTCCAGCTTTCTTTTGATTTTCATTTGCATGGAATATCTTTTTCCATCCCCTCACTTTCAGTCTGTATGTGTCCCTGGGTCTGAAGTGGGTCTCTTGTAGACAGCATATATATGGGTCTTGTTTTTGCATCCATTCAGCCAGTCTGTGTCTTTTGGTTGGTGCATTTCGTCCATTTACATTCAAGGTCATTATTGATGTGTATGTTCCTGTTACCATTTTCTTAATTGTTTTGTTTTTGTTTCTGTAGGTCCTTTTCTTCTCTTATGTTTCCCGCTTAGAGAAGTTCCTTTAGCATTTGTTGTAGGGCTGGTTTGGTGGTGCTGAATTCTCTTAGCTATTGCTTGTCTGTAAAGCTTTTCATTTCTCCATGGAATCTGAATGAGATCCTTGCTGGGTGGAGTATTCTCGGTTGTAGGTTCTTCCCTTTCATCACTTTAAATATATCGTGCCACTCCCTTCTGGCTTGCAGAATTTCTGCTGAGAACTCAGCTGTGAACCTTATGGGAGTTCCCTTGTATGTTATTTGTCGTTTTCCCTTGTTGCTTTTAATAACATTTCTCTGTCTTTAATTTTTGTCAATTTGACTATTATATGTCTTGGCATGTTTCTCCTTGGGTTTATCCTGCCTGGGACTCTCTGTGCTTTCTGCACTTGGGTAGCTATTTCCTTTCCCATATTAGGGAAGTTTTCAACTACAATCTCTTCCAGTATTTTCTCAGGTCCTTTCTCTCTCTCTTCTCCTTCTGGAACCCCTATAATGTGAATGTTGGTGCGTTTAACATTATCCCAGCGGTCTCTTAGGCTGTCTTCAGTACTTTTCATTCTTTTTTCCTGATTCTTTTCCGCATCAGTGATTATCACCATTCTGTCTTCCAGGTCACTTATTCGCCCTTCTGCCTCAGTTAATCTGCTATTGGTTCCTTCTAATGTATTGTTCATTTCAGTTATTGTGTTGCATATCTCTGTTTGTTTGTTCTTTAATTCTTCTAGGTCTTTGGTAAACTTTTCGATCTTTGCAGATCTTTACATCCAGTCTTTTTTCAAAGTCCTGGATCATCTTCACCATCATTATTCTGAATTCTTTTTCTGGAAGGGTGCCTATCTCCTCTTCATTGAGTTGTTTTTCTGGGTTTTTATCCTATCCCTTTATCTGGTACAAAGTCCTCTGCTTTTTCATTTTCTCTATGTTTCTGTGGCTGTGGTTTTCAGTTCCACAAGACGAAGTACTGTTGATACTGCTTTATACTGCTGTCTGCCCCCTTGTGGAGGAAGCTATCTAGGAGGCCTATGCATGCTTCCTGATGGGAGGGACTGATGGTGGGTAGGGCTGGGTGGGCAGAGCACAGTAAGACTTTAATCTGATTTGGTGGGCAGAGCTCAGTAAAACTTTAACCTGCTTGTCTGCTAATGGGGGGGGGGGGGGTGAGGGGTGGGCTGTGTTCACACCTTGTAGGTTTTTTGGCCTGAGGCTGCTTAGCACTGGAGCCCATAGGCTCTTTGGTGGGGCTGATGGCGGACTCTGGGAGGGCTCACACCAATGAGCACTTCTCAGAACCCCTGCTGCCAGTGCCCCTGTCTCCTCAGTGAGCCACAGCTGCCCCCACCTCTGCAGGCAACCCTCCAACACCAGCAGGTGTGTCTGGTTCAGTCTCCTATGGGGTCACTGCTCCTTCCCCCTGGGTCCTGGTGAGCACACTTTTTTGTGTGCCCTCCAAGAGTGGAGTCTCTGTTTCCCCCAGTCCTGTGGAGGCCCTGCAATCAAATCCCACTGGCTTTCAGGGTCTGATTCTCTGGGGATTCCTCCTCCTGTTGCTGGACTCCCAGGTTGGGAAGCCTGACGTGGGGCTCAGAACCCTCACTTTAGTGGGTGGACTTTTGCGGTATAACTGTTCTCCAGTTTGTGAGTCACCCACCCAGCATTTACGGGATTTGATTTTAATGCGATTGCACCCCTCCTACCATCTCATTGCGGCTTCTCCTTTTTGGTGAGTTCCAGTATCTTTTTGTGGATGATTGTTCAGCATTTAGTTGTAACTCCGGTTCTCTTGCAAAGGGAGTGAGCATACATCCTCCTATTCCGCCATCTTAATCCTCTATCATTCTAGTATTTTTCTTATGGAGTTGGGGATTCACATGAACTTCTACTTCTATAAATTTGAAAAATATTCCCCAAAATGAGGACAAAAGAACTTTTTGAAAAGCATATAAGAGAGAAATGGCTAAATAAATAAGACTACTTTCATAGGATTATGTAACATAAAAAGAATGGAAGATATTCCTGGTATATTCTTTAGAGGTAGAGCATGTTGCAGAATTATAACAGAAACTCATTTGGTTAAAGACACCCATACACAGACATGCAGAGACACAGACACACATCTCACTACATACCACACACACACACAGATGCAAACGTACACATAGACCCACTTAGTAGTTGTCTATAAGGGCTGAACTGGAGGAGTGTGATGTGAGGGCATTCGGCAGGGTGGTGATGCCTTTCTTTTTCTTTCTCACCTATGTTATACATGGACATGGTTTAAAGTGAAAATTTTCTGAGGCTTATAATTAAAAAACAAGCAGCCCTATACCCCTCCCCCTTCTGCCCTTTATCAGAGGTAATTTTTTAAAAATGTAATCTCTTAACATGCCACATTTAGCCATTTCTATTTCTCATAAAATACAATCATACTTCTAAATAATTTGATAACAATATCATTTCATGATTTTTCAGTTTAATATTAGGTATCAGGTTTTTTTTTTTTTTTACTGTGGACCTCTCTGACTGCACTTCATTCCTCCCATCTTTTCATTGTAATTACATCATACTTTTGTCTACATAAATATTCAGTCTTTTCATTGTCCTAACTTTGAGATCTGAGACCTAGGGCAGGAGACCATGTACTCTGCCAAGGAGAATTCTTTCATTTTTCTACTCCAAGACTGGTTCTAATAAAATAGGCAATGTTTACATCTGGCATCCTCTTATCTTCCTTTGAAGTTTGGTCTCCCAACATCAAGTGGCAATGTTTCCCAGTGACCACTGCCCTCCTGGGATGGTGCACCTCTTCAGCTCAGCTGGGAAATGCAGGGTGGAGAAGGCTCTAATGCCCAAAGTGCTCCAGAATATCGAGTTTAGTTCTTCCTGCTTCTCCCTTCTACCTCTGCCCTCCCTCCTCTTCCTCCTTTCCTCCACCCCTCCTCCATCCCGTATTCACTTTCTTCCCCCTTCCTCTCTCCCTCCTTCTCCTTCTTCTTCCTTCCTGATGCAACTATGACTGTAAAACCGTCAGTGAGGATTTTGTTAGTTAGATGTTGCGAGGAAGCAGCTTGATAAAGATTAGTTCATGCAAAGTTTGACTGAAATTTCCTCTACCGTAGAAGGTACATTTGCGTCTCTCAACAAGGATCCCTGTTAACTCAAGAAGACCTCTCACTGATTTGATTTGTGGTGGCATATTAAAAGTATCACTAAAGCCTCTGTGGGGAGGTGTGGAGATACATTGGGATAGAGAGGTATCTTAGACAAAATTCTTGTGGTTACAGTGAAGAAAGAAATTGTTTTGAGGAAATTATAAAAGCTTGTCAGTTCATGCAGTTCTGGGTGAATTCAGCAGTTTAATTATGTAATTAGGAGTCCAGCTATCTCAATGCAAATTGCAACCACAGTGAGATATCACCTCATATCCACTAGGATAGCTACTATCAAAACAAACAAACAAAACCAGAAAATAACAAGTGTGGGTGAGGATGTGGATAATTTGGAACCCTTGCACACTTTTAGTGGGATTGTAAAATTGTGCAACAGCTTGGAAAACAGTATTACAATTCCTCAAAAAATTACAATTAGAAGTATCATATGACCTAGCAATCCTACTTCTTGGGTATATGTCCAAAAAAATTAAAAGTAAGGTCTGTAAAAGATATCTATACTTCCACATTTATAGCAGCATTATTCACAATAGCCAAGAGGTAGAAACAACACAAATGTCCATTGATGCATGAATAGATAAGTAATATGTGGTATATACATACAATGGAATATTATTCAGCCTAAAAACAAAGGAAATCCTGTCACATGCTACAACACAGATAAATCTTGAGGACATTATATTAAGTGAATTAAGCCAATCACAGAAAGACCAAATACTGTGTGATTCCAGTTATATGAAGTACTTAGAACAGTCAAGTTCATATAAACAGAAAATAGAATGTTGGTTATCAGGGGCTGGTGAGAGGGGAAAGGGGGAATTGTTGTTTAATGGATATATAGTTGCAGTTTCCAAGATGAAAAAGTTCTGGAGATGTGTGAATATGTGTATTTATTTAACACTAATATATGAACAATGTGAATACTTAACACTACTAAACTGTACACTTAAAAATGGTTAACATGATATAGTTTATGTTATGTGCTTTTTATCACAATTTAAAACTTAAAAAGAAAATTTTTTTAAGAGTTTATCTCTTATTGACTTCAGTCTTATATGGATCTATAACATATAGTAACTGGATAGATACTATCCCTCCAATATATATGTTCCTTAAAACTCATTATTCTAGAAGAAAAGATAACATCTTTCCTTCTGGCTTATGGATACGTTCAAGATAAGAATTAATTGGAGAACCCTGAGACACACGACTAGGGAGGTGGAGTTGGGAGCACATGCAATACTTCCAAACCCCACAGAGCTGTATTACTATGGAATAGGGAGTGTAGTTCTTCCAAAGACAAAAATTGACTACAGAAGACTATCTTCAGGGAGACAATTCCATCCTGGCAAGAAATTTAACCAAAGCCTTGAGTCTTCTAAGCTGTCTTGAGTCTTCAAAGCTTTGATCATGCTTTTGATTGCCTTTTCCCAATTCTTCCTTTCCAAAATGGCAGATTTGTTAATGGTTCCTAATTCTGTCCTCTACTTCCAAGACAATTGAGCATTTATTCAACAAATCATTCTAAGTGCATATTTGTGTCAGACACTGTACTGAGAGCTAAGAATCAGGGATTTGGTGTTAAAAGTCATAGCCCTGGGAACTGTATTTTATTGCAGTGTAAAAACAAGTAAATTAATACCTACAGTACAACATCATTATAGGTTTTGATAGAGATGTGAGCAGAGAGGTATGAGGACACATAAGAGGGATGCTTCACTCAGCCAGGGAATGGAGAAATTGAAGATGATTGGGGAGGAAAGTTGAACAAGGACTATTTGAACTTAATCTTGAGGAGGAAGACTTATGTTAGAGTTCCAAAGCAGGTAAAATGGAGTTCAAAGGGGAAGTTTAAAATGAAGGGACATTTCAGGTAGTATGTGAAAGGCAAGGAAAGGTAAGAAAGCAAAGCATATTCAGATATCTTCAAACAGTTTAATATGGTTGGAACATGGAAAGGGTGGGAAGTGAGAGCCAGGAGATGGGATCCAGACCTTAGTCCAAGAAAAGCAACATAGATTTTATTTGGAAATTTATGATAATTCACTGAAAGCAGAAATCATAAGGAACACAAATTATAAATGGTTAATTTAGAAGTTTAGGAAAGTGACATAATCAGATTTCCAGTGTAGAAAATATCTGCTGTTCCATGGGAAAGGCTTTCATGGACAAGATAGTGAAACTTGACACGTGCTTCCTGATTCCAAGGATTGTTCTTTCTCCATTTTTGTAGGTACCTCTCCAGAACTTTTGGAAGTAACTGATAGTTTATCCTGGTGTCTTAGCTCAATTGAAAACAATGAAAAAGTAGCTAGTTCCCCTACCCTGATCCCCACTCCCCCAGCTCACCCAAGGTATTCCTAAGAATCCTCCAAAAGGTAAAATGGCTTTGTCATAACCACACTGAATCTCCTTGACTTCTGCACAGTTAATGTAAACAGCAATGTAAGCCTGAGTCCAGATTCAGATTCTAGTACTTCATCATACCTAGACTGGCTTCTAGAACGTACAGATAAGACCATGCTTGAAACATGGAGGTTTTAAAAACACTAACTCGTTCATAATTTAGTATTCCTCGATATATTTCTACCAGTCTTTTTATTTTTCTCTACATTATATGCTTTAATGACTTAAATTTACTTAAGAGTATGCTTCTCAGTACAGTTTCAAAAGCTTATTATTTGAACTTTTTTTTCAGTAATAAAAGCATTTCCTGGTCATTCTCCTGTGAACATACACATTAATATACACTTCAAATATTGAGTAAGAAGCCAGGTGGAAAATTTTCAGTAACATTTAACTTTGATAACTTAATATGTTATATTAAGAGACAGAGCTCTATTCAAACTAAAAGAATTATTCCATTGATCTGTAGACAGGTCAGGCTATTCATGAACCAAAATTCTGGTGAAAATTTTAAATTGATGGTCTTTATTTGATCTTTGAGAAGGTTTTGATTATTTAATATGTGGTGGGATTTATATGAGTTGATAACTTATTGGTTTTCAAACCTTAAATTGGTTACTTATTGAGCATGGTAGATATAATGTGTTTTTCATCAATATACTGTATCATAAATCTGCAATATTTTGCCATTTACTTTAAAATCAGCAAAGCAAGCAAAATACTTAGATATTAATTTATGTAGTCAGCATTGGTCTTCCAAACTGGTCAGAGACTGAATATATTATTCTGTTTGGAACTAAGTAAAATGTATATAAACTGAGACTCTATATTAAATTAGATCTTTGTTCCAGAGTTTCTAAAATAATGCTGTCAATAACATTTCCTGTGTGAGAATCAAGATTATCATGTGTGACTATCAAGAGTAGTGTAGCAATTAAACACAGAATTTGGTTTTGAACTTGTAATTTTAATATGGCAAATTCCATTGAAAATTCAATTATGAAAATACATATAAAAACATGGAACAAAAACATAAAGAAGCTGTGCTTTAGAAATCCATTATTTTAACATTTTTGGTTATTTTCCAAAATGTGGATTTACTCTAAGGTGAAAAAGTCTGGAGAGGTCTGTTCAAAGCCTCATATTAGCTACGAAAACAACGGAAAATTAACTGTCTCCTTAAATTGTTATCAGTGAGATCATTAGTTTTTGTGTTTTTTTAATTTTTGTTTTTATTTTTTATTTTTTTTTCAGGACAGAATACAATTACAAAAGTAGGCATGCTTTTTATTTATTTTGCTTTTGTCATTCAAGAGCTTGAATTTAGAATAAACTAAACTCATTCTGTGAAAAACTACATTTCTATTTCAAGTTAATATCTTCTATTTAAATAAATTATTTAATCAAGGGGTACCAGATTAAGAAATACTCTTGACAGTTCTACTTGATGTGCATAACCAATTGCATCAACATTCAGTAAGACAGGGATTCCTATTAAAGGGTTAACAGAGAGACATTGATGAATTCTGGCTTCATGAGTCTTATCTTCACTATATTGCAAATATAAGGAGGTAAAAGTAGGTCAAATAACTATGTTTTCTCTTATTAGTTACTCATTTCACTTTAATTCACAGTGAATTTCACATACTGTGAAATGTCAAAAGCAACCTTAGATTGTTTCCTGCAGTAATGATATAGTTAAGCAGCTCCTTTAAATAAATGTGTCAAGTTTCATTCATCTTAGATCCAGATGACATGAGAAAACTTCACATTCTCATGGGGAATGATGGGTGGAAGAAAAATTACTCATTCCAATTGCATGGATGGTAAACACAGATGAGAGTCAGAATCTTGGGTTTTAACTAAAATGGATTCCTATCATGAAAGAAGAGAAGTGGGTATAATAAAAAAACTCATAAAAGATCAAAAATTGAAATACTTTTAATAATCGTCAATGATTCCTATCCTAACCACAAGTAATTATTATAGTGTATGTATCCAATACCAATAATGTCAATGAGATTGAACCATGTTAATTTTCAAACAAGAAATTTGCAAGTTTCAAATTGCTATATGAAATGTAATTCTTTTCAAAAAAACCTGATTTCTGTACCTTAAATGACTTTCAAATTATAGTAGTACCTAGTAGTGATGAAACTGAAACCTCCAAATTATTAATTCATTATTGACCTCCTTTAAAGGGGTCCTTTTCCATATTTTTTAATCTCTCTGAAATTTGATCTTTGGAAGATTAGCAGGCAATACACTTGGGCCAGAAAGAGTGCTCTCTCCCAGAGATCGAAAGAACTTCATTCTATGTAAAATCATGAAGAACAGTGACTGGTATATCTGTAGGGTCCTGTTGTTAGGGAATAACTGATTGATTAGGAATTCGAACACCATAATACATTTGTCTCATGTTCCACTGACCAAACCTATTGTCTTCCTGTCTATGACCTCAGGCCCCAAAATGAGAGAGATTATAGTCATATGCCACTAAGATAGTTTGTAAAATGGCAAAGTGAAGAAACGTGCTCTGAATCCATTGCGATATTGTTTTATGTAGAAGGAGCTGTGGATGTTACCCAGAAAAATAAAGGTTAATTTATATATCAACATCCAATTCAAAATATCCACCCTAGACCAATTAGAAACATTTCTCCTACCTCCAGGGCTACCTTTGCACAGATCAGTGTGAAACTCTCAAAGAAGCCCCTATCTATTGTCTATCCATCAACCGCTTTCTTTCTCAGGAAGTAGACAATGTAAGTAGAAAGTGTTGCTCAGAATATCCTCAAGGTTACAAATTATTTAGCGAAGATAATAAGTAATGTCTCAGCTAAAGATGCAGACATGGCCGAAGAGCGAGACCTAAAAGAGATAATTCCATAGGCTTTAGAAAATTTTAATAGCAAAGATTTTGGTGCAAGAGACAAAATGCTGGCTACTTGAAATTTGACAGATTAATGCTAATAAAATTACCATAAGAGTGCTGAGTTTCATGCTTTCAAAAATGTGTAGTTCTAACACTAAACATTTAAAGTACTAGGAGTTTTTTTAAAACTGTCACTTTTGAAAGATTTTTCTGAAGTAAACTCAGTGGCATACTAAGCTTGCATCAACTCACAAGGGCCAACTGAAGTTTTTGGGACTTTTGGTTGTTTAAAATAATCATTTTAAAAAATCAAGTTACATGAACTTATAATTAGCAAACTATATTAAAATCAAAGGTAATAAATATTCACAACTTATTACTTCCAAATTACTTTACTGCATTTATTATGCTCTTGATATGATTTACAGCTATCATATCGGTATGGTAGAATTACTGTACATATTTCATGCTGCTGTGAATCTCCTTCTTATTCTTCATTCAGTGACACTACATCGGTGGCTAGAAAATGACCATGATGAGAGTAAGTACACCACAGAAATCAGTAAAACTATGAATAAGACTTTTAAAAAAATTCTTCTGAAGAGTCCATTTACCCACACACCACTGACTCTAAAGTCTACGGTGAAGCAGTCAACTGATGAGAGCTCTCTGTGTGGGAAGGGAGGGAGATGTCAAAGGGATAACTAACAGTCGTAGGGAGGAGTCTAAGCTTGCTACTGTAGTTTCTGAAACTTGAGAAAACACTACATTTAAATTGCTAAATACTTTTTTTTATCCATATTACAGATGAGCTGAGGGTTGGAAATAAAAGAGACAAAAATCCATGTAATTTCTCTAATTCTTTCCAAATATTTTAATGAATAGTAAATATTATAATATTTATGAATTTAAATTTACCACAATACTCTTCTGTTGGAGATATCAGATGTTCTATAAACATATCTACTGTTTATGGTTATAGTAATACTGGATTACCCCCAGGGCAGCAGAATTTGGTCTTATGTGGCCTTTTATGTACATTATAAAGGACTCAGCTATAAATCAAGATGGAAAATATGAGATTGTGGAAAGGTTTATAATTTTAAAAGTGAAAGGTTTCTTTAGCTCACAATGAGGCATATCCTTAGAGTGATATATTTCAATTTGATTCAATATGTGGCTTTAATCCATCACATATTGCTTGTACTACTCTTATTAGGATGCTGCTGTTTTAATGGCAAGTCTTAATTTGAAATTAATCTGGAGACTGAATAAAGCAAATTTAAGCACAAAAGCTAAACACATAGAGAGTAAATACCTTTTTTTATTTTTTTTCTTTATCCATGGGCATTACAGAATTAATTTATTTCCTGTGATAAGGTACATTTTTCTAGGGTGTAGATATGATTGTAATGGACTAAAATTGTTGATGTCAAGTGATTCAGACATAGTGTGTCTACGGAAATGGAAATATTTATGGGGATCATAATGTTCCTCCAAACAATAAAAAGCTTTGTTATATTTTTAAAATAAAATATTTACGGTTACAACATAAACCTGTACCATTTTTACCTTTTTATATAACTGAGAACATTAATAGTCTCTAAAACAAATTATACATTTCTATGTAAGAATTACATCCTGGAAGGTAATAATTGTGTTAGAATGTTTTGATCCTTTGTTTTTGTAATGTGATACTATAATTCACAATCTTCACCATTCATTAAGTGTATCTATCCCCAAGTTTTCAATAATGCTGACATAGTTCTGATTTTGTATCTAAGGGAAAATGTCGTCAACAGAACTTTGCTAGGAAAAAAGTCATCTCTAAGATAACACATATAAAATCAAGCGCCTTTCCTCTCTGCAAAATGTAACATTCTGTACAGTTAATGGTTTACACTCTTCTAATAGAGAAAAGTGGCATTTCACCTCCAAAAAAATGTATTTTTCTGTGACTAAATATTCTCCTTACTGAATGTAAAACATTTAATTTGAAATTTTTAAAAATCTAATTCATTACATGCAAAAAGTTGAGTTTCACAAAACAATGCTCATAATATCAAAAAAATGTTTATTTTTGACTGATGTGTCTATGCTTCAGAGAAGTATTAAAAATGTTTAATTATGAGTATGAGTTAGTTACACAGGTAGTCTGTGCAGAAAAGAGTTAATGCCTCTTCTGTTACTAATTTTTACATGTGAGGAGAAATGAAATAACTCATGTGACTGCTTCATGAATGAGGTATTTGTATTTTCTGACTTGTTAAAATAAAGTTTATATGCTATTCTAGTTTTATGAACTACCTTTGTATATACAGGGGTTAATATAAATAGGTAAGGAAAAAAGAAGAATCAACTTCATGGTACATGTATCACCATGTCTGGGAAAGTTGTATCCAGTAACACTTCGTAGCAAATTCGCTCAGGATGATTATTTAAATTCCCTTATATAACCTTTTCATATATAAAACAGACTTTGATTTTAAGCCACACAAATGTTTTTGAGATGGTACTGTGCTAATTGGCCAGTGGGTTTCCTTTTCTGATGATAAATGAAGAGGAAAGAATGAAAGAAATAAAGAAAGGGGATAGAAAGAGTTATGATGGAAAGAAAAAAATCTTTACTTTTAGTATAAAATCACTGTCTCTTTTCAACTTACATTAATATTGCATTTGTATGCACCATGCATACTATTTTAGCATTTATGTATATCATGATCACTAATGTCTGATAACACAGATTTTAGTTTGGTTTGGCTTCAAATTGTACCTCAGTGATTTTCTAAGAAACTAGGCAACATGCATACCTCTCTAGAAAAAAAAAAATCCAAGAGTTCTTAGTTGTACATTGAAAAGTTGATGTTAAGCCATCTTTACTAAATGCTATAGATGTTATTGGCTGTTATTATTTGGAACAAATAACAGCATATGAGATCCATTAAATCTACAATGAATACATTAAAAGACAATACAATTTTTGTTTAAAATGTATTTTAATGATCTGATAATTTTCCATTTGAAATTAGGGATTTCTGTGCATTGTACTATTTTTCTATAAGGGATCTTGCTAGAGATTATCAAAATACCACTGTATTTAGACATGTTCTTCTTATTCAGTAACACTTTGTCCACTGTTGGCATCACTTTTTTTTCTTAATGACTTAGAATTCAGACTCAGAATACTCCTGCTAATCTGAAATTAATAGAAAGGAAGTACAGAAAAAACACATGCCAGTCTTACAGAGAAATATTAATGTGGTGAAATATATTTACTTTGTTACCTAAAATGTGACAGTAGTCCCTTAATCTATAAGAATAATCTCTTCTGCTGTAGCAGCAAATAAAAAGAAAGATGCATATTATGGATTCTTTGAATATCAGCATATCACTCTGCTCTAATATATCATGCTTCATTGTGACACATTCCCCCATTTGTCACTTTATGTCATGTTACTGTATCTCAAAAGACACAGCATTGCCCAACCTTTTTTTTTTTTTTCAGTGTGGAAAATGGACACCAAATGTTTGACACTGAAAAACAGAACTATTTTAAAATCCAGGTAGTCATAGCCAAAGGCTATTTAAATGGATATTTCAAGGACTGGATACCAGGGAAAGAAGCTATTTAAATGTATATTTGTACAGGTTGAATATCCAGTAAAAACAAGTATTTCGCCTTCCTTGTGAGCATTTTATTCCTAAACAATGAAAACTCATTTCCTTCCTATTTGACTGAGCTCTACAAAAAAAATTATCTATTTCTGTTTTATATCAAAAAAGTTTTAATTTTTATCTGTATAAAAATTCTAAAAGTCAAACTGCCTTTATCAGCTCTTATATTTAATTATTTCAAGTTAATGTTCTAAAATTGTCCTTTGAAGAAATACATAAGCATATGCACATGTATTAAAAATTTAAGACTTCTTGTTAGAATTCAGGCAATAGGAGCTACAAGAAGTGCAGAGCTGTCAGCCATCTTGCTGATGCCGCCATTGAGAACTAGTAAATTTCTGTCAACATTCCAGATACATTTGACAGAATAAAATGGAAATGCTTAAGTAAATAGAAATTGTTATAATTCATGTGCTTTCCCATTTAATCCTATCTCATGCATCTTTTTGTACAGATTAAGATTTTCTAGCATCAGCGGTTATCTCAAAATAATTTGAAGCATTTTTTTAATAAACATTTATTTCCTTAATGGCTGCGTTGGGTCTTTGTTGCTGCATGTGGGCTTTTCTCTAGTTGCGGCAAGTGGGGGCTACGCTTCGTTGCGGTGTACGGGCTTCTCATGGCAGTGGCTTCTCTTGTTGCAGAGCACAGGCTCTAGGCTTTAGTAGTTGTGGCACTTGGGCTCAGTAGTTGTGGCTCACGGGCTCTAGAGCACAGGCTCAGTAGTTGTGGCACATGGGCTTAGTTGCTCTGCAGCATGTGGGATCTTCCCGGACCAGGGATTGAACCCGTTTCTCCTGCATCAGCAGGTGGATTCTTAACTGCTACGCCACCAGGGAAGTCCCTTGAAGCATATTTTGAACTTCAACTACGTTATTTAGTCTCTTGGAATTCTCTGTAACTATTCAGATGAGCATCAAGGAGAGCTCTCCGATTTCGTTCTCCCAGGCTAACCATGCACTAACAGTGTTGATAGCTGGCATTTAGTCCTCCCACTGTACCAAGCTTTGTGCTAAGGGCATTGCATAGATTAGTTTTATTATTTTATTATTTCAACCTCATAATATTATTGTGAGATCACTACCAGTATATTTTGCTGATGAGCACTTTGGCTCAGAGAGTTTATCAGAGGCTGATTTTGTAACCTGTGCTTAATGCATGCTGATCCCTTAGAAACATCATTGTACAATTTGCAATTTTTATTGTTTTGTTAGATAACATGGTATTTGTTAATACAGTATATTTAAGTTATGTTAATATAATAAATAATTGTACTAAATAAAGTATTAACCTATAAATGCATTAATTTTGTGTAAATTTAGAACAGAATATTTTTTGGTTTTCCTGAGTTTAATATCTACTGCAATAAGATATTTTGGTAAAATTGTCATAAAGAAAATTTCACTTGACTATAGATTTTGTAATGTTTACAATGTTCAGCTCTAAGTTATTCTTCTGTTTGAAAACCTTCAGTCCTCCCCATTGAACATAAGCTAGGCTCAAACTCTACCAGGATCTTTGTTTTATACATGAAAATATTTTCTCTGTTGCTTGTCTTTTTAAAAATGTATTTATTTATTTTTATGGAAGTGTAGTTTATTTACAATGTGGTGTTAGTTTCAGATGTACAGCAAAGTGATTCAGTCTTACATACATACATATCTATTTTTTTCAGGTTCTTTTCCCTTATAGGTTATTACAAATTATTGAGTATAGTTCCCTGTGCTATATAGTAGGTCCTTGTTGGTTATCTATTTTATATATAGTAGTGTGTATATGTTAATCCCAAACTCCTAATTTATCTCTCCCTGCCACCTTTCCCCTTTGGTAACCATCAGTTTGTTTTTGAAGACTGTGAGTCTGTTTCTGCTTTGTATATACATTCATTTGTATCTTTTTTTTTTTTTTAGATTCCACATTTAAGTGATATCATATGATATTTGTGTTTCTATGTCTGGCTTACTTCACTTAGTATGATAATCTCCAGGTCCATCCATGTTGCTGCAAATGGTATTATTTCATTCCTTTTTTATGGCAGAGTAATATTCCATTGTATAAATATACCACATCTTCTTTATCATTTCATCTGTCAATAAAAATTTATGTTGCTTCTATATCTTAGCTATTGTAAATAGTGCTACAATGAACATTGGAGTGCATGCATCTTTTTGAATTATAATTTTCTCTGGATATATGCCCAGGAGTGGGATTGCAGGATCATGTGATAGCTCTATTTTCAGCTTCTTAAGGAACCTCCATACTGTTCTCCATGGTAACTGTACCAATTTACATTCCCACCAACAGTGTAGGGAGTTTCCTTTTTCTCCACACCCTCTCCAGCATTTATTATTTGTAGACTTTTTTGATGATGGCCATTCTGACTGGTGTGAAGTCATACCTCATTGTAGTTTTGACTTGCATTTCACTAATAATTGACAATGTTGAGCATCTTTTCATGTGCCTTTTGGCCATCTATATGTCTTCTTCTGAGAAATGTTTATTTAGCTCTTCTGCCCACTTTTTGATTATGTAGTTTGCTTATTGATACTGAGCTCTGTATGAGCTGTTTTTGTATTTTGAAGGTTAATCCCTCATCAGTTGCATCATTTGAAAATATTTTCTCCCATTCTGTGGGTTGTCTTTTTGTTTTGTTTATGGTTTCCTTTGCTGTGCAAAAGCTTTTAAGTTTAGTTAGGTCCCATTTGTCTATTTTTGTTTTTATTTTCATTACTCCAAAAAGATATTACTGCAATTTATGTCAAAGAGTATTCTGCCTATGTTTTCCTCTAGGAGTTTTATAGTTTAGGTCTTTAGTCCATTTTGAGTTAATTTTTATGTATGGTGTTAGAGAGTGTTCTTCTTTCCTTTTTTTAAATGTAGCTGTCCAGTTTTGCCAGCACCACTTATTGAAGAGATTGCCTTTTCTCCATTGTATATTTTTGCCTCCTTTGTTGTGGATTAATTGACCATAGATATGAGGGTTTATTTCTGGGCTTTCTATCCTATTCAATTGATCTCTGTGTCTGTTTTCATACAGTACCATACTATTTTGATTACTGTAGCTTTGTAGTATAATGTGAAGTAAGGGAGCCTGATTCCTCTCGCTCCAGTTTTCTTTCTCAAGATTATGTTGACTATTTGGGGTCTTTTGTGTTTCCATACAAATTTTAAAATGTTTTATTCTTGTTCTGTGAAAAATGCCATTGGCTTGTCTTTTAATTATATGTTTATGTGCCATTGGTCTCTTGAATAGCTGAGCTTATTGGTATATTCTTGTTATTTTTGCTGTTCTGTACTTTGCCTCAGCAGCTTTCCCCTTCCCCAAGAATGTAAGCTTATGCTAATATATTTTGTTCTAGTAATACTGTACTTTTATTACTTCATATGTAGTTCTTTCATCTATATAAAAATTTATTGTGGGTATGAACTAAATATACAACTGTATATTTTTCCAAATGCCTCATCTTTTAAAAAATTAAGCCAAATGGCTAAATTAGATATTTTTGCACTACAGAATGAAGTCATTAAACACAATCATGATATTCATTTGCAAGCAAACTGAGACTCATGGGTCAATAAAATATAACTATCCCTTGTTTATTGCTTTCTATTTTTACAGTAGTTACTCTGATAGCATAAACTTCAAATGTTTCTTTTCCAGGGGAGATCTCGTTCCCTTAAGTGAATCTAGAATGTCATCTATACAAATTTCTAGCAAATATTAAGTCACTGTCATGCTCAAGTATCAGATAGGTATAAGAACCAGAGCCAATCCTAGACTATCACCTTCTGCAGACCAGAAAGACAAGGCTCCTTAGATTGAGGAGGTCATGGCAGCTGCTGGTGGAGACCATAGTAGCCTAGGGGATGAGCTTCTATACCTGGAATAAGGAAAGTGGAATATAAAATGTCAGAGATATCCAAGAAATAAGTGAACACAGATGTGCCTGACTCATGGCCAAATATAATATACTCAGGTGAGAATTTCATCACCACCTTTCTCTACCCATATTTATCCCTTAAGGATTGCTCCTGACCACCACTTCTTATTTGGGAATACATATTTTCTGGGTATAGAGCAAGCAGAAATAGCACCTTCTGACATGAATTCAAGGAGTTATTTCTAGATCCTTATGATTACTACAAGAAGATGAAAAGGAATAACTAGACTTGGGGCTTCTACGCACTTTTGTCTTGGAAAACAGATGTATAATCAGGGGATGGGAAAGGTAATAATATTTTTTGATGCTTACTGTATGCTAATTGCTTTCTATATTCTATCTTTTAAAAATTTTGACAGTAACTGTTCATGCAGGTGCTATTATACTCATTTTGGATAAAAGGAAACAGAGATTCAGAATAGCCACACAGCAGTAGAGTCAGGATTCTGGCCTAAGTGCTTCTAACTGCACAGCTTGAACTCTTTCTACTACTCTGCCTACCAACAGTGGAACGACTTCCATTCTCCACTGGCTCCTCCTTGATCACTCTCTATTTGCCTTCTACCTAAATGACAACAATCTAAATGACTCATTTTACTGAATTCACAAACAGCCCTTTCAAAAAGACATTACTCAGTAAAGAAGAAATGTTTGTACCCCTCAGCTCAGGTTTTGCATTGGATATTACACTGATTTATAGAGCAAAACTCTCCTGGTGGCAGCCTTCCTTAACAAAACCAATCCATCCTGAGAAGATGAGTCTGTTTCAACTCAAAATGCCAATGTCAAGCATTACATAGAGGATGGGAAAACTGGGGCAAAATTAAAAGGACTTTATCAGCACCACCAAGATTAGAATTCAGGATCCTTCAGTTCCTAGTAAAAAAGTCAATATCCTGAAAGCATGTACCTATCAAGATACCAAGCACCCTCTCAGTTTCTTTCCCTATTTGTAATAGTAAAGCAAAACCTCTCAGGTTCTTTAAAAACCCTACATAGTGTGTTTTATGGAAGCAAAATATCAGTGTCCTTTAGCTCAAGCAATAAAACTCAATTGCATATAGAAACTGGCTCTGTTTTTAAGTATTATTCATTGTCTAAACTACTGAGAAATGCTCAGTTCATTTTCTTCAGGCAAAGAACAGGTTAGTTTTGTTTTTTATGCTTTCCTTAGTATTCACTCATCAAACTTTCATAGGATCACAAACTGCTTAATTTATATTCAGAGGACTTGTTGTTCTAGATCTTCATATACCTCAAATGAAAACCAACACAAGTACATTTGGGAAGCTGAGTTTTAGGGAACACCTGATTTAATTTTTAAAGAAAAGAAACACATGGCAATTCTTTTTATGTCTTTTATTCATTCGTGTGTTTTATTTGCAAAGGGTAGAGTTAATAACAATTATCTGTGGGTCCTTATTTACATTGGTTCATACAAGACTCTTTCTTGCTTCATTCATTCATGCACTCCTTTTATCCCCATTTCCCATTCCCTTTCATGGGCAAACATTCACATGTGTTTTCACTTATAAACTTTCCTTTGTGTGTGTTAAATTTTTATTTAGCTATTTTTAAAGTTATATATTGATCTTGTTTTTACAGTGGTTTCTCTTACTTTGGGACTTATACACATGTTTACTTACTCATTAGTTTCTGAGATGTGCCAATATCTGTTTATCCTCCCAAACCAGATATTTACTTGGGTGTGCTGTCCTGTCCCATTGGTCTTCCTTCACCACTACATTCACAAAGTTCTTAATAATTTCTCAACTTTGATTCTAGGTTGTTATGGAGTCACTCTGGTTTTTCCTCTTCTTCTATTTAGGTTTTATTGTTTTTTTTTAAAAAAAGATAATAATACATTGTCACAAGGCATTTGGTTATCTTTACTTTCCATACACCTAGAAGTATCCTTCTGGATTTTTTGTTTTTTCTTCTTTTGAGCTCTTACCACATTAGCGTTTTTCAGATCAGTCTTTGTAGTCAATGCTAAAACTGTGAAGTCTTGTTTGTTTGTTTGCTTGTTTGTTTTACCAGAGACAATCTTCATTGACCTTTGGCTGTATGTAAAACCCAATTTCAAAGTTTCTTTTCCATTAATACTCTAAAAATGTGATTTCCTGTTCTTTTTGTATCCAGTGTTGCTCTAATAGAGTTGATGACATTCTGATTCAATTTTGCTTCAAATGTTATATACTGTCTCCTTTAATGTCCTGCTTTATTTTTGAGGTAGTTGTACTTCTCAGTTACATGGCTGTTTTGGCCTGTTTGTGTTCCTGACTACTTTGGGGAGAGGACAAGGGCCTAGTTTCCATCTCACAAGAACTTGAGGAGAGAGAGAAGGAATGAGTCCAGGAAGTAGAACTCCAGGTAGCACAGAACCTATTTTGATAACTCGTCTTTGTTGCCTGGCATCAGCTAATGCCACTAGTTGGGGATGGCTTTAAGGTCCTTAGTAGCAGTGCATTTACCTAGATTGTCATCATGCAGGCCTGAAAGCTTGGTGTGAGTATGAGGTACAGTGCAATTGGTCATACCACACCTACTTTTTCCTGCTCCTCACTGTCTCGAGGGCTTTTGAGCTGTACTATTATTATTCCCCCCTTTTATCCCCATATATGCTAAAAATTATCTAAATAAAAAGCAAGATAAGGACATTCCTTGTGAATCCCCAAACTGGATGCAAAGATTTATAGATATTATTTGATCCTGATTTAAATAAACTGTTTAAAAAAAAACGTAATTTATGAGATAATTTGAAATTTGAACACAAACTGGTTATAAGATTAAGGAATTGTTAATTTTAGGAATAATGATGGCATTATAGTTAAGTTAAATAAAAACTTTAGTTTTTAGAGATATTCATTGAAATGGTTAAAGATTAAATAATGTTAATGTGTTTCAAAATAATATTAGAGACAGAGATTGCAGTGTGGATGAAACAAGGTTGACCATGAGCTGAAAATTGCCAAAGGCTGGGAGAGGGCACATGGGGACTTATTTAACTTTTCTGTCAACTTTTGTTTATGTTTGAAAATTTTCATGTCATTTAAAAAAATTTTAAAAACTGGATATAGAAAATATCTTGGTATTTTCTTTTATTCTCAAGGTTTAATATGGATAAAAAGCAATGAAAAAATATTGATAAGTAAATAATGATAAGAATAAATCATTATTTCAAGATACATCCTTTCTAATCCTAAAATAAAACTTATATTCTCATTGCTTCAACAGTTTTTATTGAAATCCATCTCTGTTCCCAGCACTGACCTTAGATTAAACATTTATACTCATTCCAATAACAACAAATAACAATGAATAATGTAACTAAAGTTTACTATTCTAACATGGGGAAATCTAAAATATGAACGTGAGAGGTTTTAAAGATGTTATTGACTTTCTTCTCTCTTTTATTTTTCTTATCTATGTTTTGGAAATGTCAAAATTATTTCCTTGCTATCATCTAGAGAAGAGATCAATAGATTTTTTTCTGTAAAGGGCCACATTTTTTCTGTAAAGAGAGTAAATATTTCAGCTTTGTGGGCCATGTGGTCTCTGCTGCTACTACTTAGCTCTGCTGTTATTGGGTAAAAGCAGTCACAGATAGTACCTAAACAAATGATTATGTTCCATTAAAAGTTTATTTACAAAAGACAGACTGTGGGCCAGATTTGGCCTGCAGGCTATAATCTGCTTATTCCTGACCTAGAGATACCTTGATATGTTAGAATACATTGCTGAGGTAGAGAAAACTAGGATAAATAAATAATTACCTGTGTTGAATAACTGAGATTTGGTTCCCTGGAAAGATAGGTAGGTGGACTACAAAAAAAAAAGGTTAGGTATGTAATATATTACATACATTAAAAATGTTAACTGGGGCGGGGAGGGTGGGGGGGGACTCGAGGGGGGGGAGTCAAGGAAGAGAGGGAATACAGGGATATGTGTATAAAAAACAGATGATTGAACTTGGTGTACCCCCAAAAAAATAATAAATAAAAAAATGTTATATGTAACCTATATTTAAGTTATGAAGAAAAAATAGAAAGGTCATTCTCCCACCCCCAAATGAAGTAGGCAAAGACTAAACTAAGATTGCCCTTAATCCCATCCTATGTATTACCCTGTAAACATAGAAATGGACAATTTTAAACAGAATTTTCATATGCATTTTGAGTATGCAATGATGAATTTTTGCACCCACACATTACTGTCTAGGAAAACAAAAAGACACTTTATTGATCTAAAAGTATAATATATTTCCAGAACTGCTTTCCTTGGACACAGCAGGGTCTAGTCCAATATGTGTACAGCATTTTCATTATCCTTGCAAAATTGTAACTATAGAAAGACAATGTGATATTATTTTTATTATTGTTCATATTAATAGAATTGTTCATAATGAGTTGTTATTAATGATGTGATGTTATAAAAAGAACCCTTAATTATTAATGGCATTGATATGACATTATTAATTTTGATAGTAAAATGAACATTTCATTATTCCAGATGCAATTATATTGTTAGAGACAAGTTATTGCTAATAGATTATACTTTCTGCAGCCTTGTTTTAGCACACAGTAATTAGATGTAGGTTTATATTGCCGAATAAAAAACTGGCATTGGGATTTAATTTCAGGATAGTAGAGGATCAGAGCATTAACTTAGTGGAACGGAGCAGGTAAGAAGAATCACTGACCACATTTTGTTCAGCCCCTGTCCATTCTGCTGTGGATGACTTCTCAGTCATATACATGAAAGGAAAGCGTAAGTGACAGTACTAGTATGTAAAGATCTGGCTGGTGAAGGGTCTTCTGTCATGTCACATTTTCTACACAGTAAATCAACACAGAAGTCTCTCTTTTGTTCAGCATTGGTTATTAAGATGTGATATTATCCTGTGATTTATATCATGTTGTCACAATGCATTTCATTTTGCTTTGTTTCAATAATACAATGAAATCTTTCATAATTTCTTTCAATTTACCTCAGGAGTTGTTATATACTCCAGGCTTTTATTTCTTTATATTTTGCTCAGCCCTATTAATACAAGTGAAGAAAGTATATCCCTCCCTAATTGCTTATAGCCTGTACAGTGCAATACAGCATATTACCTCATTTTAGATAATTCTTTTGTAGTGCCATGATAGTCTAACACTTAAATGCTCTGCATAAAAGCAAATAGCTTTTCAAATTGCTTTATAATCTTGGTCAACTTCAACTGGTTATTCCCACACAACACTTTAGTCTTTGTCCCTTAACAACCATCCTGCACTTAAAAAATCCTCAGTCACAACTTGAAGGGCAGTTGAGCAGAAAAACTAATAGAAGGAATGAAATCTTCTTGGGCAAACCCTAGAGCAGATTTCCTAAGGCCTCTCTTGCCCTCTTCATGCCTCCATCCCCTCTTGATCTCAGCACATATAAACACATTTACTTGCACCTGTAATGCTCTGATGCCTGGGGTTCAAGAAATCAGATGATCATTGACTTGAGACAATTAAGGCAGGTTGAATTTTTCTGTGTACTTGGAAGTACTTCTTTTAAGTAGTGTTTGAAGACTTGCCTTTTTGTGTGTGTGGGTTAGTACTCACCAGAAACTTATGAGAAGGAATTAAATACAATTGCCAAGAAATTGCAATAGAGTTTTGTGTAAGAAAACCTTGAAATTCCTGCACATCTTAGTCTCAAGATAAAAGTATCACTATGAAATTTAATGATTTATTTTCAGGATAAAAGCATCACTATTGAGTTTGATGATTTTAAAAATTTGCTTTAAAAATAGAATAAAAGGAAAATGAAGAAAAGAAGCATTACTGTATCTTCCTCATAAAACAATGGTAACATCTGTATAAAAAGTTTAGCATAAACAGTTTGAGATAATATTTAAGCCATTCTCGAGGGGCAAGCAATTATCTAACCAGGAAATCTTATACCATGGGTATTATCAAGTATTTAATCAGAAAGAAGACCATTGTCCAGAGGTAGCTGTTAAAAGTACTTTGAGTATCTTTATCTTTCATGAAGACCAGAGGCTTTGCTAATTTGTGTAGAGGCTAAAGGAGAAATGTGTTTTCACTGGTGATACTGGTGGTTTATTAATTAGAGTAAAGGGTCTTATAAATTATATTGGTAAAATTAGTGTTATTCAATATAAATGCATTCTCTAGAATATTATAGACCCTTCTCCGTCCTTGTGTGGACAAACTGTCGAAGTAGGGGTCCTTGCTTTTGCCTTTATGAATGCAATATGGGCTTCTCTTTAAGTTTTCTTGTGTGCTGCTTGGTCAGAGGACTTTTGTTCCTCTGACTCTGACAAATGGTTAGCTACATTCCACTGCTAGAAGTGTAGTGCACTTGCCTTAGTAAAGTTTTTATGCAAGGGTTTTCCAGAGCTTCAGAGATGATGGGGATGTCAGACCTGTTGAACTGACTATATGACTGTTTCTTATTAGTAAAGATCTGTGTATGTTACTATTGTTATAAGCCTGGTAGCAAGTCGTGGGAAGTAGCTAACCTTAACCCTTCACTTATTTTGGTCTCTCTGTGGCTTCCAAGATGTACTAAAAAGAACATAAGTTCGTGTAACCAAATTAGTTCAGATCAGTCCACAACAAAGTGGGAAAATAAAATGCAAAATAATCTAGAATTTGTTATATCTGGAGTTCATAAGATGTTAATTTTCATCTTTTCCACTTACCTTTTAGGATGGAATGGTTTTATCCTGGAAGTCTGGTTTATACTTTTCCACTGACCCTTCCCCTCAGCTGACATAATGGAGTTTTCCTCAGTGCCCTTTGGTCTGCTCTTGGGGCACAGCTATACTAATGGATTCAATTGGTTGGAGGTCAGGAGTCTTGTAATTTGTGTTCTCCTGAGGGGAAAAGAGAAAGTCTGGCTTTATTATAACAAAAAGGTAGAGTTATCTAATAAACATCATTGTGCTTGGGAAGCTGTAATTATGGTTACATAATTATTTAATTTAAGTCCCTACATCTGTGTTTCCTATATCATATAATCAAAAATGCATACTTATTTTACATTACTGTTGGACTGTATTTCCCAAGTGATTTACATTCATAAATTAGCTTCTGTGTGTGAGAGTTTGATGTGAAATGAGGGTAGTGATGGTCTTCCCTCACTTCCACAGGGAAGGTTAAAAAATAATATATTCCAAAGGTTAAAAAAATAATATATTTTTATATCATCAGTTTTTCCCTGATTGATTCTTCATCTAGATTTCCATTTGCACAATTTCATTCACTACTAAACTAGATAAAATTATTTGAGTATTACATAACACCTCTGCAACTACAAACAAGTAATTATAAAATTATGAAATTGTCTATTTTTATTGTGAATCAATTTCTCAACCTGGTAAATAGTTTGTATATTCCCAAGAGCCACCATCATTTTTACCAGAGTTGGAGAGGATAACTTGCCCAGAGCCACTTTGGGTCCAACCTGAGGTTAGAAGTTTTAACATTTCCTATAAACAGAAAAAAAATTCTAAAAGCTCAACTGAAAATGGTCAAAAGATATGAATACAAAATTGACAAAAAAAAAATTGCAAATGGCCCTTTATCATATGCAAAGATGCTCATCCTATAATAAAAGAAACAAATTAAAACTACACAAAGTTATCATTTCTCACTTATCAGATTGCCAAAAATAATAAAAGTTTTACAATATGCTCTGTCAACTAAACCATGGAGAAGTGAGCACTCACACACTACTGGTGGGAAGATGAAATAGCATAACACCTGTGGGGAATGTGGCAATTGCATCTGTACTATGCTATGACCTAGAAATATTTCTTCTAGGAATTTATCCTGAAGTTTCATTGGGAAAATATGAACTCTTATATACAGAAGCTATTTGTTGTGACATCATTTACAATAACAAAAGGCTAGAAGCATTCCACATGCCCATCCATGGGAAATTCATTGAGTACACAATGGTACTACATGGTGATATCGTAGCAAAAATAAGAAACAAGGAAGATCATTATATACTGACATGGAATGATCTCCAGGATGAATTGTTAAGGGAAATGCAAGATATAAAACATTTTATAGTATGCTATATTTTGTGTAAGAAAGTGGAAGACAAGGTGAAAAAGAGGTAAAAGGGGTAGAGACGGAAGCCAACATCTGTGACATTAAAATAGTGTTTTATTGGCTCCTCTGTCATGAGGAATAATCTAATGGGAATCTAAGAGGACCAGCAAAGATATGTTCAACTACATTTGCTAGACTTGCTATTAATTATAACAATGATCTTGTTATTTTGAAACAGATAGATGATGATAGATAGAGATGATAGATATAGATAGATGTTAGCTAGGGCAAGTGAACAATTATGTTACTATCATTGGGAATCAAACTTTCTGAGTAACAGAAAATACACAAAGTTATAAAATCAAAGAGGTTAGCTAAAAACAGTGGTGAACTCCTGGCTTGTATCTATCTTTTGGAAAACAATATATTTTGTAGCTTTGTTTAAGAAAAGGGCCTAGGAACAATGAAAAATCTATATAAAGCACCCATCGTGGCTAGGGTAAGGAACCAGGGCTCCTTGGAAAGTGACTAATTCCACGTTTTCGTCAGGCAATACAGAAACTAATCTTATTCCAGAAAGTAAAATTGTACTCAAAGACTAAAGGACACAAAAGCCTCTTGAAGAGGTTCCCTCTGGCCTAATATGAAACAAAGCAAGTAAAGATAAACATATCAAATACATTAAAATACATGAATTCATAATGTATAAAAACATTAAAAGAAACCTCTTTGGTATCCGTTAATAGCACATGAATATATTCTCTTAATTTTTATAACTAAAGAAAAAGAGTTAAGCATTTGACCTATCTTTCTTCTACGCACTATAATCCAAGTTAGCCTAATAGTCAATGTGGGAAAGTTCTTTGTTATGAAAATAATTCCAGCTAATAAATGCAGAAAGAAAGATGACTGGAAATTTATTTTTGATCCTTAATGAAATAATGGTGGTAGGTCTTGATGGCCAATGAAAGCTAAATTCATTAGGTGAAAAATTAATGGGGGACTTGGTAATGGTTAAAAACCCCTGAACCCACTGCCCAATCTTGTCATCACTAAAAATGGGAAATCTAGGTATTATGTAACTCATAACAGGATATGATAGAACACACACAGCATCACTTATTCTTTTCCTTTCCCTTCAAATTACACTTGAATTTATTCAGGTCTCTAAATCTCACTACAACTTTATTGGAATTAAGAGTTAGAGAAGAATTTAATAACCTTTTCTTCATTATATCCCCACTAAGGAGAGCTTTGAGGCATTTTTTTCCTAATTGTCCCACCCATAAAATGTTAATACTCTCCATGAACTGTACATATGCCTTTGCACCATGGCCCCTTGGACTTCTCCCCTGTGGGCATATATCACCCCCACTGAGAATGCTTGAGTTAGAGAAACAAGTTAAATGACATCACAAGAAGGTAACCAACCAAATATTTAATGTGAAACTTTTTCTTTTCACCCAAGAAATCAATAAAATTAAAACCAAAGGGGGAAGGGCACTGATAAAAAATAACAAGACTTACGGAACATAACATTGAAAGTAATGTATGGCTGTATAAAACAGCATTTTTTTTTTAAATTAAAGAAATAACTTTATTTTTTATTTATTTTTTTTTAGGGTTTTTTTTTTGAGCTCTTTATTGGAGTATGATTGCTTTACACTGTTGTGCCAAGTTTCTGCTGTACAACAAAGTGAATCAGCTGTATTTATACATGTATCTCCATATCCCATCCCTCCCGCGACTCCTTCCCAGCCTCCCTATCCCACCTCTCTAAGTCATCACCAGTCATCAAGTTGATCTCCCTGTGTTATGCCGCAACTTCCCACTAGCTATCTATTTTACACTGGGTAGTGTATATATGTCAATGCTACTCTCTTACTTTGTCCCAGCTTCCCCTTTGCCCTCCCCTACCATGTCCTCAAGTCCGTTCTCTACATCTGCATCTTTATTCTTGCCCTGCCACTGGGTTATCAGTACCAATTTTTTAGATTCCATATATGCATTAGCATGTGGTATTTGTTTTTCTCTTTCTGGCTTACTTCACTCTGTATGATAGACTCTAGGTTCATCCACCTCCCTATAAATAACTCAATTTCATTCCTTCTTATGGCTGAGTAATATTCCCTTGTTTATATGTGCCACATCTTCCTTATCCATTTGTCTGTTGATGGGCATTTAGGTTGCTTCCACATCCTGGCTATTGCACATAGTGCTACAATGAACATTGTGGTACATGTATCTTTTTGGATTATGGTTTTATCAGAGTATATGCCCAATAGTAGGATCGCTGGGTCATATGGTAGTTCTATTTCTAGTTTTTAAGGAACCTCCATACTGTTCTCCATAGTGGCTATACCAATTTACATTCCCACCAACAATGCAGGAGGGTTTCCTTTTCTCCGCACCCTCTCCAGCATTTGTTGTTTCTAGATTTTGTGATGATGGCCATTCTGACCAGTGTGAGGTGATACCTCATTGTGGCGTTCACTTGCATTTCTCTAATGATTAGTGATGCTGAGCATCTTTCACGTGTTTGTCAGCCATTGGCATGTCTTCTTTGGAGAAATGTCTATTTAGGTCTTTTGCTCAATTTTGGATTGGGTTGTTTGCTTTTTTGATATTGACCTGGATAAGGTGCTTATATATTTTGGAGATTAATCCTTTGTTGGCAAATATTTTCTCCCATTTTGAGGATTGTCTTGTTGTCTTGTTTATGATTTCTTTTGCTGTGCAACAGCTTTTAAGTTTCATTAGGTCCCATTTGTCTATTTTTGTTTTTATTTCTATTATTCTAGGAGATGGGTCAAAAAGGATCTTGCTTTGATGTATATCATAGAGTGTTCTGCCTGTGTTTTCCTCTAAGAGTTTTATGCTGTCTGGCCTTACATTTAGGTCTTTAATCCATTTTGAGTTTATTTTTGTGTGTGGTGTTAGGAAGGGTTCTAATTTCATTCTTTTACATGTAGCTGTCCAATTTTCCCAGCACCACTTATTGAAGAGGCTGTCTTTTTTCCATTGTATATTCTTGCCTCCTTTGTCAAAGATAAGGTTCTCATATGTGCGTGGGTTTATCTCTGGGCTCTCTATTCTGTTCCGTTGATCTATATTTCTGTTTTTGTGCCAGTACGACACTGTCTTGATCACTGTAGGCCTGTACTATACTTTGAAGTCAGGGAGCCTGATTCCTCCAGCTCCATCTTTCCTTCTCAAGTTTGCTTTGGCTATGTGGAGTCTTTTGCGTTTCCATACAAATCATAAAATTTCTTGTTCTAGTTCTGTGAAAAATGCCATTAGTAATTTGATTGGGATTGCATTCAATCTGTAAATTGCTTTGGGTAGCATAGTCATTTTCACAATGTTGATTCTTCCAATCCAAGAACATGGTATGTCCTTCCATCTGTTTGTATTGTCTTTGATTTCTTTCATCAGTGTCTTATAGTTTTCTGCTCACAGGTCTTTTGCCTCCTTATGCAGATTTATTCCTAGGTATTTTATTCTTTTTGTTGCAATGGTGAATGGGAATGTTAAAAGTAGCATTTTGTAGTCACGATTCGAACAAATCAACTGTGAACAGATTTCTGTGACAATTAGGGAAATTTAAATATGGACTGAGTATTAAATGATATTAAGAAATTATTGTCATTTTTGTGAGATGTGACCATGGTGTGATAGATTAGAAAAAAATGTGTCCTCATTGGTAGAGATGCATACTGGAGTGTTTATAGGTAAAATGACAGGATGTTTGAGATTTGCTTTAATGAACTCCAGAAAAAGAAGTAGGATGGAGTGTAAATGAAACAAAATTGCAAAAATATTGGTATTGCTTTGAAACTAGGATGATGAGTAAATGAGGGGTCATTAAAATTTTCTATTCTTATGCGTATACTGGAAAATTTCCATAAAAATGTTTTTTAAAAATGCAGCATTTAAGCATTTTATATTTTATTATATAATCCAATAACAACGAGTTGCTTAAGCTATGGGAGAATTATGCCAGCAAGAAAAATTTGGTCTACCTGATTAAAAAATAACAAAAAAAATCTTTTCACATGGTGCAGAAATAAAATGTATAAAAATTACCCATCTTGGCAATAATATTCATGGGACTAATAGAATTCCACAGATAAAAATATGTTTGCTTGTTTGTTTTTTTCATTCATGGTCAAATGGACATGCTAGTTTACTATTTGTGGATTCCAAAAGAGTGGCCTGTCATAACTATGCTTGTGTAGCCTCCTTCCCCTACATCAGTTTTCTCTTTGTTTTAAATGTGTTTTTGGTGGGGAAAAATATCAAACTGAAAAAATGGAAATTGTGATGTGTCTAAAGTTTGGCTGGGAAGTGCTGTGGCCTCAGGTCAAAATAGCTAGGCAAATATGACTTTCCTTTACTATTGATAGACTAGTTGGCAGTGAAAATATTCCACTCATTTCAAACATATTGGTCTGTGTGTTGGATGCCAACAAAAAAGAATTTGAGTATTCTTATGATAAAATAAATGTGTTGCTAACATGTATGATAAGCATAAATTTTTGATTCAATAAAAATTCTCAAGAGAATTGATGTTTGGCATAATACAATTTCTCAGTAGAATTAATATTTGTCACGGGTCAGTGTAATTTAATGCCCAGTCTTTGTTCCAAAATTGAAACAAGAACAATTGCATTTTTTTTCTTTTGCATGCAATAATTTTTTTTGTCATTTTTTATTTCAAAAGAACAGTAAATATCATTAAAAGGAATGACCCCTTTTAGGTGCTTATTATTGTTGATGGTAGTGTTACCATTTTTCAGCAATTAATTTTTAGCTACTCTGGACTCCTGAGCTGAGCTGTCAGCACAGCCATTTCGCACTAGGAACTCTGGTCTGAAGTGCTGGGTGAGAGGCCTGCAGACACAGCACCCTATGAGCAAGAGCCACAGAGAAAAAGATGCTGTCATATTGCTGTCTAACATGACCATCGAGGTTAAGGAGACCTAGAGTCCACCATCAAGATATACCTGACAAGACATGCTAATGGGAGATCTTTAATGAGGGAAAATTATGTCAGATGGAAAGCTGAATCTACAGGAAAGAATGAAGAAAACTGGAAATGGGAGAAGAATCAAGATGGCGGAGTAGGAGGACGTGCGCTCACTCCCTCTTGCAAGAGCACCGGAATTACAACTAACTGTTGAACAACCACAGACAGAAAGACACTGGAACTCACCACCCCACATCCAGAGACAAAGGAGAAGCCACAATGAGATGGTAGGAGGGGCGCAATTGCGTTAAAATCAAATCCCGTAAATGCTGGGTGGGTGACTCACAAACTGGAGAACAGTTATACTGCACAAGTCCTGAGGGTTCTGAGCCCCATATCAGGCTTCCTAACCTGAGTGTCCAGCAACAGGAGGAGGAATCCCCAGAGAATCAGACTTTGAAAGCCAGCGGGATTTGACTGCAGGACCTCCACAGGACTGGGGGAAATGGAGACTGCACTCTTGGAGGGCACACAAAGCAGTGTGCTCACCAGGACCCAGGGGGAAGGAGCAGTGACCCCATAGGAGACTGAACCAGACCTACCTGCTGGTGTTGGAGGGTTGCCTGCAGAGGTGGGGGACAGCTGTGGCTCACAGAGGAGACAGGGGCACTGGCAGAAGGGGTTCTGAGAAGTGCTCTTTGGTGTGAGCCCTCCCACAGTCCACCATTAGCTCCAACAAAGAGCCTGTAAGCTCCAGTGCTGGGTCGCCTCAGGCCAAAAGACCACCAGGGTGGGAACACAGCCCCACCCATTGGCAGACAAGCAGAATAAAGTTTCACTGAGCTCCACCCACCAAATCGGATTAAAATTTTGCTGAGCTCCACCCACCCAGCCCAACCCACCATCAGTCCCTCCCATCAGGAAGCACCCACAAGCCTCCTAGACAGCTTCCACCACAAGAGGGCAGACAGCAGAATCAAGCAGTAGCAGCAGTATTTCAACTTGTGAAACTGGAAATCACAGCCACAGAAAGACAGAGAAAATGAAAAGGCAAAAGACTTTGTACCAGATGAAGGGACAGGATAAAACACCAGAAAAACAACTAAATGAAGAGGAGATAGGCACCCTTCCAGAAAAAGAATTCAGAATAATGATGGTGAAGATGATCCAGGACTTTGAAAAAAGACTGGATGCAAAGACTGAAAAGTTGCAAGAAAAGTTTACCAAAGACCTAGAAGAATTAAAGAACAAACAAACAGAGATATGCAACACAGTAACTGAAATGAAAAATACACTGGAAGGAACCAATAGCAGATTAACTGAGGCAGAAGGATGAATAAGTGACCTGGAAGACAGAATGGTGATAATCACTGATGTGGAAAAGAATAAAGAAAAAAGAATGAAAAGAACTGAAGACAGCCTAAGAGACCTCTGGGACAATGTTAAACACACCAACATTCTCATTATAGGGGTCCCAGAAGGAGAAGAGAGAGGGAAAGACCTGAGAAAATACTGGAAGAGATTATAGTTGAAAACTTCCCTAACATGGGAAAGGAAATAGCTACCCAAGTGCAGAAAGCACAGAGAGTCCCAGGCAGGATAAACCCAAGGAGAAACATGCCAAGACATATAGTAATCAAATTGACAAAAATTAAAGACAGGGAAATGTTATTAAAAGCAACAAGGGAAAAACGACAAATAACATACAAGGGAACTCCCATAAGGTTCACAGCTGAGTTCTCAGCAGAAACTCTACAAGCCAGAAGGGAGTGGCACGATATATTTAAAGTGATGAAAGGGAAGAACCTACAACCTAGAATACTCCACCCAGCAAGGATCTCATTCAGATTCGACGGAGAAATGAAAAGCTTTACAGACAAGCAACAGCTAAGAGAATTCAGCACCACCAAACCAGCCCTACAACAAATGCTAAAGGAACTTCTCTAAGTGGGAAACATAAGAGAAGAAAAGGACCTACAGAAGCAAAAACAAATCAAAATGCCTATCATATTTCTCTGGGTAAGGAGAGAATTATAATATCTCAGAACTGGAAAGAAATTTAAATAATGTCTATTATAAGGACTTTTGAGGCCAGAACTAGGTCCTACCTAAGTTCATTTATTCACTCGACCATTCATTCATTTGAGAACTCATTCATTTATTCAGTCAACAAATCTAAGATGAAGACCTAGAGATGGAACTCCTGATGCTTTTCTGTTCTTGTAATCTGACTAGACCCTTCTACTAAGAAGAGAAAATTAATGCTCTTGGCCAAGCTGATTTGAATCAATAGTCTTTCTTATGACAACTTAGGGAGTAGCAGAGGGCCATAAAAGGCAAGTGGCCCATGATACACCTGTTAGAATGACCCAGATTGAAACACCGACAATATCAAATGCTGCAGAGGATGACAAAAGGAGCTCTCATTCATTGCTGGTGAGTACAGCCACTTTGGAAGACAGTTTGGTGGTTTCTTACAAAACTAATCATATTCTTACTATACAATCCTGCAGTCTCCCTCCTTGCTATTTACCCAAAAGAGCTGAAAACTTATATCCACACAAAAACTTGCATACAGATGTTTACAGCAGTTTTAGTCTAATTGCCTAAACTTGGAATCAACCAAGATGCCCTTTAGTAGGTGAATGGATAAATAAATTGGTGATGCTTCCAGATAATGGGATATTGCTCAGCACTAAATTGAAATGAGCTACTAAGCCATGAAAAGATTGGAGGAAACTTAAATGTATATTACTAAGTGAAAGAAGCCTCTGAAAACGCTACGTACTATGTGATTTTAACTAGATGACATTCTGGAAAAGGCAAAACTATGGAGACAGTAAAAAGATCAGTGGTTGTTAGGGGTAGAGGTAGGCGTGAGATGAATAGGTGGAGCACAGAGGAGTTTCAGGGAAGTTAAACTGCTCTGTGTCATATTATGATGATGGATACATGCCATTATACATTTGTCCAAATCTATAGAGTATGCAACACCAAGAGTGAACTCTAATGTAAACTATGGACCTTGGTGATAGTAAAGTGTCAATGTAGGTTTATTAATTGAACAAATGCACACTCTGCTGGGGAACGTTGATGATGGAGGAAGCTGTGCGTGTGTAGGAGGAGGGAGTATATGGGAGATCTCTGTGCTTTCTGTTCAACTTTGCTGTGAACCAAAAAGTGCTCTAAAAAATAGTCTATTAAAACAACAGCAACAAAAAAAAGCAAATGGCCTCTGTTCATGCTGGTATGCCTAGAGTTCCTTGGCTACCACTGGCACAGGGAGGTCTTATTGTCAAGAGAAGTAAAGAAAACTACTGTTAATTGATGTTCAGGGGGTGGGGCAGTCCAAGAAAGCAGAGCACCAGAGAACATTGGCTGCTGGAATAGGCAGAGACCCAAACTCTTATGTTTATTGATCAGTCACCTGAGAGCAGGTCTCTGGTAGTGGAAGTGATGGCAAGAGGGGAGGTGCTTTAGAAGCATTGATCTTTGGCAATGTAGGTCCAGAAAGCAGAGTCATCATACAAGCCTAGAAAAGATCAATATTTAGGCATGTTCTGTTGAATGTCATTAACTCCAAGGATGAATTATGAAAAAAAAAACCAGGCAGGCAAAACAAGTTACTTGTAAAGGAAGAAAAATCATGTCCACACTAAGCTTGTTCACAGTGTTAGATGACAAAAGACAATAGAGTAATATCTTCAGAGTTTAAGGTGTAAAAGTTTGTACACAAATGATCTATATCCAGTGAAGTTGTCATTCATGTATGAAGGTGATAGAAATATATTGTCAATGAAACGACATGCTATTCTACTGGGTGAGGAGTAATTATGAGTATAGAGAATCAGAATACTATAAATAAAAATATCAATTTTATAAATATATATCAAATTTTATGTCCCACAGCCACTATGCCCAGCCATCCTGCTTCAAGGTCTTCTACCTCCCTGTCATATACAGTCATATATTGCTAGAATAGGGCCAAAGTCCTAATCTTTCTCCCTGTTTGTTTTCAGATAAGGGAGGGCTCTCTCTCTCTAAGTCTCTTTCAGGGTAAGGTTGCCAGTTTTAACAACAACAAAAATTAAAAGATGCTCAGGTATACTTGAATTTCAAGTAAATAACACGTGGTTTTAAATTTAAGTATATCCCATGCTATATTTGGGACATACTTATACTAAAAAAATACTTGTTGCTTATTTGAAATTTAAATTTAAGTGAGTTTTCTGTATTTTATCTGCACACTCTATTTCAGGAGAAGTCTCTCGCTCTCTCTGTTCCAACCCTACTGTTTTTCCAGGATACTTAGCAAAACTGACTTCAGCTTTTGAAACTAAAAGTGAATAGTGAGGAAATAGTTTGCAGGCAAATTCTGCTTTCACTGAACCCTGAAGTAGTAAGCACAGAGTCCTATTTCATGGCTAATAGGGGAAGGAAAAAGGGGAAAACCCAGGTGAAAACTTAAATTAATATCTCAAAAGACATACTTTCTCATAACCTTGACTTTCTTATTGTGGGAAATTGTCTATGTAAAAAATATAATGCTTGGGGAGAAAAAGTCCTCCAAATTTTGTCCTTCAGTGACTACCAGGGCTTTTTAATAATAGGTAATGATGGAACATAACTTGAATAAAATATATATTTTTCCAATTATGAAATAAATTATTCACAGTCTCTGTGTTTGGTGCTGACTTGATCCATGTTTCTCACTTTTTAGCACCAGCTTTCAGTGAGAAATAAACCAGATGCTCTTTTAAAAACATATTCCTAAAAATCTATGATTTTAAAAAGGCAATAGATTTTTTTTTTTTGAATAGCACTGGAAGGAAATGGATTTTATTTTTTTAAAGAAGCAAATAAGTGAGAGAATTTCAGATTGAGTTTCACTAATGACCATTGCTAGCACAGTGTAGTTGTAGACTTTGGAGAGATTCCACAGCCAGTGCTTGAAATGTCACTGCCACAATAGCACCCCGAGTCCCTGATCTTTGTCTTGTGAATGCAGATGTTGTTCATGAGGGATTCTAGAGGTAAATCTCTCTCCATCACATAAATAATCCAAAGCACTCGTCTCTGTCTCCTACCAGTGGGCAAGTAACGTATCTTTCACCTGTAAGCACAAGGCAGTCCTTACCTGACTCCCTGATTTGTTTCAGCTACCAAGTTTCTCCCATGTGGTGAGACTGTCTTTGAGTCAGCAAGTGACTTCAGGTGTGTATATCTTTTAAATTTAACATGTCCAACATGGAGATGTTGAACTTTCCTTTATCAGGGAATCTGTTCTTTCCCCAGGCTCACTTGTTCGTTGGCAGTAATAGAGACCACTCTCTACCAAGTTGCTTAATCGTATAACCTGAGAGACATTCTTGATTCTTCTCTTTGCCACACCCCTCACATCCAATCCTTGAACAAGTCCTATCAGTTTTGTCTCCAAAATATATCTTTGATCATCTCTGCTGCCGTGTTTCACACCTGGACTACAACAATAACAGTCTAAAAGGGCTCTCTGCTTTCATTCTTGTTCCTCTATTATTCATTTTCCATACAGTAGCCAGAATGAGAGTTTTAGAAATGTAAATCAGATTATGTTATCTCCTTGAATAAAATCTTTCTAGGACTTCTCTTGCTTTTAGCGTAAAACCCAGACTCCTACAAATCCCTTCTCATCTTACGTCTGAGTACCTCTCCAGCTTGATCTCACGCCCTTGCTCTAGCTCACTATTCCCCAGTCACATCAGTCTTCTTTCTTTTCCTCAAATATAGCAAACCCTCTTCCACATCAGAAGCTTTGCACTTGCCATTTCCTCTGCCTAGAATGTGTTTCCCAGTGTTTTCACTGGTTGCTTATTTGTATTCTTAGCTCAAAAGTTATCTCCTCTAAGAGGCATTCCAGACCGGCTATCTTCAACTTGGTTCTCACTTTACTCCCTTTTGGTAAACTCCCCCCGGCCCCCATCACTATTTTGTTTCCCTTATAGCCCTCAGTAACAATCTGTAGTCCACTTGTTAAATTTTTTCTCTGTCTTATTCATCACTGTATTCCTAACATAGTATGCATCACAGAATATGTGATTAATAAATATTTGCTAAACGTATCAACTCCTTAATGCTTAGTGTATTGTCCTGCAAACTATGAACCCACAGGAGTGGCAGCACAGTGATGGAAATGATATCAACCAGGTCCTCCACATCCTTGGGAGAATCAGTTTCCCCACCTGATTCCAATAGATGTGATATTACTAAATGTGAGGCTTCACAAACGGCTCTAAAATTTATAGTTATTTTTTCTTTGGGTCCCTGGCTAAGCAAGCTTTTGAAGAGAAAAAGCTGGCAGCTGTCACCATGATCGGCATCTTCAAACTATCAGCAGAGTTGCATGGTAAAGTTCTCCAAAGACCCTACCTGTGACTGGAACTGCAATTCTCATTTTGGATTTAGCATTAATCTGAATTGTACTTCATAACTTCTTGATTCCTAGAGGCATTTTTATAGGGTGTTTTGGCCACAAACTTAAAGTTGTGCAGTTTTGTAGATTTATGTGTAGTAAGCATCTAATTGGAGTATTGATTTTTAAATCTCTATAACTATTTATTTTAGATGCAGTGAAGCATTATCATCAATAATTGAAACTCAGATAACAATGTCTAAGTAAATTACAAAGAACATCTTATGATCTGAGATACTTTTTACTGCATTTACCATCCACTAGCCCACAAAATATAACAGTTCCAATTAGCGGCTGTTCCTACAGAATAAAAGATTAAAATAAAATAAACGTCGACAAGGGCTTTTGACTTCCATTATACCTACAGATTATTTTTTAATTTGTACATATTTAATAAGCAAAAATCACAACTCATATATGTATAGCATTTTCTATGGTAGCTTTTCTTACGCATCCATCCAGGCTTTTGATAAATACTTATGGAGCCACTGTCATGTCCCAGGCCCTAGACTAGATGTGGGAGTCCCAACAGTAAATAAGGTAGATGGTATCTGTTTCCTCTGGGAGTTTACTTTCTAGCATGGCAGACACATAGCACTACATGACCTTATGCAATTTGTTTAATCTATGAGATGAGAGGATAGTGTATTGAGCAGGGAAAAGGTAAGATTGTAAGTGAAGACTTCTTGGGAGAAATAGGACCTATTGAGGCAGAGTGTGGGAGAAATGATTACAGGTAGAGGGAAGAGTATGTACAGAGGCTCAGAGGCAAAAGAGAACATGGCTAGAGGAACTGGAAGGAACATAGCATGCAAAAGAGGAGGGTACAGAGAGGTATTCAAAGGGTCCAGATGATGCAGGGTCTTATGAGTCTAATTAAAGAATTTGGACTTATAAAGACAATGGGGTTAAATTGGGAATAATATGATCAGATTTATGTTCTACAAGGCCTTCTTTGGATGTATCATGGAAAATGGATGAGAGGGAGAGAAGACACTAGGTGAGGAAATTGCCAAAAATAAAAGCACTTTTTAGTCAAAAATATAATGGGGTAAATTAAAATTAAAAATAAAATGCAATGACAACTCCAGACAGATGGTAAGGTTCACAGAGCCAAACTTGGATTAAAATGCATAAAATATATAAAATGTGATCTAATCAAATGCAAGATGTATGCTAAATTCATGTTCTACTGAAATTTAAGATTCTCAAAGAAGGAAATAGAAAAGTAGAGCAAGTGAAGCCGCATTAGCACAATTACTCAGTGCCATCCCATGCAGCCATGTGAAGTACATTTTCCTTTAATAGGAAAACCCAAATGGTCGCTGCTACAGAGCCCCCAAACCCACGCACACAATGGCTTATGTGTCTGCGGCGTTTCTCAACCAGCACCTTTGCGGTCTCCTTATCACAGCTGATACATAAAGCCCATTGTAATCCTAATGTCCTAGAGAGAATCCAGGGTAAAATTATTTGATCTCAGACAATTATTTAAGGGTGCTGTATGATGAGATGCTTTTCGTTCTTTTTTTTGAACAATGTCACCGATCATGAGGACCTTCACCTTAAGCACCAATGACATGGTGTTTAGATGTCCTGGTTTAAAATATAGATGATTTATTGTTTCCTGAAAAATTTTACAACTGCATACCACAGCAATGTCAAAAGACAGCCGTTTTGACTTGTTCCTCTTAACACTTTATTCAACTTTCTCCAAAGAAAGGAGAAATACTTCAAATACACCTTCAAACCTGCACAGACAGGGCAAGCTTCTAACAGTATGAATTGAAATAAGTTGTTAAGTGCATGTTCAGTTCCAGACTTTGAAGCAAAAATAACTTTGAACATTTTGGGGCTAGAATTAACAAATATTATAGAATTTCCTTCCCACATTTGAAATTTTAATTTCATAGTATTTTCAGTCCTCTGGGCTGAAACGAGGACCAGATAATATTTTAGCAAAAAAGGTGTTTTGTTTTCACGCTTTCATCATGCAAAAATAACCCAACTAATTTAGTTCTAACTTTCAGAAAATATTCAGTTTCATACAGAAATCAACTATGTAGTTCTCAGGCCAAAACGAATATTTATCAGAAAACTCTGAAGCAAAGATTTTTATAAAAATATACTCTTCCATAAAGTTTTATTTTCAGTCATTTTTGACATGATGTAAATGAATTACTGTATTATTGCCTACTAGTTGTCTCATCCTTGATCTGCCAGGATTTTGTAAGACTTTGTATAAATTTTGATCATTTTAAATAAAAAACCTGGGGCCAAGCTTAAATATTGTAATGTTACAATAATTATGAAAATAGTAGCAGTTGACATAGATGTGGTGATCCCAAAATGCCAGAGGCTGGGCTGTCATCTCTTAATTGTACCACAATCTTAGAAGGAAAGTGTAATTGTTATCCCCAATTTATAGGTAAAGAAACTAATTCTAAAATGGATTAAATAATTTGCACTGAACTACTGTGTTAGCATGTGATGGAGCCAAGATTTCCCTACCCCCGGCCTCTTTGACTCCAGGCTTGCTCAAAAGTGGCACCGTCTTCAGAAACAGACTCTGGCATAGCCCCAGTCAAAACAGTCCGAGTGAGCAGGAAGAACAAGGTGGTGAGACACGGGCATGTATTATACTAGGTGTAGAAGATAAACTGGGAACTCAAATCCTGTGGTAAGGTACATAGTAATTGGATTTATCCATTGTGTTAAGTCTATGATGGATACAATAAACAGACTTAAAAACCAAACTAAAATCACTTGTGGTGTTTTAATACTGGCAAATGAATCAGCTTACTAATACCAATATGTCATCTTAGTTGTTAGGATACTTTGGCCAGAATCCCAAGCCATCAGTGGCCCTTCTAAAGACTTTGGATCAGCACAGAACATATGTTTTATCTGGTTTCCCTTAGAGTTTTCACTCAACCAGCTATTCTGAGCACTGCCTCTAAGAGGATACTGGCATTGTTTTAGGTGCTAGAATAAAGGACATTCAGGTGAGCAGTGAATGGATCCTGACCTTAAGGAACTTATACACAGAATCAGGTGAATGAAACAGGTAAGGGAATTACAAAGTATAGGTTGCCATTAATACAATTACATATAAATCCCTACAGGATGAGGAGTAGGGAACAATGAATCTGCCGTGAACAATGGCATGTAAGGCACCTATGATATACTCCGGCCTGAGCTCTGACTTTACCTCTTTCCACTCTTCCCCTTGCTCACTTCTCTCCTACCACATCCGGACCACGTATCCTTTTCTTGAAATCGCTGAGCTTAGGGGCTTTACATCTGATCTTACTTCTGCCTGGACACTCTTGGGCCAGCAGTGTGCTTGGCCAGCTTCTTCTCATCTTTCAGGACTCAATTCTAACATCACCATCTCAGGGAGGCCTTACATGAATGACCCTTCTTCCTGAAATGGTCCTCTTTCATCACTCTTGGTCAGAGAACCTCTCTTATTTATTTCACAGTACTTAAAACAATCTGATAAGATAATGTGATAATAAATTATATTTTGTGCCTTTGAGTATCAGGTAACTGTGAGAGTGATTAGGTGTCCATACAACAGATAAATAATTAGGTTTGAGGTATCAAAGACTTGATGATCAGTGTTCATGTCCAAACAAATTTGGAAACTTCAGCTACTGCTGAGGGTACTCCTGTGCACAAGCCCTAGAAGTCAGTCCAAATTCTAGATTCAGATGAGAGTTGGAAGGCAACTGAGAGGTCTCTTGTTACCAGGTTCTATCACAGTAGGTTTGGCTTGAGTACTAGAACCTGCTTTCCCAGAGTTTCCTGACGACTCTTCTGCTGGCTAGCTTCCTTCTGAGTACAGTTCTCTCTTTGATAACATCCCTGTGGGATCATTATCTAGACACTGCTCCAACATTTCTAATGATCAATAACTCAGGACTTCAAAAGCATGGATTGATTTTTGAAGCATAAAATCTTGATGTTCTTCCAAAATTTAACTGAAATTAACCCTCCCATAAGCTTGGAACCCTTCTCATTCTACTCATAAATTTAAGTCTACACCTCAACACTTCTTCAATTCTTTGTTTCACATTATTGAACATATTTAAAGACATCTACCACCTTCCGCACCACACCTTCTATTCTTCAGGCTGAACATCTTCATTTCCTTCTACTTATTTTCTTTTTAAGTAACAATCTTTGTGTTATTACTACCTGGCAGACACTGGGATTGGCACTAAAATAACGTTTCCATTCCTTCCATAATCCTAGAATTTTGTACTATGCTGCATCTGCAATCTGCCTTTTGCACACCGTTGAGATCTTTTTGTCCCTTAATGTGGACACTACACATTGAGTAATGTTTTCTGTTGCTCATTTGCTAAGCAGTATGTTACCTTGTATTCTAGCATTTCCTAAACTTGCCATTCTCATATCTTCATCACAATTTTGCTATGTTTAGATACGACCAGTACAACTTGATGATTTTCTTTAAATTCTCATACTTTTGTACCTAAAAAGTTTTTAAAGGAAGTTTTTACATCATTGCCATCAATAAAACACCACTATAACTTTCTATAAATGGAAAGAAATTATAAAAATTATAAAATAAATACAATGAAAGTGCTACCACAGTTCAAAATTGAAATGAACTATATGTGTCAATGAATATAATTGATTTTTGAAATGCCTACTTTAAGAGAAAAGGTCCTCAATGAAAAGAATGGAACTATTTTTACTAGTCACTAACTTTATAATGAAGAGAGGCACTGCATAAATGAGGAAATATCATATTTGGTTTTGATATTAATTAACTTCTTGAATTTCTATTCATGTGTAGAATAAAAATTCCCTAGATCAACTGATGAAAACATTAGCTATATTGTAATTAAATGTTTAATGACAATAGGTGGCCCTTTGATCAGTGGGAAGGATTTGCAAAGCAAAAAGCTTGGTCATCATTCCTAGCCATTGAACTCAGCCTTCACTCTTGCTCCAGGAGACAAAAACATAAGAAACCTGTGAAATGAAAGCAGCTCCCAAGGAGGCAGCCTGGACAAATGCACTGTCCTCTACTGCTCCCACCATCCCCCAGAAAGATCCTACTATAAACTCAGTTAAAGGAATGGGGGAGAAAAGTGCTCATGGAAACAAAGAAAATGGGAAAGAAGAGAGTAGCATCAACTGACAATAGATGGGAAGTTTTTAACTGATTTAACAGATCTGAAAATATGAATCCTTACCTCACTATGGAAGGAGCCAGGAAGCAATCTGACTGCCCTGAAAAATTCTCAGAAGACTCAGTAACTGAGTGATAGCAAATATTTCTGAAAGCATGGATGAAGGTGGGCCTAAACATTTAAAGAATGGTTAAAAGATTATTTAGGAAGCAATCAGAACCTCATGAAACCCTCCTCACCAACTGGCAGATGACTGGAAGTTTATTCTCTGGAAAGAATAAAACTGAGGTCACTGCACTCAAGGGAGCTAGCACAGTTGAGGTCAGGAGTACCGCACTGAAATCAGGGCCATTGGTGAAAGCTTTCATCCTGAATATGGAATCTCCAACCTTATTCCCCACCCAAGTCCCAAAGTGCTAGCACCCTGACTATGCCATCCAAGCAGGAGGCTGGAAGAAATTTCTCTGAAGAATCTGACTTTATTAACCAGCCCATGAGAAAAGGGCTAAAGCTGCTGACATCTGAGTTTTTATCCCCAAACCCCAAAATGGCTAAAAGAAAATCACTTTGACAATGTCTAGCCACACATATAGAGGTTCTACCTGACTTTATTTGCCCACTCAGATAACAGTAGATATTTGAGAAAAGTCTCTAATGTGAGAGAGAGATCAAAGAAAACAATTCAAATAAAGCAATCAGTGCTATGAGAACCACATAACAGGAAATAGTGATGTGGTCCTTTTAAACTCTCTGGTTTTCATTTAATAATCAATAAACATTGATTAAGCACCTGCTGTTGGGGTTTGTGACAAATGTGAGATGAACTGAATCAGACGGAAGGAAATCAGTATGTGAACTATTTTCCTGAAAAAGTTAGGTTGGAGGACATGTCTTGAGGGTCTAGCTGAAGGGGCTTGCTGACACCCTTCTAACCACCCACTCACAGACCCCCCCAGTCCAGACACCAGAGAAACCAGATAGAGGAAATTTTTTATCTGCAGAGCAGGCACAATGCACCGACCCAGGACTGCTGCCTCCAACCGATCTGAGGCAGAAGCAAAGAAAGCAAATCTCCAGTAATTACAAGTTTTTCTTTGAATAGTTCTACCCAGTGAGAAGATGGGGAGTGAAGATACCAATGGCTGTCACCCACCAATCTAGTAGCACTTTATTCCTCCAGAGACTGAAGTGAGTGAAGGTGGGAGCAGAAGCCAGCAGTGCTGCTCCAGTGGAGGACCCTCCAATATGGAAACATGGGAATAACTGTCCCCCTGTAACATCTGTTATATTCTAGGCTCTTTTCCCTATGAATTGAAACCAGACCTTTTCTTTTCCATGGCGTCATCATTCAATTTGTATTTATTACAACTCATCTTTAACCTGATTACTTTTGGACAGTTTTTTCAAAGTTTTGCCCTATTTTCAAAATGTGATAATAACCAACTTACCTAGCAGTTTTTGATCTACAAATGTGAGATCCTGTCCTTTATACATATGTATCCAAATAAATAATAAGGTACTATAGGATACAGCTAAGGACAAGACCCTCTCCCTCCACAGTATCAGTGGTACAGCACATGATTTTGGGGGGTATGGTCATTTGACCAGTTTATAAATCTACACAGTTCAGTTCAAATTTCTTATCACCAAGATAAGTCAACTCCTCTTATCTTGAAGGAAATATTAAGAGACTTTAATCAAATTTTGTTCTAAAATTCACATATTTGATGTCCACTGCAAATTCTTCATTCATGTTATCATTTTTGTCCAAAAAGAATAGGATGAAAAGTGAAAAGGGGGATTTATTTAGAATGATTTATTCCAGGTGAATCCTTTTAAGGTAGTAATGGGGATCGCTTTATTTTCCCAGTGTTAAGCTAATAAGCCTTTTAAAAACTCTTCTGAAACTTTATCAGTTGACAGGTCATACTCATTTACCTGAAGTTTCCAATTTTTTTTTTTCTTTTTTTGTCCCCTGAAAATCAGAAAAATCTTTCCCATTTCTGGTTTTCTAGGAAGCTTTTGTCAAAGGTTATCAATTGAAGCCCTGCAGTTACGTCTGTAACTTATTTTGGTTGTGTAGGATGAAATTCACCTAGCTTAGAGATTTGGAGTCACTTAAAGAATCTCAGTACTTCCCTACTGTCTTCTCCCATTTACCTCTTCATCATTTTTAAGGCTTTCCAGTTTGCAAGTCATTCTCCTTGAAGAAAAAGACAAAAGCACAATACTTGTGTAGTTTTGCTTTCTCTGTGTCAGCTGTCAAGTCAATCTCTTTCCTCAGTAATAGAATGATATAATATCTGTGTAGAGTCTGAAAAATCCTTTTTGCTCAGCATTTGTCTAAAGAAAAAAACACTCCTAGAAGAAGAGATAGCAGGGTTTTTTGTTTTGTTTTGTTTTTTGGTACCCTGAATATATGCATTGATTTGCTTCTTGCCCACTGAGTCATTTATGGGAGAGTGATTAAGCACCCATCTGCTTGGTGTCAGATATGACACTGAATATAGACGATACAAAAGTAGAGACTAGATCACTCCTACTTAAAAGCCTTTATGTTTTAGGCGCTGGTTGTATGCTGGGGTCAGAGCAAGAAGGCAGATCAGAAAAGTAAACCAACAAAGAGAATATAGAGATTATGTACTTCAACTGGGTGCCAAGGAAAGGACACTTGGCCAAACCTAGTGCTTGGGTGGGGAGGCTGTGCAGAAGAATCAGGCAAAGCTCCCATGAGGAGTTAACCTTTGAGCTGAATCTTTAAAGATGAGTAGGAAATAGCTTTTTGGACAAAAGGAAAAGCATCAGAGTAGGTAGAGGAGATCATAGATGGTTAGAGAGGGCGTGTCCACTTAAAAAATCTCCAAGTCCTGGCATCTGATAAAGTTGAGGGGTGATGAGGTGTGTGCTTTCTTAGTGATGCATTCTTTAAAAGTACAATTTTCAGGTAGCTAGTGTAGATTTTCTCAAGTGTTCTTTATTTTCTTTCATGCATGCCTGTCGAGAGCTTATGTATAAGAAATGATTTAAAACTGCGTGCTGGTCTTGTCTTGTTCACAGCAGATTTATAACTCCTTCTGAGAAGCAATGTCTTTCTTCAAAGGCTTTGCACAGCAAACATCTTCAATCCTGGGGTGCCCTCATTTCAGGTATTTTGTTATCTCTTATACAAATATATTTGTCCCACTGTTTATAGAACAGAGGGCTTTATATGAGAGAATATTGGAATTATTAAAATCTTGGATTTTAAATAACTCAGAGAGTAGAGAAAAACAAATAATGAAGAGCAGAGTTCATAGTACAACCAATACAGTACCACTATAATTATTCATTCATAATATTTCATGTTGGTCTAAAAAGTGTCTTTTGGTTGTTACAGATTATCATTCACAGAAAATGATCTTCTCAAAGGGATGACAGAAATGTTCTTCTCTGTTTTCTTTGTAAAATTTAGATGATACGTTCCAAATAAAATGACATTGGGCCTTCCCCAAATTCCTGTTAAAGCATATAAGAAGGCACTGAAATAACACACACACAGCCCGCCTCCCCCCCCCCCCCCCCACCGCCCCAGGTAAGAAGCCTCTTTATGCATTCCCGACTTTCTTTTCACAGTCTTATCATCCCTGTGACTTCAAAAATGTAAGTCCAAAAAAAATAAATAAATAAAATAGCCCAAACTAGCATTGTTATTCTGACTGAGGCGATCAGTGTACCGTTTCACCTGAGGTACTCTCTCACTTGTTTTCAGAGATGACAACTCCTGGGTAACAACTCTCCAGGAAGAAGGCAAGTCACAGTGTTTGACCTTATGGTAGCTGTGGAAACTGCTGTCCAGGCCACTTTAGCCTATGAGTATAAAATGACATTATATTAATTTTTATGCCTACATTACATTGGCTTGAAACTCTTTCTTTTAATTGTTGGATGTCAAAACAATTCCTCCATCAGAAATTACCCCACCAGTATTATTCTGTAATTACTTCTTGAGCCCCCAGAGAAGGTATATATCACATGTGTTCACAAACAATTCCTGTCAAATGCCACCCCTAAGGGCATCTGCTATGCTTCTCTATTCTGCTACAACTGTGCCCAGTTGAGGTTCTGCACCTTCAAGTTCACCTAGAGAAACCTCACAGTGGTCCTATTGATGCGGCAGTCATAAGACACCTATGTTTAAGCAAAGATCTCCATGTTCTCAAATCCTCCAGAAAATTACTGGATTTTATATGGAAACAAGAAGAAATGCCCTTCTGTTAATGTCTCAGTCATATTAAATTAGTTGGTCTTCTAAGCAACTGTTATAAAATTCTTTCAGAATCTAGGCTCTGCTCTGCTCTTTTTCTCATACAAGTAACTTTTAACCTGCCCTACCCACAAGAAAACTCTCTCCTGCCCCCACCTCCCAAATTGTCCATTTCCATAGGAACACGCAAACAAGCAACAATTCTGACAAGGTCTATTTTAGTTTATGCTCTACAAAGAAACATTTCTTCGCACCTCTATCCGACTTCCACCCCAAAATGCCCGAATCAAACATATAATACCGCACACACACACACACAGCCACATAATCCAAAAAACAAATACAAAAGGTGACAGCTACATTACCAACCAGAATACTTAATATTATCGATAGTGAATTTTTAGTTATCCTCAAGAATATTGGTATGTGACAGTTAGTATTACCCAAAAAGGGATCACAACTATATCTTCTCTCCAACATGCCCTTCTTACAATGTGATTTTGCCACTCCTCCCATTCAGAGGCAGGGGCTAGATTCCCTCTCCTTGCATGGATGGATTTGTGCCTATAGCACCAACCTGTCTGACAAGTTGAAAGTGGACCTCCCAACCCCCAGGTGATCTACCCTTGACACCCCAATGCAACAGAGATAATCTGTACCTGCTAACTTTGTGATTGCTGAGTTCAAAATTACACATTTGTGAGCAAATTAAATGACTGTGGTTGTTTGAAGCCATGGCATTTGGGAGTGGTGTGTTATGCAGTAATAGATAACTGAAATATAGTTGGGTACTGGAAGTGGGGAGCTCCTGTAACAAAAGTCCTAAAATACATGGCATTGCCTTTGGGATCAGACAGCAAGTATAAGCTACAAAAGTCTCAAGGGCAGTTAATGAAAGCTCACAGGGCTTTGAAGAGAATATTAGCAGAAGCTTAAAGAGACCGGAGGAGGCTGTCAACTAGACCTAAAGATCAGTGGAGAAAGTGTTACTGGACACTGGAGGGAAGATGACCCTTCTTATGTAACGCTAGAAAGTTTGACAAAACTGTTGCCTAAGTTAATGTGGAAAATAAGAAATGTCTAATGAATTCGATGAGCTCGTTAAGATTTCCAGAAAACGTACTGAAGATACTACCTGACTTTTGCTAGCTGCCTAGACTAAAATGAGACTCAGAGATGAGCTAGCAACTGATCTGTTTACAAGCAAAATTTGAGGAAATATAAATGATCCAGCACTTACAGGGGTCCCAAAATAAAATTGTTTCTCATTCCCATCTCTCGTGAAGGCAAACCATTCTCAAATTAAGAAATTAATATTGACCAAAGGTCAAATCAAGGATGGTCTGTGAGATCCTTTATTAAGATCTTAGGAAGACTTAAGATGATGCCTCAGAGGTGCCCCTTACCTGTATATTGAAATTGTTCTCCACCTGTTGGTTTCTCATTCAAGGCATTCAAGTCCTATCACATATCTGAGTGCAGACAGCCCTTCCTGACTACAACTCTGGGAAAATTCTTCTATACTATCTCACATAAAATGTCTTTCAATGAGATAAGCATCAAGTCTTACAGAGTTGCAATAGATGCTTCTGGATACTAATGAAGATGACTTAGCTTGTGGTCCTCTTGAACTGTTCTTGCCAAGCCCTGTTCAATTTGTAGATTTGGGAGCTATTTTTTTTTTTAGGTTTAAGATTGTTTGTTGGGCTTCCTAGGTGGCGCAGTGGTTAAGAACCTGCCTGCCAGTGCAGGGGACATGGGTTTGATCCCTGCTCCAGGAGGATCCCACATGCCGCAGAGCAGCTAAACCTGTGTGCCACAACTATTGAGCCCATGTGCTGCAACTACTGAAGCCCATGTGCCTAGAGCCCATGCTCCACAACAAGAGAAGCCTCGGCAATGAGGAGCCTGTGCACTACAACAAAGAGTAGCCCCCGCTCTTTATAAAAAAAGATTGTTTGTTATGCAGTAAGTAAATAAATGAAAAGGTATTAGCTTTACATTTAGGTTATTTAGGTACTTTCTGATGCTTTCCCTACAATAGCAATTCTCATGGGAGTGAATAACTAATGATAATAAAAATATGCAAAATTTATTGAGCTACCTAGTTCAGCATTATTTAACTGTTCAATATTAAGAAAATAGGTAAATTGTATTTTAACCACTAACTTGACTATTTTGAAATTTTTTGTAGTGCAGAAATAACTTAAAAAGCACTCATTTGTAAAGTGTGTGAAAAAAGACATCACAATATTATTTTCACATGTGACTAGGGCTATGAGAAAATAAGTATACCAAAGAAATAAAAAGAATCAAACCAACAACAAATACTATGCAAGGCTAAAACAGTGGAAAGGCATTCAAGCAACTCCCCCAAATGATATGGCTATAGATGGTTTTGTTTATCTTTCTTCTATTTCTCAGTAATTTCCAAAATTTCTAAACTATTTATTATTATATTCATAATAGAAACACACAGTATGCTAGTTTTTATAAAAACTAAATGATTTGATGAAACATCAGCACAAAGCATAATTGTGGCTTTCTGGCTGCTGTCATTTTAGGATTTCAGGGCAAATAAAGCATAACATAGTTATTTTACTTTCTTGAAAGGATTTTTAAAATATGACTAGATAAAACTGGTTTCTTCCTTTAGTTTTATTTTCCTACTATTCCTTGAACAAAATTTTGAAACTTCATACTAAGTACATCTTATTCATCTTTCTACGTATATAACTAATTAGCATATACCGCAAAATAGCCTTTCCATAAATATTGCCCCCGACTCTTTGGATCCCTTCTGATGACTCCTCAGCTTTCTCACGGTACCTTCCTATATCTTGTAGTACTTGGGAAGATATATGCAGTTTTTTTCTCAACTGTCCTCTTAAAGAGATATTCGTCTCTGATGGTTTTGACTAACTTCTCTGTGTAGATAAATGCCCAGTCTCTATCTTCATCCTCTCTCCTCTGCCAGTCTTGCATTTCCCAGTGTTTTGTTAGTATCTTCACAGGGCATGTTTATGCACTGAAGACTTCATTATTTCTCAAAATTTTATGCTGATTTTTTCATCCCTACAATATGGAAAAGTTTTCCTCTCTTTTTCATATTAGCTATTCAATTACAGCCAGACTACTCCAAAATTATTTATCTGCTTCCTCCAACTTACTCCTAAGTTTTCTTTATTTCCCTCCTTTCCTGCTGTCCTGGGAGTAAAAATGAGAAAATGTTTTGTTTGGAGCAAATTGAACAACTCAGATACTCACCTCTTGCATAGAGCAGACTTTCAGTCAAACCTAATTCATTTCATCCTTCTCTTCCAAATCCATTGCTCTTGTTATGACAGACAAGCACACACTTCTTTTGCTCTATTCTCTTCACTGAGGTTGGACTAAATCCCCAGGGTCACAAACATCTTTCTCATCTATCCCTTTGCCACCATAACTCTTCATCATAAATCCCTGCTGACACCGGTTTTTTCTCTGTCACTAATGCAGATGATTGATCTGAAGCTGTAAATTCTCTAGTAGCCAACCCTATCAACTTACCTGATACTCCATAATCAAGCATGCAAACTTGCTTTCAGTCAAACAAATAGAAAGAAAATTATTTCAAAATCAGGGAAAACAAGTAATCTGGGAGAATGAGTGATCTGGAGTTGTCAATAAAAAAACTAACATTTAAAAAATCATTGAATTTATCTATGGACAATTTTGTTTTGATTTTGTGTGTTTGTGTGTGCCTGTGTTTGCTTACTTTTCCTGTTTGGGAAGAAAGAGAAGATGTAGCCATAGTAAGAAAAATAGACACATTTGAGCAAATCTGAAAATATAAGTTTGCTTGCTTATTGCAGGTGAGTATAATATGTGATTCCCTGTTTATAAACAAAATGGATGCTTAGGTAGATGAAGTACTCAATGATATGCTATACTCTTAAGTATGTGTAATACTCGAGTATATACAGAACAGAAACTACACAGAGTAGAATATGCAGAGTAATGCAATAAGTGTGTAAATAAATATGGAACATGTTAAACCTTGCTTAGATAATCAGGGGCAGGCAAAGTAAAACAAAAATCATTTGCCATTTTTTATATTAGGTTATCAAAATTTTTAAATTATATTACAAATGTAGACAAGGAGGCCATGTAATTATCACCCTTCATTCTTGGTTGGAGGTATTATCGATTGGTACAAGATTTTGGAAAGCAGTTTGGCAATATCTACTGAAAGTTATAAAATATTTGCAACCTTTGAGCCAATAACTGCATTTATGGAAATTATTTTGCAACAGTAATCCAAAAATAGAAAAAAATATGCATTTTTATTACATTAAAAAATAGCTAATATTATTGCTCTCAATGGAAATTATGCTATAGCTAAAAATTAGTATTACAAATACTATGCTATGAAATATATGGACATATGGAAACTGATTTATTTTGATACTTTTACTGCATTCCTTCTTGTAAAAAGGAAACCTTAGTCTTTTCTTATTTGTTTGTTTTTGGCAATTTTTTTTTTTTTTTTTTTGCCAAGCCATGCAGCTTGTGGGATCTTAGTTCCCTGACCAGGGATTGAACCTGGGCCCTCAGCAGTGAAAGCTCAGAGTCCTAACCACTGGACCACCAAGGAATTCCCAGTAAAAAGGAAACCTTAGAACACATTCTGGAAGCCACAGAACACAGAAAAATATAACAATTAAAATTGTACTATCCAGACATAAATGCTATTAATATTATTTTGCATTTTGTTCCAGGAAAAGATGAATAGATTATTTGATAGTCAGATAGATACACAGATATATAAACAGATTACATAAATATAAACATAACTGTAATTATAGAATTTATAGTTTGCTGTTTATTGTGTAATACTAATACTGAGTGAGAAGCAAAACAAAATTGAAGATAAGACAATGATAAGAAAAATAATTAATTAGGGGAAAAACGAAGGAAATACTGAAACATATTAACACTGGATTGGAGTAATGGAATGTAGTTAATTTTTTTTTTAACTTTGCAAGAATTTTGTTCTTTTGCTTTGTTTTTGAGGATTCAGTGAATAGTTGTGATTTTGACTACCCAGATTCAGACACCCTTCCTCTTTGGAAGAACATCCCAAAATAAGTGGAAGGTAGGGTCTCCTGCAACAGATGCTGAGAAGGGGTAGCTGGTAACTTCCCCAACTGCCTGACATCTAATCCTTTAGAGTGTGACATAGGCAGAGCCCTTTAGACATTCTTGTCTGTGACTCTGAGACTTGGGAAGTGAGTAACAGGTGACTTTAAGTGACTGTGGAAAACAGAGATATGGTCATGTGTCCAGGAGTAATAATACCAGTAGCTAGATATCAATCAAATTCTTTTGTGAGGAATTTTGGCTGTGCTATACATACCTCGGGGTTTCTGGATGAGCTTCCAAGAGCTATGAACCAAACAAAACCATAGGCCACATATATTCTGTGCATATATGCATTTTTCTTTTTTTTTAAATTTATTTATTTTATTTATTTATTGGCTGTGTTGGGTCATCGTCGCTGCACGTGGGCTTTCTCTAGTTGCTGCAAGCGGGGGCTACTCTTCATTGTGGTGCGCAGGCTCCTCATTATAATGGCTTCTCTTGTTGTGGAGCATGGGCCCTAGGCGCTTGGGCTTCAATAGTTGAGGCACATAGGCTCAGTAGTTGTGGCTCACGGGCTCTAGAGCACAGGCTCAATAGTTGCGGTGCACGGGCTTAGTTGCTCCGTGGCATGTGGAATCTTCCCAGGGCAGGGCTCGAACCCACGTCCCCTGCATTGGTAAGCGGATTCTTTACCTCTGTGCCACCTAGGAAGTCCTATGCATTTTTCTTTAAGAAGAATCCCTGGATTTCCTCAAATAGGCAAAGGATTTCATGACCCAGGATGGGCCAAGAGCCTTTGAATAGGTCAGCATTACTAAGGTACCCTATCCCTTTCTGAGTTCCATCTATTCCTTAGAAGATATCTCCACGAGACGTTAATGCTTAACAGGCTGAGGTTTTAATGAATTGTCATTGATCTATTGTTTTAGTCAACTAATGAGTCAAATGGATGAATTCATTTGTTCAATTACTTTAAAAAAATGTGTTGCCACCTTTGATCTGCAGGCATGGTTTGGCAGAAGGGATACAAGCAGAGGAGGCCTCAAGGACTTTCCAGGTCAGGGATACACACAGATACATGAAGTCTTTTTCTTCTGGCAAAATAGCAAGCTAGGTGTCCTGAAAATTTCTCACTATGAAACATTTAAATACTCTAGTTAAAATACATACAGCATCCTCTCATGAGGAATGATTTCACAAGATAGTCATAGAAATCCTCCAGGTCCAGGATGTGGGTGAGCCCTGCAGCCACCAGCAAACTATAGTCCCCAAGCTTTGGCTTTAGAGGGCATTTGCAGAAGAAGAGAGACTTCAGCAGTCAACAGAAATCCAATACTGGGTTAACTCTGGGCTTTCCTGCAGTTATAAATATTGGACTTGTGGTGCTGCAAAAATCACCTTTTGACTAATATGTGTGGAGTCAAACAAGCCATTCAAACACTTTATATCTCAAGACCCCCACTAATAAAATTTTAATAACAATACTTTCAATACCTTTGCAGCTATATAAAAATATTAGTATATGTTATATCATCATTTCTATATATCGACAGAATTCTTGCATCAGACCACCTAGTAGGCTCCAGATGGACTACCTTTGTATCCGGTCCTCACCCCAGGTCCCAGCAACAGAAGATATCCATTTTATGTTTAAGGGATCACCTGGGCCCCTTTCCCCCTGCAGGAGCTACAGGTAGGAATGCCTTAGAAGGAAGTGTAGAAGGAATTCTGAGGCTTTGTCTGGCCAACTAAGATGAATAAAGGGGTAATTCCTAAAAAGAAATTTTTCCTCCATTATAAACAGAGTGCAAGAGTAAAAGCAATAGAAAGAAAACACTTTTTATGCAATAGAGCATGCATTACATGGCTTGATGTGTATTTTAATATGTTATATTAAAGATACGACTTGGAAAACTAATCCCAATAGGCTGGTAACTGTGTGATGCGTCAGCCACTTATCCACATGAAAGCATATAAGCAAAAGATAAAATATGTGACAACAGACTAAGTGGTAAGACTACCTAAGATTTGTATGTATTTTCTTTGGAGAAAAAGATTAAGAGAAATGGCAAGTTAATATAACATATTAACTTCATTTAAGACTAATAATTAGAAAGGGTAACTGAATGATATATTACACTTAGAAATATCACAAAATTTGGGTGGCTTGCAAGCACTAGCTATAACTGAAAATAGCTTTATGAATATAGGGAGGTTACAGCTCTGAGTAGGCAATATCAAAATAAGATTAGGCTTTGAAAAATGTAAAGTAATGCATCTTGGATGAAAATTCACAGATAATCAGGGAAATGGAGCTACTGTACTTGGAAAATAGTAACGTTGAATAAAACCTGGGAGTGATAGTTACGCAGAAAATTAGTATGAGATTGCACGGGATGATATAGTGGTTTATAAAAACTGTTTGGGCAGCACATGCAGAGATAACACATCGCGAGTCAGACAAGTGTGTCCATTTATGAAAACCTCAGTAGCAGAAGGATGTCACCGTACTAGAGGGAATTCAGACAGAGCTACAGAAATGATTGAGGAGCTGGAAGGGCTGATATGAGGTAAGATTAAAAAGAGCTAAATATGTATGTCTTATCCAAATAGAAACTGTATCGCCACAAAACTGTATCACATGCTGAGGAAAGGGAGAAAACTTTTCAAGGAAGTTTAAGCAAAGCTTATCAGGAACATTCTGAGGAAAACGAAAAAGTTAAAGGTAAAATAAGGGCTCCCTAGTGGATTAAGTAGAGAAAATAAGTATATCATTTTGGTTCTCTAGGCCCATTTTCCAAAGTGAAAAAAATACTATAATCTCCTAGTTCTTCAGTTTCCACATTTTTAAAATCAGAAGTAATGATCCCTCTTTGGCAACCTTCACAGTTTTGACTGGCAAGATCAATTCTAGCCATATTCACTAAAATATTAAAATATTTTTTAAAAATATTGAATACAATATATAGCATCTAGTATAACAGGATACAGTTTTTTTTCAATAATTGAATAGAATTGATCTAAGAAATGTACAGTATACTTAATTTACTTAAGTTATTATTACTTATTACTTTGATTATTACTTAATAAAATGTATTAAGAGTTAAACATAGGCATACAATAAGAAAACTTGAATGTATTGTGGTTTCTGACATCAGTTTACAGTCTCATGGATTAGTAAACATGTACTCAAGTACATAGGCAAAATATGGTAATAGTTACAATAGAGTTTCAAAAAAGAGTCATTGAGATTCCAAAGAACCAAAAGGAGAATGTTTCAAGGATGAGAAACGAGGTGGCATTTGAATTGAGCCTTGAAGGGTAGTGGGAATTCAACGAGGGATTGGAGGGGATTCAAGGGTTGAAGAGCCTATGAAGGAGACCTGAGGGAAAATACAAAACTCATGGCAAAAATCACGAGTGTCCTTGTGTGGCTGAAACAAGAAACATGGGAAAGTATGGCACAACACAGATCTGGGCAGGTGTGCGGCCACTCATGGGAGAAAGACCACAGCCGGGACTCTGACGGGAGTTGAGACCGTATATAGACCAACGATTTTCAAACAGTTTTTATTTAGGCTTTCACCAAATAAAATCTTTAGCAGAAGACTAATCTATGGAACAAATAAAAACAGTGCTTCTCTGTTTGAAGTAGGTTGGAGGTCTAGACTCCTGCCCTCCTGCATCTCTTAGATCTTCCTTCCTTCCCACTCCCAGAAGAACCCGAGGCCTCTCAAAAGAACCCTAGAAACTGTAGTGCAGCTTGAAAAACACAATTATTAGCAAAAGGAACAAATGAGGAGTTTTTGAACAAGGCAATGAAATGACCAGTAAATAAATAGGCCTTTAAACAAATAACTGGGAAAAATGGAGAGGGTAGATTGAATGAGGGGTAGGGACTGTATGAGTCTGAATCTAGGTGGCAACTGAAGAATAGAAAAGATGTGGCTTTGATGTTATAAAGTCAAACAGCAGCTTTCCTTGACTGGGGAAAAAAAAGACTAGTTGTAAGAAGTAGAATAGATACTAACTCAAATTTTCAGAATGGATGAGTGGGAACGTGTAATGTCACTAGCTGAAAGAGAGTATGCATTTTTATTTAAAACATGATTTTTGTTTAAGTTTTGAATCTACTGTAGTCTCCCTTAGCGTCTCTGTTGTATACCAAGCCAACATACAGTAATAAACTGTACTGGTTTAGAAGTTATAACTTGATATAGTTCTTTTTGTTGAATCTCGAATTACAAAATTCTGTCAGCTGCACCAGAGGGGGAAGATGTATCTAATACAAATGGGATATCACTTTGATAAATGTATTCATTCATTCCTTCATTTATTTGTTATGTATCATTCACTGATCATTTAAAGGATATTGCATACTATAGTAGATGCTGGGGTGATTGAAGTTTTAATTATTTACTCATATTTTGGATAGATTATGAACCTCTAAACTCCTCTTCCAAATAACCTTTTAAAATAATCCTTTCATGTTAATGTTTTTACAAAAATACACTTTTTTCTGAACTTTTCCTTATTTTTATATATCTTTTATATGTAAAACTGTAGCACATATTCATGCGAATTTCAAAATTCTATTCCTAAATCGAGGCATTTGGACCATGTGCTATCAAATGTACATATATTGGGACATATTCCAATTAATAGTTGAAATTCTAGTTTATATTTGTTTTTAATGGGACTCTAGATTTTTAAATTTCAGTCATCTTTATTAAGCCAAAAGCTAAGTTGGCTAATTCTATTTTGTATCAGACAAGAGATACTCAAGTTTATTCCAGGCTAATCTGAAATTTATAATTACTTAAGGGAAATCTACATCCTAAAAAAACCAGTAATGTGGTCAGCGTGTTCATTTCTCCTATAAATCTCAGAGCCATGATATTGTCACTTCTTATTTTGTACGCTAGAATAACTCACAACAATATTGAAAGCTGAAATAAGTTTTAAAAAGAAATAACTACAATCACCATATTCTAGACTATCTAATTAGAGGAGTTAAAAATTTTAAAAAAACAGCATGATGTATATAACCTCTAATATACATCAATGCAGAGCTATACCTTTTACATCTTATCATTCAATCTTCAAAACCTGCATGGCAAGTAAAATTACCATTGGGGAAATTGGAGTTAAGAAAGTTTAACTTGCCCAAGGACACACAGCTAGTAATTAATAGATCAAGGTTTATAAATTTCCAAGTCCAAGTACCTCTCACCAAAAATGCTCCCTACCTACCAGTAAATAGTAAAGAATTCATTAATAAGCATTTAATATCATTGTCATTGGAGGAGGGGATAGAAATTGATACTTTATTGCAAAAGTATCACAATTATCTTTCCTGTCATATCTCTGCAATTGTCATTTACTACTACAATAGTGTAGTGATACGTCAATTTGACTTGATGTTTTCCTGCCCATTTTTAAAAGAGTTATCTCTGGGAAAATAGCCTTTTAGAAGAGAATCTTTCAATTTGGATTTCCTGTAGATGAGCATTTGCCAAAAGCATTGATCACCTTAGTCATAATGTCTCAATTACTGTACAAATTAATCAATATCATCTCAAAAATATTATACAAACTAATAGTTTGAGAATACACATGTTCAAAGAATGTCACATTCACTATAGATATTTGAGGGGTTGGTCTGTAAACTATTTAGAAGTATTTACACAGAAATGCACATCAAACTAGATCAAGGTGAAGATAAATAGGTTCTTAGAGAAGGTAATTGGAAGACTGGTACATTGACATTTACTTTCTAGAAAGTAGTTAATTATTCTTGTTTTTCCAAAGATATTTTGCCAAGTAACTAGACCAAATAAAACAACAAAATACAGACAGTCCCCAACTTATAATGGTTCAATTTAGGATTTTTCAACTTGACAACGATGCAAAAGTGATACCCTTTCACCAGAAACCATACATCAGATTCTGAATTTTGATCTTTTCTCAGGCTAATGATATGCAATACAAACCCCTGTGACGCTGGGCTGTAGCAGGAGCTGCAGCTCCCGGTCAGCTGTGTGATCACTAGGGAACACAACTGAGACACTGACAACCATCTGTGCCCATACATCTTTCCTGTTTTTCACTTAAGTAGAGTATTCAGTAAATTACATGAGATATTCAACACTTTATCATAAAAAAATGCCTTCGTGTAAAGATGATTTTGCCCAACTGTAGGCCAATATGAGCGTTGTGAATATGTTTAAGGTAGGGCAGGCTAAGCTATGGTGTTCAGTAAGTTATGTGTACTAAATGCATTTTCAACTTACAATATGTTTTACTTATGATTAGTTTTGGGGGACATAACCCCATCATAAGTGGAGGAACATTTGTAGACTTTTCTCTTTGTAGAAATTCCCAGGAGTGCTTAAGTTTTGGGCTGTGGGTCAAGATAGCTCTGTGATTTCTCACCAACATGTCCTTGGTACGTTATTTAGCCTCTTTATATCTCAGTTTCTTCACTTATAAGTAGAGATAATGTTGTTGCATATTCCTAGAGTCGTTTTGAGTATTAAAATAAATGAGTTAACCCATATGAGCATGCAGTCCACATGGGTGGAAACAGAAGAAATCAAGCATAGCTAGAGGCGAGAGAGGAATGAGTAGGATGACACAGAAGCAGCTGAGCAGGAGCAGGGCCAGGACATGTGCTCTCGAGGCCATGTTGAGAGCCCTAACTTCTTATCCTAAAGACACGGAGAAAACCTTGAATTGTTTCCAGCAGGGACATAACATGCTCACCAGCATCGTAGAGGACTACTGTTGAAGCTAAGCAAAGAAGTTATGATGAAGATTATTAAACTTGTCTTTTCACTCTGGAACATACCAGGGTATCTGTTCAGTCATCTTTCATTTTTAAGTGGAACCTAGATCAGGTTCTGGTAGAGAAGCTTTGTTCCATAACTCCTAAAGTAGAAAGACTCATCACTGTGTAATATAAGGAAAAGAGAATAATTAAGAGAAAGGATAATAATGTATGTAAAGAAAAGACAAGTTAGAGCAAGAAGCTAATAGAAAAGGTAGTGTTAATCTGAGCCATCATATCTAGAAACATATGTAGTCTGTGTGGTAATCTTTTATAAAAATGATGCCACATAATGCATCATTGTCAATGAGTAGGGAAAGAAAGAAAGGACAAAATTAAAGAATGGAAAAAGATAGTGCTTATATACATATATATGCCTATATACATATAGGAATAACAGATAGTAGCCTCTTTACTATATTTTAGCATACTGAATCTAGCATTTGCATATCCATAGATTAAAATATATAATTAAAACTTTGAAGTGAATGTAATTTGTTTCATATTTTAAATATATATCACTATACATGTGGCTATATATTGTGACAGATGAACAGAGAACAGTGTAATAAGGATATTATAAATGAATTGCATTGGGATAATTTTGCTCCAAAAATAGATATTTGGGTTTTCAGAGGAGGAAAGGGTTTCTGGTCAGCCACATATCAGCCAAATCCATAAAGAGCCAAGCACAGCTCCAATCTATCATCTGGAGTGCACTAGTGCTGAGCCCTATCTTAGCCAAGAGTTGAGTATAAAATGTACTCCTGATTCCTCTCCAACATTTTGCACTCTGCTTTGGCTGATGTTCATTCAGGTTAGTTTGCCACCTTTTTTTAAAAAAAAAAAGAAGAAATACTTCAATATAAAAAGGTCCTGGATTTATTTAATAAATGCAAATGATTCTAAAGTTCAAATTATAGAGTTGATTATGACTCTAGGTAACATATTTCAAAATATCATGTTATCTAATTATCTGAGTTATCCAGGAAAGTTATCTTTTCTTTCTTTCTTTCTTCTTTTTCCTCCCTTCCTTCCTTCCTTCCTTCCTCCCTCCTTCCCTCCCTCCTTTCTTCCTTTCTTTCTTTCTTTCTTTCTTTCTTTCTTTCTTTCTTTCTTTCTTTCTTTCTTTCTTTCTTTCTTTCTTTCTTTTTCTTTCTCTCTCTCTTTCTTTCTTTTCCTTTTCTTTTCTTCTTTTCTTTTTCCCTCTCTCTCTTCCCCATCCTGCCTTCCTCCTTCCCTTCCTCCCTCTTTCTTTCTTTCCTTGGCTAAACTAACCAGGTAGTTGTTGATTGCTTCCTGTTCATAGTCCAACAGCACCTGCATTCTGATAAATAAATAAATGTTAATTTATCAATGAGGGTTTTTTTTTTTTTTTGGTTTACATTTTTTACAGCCAGTTCTAGTCACCACATTGCTTAGTCTTGTGTCATCAATTTAGAGAGCATGGGACATCAACCTTAAACTACTATGTTTGTCTAATACTATAATCTAGGTCTTCAGACTCAACTAATTATTATATTAAGGAAACTGATCATGGGAGATAACTCCATAAAACATTATAGAATTTGGATATTTCCCTAACTGAAGCATCTAATGTTTCTACAGAAGGCATATCATGATTGTATGGTACTTCATAGATCATAGCAGTCATAGAATTTTTATATTATATGATCTCATTCATTTCTTCAACATTAATTCACTGACAAAACTATTGCATGCTAGCTATATATAAAATCAAAGGTCTCTGATCTTAAAGAATTTATAGTCTTGTCACTTACTCCTTCCATAAACTATAAAAGGTGCCTCTTATTATCTCAACCTGAGGCTTAAACAGCTTAATAATTTAAATCAACAGTGTGGGAATGCTGGGGCAAAACATTCTGAATCCATGATCTGAGTTGCTGACATAGCCTCTGCTCATCAACCCTTCCTTAGTAAGGTCCGCGATGTGCTGACAATAGCTTGGTTTCTGGAGTCAGGTGAATCCGAGTTAGGATCCCAGATCTGTCTTTTAATACCTGTATAAATGTGAGCAGATTACATAGCTTCTCTGTGTCCCCATTTGTGATAGGACTGGTCAGGCCCACCTTACAAGTTTGCAAGGAAAACTAAATGAGAAGGTGGAGGTGAAACACAAAGGACTGAGACTACTGTGAGGTGATTGAGGATACAAAAGTTTAAGGAGAAAGTGGCACCAATAAATAAATAATATTTCAATTCAATATTTTAAAAATTTAAAGTGGGAAATTATGACTCATAGGCCAGCTGTCTGTTTTTGTAAAATAGAAAAAAAGAAAAAGAAAAAAAAAGAAAAAAAAAAAAAAGAAAGAAAAAAACAAAAGAAAAAAGAAAAAAAAAGATTTTATCAGAAACATAGTTGGGGCTTGGGTGAGGAAGTAAGTCAGGGTCATGCAAGGGCAGGTTTAAATCCTGTTTTTATTTAAAATTTTGATATTCTGTTCATCCTTGTAGTAGACAAAATCTAAAGTAGCTGCCCAAAAATGTCCTTCCCAAACCCCAGAACCTGTAAACATGATGAGTTATCATTCATTCTCATGATTATGTTATGACATGTTGTGCTATGTTGTTATATGTTATGTTATGTTATGTTATGTTGTCATATGCAACAGTTGGCTTTAAGATAGGATAATTATCTGGGTAGGCTTGATCTCATCACATGAGCCTTTAATAGCAGAGAGCTTTCTCTGGCTGATGGTGAAAAAGAAAGTCAGAAGTCAGGGAGATTCTAAGCGTGGGAAGGGTTCAACTTGCCAGCCCTGCACGTGAAGGAGGGAGCCACAGGCAAGGACTGGGCAGCAGGAATGAGGGTAATCAACAGGAGCAGGCAACAAGGAAATGGAGACCTCAGTTTCACAACCACAAAGAATTGAGTTCTGCTATTAATAGAAAGGAGCTTGGAAGAGAGCCATGAGCTACAATTTGATTTCAGCCTTATAAGATCCTAAGTAGACCCAGCCATGTCTGTGATGGGCTTCCAACCCACAGAAATTGAGACAATAAATGGCTATTGTTTTAAGCCATTAAGTTTGCAGTGATTTTTAATGCAACAATAGAACTAATACAATTATGAATATCTTGCATTAATTTCTATTTTAAAATATATTGTATTAAATTATCACATCTTGATTATTGAGTTTTTTTGGTAACCTGTTAAATTTTGACTTCAGTAGAGTGTTTCACTTAACTCGCTCTGGTCCTGATTTTGCAATGTTTGACTTAAAGTAGGTACACAATGCATGTTGCTATCGATATTAGCTCCAATCTAGCCTTACTGATAAGGAATCTCCTTAATCTTCCCTATTCTTTCAAAGTTTCTTTCTCCATCTGCCCTCCCTACCAATGGCTAGTATCTATACCTCGTTACTCACACCAGAGCCACCTAGTCCTGGGACTAGCCAAGTGAGTAGCTATTAAAGCAGTGTCTTAAGGATATCATCAAATATCATGCCATGTAATTACTGGGTTGGCCAAAAAGTTCGTTCGGGTTTTTCTGTAACATCTTATAGAAAAACCCAAACAAACTTTTTGGCCAACACAATATCTTCTTTGAAAGTCCCCTGCCTCTCAAACAATTCAAAAGTATTTTCCTCCTACATACTTGGACTTTTTTTTTCCCCCATCATTTAGAATGGCACTTCGGATTCATACCAATACTAAAATTTACCCCCACAGATTTCACCTTTCTCTCGCTTTCTTTTAAAAATACTTTTGCTAAGTTTAGGGGATTTTGGACATGTGCATTTGAGAAACACGAGTTTGGATATGAGAAAATAAGAACAAAAGGGGAAATGGCTAATAAATTTGTTCTCTGACCTAGATTATATGTGTTTGAATTGTTAGGTTAACTCTCAATCGGGAGTTCCTACTTCACTGCAAAAGGAAGAGAAGGAAAGCAGCTGTAAGAATCATTCATAACTGCCCATATTAATGACTGTTTTCACTATGACTGAATCACAGATATTTTGTGTCTATAGAAAGTGGTCATTTTTACTGTGCATGTTGATTCATAGTTGCATAACTAATCATGACAACTTTATTAATTGCTTATTATCAAGGGGCTTCTCTTTTATTAGAGAACAAGTGACTTCCTTCCCTTACACTGGTGTGTGTATATATCTCTGTGTGATAGAGATTAATGCATAAAGCTTTGAAGGAAACTGCCTCATTGATTTTGTTGCCTTTATATTTGTCTTCCTTAGATGACTTCCACTAACATAGATGGAGGATGTATAGCCCATTTCAGGGGGACACCCAGGGCCCTGCCTACGGGGGTTGGAGTTCTGGCTTAAATTCAAGCAACTGAGTAAGTAAGAAGTTAAAGGGATATTTTTAGAGAAACGAATGCATTGTATCATCAGTTATTTTTAAAGTCCCCAGTGTAGCGCTTCTTTGATGGAGTTACTTTTATAAAGTATTAGTCCTTACTTGTGTTTTTTATACCAGCTAAAAAATGCATTGCCAACACTGATATAATAACGTCTTAGAATTTATTTCAGTGTTATAGAAGAGTTGTACATAAATTCTGTCTCTGTAATCTGTGTTTGAATATTCCTATGCCTTATTTTCAAATTCTTCAAATCTCATGTTAACCAATCCACTGCACTGCAGTACAATTCAGAAGTGTTTTCAAAACTCCATGCTGTTTTCACCCCATTATTGAGACTGAAATTTATTTCTGAGGTTTTTATGTAGAAAATTCTACTCTTAAACGTAAGTTAATCTAGCGGCACCAAAGGTATTGATGAATAAATGAAACCCATCGCAGTTCATGGTACCTCCTTTTTGAGAAAACTCCCCCAAAAATCTTTATTGAAGAAAAGTATCAAATCAGAACCTTGGAGTCTTCTGTGCTATGATAGCGCATTGAATACAAGAAAGCTGATGGGGTAGTTTTAAAAAATGTCCTGACAGAGTCAAGGTGATGGCCATTTTTAGCTGCCCTGCTATCCATCACCTCTTTCAGCCAAGCATACTCCATCATATGCAACAGCCTCATGAATTTATGCATCAAGCTGTGCAGCCAGTCGTGCCGAGGGCGCTGGTGACAAGTGAAATTGCTGTGCGCCTCATTTAGCTGTTTATTGCGCCTGAGTACGTGTTGCAGCTGTCATCCCACGATGGGATGATAGTGCTCGTTAATAGACAAGACAGGCAAATAATGATGGAGGCCACAGCAAGAGATGCTCATCTGCCAATGGGCTCTGAGCAATATCACAAACATCCACAAAGTTTTCCATCAAAAGCAGCTCTGTAAGGAAATAGAGAGGGCAGGGCTGTTCTTCATGGGACTAACAATGGAAATTAAACTTTGGAAAGAAGTGTAGCCCAGTGGATTGTGTAACTTAGGGCTGGCATTTGGGGTTTCACACTGTGCTTTGCATTTAAAAGAATCACAGGAAAATGGCCACATGCACCAAGAAGGTTTGCCACCAATAGTCAAGTTGACTGTATTCCTCCTATACACCATGGAATTAACCTTAACCCTCTGAACAGTCGGCCTTATTCTGCTGTCAACCATGGCTCCAAGAATGTGTGAATATTATTTTTCAACTATTTGAAGACTTGTTTCATACATTTAGGATTTGGGATTGCTATCTTTCAATTCTTTTCAGTAATTCAGTGGAAAGTAACTTGGAATAGAAATATTCTATCTTTAGATTTGAATGGAATTTTCTTTTGTATAAAATTGAATTATGCTCAAGCATTCATATCTTGGCGTATAGGAAAGAGGCGCTTAATAAAGTCTCTCCCAGATGCAAGTCTGTTAAACAACTGATTTTCATTTCCTTCCTTCCCTGAATGTGTGGTGCTTAATCTTATGGGTATTTTACAGTTGGTGATTAACAAGTGCCTAAGGTATGGGCTTAAATGTGAATCTTTATGCTTTTCCCAACAGGTTATTCATTTTATAAGAATATAGAACTTAAAGAGTTAATTAACATGTTTGGTGTAATGAGATGAAACAAATTCTGACAATCCTTTGCAGGCTTTTGTACGTAATAGGAATACCCAAGAGAACCTGAATTCTCTCCGTGCCACCTGGATATTATTTTGAGTCTTAAATATAGAAGCAAATATCAAGGTCCAAATTATAAACTCAGGACAGGAAAAATTATACAAATTTATAATTTAATAGAAGAGCTGGGAAAATCTACAAGCATAAAAAAATGAGAATCAAATATAAGAATGATCATTACACACACACTATTTGGGAAATGGCTTCCTTGGATATAGCATGTGGCCATTGTCTATTTAGTGATATCTATCTTACCATGAGCAATGACAGTCAAGTTTAACAAAGACATTATTATTAATAAGCATATCAAGAAGCATAGAAAGTACTAACCAGGCCTACATAGAGAAACACCCCTATTTGGATCCCAGAGCTATAATGATGGAAAAAAATATTTCACCCTTTAGTGTGGCCTCCTCATTTTAAAGAGGAGGAAACCAAATCCCAGAGAAGCCAAGTGACCTAGCAAGGTCTGTGGTGAGTTATCCGCAGATCTGCAGCGAACCCAGGTCTCTGGTCTCTTAATGTCCTCCAGAGCTGCCTAGTCTGTGACATTTCTCACGTCCTTGCTGTGACTAGGAGTGTGGGCTTTTTTTTTACTATTAACAAATGTATTATTTGTATTTATATGTTACTTTGAAAGAATATTCTGATTTATCATTTATGTATTCTTATGTCTTTAAAAAAAATAGAGAGGAGTGGGGAAGACAAGGTATCTAACAACAAGGTTAAAATAAGGGCTGTGCCATGAAAGAAAAGGGAGTTATAACCAAAAAGCTCAGACTAAGGATAATTACTAGATTTGAATATAAAATTTACCACTGATTTAAAAGGCTTGATTCATTCTTAAATGTGATCCTTGTCTTTGAGCCAAAAATGACTTCAGTGAGAATGGATCTTCAGTTTTATGATGGAAATAAATGAGAAAATACAAGTTAACTTGCAAAGAAAATAGTTTGATGATGTACATTTCAAGAACATCCGTATTCTGTAAAGTGAGGCCCATCTGCATTAATTATTTAAAGGTCCTTCCTTCTTTAAAACATTCATATCTGTGGATCTTCTGTTATTCAAAATGTAAAACAAAAATATTAAAAACAACTCTCCACCTGGGTATCTTGATGCAGACATATCTATTGTCTTAGTTATCTTTGCTAAACACTTAGTATACAGGGCAATGCATATTCTAAAACAATTAATTTGGATGCACAGTAGACATCATTATACAGGAGCTACAAAATCACATTTGGGTTGTACATTGCAATAGTAATTTAGCTCAAAGTCTTCATGTAAAATCCCATGGACCAACATGTAATAACTTTATATACTTTATTTCCTTTTCCCTGTTTTGTGCTTACTATGGAATAATACAGTGGGAGATGTATTATTCTGCTCCTTTGCTTTTTCAAAAAAAACAAGATCCTTTTTTTTTTTTTTTTTTTTTTGGCATTTACAGAACTAATGGTCAGCAAATTTGACTATGTTGACTCCTTTTTCTTAATGAAATGGAAAAGAGATGTGTATTACACACAAACACACAAAGTTTTATTAATGTTTCATAAAATGGTTGCTACAATCAAAGGAACTGCTCTGAAAATTAAATTACTGGGCTGACTCTGAAAATCAGCATAATATGCTCTGTTTAATTCAGTCATGCTAAGATGTTAGATTCTCCTTCATTCTCTCAGCTTTCTCTCTCCTTCACCTGGGGGCATTTGCTGATGAGTCTCTTCTAGAGGTTGTTTAATGACTATTTTACAGGAACTGTCAGCTTTCTAAAGCCCAGTGGCATTGGGCGTCACTGTATTACCAGCCTTTTTACACAATTTGCCTCACTGTAAATCGGAGGTTTAAAAAGTACAAGAAAAGCTCCCATTTGATTTAATGACTGACTGATGGAGGTCGATTAATCTTTCTATGCTCAGATGTTTTACACACAAAGGTCATCTATTGTTTGTTTATACTCACTTTTTTGATTTTAGAAACACAAGAAAAAAGAAGACCATTTTGAGAAAAGCAGATAGTCGCCTTAAGAAAATCCCTGTCATATGCACTCTGGGATTTGGACTCAAAACCTAATTATATAGTAAGTGAAATGAACACAGCCTTTACATTAACCCAATGTAAAGCTGCAAAACCATGATACCTGTTCAGTTTGGTTAAAGAAATTGAAGATGGTGGCTTTTTTTTTTTTTTTTGGTAGTAAGAGTTATTTGTGACATTTGACAAAGTAGATCTTTTGATTGTCTAAAGAAACATATTATTTTCCTCCCCAGTCCTTACCCCTTTTTAAAAAACCAAAGAGGAGTCTTTTTAGCAGTATCATCTTGTTTTACTTAGCACATTACTTCTATTCAACATTAGGGGCTCTATTTAATTAATTTTTTAAATTGAAAATATATCCTTTTTTTCAAAGTAGATTAACTCACTATAATCTTGATATATAATACAAATTCTTGCTTCTTAAATTTTAACATGAATACTCAGAGCATTCATCATTTTTCTTAGTATTAATTTTTGATCAAGGGATATTTCTTTGATCAAAGAGTAGCCTAAGATCACAAAAAGTAGACCATAGAAGACAATGCTGAAGAAATATTCAACAAGTTTGTAAATCTATTTTTAAACGTTAAGACAACATAGCAGAGTTGTTCTTCAACCAAGCAAAATATTATCTAACCATTGGTTCGTTCCAAGAAATGGAATGGAACAATGATTCCAGCACTCTTTTCTGAATGAAGGTTTCTTATTGCAAGTGACTACATAAGAATAAGACCCAAGAGCAAGTGGGACATATAGGGAGCAAGAATGGTTGTAAATGCCTCCCCCCCCTTTCGAGAGTGAGAGTAGAATAAACAGTGAAGAAAAAAAATAGAATTTCTGCTATTACCAAGCAATTCAGGGTATTAAAAAGCCACATAAGTAAACTTAAGACTGTTTTCTGTTGGAATCTCAAGTTTATATCCTACTACTAAATGGCCATAGAGCAACCATACATACTAAAATGACGGGTAAAATTCTGGCAAGATTTTTCTTAATGTATACTTTGACAGTCATTTCTATGGGCAAATGTAGGAGGAGAAGGAATGACTGACAGGCGGTCTCTGATAGTCCTGGCAGCACATAATGTAGCTGCTCAGAGGCTTAGTTCAATTGCCTCTCCCTAGGAAGTTCCAGGACTTCTTTTACTGTACAGCTCCTTCCTTGGGCTTTGACGGCACTGAATTGTATTTGTTTGTTTACATGGCAATCTCTCTGCAGATTTGTCCTCACAAGGGCAGGGCCTATTTTATATTTATCTTAACAAATCTCAAACATCCCACTACCTAGGGCAAGGTTGGGCATGAAATAAGAGCTCAATAAGTATTGCTCAGATTAAGTAACCCAGTTCGAGTGTGTTGTGTGTTCAGTAGAGAACTTACTAAGGTCTTCTAAATATTAAATTCCTCATTGGAATTCACACTGCCTCCTGCTGCTAAGCATGAAGAAACAATGAGATTGATCATAGAGATGGAGCTTCAAGTCTCAGCTCTGGCAGGTTGTGACTACCAAGCAAAGGCGCTTAAACTTGAGATTCTTCCATTTCTTACCTGTAAAACTCAGGATTGGAAATCTCACTGAGATCCTTGACAGCCATGATAACTCTGATTCTTATACCCCTGCTATTCTCATATGTGGCCAGCCATTTGCTTTTAGTCTACTTGCAACTCTAAGTTATTGGGTTAGCCAAAAATTTGTTTGAGTTTTTCCATAAGACGTCATGGAAATATTATACCAAGGGCTAACATTTACTAAGTATTTATCTGTCATAGTAATATTAATTTGTGACATTAATATGATTTCCTTTAATTCTCACAAGAATCCTATAAATTAAGTTTTTACATATAGTGACATTGGGGCTCAGAAACACTACTTGGCTAATGGGATCTCATTAGCCACAAGTGGCACAGATGAGGTTCAAGCCTTGGTCTCTCGACGATGATTTTTCTGCTCTTTCCATTGTGCTGCCTAATTCTCTCTGTGGCTCCTTCCTTCCTGGACTTCCAAAAGGATAATATTGTAATATTTTAAATAGTATTCCTGAGGGAAACAGCAGGTCCCTATGTGCAAAGACCGATTTATTATGAATCAAATATTCTGAGTTGTATTGTTCTCAGAAGTGATGAGGTTCCTCTGATTCCCTCATATCTTTTCTCACTCTCTGGTGGCCAGTGTCATGCATTTTCAAAACAGCTGGCCGATGGACTCAGTGGCTATAAAATAGAGCTCAGCAAGCTGCTCACACAAGGACTGAACTTGTGACCTCAACATCATTTTCATCACACCCCAAGCAATTGACTTAAATAGCCATAGACAAGTCTAACAAACACTGCATGAAATGAAACACAGCCTCAGAGATGTGGACATATTTGTCATTCGGTCCATTTATATCTCAGTTAATATAGATAGTTTATTTTAGACTTGCACTTTGTAAGACAGTGTGCTAGGAACTGCAGAATAAATGCATAGTCTGGACCTCTAGAACTTAACGTGTGAGCAGAGTGGAGGTAACAAGTGTGTGGATGAACACAGGTCCTAAGAGAGGACAAGCCAAGTGCCATGAAGGTACAAAGCTAGAAGAACTCTCACCCGCTGTAACGTAACAGAAAGAGCTTTGTGTGGTGTCCCTGGTAATCTCTCACTCCATCCCAGGCCTTTCCACATCTACAGAATCCTTTAAGATCAGGAATAGCCCCCAAGTTATCACACCAAAACAACCTTTTAGCAGCTCCCTGGCTCTCATAGCTTCTTGGATCTTTAGTCCTTGCAATAGCTCTGGCTTGACTTTAATCCTCTGTATATTGCAATCTTGTTTTTAGCTAACCCCAACAGATCAAAGTGGTTCCCAGTTTGTTCTTTCTTTTACTGGTTCCTTTGTCCTGTGAGTACTAACTGGCCTTGTCTTTGATTTTGCTTTTACCCCCTAACTCTTCTAGTGCACTTCTGCTACATTATACTGAAAGCCCTGCTACAGTTACTATCTGGATTCCCTGAAGGCTTTGCTTCATGCTGTTCTCTCCAGCTTCCAGGGAAGCCTAGATATTTCCATTTTAATCCTTTTGGGGTGCTACAACACAGACTGCCTTGGAACAAGGGTTCCAGAATCCATAGTATATTTTGAAAAGTTGAAGTTAACACTTTATTTTAAGCGGAGTAAACCCAGGAACTGTGAGCTGAGGATTTAACCCAAGTTTAGCTTGACCAGCAAGCAGAGACTTACAGATGGACTTAGAATTTCACCTAATGTGTAAGAAACTAACTGAGGGAACAGAGTGTCAGGAAATGTTTTCCTCTTCTTCGGTGCAACAGACCAGTTTGTGTCTCCCCAAAATTCACTGTTGAAATACTAATCCCCAATGTGATGGAGATGGAGGTGGGAACTTTGAGAGATAATTAAGTCATGTGGGTAGAGCCCTATTGGAAATGAGATTAGTCTCAAAGAGCTCTCTTGTGCTCTTTTCATCATGTAAGTATACATGGAGAAGAAGGAAGTCTGTAACACAGAAAAAGGACCTGACCAGAACCCAACCATGCTGGCCCCTGACTCAGACTTCCAGCCTCCAGAACTGTAAGCAATCAATTTCTGTTGTTTATAAGCCATCCAAGTTATGGTACTTTGTTATAGCTGCCCGAATGGACTGAAACACTCATGAATCTTCAGCCTCTCCTTCTCTACTGGCATTTTCTTTAAAGTCCCTCAAACTCTGAGATTCTGCAAGATGCAGTGTCAACCCAGCTGAACATAAGGGAGAATGTGACGGTTTGTTTTATTGCTTCTATTGTCTACAAATCTGTTGTTTCCTTCTAGGAATTCAGTCCATAAAATGAGAGGTTTTTTAAAAACCACCAAAAGAAAAATTTTTAATTAATAGAGTTTAGAAAAATAAGAGTACCCTCTGTTATTGTTCAGGAAATAGTAATTAATGCAATAGCCTCTCTATCAATGCCAGCTCTTAAGTTAGTATTCCCAGCAAGCTACATATAAAATTTAAAATTGACTTCAAATCATTATTACTGTATGTTCCCAAATTCTAAAATTAATCTCAAGCTTTGTTATAGACAACTTAAATGTTCTATCTTAATACACATTATATATGAGATCCAGTTTAGGCAGGTCATACCCCAGAGTATGCTTATATGTTTTTCTAAGATTTATATGAAATAACATTGACTAAAAAAAATCTAACATTTTATAAAGGATGAATTTCCTACCAGTAATTGCTTATCAAACATAATATAATTGAACCCCAATTTGCTACAGGATTGTTTTCTATTGCTTTGATGATAGAATTTGGTTACCTTCTGAAGTTCCTATTCACCATTTTCCCCGTAAAGTTTCAATGAGTTTAACAGATTGTCTCTTTAGATCAGTAATGATGACTGGAATAGGAAATTCAGATAGCAAAAGAGGTCGCTTCTTAGGCTTAGTGCCAGATTTTGAAAACCACTATAACAAGTCGTTTCTGCCAAGTAAGTGCAATCTGAATGCTGGCTAAAACATTTTTAAAAAATGGAAAGAAACCCATGCTGACTAATAGGCGCTAATGTGTGAATAATAATTAGCGCAATTAAGTGACTGGTGCTGTGCGGGTGAAATTTTCAGAATACAAAACATTAATGTAGGGGTTTATATACACATAAACAAAGCTTTAAAATGGGCTAATGTGAGCTGTGATATATGGAAATGTTTATGGGTCAGTATAACAATTGAATTTTCATGGCAGGTATGTTAATCTAAGGTATAGAAATTCTATGAGTGTAAATTATTGTTATGACCTTATAAAATCCTCAGAGATTATGTCTATTATGTCTATTTCTATACCTATAACCCTATACATGGAAAACAGGTTTTGAAGTCTGATATAGGGTGTAGTAACACTAAATTAATGTGCATGAAGTATAAAAAAATTCACATCTATGACCACACTACCTAGATGGCTACTAAGATAGCGATTTATCCCTCCATACCTCCTGGCCACCCTCCCTCCAATCCATCTATGCTTCTATTTTTAAATCTGTCTATATGTCTCCTATCTCTCCATCTCTCTGACTCTCTCTCTTCCTCCACCTATAACTTATCTGAATATATAGGACCAGTTTTTCAGTAAACAGTACGGAATTATAGCTGAGAACCACCATGGGCTTAGTTCATCTAACACAGAGAATAAATTATCATCCTCTCTTAGAAATACTGCTGTGTCAAGGTCAGGGTTGAGGTCATTTACAAGGCAATGTAGAGGACAGCATATAATTTACTAGCCAGAATCACTCACAGCTGTTGGTGTGTTGCGGGGGATGGGAATCTTTCTATCAGAAATCTATACTCATTTAGCTTTCATAAACAAATGCTTTTAAGAGTATAAAAAAAATTCTGTGTTGTGAGCTTAATTAAGAAGCATCAAATTACCCACTTCTTTTGTTCACCTTTGGAAAATATATTTAGTAGCTGATGATTAGCGACCTGTGTGTTTACTCAACAAGAATAAGGAACTCTAAATCAACATGTTCTAATGTGCTGTCCTTTGCAAATGAAGATAACACTATTGATTTGCAATCAACGGGCGTGCATTTATTTCTTCTTTCTTTTAGGGGGTTAAAGTATTGATGATGAGTACACTATAATCCCCAGTTTCTTACCTTGTCTAATTTGTGACTGACAGCTTTAATTTAAGAATTAGCTGCTCAGAACAAAACAAGTAGCCCTTGATTGTGAAACAGAGTTGTTTGGCTGTTGTTGTTGTTGTTGTTGTTCCCTGTACAAAGTGACCTGGAGAGTTTATAAATAGTCCAGATACTCATAGCTTTCAGTGTTTCAGAATGTTTTTATCTGAAGGTCTCATTTGCCACTTACTACTTGTTATATATTCTCTCTACATGTTCCGTAGAGCTAGGAATGTGACTCAAAAAAAAAAAAAAGAGCACAAAAAAGGGCGCTAGCAGGAATGAGTCTAAAAGATATTGTCAGACACCCTAGAGGTGGAATCGATCTGGGTCTGCAAACACAGTAAGTAAGAGCACGGTCTGAACTCTGTAAACTCAGCTCGAGATTTAAGCCCATCTTCATCATTTCACTCAAATTTCAAAATATTATGAAGGGTCCCCTTGGTTGACAGATTCTGTTTCTCTGCTCTCTGTCCTGTGTCTTTCCGTCTCTTCTTAGCCATAGGCATTCTTTCCATAAACATGGCTCTAAGCAAAAGAGATTTAAAGACAAACTAAATAGGTCCCCAAATTCTTTAGTGGGAAATACTGACAAATAAATAGATAATTGTCTAATATATATGTAAAGAGCCACAAGTACACACAGAAGGAATACTCAATCCATGCTGCAGGTAGAAGGTAAGAGGGAATTAAGAAGATGGAGTACTAGGAAAAGCTGCTTGGGGAACTGTTTCTGTTACCCCTGAATTTCAAAGCTCTCCTCTACTGACATTTTCCCTGTCTTCTGTAAGCATGCTCAAGTTTCCCCCTCACTAAAAGAAAGGAAAATCTCATCAGCTCAGTGTTTCTCTCTAACAAGTACGCAGCTCTTCCCACTCGCTCAGTCAGCCAGCTTTCTTCCATGTGTGGTTTACACCGCCTCTGCTTTCAATCTTACCACTTAACTAAAACTTTTCTAACTTTGATTGTCACTTTGAACCCTCTTTCTTTTTAGAAACTCTTTATTTGCAGGAATTGCGTGGCATAGCTCATTCGTTTCTCCTCTTGTCTTTCTCTTGACACCAAATCCCTTCCTCTGCTCCCATTTTAAAAAGCAGTGCTCTTGGGCTGCCGCTGTGGTTGATTGCTCTACACATTGTCCACAGTGATGTGTGTGTGTGTGTGTTGGGGGTGGGGGTAAGGGGTGAGGGCCAGGGGACTGTATGCTCATCTATGCTCTTCATTTTAACTACAACTTCTATACTTATATCTGCCATCTCTAGCCCTAGGGTCTTCTCTGAATTTCAGAATTGAATGCAAATGTTATGAGAAATCTCTCCTTGGCTGTGCCAAAGATATTTCCACATTTTCAAAACGGTCCAAAATTTCTCTCATCATCTCCTCCTTCATCTACCCTATTCATGTCAAAACTTACTGCTCCTGGGACTTCCTAGGTGGCACAGTGGTTAAGAATCCGCCTGCCAACCAAGGGGACACGGGTTTGGTCCCTGGCCTGGGAAGATCCCACATGCCATGGGACAACTAAACCCGTGCACCCCAACTATTGAGCCTGTGCTCTAGAGCCTGTGAGCCACAACTATTGAGCCCATGTGCTACAACTACTGAAGCCCACGTGCCTAGAGCCCACGCTCTGCAACAAGACAAGCCACCGCAATGAGGAACCCGCGCACCACAGTGAAGAATAGCCCCCACTCACTGCAACTAGAGAAAGCTCATGTGCAGCAACGAAGACCCAACGTAGCCAATAAATAAATAAATTTATAAAACATAATAATAAACAAACAAACAAAAAAACCTTACTGTTCCTTATGATGTTTCTAACTCAGAGCCCTGGTGGTCATTCTAAAATTCCCTTCTTCCTTCCTCTCTTCCTCCTTTCTTTCCTTTCCTTTTTCTTTTCCTTTCCTTTCTTTTATTTTCCTTTCCTTTCCTTTCCTTTTTCTTCCTTTCCTTCCTTCCTTCCTTACAGACCCTTGCCAAGTCCTTCTATTTACCTCCCAAACATTTCTCAACTCCTGTTTCTCCTTGGCCCAATTAGTGCTTTTTAACTTCCTGAGGCTTCTCTTGTTACACAGCAGGTAGGGCTCAGAGACATATGTAACATAAACCTAATGAAGCTTAAGCTTCTGGCCCTTCCTCTTTGAAGGGCACGGGAGGGATCTGACAGTGGGCTCTGATAGTCATATATTTCTGCAAATTTGTTATGTAACATATTTTGACCACAGTCAGTTCAGTTTGCTGTCTCTTTCCACACTGACTTCTCCTCCATAGCAATTTTCTTTAAGTTGAGTAGACTTGGAATGACTATAAGCATTTTTAAGCGCTGGCTAAAGGGATCGTGAATTGGGAATATATTACTTTGGGTTTACGGGATAGATTTATGTGGTTAGCAATCACTTCTGTAAGGAGTTAAATTATTGCTACTATCCAGGACTAAGGGTGGCTTCCAGGAATATTCCTCATTCCCACTGTGCCAACTCACCCAGAATGGTCAAACACAGCAGCTGATGTGTCATGATGTGACCGTGTCCTGTGGCTCCAGAAGCAGAAGTGTGTGTACAATAGAGAACAAACTAGGTTGGAAATGTAGAGGCCACAGGATCTACTCTGTGGAAAACTTCATCCAGTCATCAAAAATGTAAAAGTATAATTGGAAGGCTCATGCCCCATTGATCTCTGGTCAAAATGGAAGTTATGTCATATCAGGAATATGGTAAAAAATACAGCAAATATAATTACAAATCCAACATGGATTTTACTTTATCTTTTTTTTTAATGGGAATAACATAAAATGGAATTTATCAAATTCTTGTATTTTTAGGGCAAAATCTTATAGTAGTGCTATGTGGAGAACCTCATATTTAGGGCATCCCAACATGTTGAATTACATCTTAACTTACCTGACTCATATTGTTCTGAAAAAAATCTGTTGGTTCCAAAGGAAATGGCATGCAAAGTTACCACCAGTGAAGAAACAGCCTGAAGAAATAAGTATTTTTGGTAATGAAACTCTTACATATGTTAATTAATGTCAGTATATGTAGTATAAAAGTAATCTGACAGCACATTTACATCATTCTGTCCTTCTAGTTGCTCTTGTATATACCTTAAACTAGTATTCCTTTTCCTAAAGAGGACCCCAACCTTGCTAGAGTTAATTTTCCCCATTTTACAGATATGTAAACTGAAGCACATGCAGTTTATATATCCTTTCCAAGTAATAATGGTCAGATTAAAGATTTAGTCCACTTCTTTTAATTTTAAAATCCTAATTATTTTTCCTATGCCATAATACTTCCATATATAATTACTGGTAAATTCTTTTTTAATCTATAAAACACAATTTCTCCACCCAAGACCAAAGGTTAATACCGTTTCATGACCAAATAATGCTATAATACAAGAAAAGAGCTTTGGTAATTTTTGTTTTTACATTACTCTTACCTAAAATGCTTTCTGTAAATTAAAATTAGTTGCAGATACTATTAGTACCTATTGAAGTACACCATATGGTTTCTTAAGGCTTTGCTAATGCAAATTTCAAGGATTATACTACTTAAATCACAGCAAATTTTATTAATTGCACTAATGGAAATCATATTTTTAAATTTGTTTGTAAATCTTCAAAATTATCAATGTGTGAAGGCAATCTGTTCTTCACACTTTATCCTTGAAAGTTGATATTAGCCCTCTGAAAGCAGCTAAAAGGACTGAGGTAATAATAAATGAGAAAATGAATCCCTGGAATAGTAATTAAAATGGCACCCAACTGAAAGATCATGACAAAACATGCCATGACAGGTAGTGGAAATTAAAAACCAAAATTAATCAAAATATGAAATAAGCACCAATAATTAAAACCCCTTACAAAAATTAAAGATAGTGACTCCTTTAATGATGAAAGAAGGCTTAAAGGTATGAATATGATACAGTATAATACAACCTGCTACTTGGAGGAAGCCAATTCACAAATATTCATGTAGGAGGAACAGAGAAAATGTTTCTTACGTCTTAAAAGCTGAATCTAAATAACAGCAAACTAATAAGCAAGTCTGATGACAGGTTTCTCTTTAGCATTATATAAATTAAAATTTTTAATTTTATTTCTTATATTGGCTACAGAAAAGAATTTGGGGAAAAAAATCAGATGATTTTACCTTAGCATTAAATAGGAAAACCTTTGAAGTGGGAAGTATATGACGGCAGTAAAATGGTTCAGTAGTTTGACCTTTTACAGTTTTTTTCATCTTTAGAAATATTAGAAGTTGATAATTTATCCTTAAACAAAGTGAATATTTACTATATATGGAATAGAAATAGGTACCATTTTGAGTGGGTTAGACAATGATAAAAGTATTTGATAACCAAAAGCATAAGAATAAAGAAATAAGAAATAAAACTGAATAAAGGAGAAAAATAAACTTAAAAGATACTTAAAATCAATAAATAAAATTGATTTTAAACTATTACTGTATTTCAATGTTGAGCTTTAGTGGTAAAAAAGAGAAAATAAATAAATCTACAGGGGTATTTTAAATTTTCTCTTAACCTTATGAATTAATTTCCAAATCTTCAGGTAATTATAAAGATCAGAATGAGTCTATGACCAGTATAATATATGAGATATCATACAGGAAGCATAACTTTTTCAAAAGATGAAGAATATTCCCATAATATAAAGAGTAAATAAAAGTCAAAAATTCTTTGAAGAAGTCAAAATTAATAGCAGCAGTCACTCTGTGGAGCCCTTGATGCTATGTTCATATACCTGAAATTAGCAATGGTTTGTGTAACAATAATAGTTAAAGTGCATTTTCATCAACTCTAATCTCAAATGTAAAAATTTCTGCCTCCTGCATTGTAAGATTAAGATTCTCTTTCAAAGATCCTCACCTACACATTCTCAAGAATCTCGGTCTTGTGAGTGCTGGTCTCAGCTCTTCTGTCACCAAAGGTCAAAATGAATGTGTCACATCCCCAGGCAGGAATGAATGTTGCAGAAAAAAATATTTAAGCAGAAGGTGATTTTTTCTGCCTCCAGGAGGAATAGCATCAAAGATACTCCATGGAGAAACCTGAAAGCAGACATAAGAGTAAGAAATGAACAGGTGACAGAAACTGGGAAGCATTTGTCTTTCTTCATTTAGAAATTGTTTTTGGAAAAGAAAAGAAAATAGAAGATAAAAAGGAAGAAAGCATTGTTCTTTACAGCATGATGCTTGCTATTAGTGTTGGATTACCACCAACTGTTCCGAAGCTAAGAAAACACAGAAAAGTTAAATGACAGGTGCATTATATACAGCGTGGGAGTCAGAAATATAGGATGGCAGAAAGAGGCAAGAGAAACAGGAAGATAATTACACTGAAACTGAATCAGGTACGTCTCAGGGCATTATAGTATTTCTTTTTACTTGTTAAAGATACATGGGCCCATAGATCTCAAAAAGTTGGATTGGAATGAGTAAAATTTCGACTTTGGCTACAGCTGTCACAAAGATAAAAGGCCTGGGAATGATTTAAAGTGGATCAGGTGTCCCATTTCTTCCAAGAATCTCACCTATCCATTTTAAGTGAAGAACTTAACTTTGCATGCATTTCATGAACAATAAATTAATCAGTCTCCTTTGTTCCCCTTAACTTACCCAGAAATCCCAGGACTTTTTTTTTTTTTATCAAAAAGTTTTTTTCTAAGGGGAAAAATACTATAGATTATTTCAAAGCAATTAGATCACATTCTAGATTTGGTACTAATGACAAATAATTTACACTCTCTCACACACACGATATCACTATATGTACTCAAGATCATCATCCCCCTTCTCTTCTACAGCCTAAGTAACCCCAGTCGTTTTGCACTATCCTTTTGCTACCCATTTTCAGTACTTTTGTTATTTCCACTTTCCCCTTTATGTTCTTGTCAGTTGATAAAAATACAAACTTCAAAGGTAGGGAAACAGTGTTGGATACAAGGAGAGTCACTCTGTGGAGCTCTTGATGTTATGTCCTTATTTATATCAATACATTTTTCAAGACCAGTAATCACTTACCTGCAGGCATTGCTGACTCATGGTTAGTTCTCAAGTGTTTTTAATCAATAGTGCTCTTCCTAGTCATGCCTAATTTTATATTCGTGAAGTCATTGTGAGATTTCTTATATTTGGGAATTTAATGTCACTCTCTGCCTACAACATCTCCAATTATAATTTTGTTCTCCAGCTGTGTTCAGTGTCGATAATAGATCGCTGTGCCAAGTTACAATAAAACCAAATAAATTCAGGTCTTTGGTGTGCTCCTTGAAGGATCTTTTGGTTTAGTAATGAATTACTGGTCACTATCTAACCTCTAGAAATTTGTAACATGTTCTAAATGTTTGGAAGTAATATGAGCAAAGAAAATATTTTTTCAATGTGTATATGGCTCTGCCTAAGGCTCATCAAGTAATAGATGCAGGTTTGCAATTTGTTTCAAATTCCACATTATCTTTCTCCATGTGAAAGGATCTGTTTTTTACCCCCCCCCCCCAAATTATTAAATATTACAAAAGAATTTCTCAGTACGTGATTGCCAACATTATGGGATAGTTACAAATGCATCCAAATGAGCTCTGACTTAATTTTATAATAATATATTATTTAGACTTCCATTAAAGCTAGAGAGTAAAGTTTTAATTTTAGTGAATCCTAGAAAAATTAAATTGACTTTGTTGCTAGATTTACCAACACCCGAGTTCCTGGAATATCCTAGAAGCAAGTAGAACAAGATGCCTCTTAGAAACTTTAAGAAAAAAGAAAGAACCTTTAGGGAGAAAAAGTAGTTAATGGGAAAGGAATAGCTGACTATTCACAAGTGCAGTGAAATGCCTCAAGATGCAAAGTAAAATTACATATAGCTGTCTAATACTGACTTACTACCGAATATGCTCTTGAGTTTTCACAGTTTTTCTCATGAGTTGTGACAAGATGACAACAAAACTACTGCCTTAATTACAGGAAGATTGGAAGGTGTGTAACAGCCCCTCAAGATGACTGAAGAAATTTCACATGAAATACAAACCTCAAGACTAGCATTTAAATATGCCAAGGTAAAAACTTTGAAGTTATATAGAGACCACAATCGCGATGTCTTTATCCGTTCTTTGATATATGCTACTTTTTACATTTTGAACCAAAAGCCTACTACCCTTTTTTTTAAAAGCAAAATGTAAATATATTTTCTGAAGAGGCGTTGCAGACCTCATTAGAAATCTTCTTTTCCCCACAATATTATTTAACATAAAAACCATGGATACTATAAAGTGATGAATTTCTAATAATGTATTATTTCACTTAGTGGCATTATTTTTGTTTATCTGTGAGGCCAGATCTCACATATGAGAAAAGTTCTCCCAAAACCACTTCAAAGCTTGCCACTGCCCTCAATATTCGAAGATGGCATTCCTGATCATGATTGCTCTCCAAACATACGCGTGGAGGAAGAAACCAATATACAATAATGCTTCCCGCATGTAAAGACGGCTCTTTAATTTTCAGGATCTCTTTGACTTGTCGGCTGCCCAGATATTTTATTTAAAAGGACCCACAGTCTTCTGACTGCAGCATGCCAAACTGTGCTGTCTACCCCCCCAGTCCCCATCCCCGCCAGGTAGCTGGACTTTGAGCAGCTAGGAAAACTTTGAGAGTTTTCTATTTTCTTTTCCTTTGCCTGCCTTTACTTTTCTTCGGTCCAGGGTACAACAGCAGCTTAGAAATCTGACCGGCATTCATTCTCCAGAGATCTACAGACAGGGAAGTTTGTGCTGTGATGAGCTGCGGCATTTCTGGGCTGGCAGAATGGCTGAGTTCCAGCCCTCACTTTGAGTGATCCCATCTCGCCAGTTAGTGTAAAGTGTTGCCCATTTGTGGGCCAGTGGAGCAAGGTTCTAATGAAGGCCTGCTAGGGCCATGGAACTCTAGATAGGGACCGTCCCTGTCCTCTGACCACTAAATCATCGATTGTTCCTGGGGTTAAATGCATGTCAAAAGAAAGTGGATCATTAGTGTGGTCTGTGCATTCAAAAGCCAATGGAAACTTTCAAAAAAAAAAAAAGCCAATGGATTTCATCTCTAACTCTTCCATGTTACTAATAAGGTAAAAATGGTTTACTGAGTGATCCAAGAATAACCAAAATGACTGCTGTAATGGTGGTCAATTTAGACAAAGATAATTAAATTTATATTATTTATTCTTTAAGATATATGTGCAAGCCAAAACTGATCAGTTGAGGCTCATATTCATAGCCAAAAAATTTTAAAACGAATAACTCAACAACTTTAGGAGAGCCTCCTAATGATTTTACTGACTACTTAGGGTAGAGCCTAAACACTCAGATTTCGCAATGGGTCATCTCGTACAGCCCCTGTCATGAGACAGGTGAAGAATTTCTACCCCATTTTATAACAGGCAATAAAGTTCAAGGGCTGTTACGTGAGAGTAAGAAGCCGGAGAACACAGAGACACAGCTTCATGATTCACCCCCTCTGCCTCTCTACCCCAACACTCCATGTACTTTATCCTAATGCTGGTGGGCATAGAGACTTAGGAGAAATTTTAAAATTCAGTAAAGTTTAGAACTGAAAGTGTGGCTTATGTCCAAACTAGTTTGATTATTTCACTGTTTGGGTGATCTTTTTTGTTTCTTCTTTTAGGTAATGTCTTAACCTGGTAGGTAATTTTAAAAAGAAAAAAGAATGAAGTAAAGATATAAACAAAAATGTCTATAAACCTGGTGTTGATGTCTCTAAGTGATTACAAATAGCTGAGCAAATGCTGATAGTAAAAATATGAATGCTTTCATTTCCAGAGTGGAGGATAGGTGAAATTTAACTCATGAAAGTAATAATACACTTTTATTAAGACATTATGCTTCTGGAACATGTTTTAGATATATTACTTGTTATATGATATAATAGCTTATATCTTTTTTTATATCAGCAAAGTATCAACAGTTTTTTTTATTTATTTCTTGATTGATTGATTGATTGGCTGTGTTGAGTCTTCCTTGCTGCATGTGGGCTTTCTCTAATTGTGGAGAGTAGGAGCTACTCTTCGTTGTGGTGCTCAGACTTCTCAGTGCAGTGGCTTCTCTTGTTGCAGAACATGGGCTCTACGTGTTCGGGCTTCAGTAGTTGCAGCACTTGGGCTCAGTAGTTGTGGCGCACAGGCTCAGTTGCTCCTTGGCATGTGGGATCTTCCCAGACCAGGGATCGAAACTGTGTCTCCTACATTGGCAGGCAGATTCTTAACCACTGCTCCACCAGGGAAGTCCCTAATAGCTTATATCTTAAGGATATTTATTTTATTAAGTAAATAAAATTTTGCTGTCTCCAAAGTGTTAACTTCAATTTTTAGCGGAGAAGACTGTGATTGACTGTGCTTCATTGTTTTTGAAAACCTTGTTTAATTTGTTTTTATATAACAAACATTCATTTCTCACAGTTCTGAGAAGTCCAGGATCAAGGCACCAGCAGACTTGGTGTCTGATGAGAATCTACTTCTTGATTTTATATAGAAGGTTGTGCTCACATGGTGAAAAATCTTGTTTAATATTTTTGATACAGCAACTGTAAATCTGATTTTAAGTTGTTTACCTTATTACTTCCATTTTATTACATTGTATTTTATTTCATTACACAGATGACATCTATGCCATGGCTATAGGGCCTATAGAAACAAAGCAAAATTTACACTCAGGGTGAGGTTCATTGTGCCTATGTATACACGCTTCAAACGTTTCTGATAATATGAAAACATATTGGCCAATTTCTTGTTATATATGTTCAGGTTGTCATTTTTATATCAGTGTGGCTGAAAAGAGTGCCATAGTCTCAGATCTATCAGAGAAGACCGATAAGTAGTACAGGAGTGAGAGAAAGGGAGAGAGAGGGAAAGAAGAAGCGAGAGAGAAAGAGACAGGGAGAGGGAGAAGAAGAACACTTCTGCACTGCCAGCCTTCTCTCTGGACACAGGGCATCACCTACTGTGCATGCCAGCTCCAGGAGCAGCAGCCCTCTCTGTGTCAGGAGAGTATGAATTAAATATTATGAATTTAGAGACACAAATAGAATATAAAGAGAGTTTTAGGGTTTTCTTCCCACGCATTCCAATGTGGCGTCTCTATGCTTTAGCACATCTTCGCTTTGATTTCTCTTTTCTTAGCTATTTCTGGTTTACTTACGTATTATCTCTCTTACCTCCATTAGATTGTGAACTCTGTGGGGATGAGATTCTTGGTTACCTTATTTTGCACCTCATCCATGAAGATTATAGCAGTCCTTAGCACATAGTTGGTATTCAATGAGTATTTGTTGAGGGGCTGAAGAAAGAGATGAGTGAATTTGCCAACGTAGTCATGAACGAGTTACCATGGGACTTCTCCCCTGCCCTTTTCCCCTCTCCTTTACCTGACTCTGTCCTTTGGGCTTCATCATCATTAGCTCTTGCTGAGTTCTGTGGCTTCTCCTGGATTCTGCCACAGCTACCAACGATCTTATCTCGCCCAGCCATTGCCAGCACCCCCTCCCCCATATTAGTCACTTAAAAGGCATCACTTCTGCTGTGTCTTTTATCTTCTGCTCAGCCTCATATGTCTGATAAACTGGGGTCCTTAATGTGGTTAAATTGTCCCATTGCCATGCAGAAGTGGGTGAGCAGTATCTAATAATACTAAATATAATTACAGTAGTCAAAGTGTATTGAGTATCCACAGTGTATTAGTCACTAGCTTGGATTTTTATTTACATAGACCACATCTAATTTTTACAGCATTATACCCACTTCACATGAGGTTAAATGACTTGCCCAAAGTCTCACTGCTAATAATTAACTAAGCGGAAATTCAAGCCCATGTCCTTAGGTTTCAATGTGTACATTCTTTTCGCCACAGGAGACAAGCACCACCAAAGAGGCACTGCCTGCATTGTAGGGGTTTATGGAGGTTTCATTAATAGTTTCAAGGTTTCCATGCCCCTTAGTGGTACAGCAAGGGTTTGTGGGTGATCCTGCTGGAAATATTGCTCACTTCTAGTCCCAGGGTCAAGCTTATCCCCTCTTTCCTCATGTGGTTCTTTCTCAGGAGAGGTCTCCTTTCTTTCACATTTCTGTAAGCCTACCTCATTAGTGAGACTTCGGGAGGGCAGAACATATATCTTTCTTCTCTCTATTCCTAGAGACAGTAGCAAGCATATTCTATTGTAAGGACTCATCAAGCACTTTTCAAGTTCAAGAATTAATTGAATTGAATTGAAGGATGAGTCGTGTACACACGGGTGGCAAGATTAAGTAACGCAAAGAGTACTGGTCAGAAAGATTGCTTCGGTGGAAGTTCAGTGCCATTTAACCATTATCTTGAGTGAGTTATTTAACCTTTCTGATTCTCTGTTATCACCTATAATCTCCTAGGATAGTTGTGAAGATCAAATGCCAAAATCTCAGTGCTTTTTAGAGACTCTGTTAAGTCCAGAGTAGAGAAGAAAAGGGAGCTGCGTAAAGCAAGAATGGCTGAAAGAATTGACCTCGGGCAGGCTCACCTTCCCTGCTAATTGGTTTATTTTCCTTTACCTCCAATAATTTTGATCTACCACCACCCCCAGGCTGTGTACTCATTCAGCTCCCATAAGCATTATGTCTCCTCCCTGTCTCTCACACCAAAAGACCAAGTTTTGATATTTCCACCTTTTAATATCTATCATATTGGTATCTTCTCTGTTCCCTCTGGCTTGGCTTTATTCCAGGCCCCATCACCTCTCTCCTGGTCATTTGCAACATTCTCCCGGGCTTCCTGCTTCTAGATGGGCTTTCAAAACAAAACCACACAAAATAAAACCTACCAACTTTCTCTCCTCACACTATACTAGTAGAGCATCCAAATCTACTGATCTTCTGGGGTAGTACTGATTTTAAAAGTCATCTCCACACACCAGTAGAATGTCTTTGGAAAGACATTTTCATTTTCCAATTTTATTTTTGTCATAGAAAACAAATTCCTATGTTGGGTCATATGCCCCAGTTTTTAATTCAGAAGACATGGTCACGATATCCTGGAATTGCCTCATGCCCAGGAAAAGGGAAAAAAGTTCCTTCCTCTCTCTTCTAGTTCAAACTGAGTAACCCCCAGCTCAGAACTCAGAACTCAGGCTAATACTGACAGTAGTATAGCCGAGGAGCATTACGCTTTCACTAGGCTTATGTGGACTAGCCTTAAAACCAAACAATGATTTATAACATTGATTCTTCGGGAAAGGGCATTTGGGTCCCACATGACCAGCTAACAAATGCATTCTGGTGACACAGACCATTTGTAAGTTGGATGCTGCCTTTATCAGAAAGAAAACAGTAAATCAAGAATTCTCAAATGTTGGAGAGGGTGTGGAGAAAGGGGAACTCTCCTGCACTGTTGGTGGGAATGTAAGTTGGTACAGCCACTATGGAAAACAGTTTGGAGGTTCCTTAAAAGACTAAAAATAGAACTACCATATGATCCAGTAATCCCACTACTGGGCATATACCCAGAGAAAACCATAATCCTAAAAGAAACAGGTACCATAATGTTCATTGCAGCACTATTTTCAATAGCCAGGACGTGGAAGCAACCAAAATGCCCACCAACAGATGAATGGATAAAGAAGATGTGGCACATATATACAATGGAATATTACTCAGCCATAAAAAGGAATGAAATGGAGCTATATGTAATGAGGTGGATAGATCTAGAGTCTGTCATACAGAATGAAGTAAGCCAGAAAAAGAAAAACAAATACTGGACGCTAACTCATATATACGGAATCTAAAAAAAAAAAAAAAACAAATGGTACTGATGAACCCAGTGACAGGGCAAGAATAAGGATGCAGATGCAGAGAATGGACTGGAGGACACGGGGTTGGGGGAGCGGGGGTGAAGGGGATGCTGGGACAAAGTGAGAGAGTAGCATAGATATATATATACACTACCAACTGTAAAATAGATAGCCAGTGGGAAGCTGCTGTATAACAAAGGGAGATCAACTTGACGAAGCCTTAAAGGGCCAGGACAGGGAGGGTGGGAGGGAGTCGCGGGAGGGAGGGGGTATGGGGATATATGTCTAAATACAGCTGATTCACTTTGGTGTACCTCAAAAACTGGTGCAAGAGTGTAAAGCAATTATATTCCAATAAAGAGCTTAAAAAAAAACAAACCCAGAGTCTTAAAAAAAAAAAAGAATTCTCACCCCTAACTTCAGCATTACTAGAAAGGAGCGAATTGTGTACTAACTGTTTAATTGATGAGCAGAAAAGGAACACTTTATTTTAAGCAATGCTTTCAAATCATTCCCTTTGACTGTTTCAGCTGTCTGCCTAATAAAATTGTGGAAATCTTTTTTTCTACATTTTCTTTTCCTTTCCTTCACCAACACTCAGTAAGATTCCATTCTAGGCCTGAGAATATTATTTGCTTTTCAGTAGACTCTGGTGGTAATAAAGCATTACTCATTTCACGGCTTTATTTTCTTGAGACACAGAGCAAGCATGCAGTAAGTGATAGCTCTGTTCAAACGCTACTGTATAAAACAAGTGAGCAAGACTCATGGCCCCTATCTCATCATGGAGAGATGGAATGATTTCAAGAACAGCACGAGCCAATACATTAAATGAAGGGATTTGTATCTCTTGAAAAATTTCACTGTGATTGCTCCAAAATATTTTAGAACAATTTACTGTGTTTTATGATAATGCCTTCAAACTAGGAGCTCTTTCTCCTTGGTTTTAATGAGAAAGGGAGGTTACTTGTTTACACGATTATGTACTGAGGTTATTACATTTTATAAGATCTCTTTTGTTCTGTTGTTTGGTTTTCCTTTTTATTTTAAGATTACATTAACGAATCAGATTTTGCTGAGAAACTACTTGCAATTTTTACCAAATGCTTCCCTTGAGGAAAACAGTGATTTTCTTCACTACTGCAAATACCAAGAATAGTATGGTTTTCTCTAGATGAGTGAAACTAGAGAATTCTCTCTCTGAGAGCGTAAAGCAAACTGATTAAGTCAAAGAAGTGTTATAATCCCTATGGGAAGGCCACATCCCTTACTTTTTAAGAATTCACAGCAAGAATCTAGATCTCAAAGGAAGTCACACCATGATCCATCATCATATCTAAGCTATTTGCAAGTCCTCAGCAGGTCAGCATAATTTACACTTGCTAACCATGTAAACACATATGAGACCCCTAATTACTGTGAATAACCTAGAATGTTCTCCCTTTTTTAGATAATAAAAAGTAGGTTAATAAAAAATATGTCTCTTTTGTTAAACTGACTAAACATATTTGTATGTATGTTACTTTTCAATCTATCATAACAGCGACCTCAGATACAAACCATTATTAAGGATTTATGTTTAAAACATGGTACCAATTCTCCTATTTTAAAGACACTCTCAATGTTCAAAATGCATGAAACACATCACCGGATTCAATTATAAGAATTTATTTAATGTTACACTGAAAGATCCATATAGCAGAGAGAGAAGACTTGAGCTCAAGTGTAAGACTGCCTGGGTTCAAACCACAGCTCTCCCGCAGATGGGCTGTGGGCAGCGAACACGATACTGTAAACCCCTGGTTTTTCATCTGTAAAATGAGAATGAAAACTATCCCTGCCCTGTATGGTTGTTGAGATGATTAAAATATTTAGAAGAGCTCAGGACCTTGCATGTGGGAATACACCCTGATATTATCTTAGATTAGTAACATGCATCTTGGGGTCTTTGGCATTATATTTGATAGGTTTTCCAAAAATAAAACAAAAAGGAAAATATTAACATACATTTATCTGTGGTTGAAGAAGTTACAATTTTAGCTCTTGACTGATAACAACAGGAAATTCTGCATTCTGCTTTTCACTTTTAACAACTCAAGTTTTAATAAACGATTGATACTTAAAATATACAAGCCTTTCTACTCTGAGGTTAATCTGTGCTAACTATAGCCATAATTTTGTTTCCACTATTCACAAGCAAATAAGAACAGGAACGTATATCAAAGGACAAATATAAAAGAAGAAAATAAAATTCTTGTACAGTATATTTCACTTAATCTGGCAAATTGAAACTATTTAATAATGTTTATCCAGTGAAATTAATTTGAATCCTTGAGTTATGCCTTATGTAGGAGATAATGAATCTCATAGAAAATTGTGAAAATACACATTTTTCCAGACTCCTGATTTTATCTATCTATTCTTTATAGGAACAAATGGTCTAGCAACTACAACTGAGGTTGGCTGTCCTCAACATAAGTCAGTGATGCTGTCTCACATTTCTGAGTTTAGCAATCTGGAGACATATGGGGAACGTGTGAGCTGGTCAGCAATCGGCAGAGCTTGATTCAGTCGCAGAATATCAATTAAGGGAGAGAACAGGCTAATATTCCTTTCACTAGAGAAATGACTTGAATATTATATCTCCCTTAGCCTACCCAGTGACAGCTGACTTGTGCCCATAAAGTTTGGTGCACAGACCTATGAGTTTACCTATTTTGATCAGCTTTATTTTCATTAATGTGCCCAAGCTGTGACTTTGCCAGAATTTTCCCCACGGGAAAATCATTTGCAGTGATCTAATATGCACACTGATATTGGCACACTGTATAACACAATCTTGAAATCGCTATACACGAGTCACAAAAAGCAGTAAGGCTGTGCCCTAAAGATGATCCTGCTGTTCAGTGATTTTGAGTGCTGAGCGTTGCCTCGTTCATGACAGCAAAAAACACCTACCCTCTCAAATGCCTGGAATGTGTGTATAAAGATAGAATGAGATGGAAGAAAGAGAGAAAGAGAGTGCGCGCACAGAGAGCTTATCCCTGTTTACATTTTCATCCTGTGTCTACTGGATTGATCCCCTACTTCATGTCAGCTCACCAGGCTGACAGCAATTCTAGCAGCGAGACACAGGGTAAGAGGGACTTTGATTCATCCCCTCCCCCTAAGTCCCTGCCTGTCATTGTCTGCTCCTGAGTAAGCAAAGTGAACGTAGTCAGAGAGGTCTGGGGCCGCTGGAGCTGTGTTTTCCAATCTCAGGGGCGGCCACCTTCTCATCAACAAATCCATGCAAGCCGTCTCTGCATTATGCCGCTTTTCACTCACAAGTTTTGTTCTTCACTAGAGAAGCACTTAGCCCAAAGAAGACAATTCACGGTGAAATTGTGTGTGTGTGTGTGTGTGTGTGTGTGTGTGTGTGTGTAGATAGACTGAGGGAAAATTGAAAATTTAGAGGTTTTTTTTTTTAAGACTTCATCCCTATTTTTAAAATGTTAATTTCTCCCCCATCCTTAGTTCTTCCAAAAACTGCTCTGTGATGTGATCACAAATACTCATGTGCGTAAATTCCCATTATCATAATACGAGCACTGCAGTGAGGCTTCTTCTGAAAATAAATTACTCCGTAGAATATATTAGGAGGACCAAACCCAAACAAACTAAATTGTGTGTTCTCCCATCCTGTAAGTTAAGCATTTGACGATACAAAACCAATTGCATTTTTCATTTTACATGTATTTTGTTTTCTTTTTTTTATTTGCATCTTATCTGGTTCATCTACTCTCTCTTTTTTTAAGAAATACAACATTTCAATTATTAAATTTCTTATTTTCTTTCAGTAATCTTAATCATTCTGTTAGCTGCCCCTCTCTTTTCAACTCATTGTAATCTGTACCAGTATCCATAGCTAACTTCAAACACATGAATATGTATGTTCTCAAAGGCAGGAGAGGCACCCACCAGGGTGGCGGGCAGTATAAACACAGAGAACAGGCTGAAAGTGTGCGCTCTTGTTCTAATATTACATAACCTTGAGTTGGTCACCAACTTGGTTTTCTCTCTCCTCATTTCAAAAACAGGAACTAACAAACCAACTCTCCTACCAATTTCCCAAGGATGGTGTAGTCACCACAGATTACATAACCTATAGGAAAGAACTTTAAATTTTAGGAGAAGCATCATTGAATTCATGGTGATTCAAATTAATGATTCTCATCTTAGAATTTCGGGTAAATATTTATTAGCAACTTTTGGATATGTTTGTAGGTTAGTTTAAATTTTAACTGCTGGGGATGTGATTACATTTGACCTCTATTCAAAAGGGCTAGCGTCTCAGTGCCTGCATTGCATAGGGTTTTACCCTTAGGGACGAAGGTTGCTGAGAATATTAAAATCACCTTTTAAAATGACGCAGAGGTGTCTCTGCCTTTCTTGCTCCCAACAGTAACCACCACTGTCATTGATTCAAGGGTAGACACTGGGTTAATTAAGAATTAACTTGATGACATCTGGAGTACTTTTAAAATATATAAAATCTTACTTGATGCATTTTAAAAACTGAGCTTTAAGGAGTTTTCTCTTAAGTTCAATATGAGCTTGAGTTTGTGAGTCAAATGGATACATTAAAATATCTTTAAGTTAAGGTTGAAATTTGTTTAAGATTATGCCTCTCACGAAAGGCCTACCTGATCTGTGAATATATCAGACAAATGCTGTTCATGGTCCTGTGCATTTTATCTTCCACAGGGCCAGCTCCACTCAGCATTTTACTGATTTATAAGAGAAATCCACACAGATAAGAGTTGATATTTGGCCAAGTAAAGAGGTTCATAAGAATTTTATTCATTTTTCAGATGCATGTGTTCCTTTTTGTATGTCTTCTTTTCCACTTTTGTCTATCAGGAATGGTAATTTTTTACATCAGTTCCAGCATGTATATTGCTTGTGCCATTTTCCTGTGTTGGCTGGCTGCAAAGTGTGTATATACCGGACTTTTCAATGACACACAGGAAAATAGCAGACTCCCTCAAGCCAAGCAGAAAAGGATTTAAAACTCAGTGTACATCCCCGTTAGGGGCAAGGGAGCCTATTACAGAAACAAAGAGTGAGGAGAAAATTCTATCCTTGGAAGCTTCACAGTGGCACAACCACAGCTTTTCATGTAATAGCTCAAATGTTCCCACTACAGCCATTAACAATGTAATGAAACAAATCACTTGCTATCTGTCACAATTATGATCGATGGAATCCAACTGGTCTAACTTGGGAGAAAAAAATCACATCTCAAAATGGATTCATTTTAGAAAATAGCAAAGTTTAGGGGAGAGGGATGACACTTATTTCCCATAAACAATATTGGCAGGCATTTGATCTATCTAAACCAATAGATTACTGTCTTGATATATCTTTCCCTGGCAATTTTCTCTTTTTATTTTATTAGGCCTAGTGGAAGACTTCTAGCTGCCTGTGTGAACGAGAGAACTAGTTTAGGACCACACAGAAAGTAATATTGAGATAAATATAACAAAACTGTGTTAGGATCGCTCATTCTTTATTCTGCAGGTAACTACTCTTGCCTTTTTGGGTTTTCAGTTTTCTGATTGGGTTTCTCTATTCCTGCCACCTTTGGAAGTCTCCAGGAATTTTAATCGGGTAAGAGTTACTACACTATTTAGGTGATACTAACAAAAACCTATATTGAGAGTAGATAATGTACTATATTTGACAAGGTATGTGGCCAGTGGTTTTATGATACACTTCAGAAGTCAGTTCTGTTTTAAAAGGTATGCCTATGAGTTTAAATATCTTCTCCTCTTGCTAGGGAAAGAGATAATGCGGAGGGTGCTCAATTTAAACTGACTCACAGCACAAAATATAATCATAATCACAGATAACACTTACTAAATACCTGTTATGCACCAAATAAGCGTGTGTGTGTGATCTAAATTCATTCTGCATTCCTGTGGTCTTAGTAGCTTATTTTTAAACCTCATTTTATAAACTGGGAAACTGAGGTTTAAAAAGGCTAAGCAACTTTGTCAAGAGCAATGAGCTAGTAAATTGGACTGGAGTTAGAATATAGGAATGTCTTCCTCAGAGTCCATGTTCTACCCATTGACGAAAGTACCTCAAGTTTGAGAATTCTTTCAGTCTTAAGAACATACAAGCACATCATTAGGCACATAACATTCATGGTAGCAGTGGTAATTATCAACACCACGAAGTTTAAAATTACTGTCACTGTGTGGAGCAATGGGCACCAGTGTGGTCTCAGTACAGTTCATAAAGGTCATTGAAATCCCATAGGCAGGACCTACTTACAATGTGATCAAGCAGATAATCCAGAATTGTATTTATATTATTATTGAAATGAAGATATGAAAACATAAACTGAAAAAAAACATCATAGGAAAGTGCGACCCCTGAGAATATGACCTACAACCCCAGCCGGAAAAACTGTACCCTCCACCACACTGACACAGAGCAAGCTCAGGGCTGCGTGCTATGGCTGCATTTTGGGAAGCGGGAGGTGAAAATGTGCTGATTCTTCTAAACAAAGGCATGCTGTTTTCCTAAGAGGCATATATTATGTAAAAACATTTCATCACTGACTCCTGAGTTAAAGAGCTGCCATCACAACCTTGAAGAAAGTGGGTTTCTATCTAAAGGGATATGAGTAGCCACAAAACTCCAAGCCTGAAGGTATTTTCCCCTCTGTTTATCTCTCTTTGAGATAGCAGACATTCTGAGATAGGCATGCATTTTAGAAGATGACTGATACAGAAAGAACAAGAAAAAATAAAAGTAAAGAAATGCTTGAGATGCAGATAAATTTAAATTTCATTCCCAGCCAGTGAAAACCTAGTGGATGCATGCAATAGGGGAGGGAAGTGTGTCTTACAGAGTTGGGTCAAAGAGACTATTTTGAAGTAACACATTGGTTTGATTGGAAAAAGAAGAGGAAGCAAGGCATGGAGAACTCAGAGGACAGGAAGTGTGGCTTTCCTAAAAAGATGAGTGCCCAATGTGGGTCCTAATAAATATTAAAAAATGAAAGCGGTTTCAAGGACCCAAATTAAGACATGCCTAAGCTCTGAATAATGATTTGGTGCTAGAAATGGCTGATACTTAGCACATTTGGGGTACTCCAAAAAATGATTAAATAATAACCAGGATATAGTTAATTAGCTTCCTCTCAGGAGGAATGATGTTTTAGAAGTGTTTAAAGAAAGTTTTATGCTGGAAAGGGAAGAACTTAAAAGAATGATGACTATTGCTTAGCGAAGCCAAGAGATCGTTAATGCAATAAATCTAAGGGTGGACACAGAGATTGAAATGAGGTTCTATATCCCAACCTGTGAATGAGGAAAGACCTGCGTCCAATTAAAAAAAAAAAGAAAAAAAAAAAGCCCATCCTATTGCTTAGACATTTAAGCAAGAAAAAAGAGAATTATCTTTCCTTCAAAGACCAAATTGCTGAATAAAGGACTTTGTGATGTTTACTTTTATAGGTTCACTTGACTGGACAAAGAGGGGCCCAGATAGCTGGTTATTTCTGGGTGTATCTGTGAGGGTGTTTCCAGAAGAGATCAGCATTTGAATCTGTAAACTAAGTAAAGAAGATCACCTTCACCAATGTGGGTGGGCATTATTCAATCTGTTGAGGGCCTGAACAAAGAGAACAAAAAGGCGAGGGAAGCGTGAATTTGCTCTCTTAGCTTGGGCTGGGACACCCACCTTCTCCTGCCTTTGGACACCAGTGCTCCTGGTTCTTGGATTTTCAGACTTGGATGAGAATTTACAGCATCAGTCTTCTTGGTTCTCAGACCTCTGGACTCAGACCAAATTATATCACTAGCTTTCCTGGGCCTCTGCCTTGCACACAGCAGATCGTGGGACTTCTTGACCTCCATAATCATGTGAAACAATTCCTATTATAAATCTCCTCTTATGTGTATCTACGTATATCCTATTGGTTCTGTTTCCTTGGAGAACACTAACTAATACTGACTCCACCCCAGATCCTGTGCATTTTGTCATCCTGGTATTGTTTTTCTAGCACATTTTGTTTTCTAATTCAAGTCTAACTATAAAGACTAGAAAGGATTTACCAAGTTGAAGATAGAAATGACAGATTGTACACTAACTTGGAAATGAAAGAGAGAGACATCGGAAACAAACGAAAACATGTTTTCCATAGTACACAGGAGGACTAAAGAGTAACACAGCTCATTCTGAAAATGGAATATGGAAGTCAGGCCAATTATTTAAATCACTAAATCTCCAATAACTCAGTTCAGGTGGACATATATGGAATAAGGAAACAAAAGGCAAAACCAAAAAAACAACAAAAAAACAAAGCAGTGATTTATATTCATGCTAGATCGCCAATGTGTTTCAAATTTTCTGAGCTCCCCAAACTGAGTTGGCAACTGCGTATTTTGTGCTCACATCCATATTTCCAGTCTACTTTTATTATATTTTTCACATAGGTTTGCTTGTTTTAGTTATGCCAATTACACTGAGAGGTTTTTGAGGGCACTAACCATATCTTATTCATGTTTAGCCTATCCTGGGAAATAGTTGGCTCAATAATTGTTTGTTGAAATTAATTGAATCAAATTAAAATGATAGCACAGGTTTAAAATATTAACTAATCCCAACTGGTTGCTTCTATGTTACCCACAGGACTTAATTATGATTCTTCGATAGCCTTGCTACTCAGAGTGATCCACAGAACCAACAGCAACGGCATCACCTAGGAGCTTGTTAGAAACAGAGGCTCAATTCTCAGGCCCCACCCCGGACCTACGGAATCAGAATCTGCATTTTAACAAGATCCCCAGGTGATTCCTCTGCACATTTGAAGTCTGAGAAGCATTGATTCATCTATATTAGGCCGGTTTTCATGTATCCATTTTTCAATAAGCATTTATTGTGTATCTACTATGTGCTGAGAATGGTTCAAGGCACTGCGGATAAAATGGGAAACAATATGTACAGATCTTTTAAAGCTCGTATTTCTAGCAGGAAAGACATGATAAAAAAAGCTCTTTTACAATGAATTATTTAATTAGAATATAATGAGCCCTCTGTTAGAGAAGTATAAGAGCTATGAGAGATCTGGGGAATAAGGAAAGGTTTTCCTGAGAAACTGATGTTTGAACTAAGATCTTAAGAATGAGTGAGAGTTCACTAGAGAAAGAACCCGGTTGGATAGAAGAAGGGCTTCTGGGAGAGGGAGTAACAAATATGAAGACTAGGGCAGAAAGGCATGTGGCATTTTGGAGGAACTTAAAATAGCCAATGTGATTGTTGCTCAGAGAGTGAGACAGATAGTGGAAATAGATGATACATAGCTGGAATACATCATTCAAAACCTTGAAGATAATGCTGAAGAATTGATTTTCATCCTAAGATCATTGAAAAGCTATTGAAAAGTGTTAAGCAGGGTATTAATACAATAAAAATACATTTCAAAAACTCTCTGGCCACAGTATAGAGAATGGAAGAAACTCAAGGATGAATGCAGGGAGACTTTTCTAGTTATCTATTGCTCCCTAACAAACTACCTCCAAAATTCAGTGATTTAATGCACCTGTTTTATTTTTCACATATTTTGTGGGTCAGGAATTCAGCAAGGATTCAGCTGGGTAGTTCTCTGATTCATGTGGTGTTAGTGTAGGGATCTAGGGCTGGAAGATCTGCCTCCAAAATCATATGTCTGCTGCCTTGGTTCATTCTCTCTCTTTCTTTCTTCTTCCCTAACTCTCTCTCCCTCTAAGACATCTTATCCTTCAGTGTCTCTGACCATGGATTGGGCTTCTAATAGCATAAGAGTCTCAAGGATCCAAGAGCAAATGTTGCAAAAACAAGTAAAACTGGTAGTTTTTAAAGGCTTGAGTCTGGAAATTGGCACAGCATGAATTAAAGCAGTCAGAGAAGCCAGCCCAGATTCACCAGGAGATTTGGAACACAATCCCCTCTTCCCCTCCATGGGTAAAGCAGAGAAGAATTTCAAACCATCTTTAATTTACCATAGAGAAGTTGACAATTAAGAGAATAACATGATTTTTGTCATCCCATCAAAGTCTATTTTCTAATTTGGAAGAAAGTCTCATTATGTGAATCTAAAGTCAAAATGAGTCACATATGTCCATCCCCTGATACTCGGGACATGGACATATTTCCTAGTCTTAGCTAATCAAATATTCCCAAACAGTGTGACTTTGAGGGAAGAGACCTTGGTTTTGATATCTGTCGTCTTGCTTCTCGTGGTTTCTGTTGATATGCTAAAACTACTTCTCCAGCATTCAATCATCAGTTACCTACCCAATATTAGGTTACATTAATTTTCTAATTAAGTCATCCAGAGTTGGTTTCTGTTGTCTGAAATACAGAATTCTGATCATTGGTGTAGTTCAAGCAAGAGTTAATGGTAATGTTTACTCAGTGGTGGCAGTGGAAATGGAAAGAACTTAACAGAATCAAACAATGTTAAGTATACAGTGTTGGATGAAGTATGAGTTGAGGGAAAAGATTGCCAAGTCATATGGCTGACAGTGCTATTCACGGAGATGTGAAACATTGGAAAAGGGTGACATTTTAAGGGTTCTCCCATGTTTTAAGTTTTGAATATGCTGATTTTGAAATACCTCTGAGGGATTTAAATTGAGATGTTGTATAATTTTATACATCATTTATAGTTTGTATATGAGGTCTGGACTACAAATAGAAATATGGTAATAGTTTATAGATGTTAAGAAAAAGCCATGTGTTTCGATGAGTGACTCTGTAATGAAAAGAAATAACATCTTCTGTATCTAGCTTCTGGTCAGTAGCCTTTTATTTGGACAGAGGATATTCTTATACAACCTTGTCTTTGAGGTTCTCTCCAGAAAGATCCTGCATTGTTGTTTTGATGGAGTCCATTATGAGAGAGTCAATTATCAAAGGGGCTCTTTTCAGAGACCCCCGATTAAGGGAGCAAAAGACACACAGAGCTTAGGGCAGAAGTAAGGTGAATATCCACTTCTTAAATTTTGGCTCCCTAGATTCCAAACAGCACTGTACCCAGAATCCAACAGAGACACTTGTGGAAACTCAGCTTGAAATTTTTGAAATTCCTAGTTAATACTCTGATACATATAAAATGGTAGACTATCTTCTAATAATTCATGTCAGATCCCAGTTTTTTAGGGTAGAGAACTAATTATCTGTGAAAGAAAAGTAAATAAATAAAGTATGTCTATTACTTTTAGAAAATATCAGTAGCAGGTCTGCTCATTCCATAGAATGGTTACCATACATCCAAGGCATGGAGCTCAGCCTTGCGTATTAAGTACTTGATATTTCTGCCCCAAGTGAAGAGGCTCTCAGGGCTAATTCATGCTAATCAAATTCAAGCATGATAAAGAAATCCTAATTTATACATTTCTACCGAGTTGCAAATAGACATGTTGACTGGTGTACAATCCTCTCTCCTGGAGAAAGTTCTCTTCGAGAAACCAGATCACTAATCAAAATTAGCTTGATGAATACAGGGGATGTTTTCCAAAATTTGTTTGCTGGACACAAGTTTCAAGTCATGTTAATGAGTGTATGTCCTCCCTCTTCTCCGAAAAAAAAGGGTTTGGTGATCAAGCACATTTGAAAGATTAAACAAATTAGAATGAATCATCCCCAAACTCAGTGGTTTAATAACACTCTATTATTTCTAAATCCCTGTGTGTCAGAAATTCAGAAAAGCCTTGGCTGGATAAAACTTGGGATTTCTCATGCAGTTGCCAAGCTATAATGGCTGGCATTGGAGGAGGGGAGGTCTCAAGCTGCTGGGTGCTGGACAGTCATTTTTCTCTCTCTGTCACTGTAGCCTCCGAGTTCTCCATGTGGTCGTTCTGTGAGGGTTAGTTTGGACTTCTTCACAGTATGGCAGCCTCATGGCATTTGGACTTCATACATGGAGGCTCAGGGTTTTAGCAGAGGTAGTTCGCCAAATGGGGTGGAAATTGCATCACATTTTCTGACCTAGCCTCGGAAGTTATGCAGCTTCACATCCATGGCCTTTTGTTGTTTACAAGCAAGTTTATAAACCCGCCCATATTTAAGAATGGGAACAACGACCTCACATTTCAGTGGGAAGGGTGTCAAGTTCACATTTCAGAATAACACTTGGAATGTGAGATAAAGTTGTTAATGTTCCACACTAGCTATGTAACAGTGTTCATGTAACTGAACATCTCAGAGTCTCAGACACCTCACATTAGAGGAGGAGAACAAAAAGAAGTAAAGAGAAGAAAGCTTCCTGATTTTGGCCTCTACAAATCCACCACAACAAAAGAATAGCTATTAAGTACATGTATCAATCAAGTTTGTCATAACACCATTCCTTCTTTGCCTCCAATCTTTATTTCACCTTTCTGTCCCTATGTTATTAAGCATTTTGAACATCTGTTTTTTCCCTTTTCATGATTTTAAATTCCATCTACAGCCAGCCCTCCATATCCTCAGCTTTCACATCTGTGGATTTAATCAACCTCAGATCAAGACTATCTTTTTTTAATTCCAGAAAGTTCCAAAAAAAAACACAATTGAGTTTGCTGAGCACCAGCAACTATTTACATAGCATTTACATTGTATTAGGTGTTACAAGTAATCTAGAGATGACTCAAAGTATATGGGAAGATGTGTGTAAGTTATATGCAAATAATAAGCCATTTTTAAATAAGAGACTTGAACATCCTTGGATTTTGGTATCTTCAGGAAACAATTCCTCACAGATACAGAGGGACAACTGTATATGACAGGAACTCTCCATTAATATTTCAAGCCCAGACCTCTGTCCCAAACTCCAGACTCACAGATTGAACTGCCTGTCTGAAACTAAGCTCCTGATATTCTCCCTGTTAAGGGTTAAGATCTTCCTATGATCAAGGATTATAAGGCTTAGGTCTACACTGCTTCTTTTCTTGACAGATTTGAACTGTAGAATATGCTTGTCTCAGACGTGCTTGCTCTTTGGCCAGTGGTTCCCAAAGTGTAATCTCTAGACCAATAGTGTCAGTATCATCTGAAAACTAGAAACGTGCGTTCTTAGGATCACCTAGATCTATCGAATAAGAGATTCTGGGGGTGGGGCCCAGCAATCTGTGTTTTAACAAAGCCTCCCCGTAACTTTGCTGCACACTAAAACCTGAGAACCCCTGGCTTAGGCCATCTCTCTCCGAGATCTGAGAACAGCTGACTTATCTCTTCCCAGCTCCTCACCTCATATTTCTCTTTTTCATCCCCCTTTTATTGTGACCAACCTAATGCTTATAAACTATAAAACCTCTTCTAATTGCCAGTAGGTGCAGCAGAATCCCATGCATATGCTTCTCATGTTGCGGGAGAAAGGCTTTCTCTTTTTCACCTGTTTTCTGGTAGGACCCTTGATGTCTCAAATGTGCTATACCCTCCGGCTTCTCTGTCTCAGCTGGTAACAGCTCCGTCTTTCTAGTATTCTTGATGCCTCTTTCTCTCACATCCCAAATCAAATCCACCAGGGAATTCCATTTGCTCTACATTCAAAATAGACCCAGACTTCAATCATGTCTCACGACCTCCTCTGCCACCACCTACAGTGCAGCCGCTGTAATCTGCACCTGGATGGCTGCCAGGGGGCCTCCCTGGGTCTGTCCTTGCCTCCCTATACTACTCTCAACATAGCAACATAGCAACCCAAGGCTAGATGCACTAGCCACCTTGCTGTTCCTCCAGTGTTACCTGCCTGCCTTCGCAGAGAATGGAAACAGCCTGAGGCTTTGGGTATCTGATGCAGAGAACACAGAGGGACTGCGTGGGATAGGAGAGGATTTTAAACTCTAATGGAAGAGAGCACTGAAGGACTACTTCAAAGTATCAGAGAGAAGCCTAAAGCAGGTCACATCCCAGTCATTTTCCCCAGGGCTATGTTGGTCAGTCAGGGAAATAGGATGATCCTTGTTTTGCCTACTTCCTGTGGATTTGTTTTTATTTTGCTATTGTTTAAACACATCAGGCTTTGCTTAAACAACAAGATGTTTTTGAGAGCTCTGTCCAATGAGCATCACGAGTAAGTATTCATTTGATGGTCAGTTATAAACCATTGACAACCAGATGAGTGAAAGTTTATTGTATTGAAGGAATTCAGGTGTAGAGGGCTCTGCATCCTGGGTGAGTGGGGGGCGTGTGTGTAGAGAATCTTCATTTTCTACATTTGGAATTGGATGCATTGAGAATATGAAGATTAGGGCACTAATCTGCGGTTTGAAAGAGCAGAAGCAAATAAAGGCTTTGATCACTGCCAGAGTTGAAGAGCAGAACTACAGCCTTCCGCACCCTTTGATTTGGAAAGACTCGCCTTTCACAGCGGGGTTCAAAGCCCAGATCTTTACTCTTGGAATCTATTTCTTGCTGTGAGCCTGAGCACTCCTGACACTTTGTTTCCAAAAGGATTCACTTAGACTTCAGATGGTAGTGGGTGTGCTCTCTCCTTCACTCTGCGCCCCATCCCATCCACCCAAAGACAAAATTTCAAGTAACATTCAGTTCAGTTTTACTTTATATTCGAAGACTGAAAAACTCCACTCTGTTTATACAGCCTACTATGTTTCTCCCCTTTCCACCTGTGTGATATATTTACTAAAGGAAAGGATTAAATATATATTTACCTTTACAACCTTATTTTTTACCCCTTCAGCTCTAAGAGTCTGTGAAAGTTGCCTCTTCAAAACCCATGGCTGTAAAAGTTGGTTCTCTATGGCTTATAGCTCTAGGAAAATGTACAACTTGTAACCAGGACTCTAAATTGTTTAACAATGTGCAGCAAAGTTTCATGGGACCCCACTGGGTGCTACGTGTGATGTTAGTCACCCGTACTGAAAATATAAAAGTGCACAGTCTAGCGGGGAAGTCAAATACATACACCATTGATGAACCATAGGAGAGTATGAGAGATGCCTGGGAAGCAGGGGTATGCAAGGAGCTCAGAAGGGAGGTGGGAGGGGAAGGAGACCCAGCACAGGAAGTGCCTCAGCTGTGGTGAAGGAAGCAGGAAGCAGGGAGAGGGCTTGTCAGGTTACTAAGTTAATGCATCATTTCATAGCAGGTTCCTAGCAGTTTCTGTTACAAGCCCTCAGAGCCTTTTGTTTCTAAAAGAATCCACTAAGACCTAAGAAAATAGTTAATCTATTTTTCCGAAAAAATAAAGTTAAAACAGATTTTAAAAGTATGTTGGCGCTGGAGCTCCGGGGCTTGTACGTTCGTTTCTTTGCTGTCCTTAAGGAAAGGAAAGTAGGTGGGGTTCCTGACAAGCTGTCAGCCCACTGGGATCCCAGTGCGCTTCTCTTAGGATCTGTAAGCTGTACTTTGAAACATGAATACACGTACCTGGTTTCATAAATAAGTGATAACAGAAAGGGAACTATGTGCTTTGTGTCCTCCATACCTGGCACAGAGCGGGTGGCTTTTCTGTTGCCAGCTTTGCCGGATGAATGACTGCCTTGTCGCACTCTGAACATTTGTTTGAGCATTTGTTTCTTCCTGGTCAAGAACGTTCCTTCATTAAAACTGCCTTCTCCCAAACACACACACACACACACACACACACACACACAAAATCTAAACCTTTGTTAAAAAAATTTAACTGCTTGCTCTCTGATATGTATTTCATGAATGTTTTTTGTCCCACATTAATCTTTATCTTCTTGGAATTTTTGTTAGTCATTAAGTCATTATTTATACACTATCTCCCCCTCCCACCCCCTACCCCCAACCCCTCCCCACACACAGTCAATTTAAAAGTTTATATATTAAGCTTTGTTCTCTAATTGTTTCATCTGTAAATTTCTTGTCCCTCTAATGAGATTAAGCTCCTTGAAGTCAAGAACCAAGTCTCACATATATTCTCATATTCCCAAAGCACTTTGATAAGGTGGTAACTTAGGCCTTATTAACTTCATACTGTCACCAAAAAGGATTAACCTTTCATCCCATCAGCAAATCTCTTAGCACATTCCCCCATGCCCACCTGTACCTGCACAGACACACACACACACACACACACACACACACACACTCATGCATCACTTAAGTCTTTAGCTTCTGCTTGAACAGCTGTAGCCTGCAGGAAATGCCCAAAATATGCATTCAGATGTTTCCCCCCTAAACTTCCCTGCCACATTATTATAAAACTGCTCAACTGGCCTACAAAATCAGGTATTTTTAAGTGTGTTTTGACAACATCCCTGGTGAAGTTAGTAGATTTCTACTTTACCTATAGAACTTTGGAGTCAGAGGAGTTCAGAGACTTAATCAGGACACTACATAATAATAGTCGAAGGCTGCTAGAAAGAGCTTGCATCATTGCACTACCTGTTAATTATTATTTCCTTTTTGTCAAGTTTCTTGTGTTTTTTGATCACCCTCACACTTTTTTAATATTTTAAAATTCAACATTTGACTATGAAATATCATTTCATATGAGGAAGACTATTTTGGACACATTATGTCTGACTACATTTTGAAAACTCTAAAGTAGTACACAAATGTACAGTATTATGTTTCCAGGGAAGTTTGGCATCTCTAGAAAAGTCTATGAATAAGAATTGATGGAAGTAGAACCCTTTAAATGTTATCCTTCATTCTCAGTGATATATATATGAAGCTATAATTGATAGGAACTATCTGTAAAGTTGCAGGTGATCTGCTGACAATAAATCATAGGGTAAAATGTTCTGGTCTACAAAAAGCTGAAATATTGTAGCTATGAATTATACATGAATATATAATTCATGAACTAGTAACCATATACTTTTATACAAAATAATTTTTTGATAAGAACTTTGTTTTGGATTGATTTCATTAGTGAATTAAGAATTTTTAAAAATTGAAATAGCACTCCTCCTGTCACCAGTTTTAAATTACTAAAATAAAATGTAGTTTTCAACTAGTTAAAACAAATGAATGAAATATCTTTTGTTCATAGACCACCTGAATTGATTCTGGTGATGACTGCTATACCTCTATGTTTTACATCTGTTTATTTGTCTGCGATTATTTAAATTACCAGAATTTCCCTATTTTAAGATGAGAAATAATCTGATGGGTTAAAGAGAGAATTAGCATGCCAAAATCATAATGTTGTTTTATAACCCTTTTGTGATGGAAATAATTTAAGGTGTCTTTCTCCTGGCCTGGAGTCATTGGGATAGGGAGGAAGGGTCACATCTTTGTTAGAAGAATCCAGCTCATGTTTGCCTGCAGTTACACAACCCCAGAGAAGGGTCTTGTGAAGATGCCTGGCCTCCAACCAGGCAGAGTTTTCAGAATGGCCAAGGAAACAGAACATTTTACAAACAATTTCACTGCATTAAAATTAGTTTATCAAAAGCACATAAAGATTCCATCTTTAGGGTGATGTAAGGTCACCACCACTCTATGTGAAGGTACAAACTGAATTTAAGTGTAGAATGGAGACCGCCCTCCTCATCCTCATTACCCAACCAGGTAACCAATGTCATTTGTTACTTCACTGGAACCACATAATCCTTTTACTTAGAAGAGAAGAAAATGGGGGAATCTAAGCTTACAAGAGTGATCAACAGGTAACTGTCTCTGGACCAGCCATGCCTGAAGGCTATGCAGGTACATTCCAGCCCTGCATAGAACCTCATCAAGATAACCCATGGTTGAAGTGGGAGGGTGGTGAGAGTGCTTTTTTGTTATCCCTGAATGATCTTTTTTTTCTTTTTGTATTAAAAAAAATCAGCCTTGGAAGTCCAGGTGGTGTCACATTGTCTTGTTTTGTTTTTTCTCCTTCATTTTTTCATGTGCCTCCCTCTGTCCAGGATCCCAGCTTCATCCTGCTCCCTCTTTGAGGTCAGGTCAATTGTGCCCTGTGTCCAAAGTTCTTATTTTCCACAGTTGTGATCAAAAAAGTCAGCACAGTCCATTCACGCAGCCACTTCATCCTGACTCTCCCATTACTCAGAGGGGAGCAACTACATGACACCTATTATTAATAACGATCATTGCTGATACTTTGCACAGTTAGTAAGCTGGGACACCCTCCCCACTGTGGGTGAGGACTGGAAAGAATGGGGAGGTTGAGGGGATGAAGACATCTGTCTTGCCACCTGGAAATTACTTGAGTCCTCCCAGAGCGAAGTGTCATTTTTTTCCCAAATAAGTGGACTGGGATTCTGTCAGTGCTCCATAGACACCCAGCCAATATCTCCTTGGACAGAGATCACTAATTCTCTGATAGTCACAGTATCAGTGACTTTGCCCAAAACTCCTTTAGGGAGCACTCCCTGATTCATTAGTATTTATCCTTTGTAACACATTACCCACATTCCTGTCCTAGACAGCCGAGGACCTGCAAATGTGATATCTGAGGCTTCCAGCATATTCTTCAGGAAGGCACATCATTACACACTGATATGTACAGGGAGCACTTTCTGCAGCCCTTCATCCTTGTTGATCTCTTACTCCCAAATCTTGCACAAGATCGCACCCCCTGATTGAAACTCAGGGCACCTTACCCAGGCATCACAGTGTTCAGTGTTGTGATGAACTGTCAGAGCTGCCAGCCACAAAGCATCTTGAGGTCTTCTCTTTGGTTCAGCTGCATCTGGAGTCAGGCCTTCCCAATCTGTTCCTTTGTCACTAACTGTAACGCACAGGTCAGTTGGCAGCTGGAGTTCTTCCTTCTAAATATCAAGACAGAAACTGTGTTTGTGTGGTTTCCAGTGGTTTCTTTCCATGTGGTCTGGTCTAGATAGATCTTCGCAGGCTCTCCTACCTCTCCTGCCCCTGCCCAAGGCTGCCCATCAGATTTACCAAAGTTCTCTTAACCTCATAGCTTTAAACTTTTGATTCCTGCCAATTAGATTTCTTTCCAAAGGCACAATTCTTCAAATCTCTCCCTTAATCGGAATGGATCTGTAAACAAAGAAGAAATTTAACCTCCACACCTGTGCTGCACACAGCAATTTGGCATATGTGTTTGCGTAAGGATAACAACCGCCAGCCTCTTGTGCAGATTTTGGTATTATCTTTAAAATCTGTGAAACTCCCAGTCTCCATGAGAAAGACCTGAGTGAAATTTTACAGTGCAGGTTGGAAGGTTCAGAGCTTGGGATGCGGGTGTGGATTTGAACCACTTGCTTCTCATTTCCATCTGATCGGTCCTGAGCTCCACACCAGTTTCCCAAGCCACCTCCACTATTCCCATTTTCTCCCCTGACATTAGGGAGGAATCCTGCAAGTCTCTGGCAATTTGCCGGCATGCACCACCTCTCTACGCTGGTAAGCAGATGGGGTGTGATGCACCATGCATAGAGGAGGGGAAAGGAGGAGGCAGGAGATGTCCCTAACTCCCTTCATCTTCATAAAAGAAAGGCTCATAAGTTCCCAGCTCCAACCATTTATAAGCAATGAGCAATTACTAGCCTCTGTGGAGTTACTGCTAGCTTAGTTATTAAGAAAGAAATCTAAATTGAGATATCATTCTGTTTCTTTCTGAGTATTGATAACTTTAGTTCTCTCTTCTGTCAATCAGAATTTATTGTGACAACAGGGAGATTCCTGGAGGGCACATATGACTCTCAAGCTTTCTGAGACTAGCTAGCTGAGCCTGGCGTTTCATGATCTCCTGCAGGAACTTATGTTGGTCTTTGCTGATTTGTCTAATTTCAACCAACCTACACTACAAAATTTCTCTTACAGTAAAGTTGGGAGTTCTTTTATATTCTCTCTGCCTGGATATCAACATGTTGGGATATGCTTCTTCAGTAATTTCTGCTCTGAATGTCTGAATGTCTATTCTAGAATCAACTACCAGTCTTGTCTACGGCCACACTTTTAAATGTGTATTGAGATGTCATATAAAGTAGAATCGTCTATGCTTTCCAATACTTGCCTGCATGTTAAGTTGCTGAAGCATTCTATTCTGGTAACATGCCCTGTATTTGTCAGGGTTCTCCAGAGAAACAGAAGCAATAGTAGATAGATAGATAGATGATGTTAGATAGATGATAGATAGATAGATAGATAGATAGATAGATAGATAGATAGATAGATGATAGATGATAGATAGATAGATGATAGGTAGGTAGGTAGATAGATGATAGATAGATAGATAGATAGATAGATAGATAGATAGATAGATAGATGACAGATAGATGATAGATAGATAGATGATAGGTAGGTAGGTAGATAGATGATAGATAGATAGATAGATAGATAGATATATAGATAGATAGATGATAGATAGATGATAGGTAGGTAGGTAGATAGATGATAGATAGATAGATAGATAGATAGATAGATAGATAGATAGATAGATAGATGATAGATAGATGATAGATAGATGATAGATAGATGATAGATAGATAGATAGATAGATAGATAGATAGATAGATAGATAGATAGATGGATGATAGATAGATGATAGAAAAGATTTATTATGGGAATTGGCTTACACAGTCATGGAGACCAAGCAGTTCCCACAGTCTGCCACCTGCAAGCTGGAGCACAGGAAAGCAGATAAAATAATTCAGCCAGAGTTCAAAGGCCTGAGAACTGAGGGACCACTGGTATAGGTCCCAGAATCCAAAGGCCCAAGAACTGGGAACCTCCATGTCAGAGGGAAAGACAAAATGGACATCCCAGCTCAAGAAGAAAGAGAAGCCGCCCTTCTTTTGCCTATTTTGTGCCATTTAGACCTCCCAAGGGACTGGGTGATGCCTACCCACACTGGTGAGGGCAGATCTTCTTATTCAGTCTACTGAATCAAGTGCTAATCTCTTGCAGAAACATCCTCACAGAAACAAGAAACACCCCCAAATAATGTCTTACCAGCTATCTGGGCACCCCTTAGGCCAGTCAAGTTGACACATAAAATTAATCATACCGTTACCCTAGTGTGTTCAATCCATCGTCCCCTTGGCACCTAATATATTTTGTCCCCCGATTTCTATACTTCGAGCATCACGTAGCATTACTTTTTCTATTGCTCTCTTCAAAGCCAGATCGCTTGTTGGCTGGGATTAATCCACCTGAGCCACCACATTGCTCCTGGGTCTTTTATCTTTGTCTGCAAAAACTCCACTATTTAAAAAAGAAAAAATCTCCCAAGAAATTTATCAGTCTTTATGACCTTTCTTTCTCAATCTCCTGTAGAAAATTAACTGGAATATTTTGAAGAAGCTCACATAATAAAGCATCATTCCATTTTTTAAATTTACATTCACTTGGCGGCTCTTCTGTGACTACATTTGTCCCCATATGATTTTTCTCCCAAGAAGAGAATATTGCTAATACCATAAAGGCTCACACTGGACCTTTTCTCCTTCCATGGCTCATTCTGCTAACACTGAAAGTGACACAGTTGTGCTACTAGCTCATTTCTGTAGTACTTTGTCAGGAACATAGCTAACAGTGCTACTGTCCAAAATTCAGTAATCTTGAAACTTAGCCTTCACAAATGTAACTACGCCATCCCATCCTGCTATATCTGAAAGGGATATGGGCCTAATCTTCTGTCAGAAGGTAGGGAGAAAGAGTTGCATTTACAGCCAAATGCTCTGAGAGGCAAAAGGAGGCTGCAAAATAGTTTTTTACTGATTCTATTCAGTTTTTATCTGGACATGCCACTTTGAATGGAAATGCTGAATTTCCTATCTGCCTTGCTGCTTTCACATATTTCTCTTCTCTCCTTCCAACCCAGGATCCTTGTTGCATGTTGCTGTCATCCCACGTGTTCAAGTCAGCAGTTCCTTTCATCTCATTTGACGAAGACAAACTTGTATTTTTTCACCCTGCTTCCTCAACTTAAAGAACCAACACTCCCAACCTCTCTTACCCATCATAGCATAACTTTAAAATGCCCTGTATTATATATATTAAATGTTTCACGAGACATCACTTAAATGACCTGTACCCACAGGGGTAAGGATGAGAGGAATCAAAAATTTAAAGTGCTTAAAGCCATTGTTTTCCCCCTAAACTCCCCTTGTCCTGTGTATACTAATGTAGGGAATCTGAAAAAATGAGGAAAGACGTCTTCACAGAAATAATAGGACAGCAGGAATGTCAAACACAAAACGGCAGTAAAGGGCCGTCAGCCCAACCCTGTTTCCACCCCCAGGGCAAGTTCCACAGGACAGAGCTCCTGAGAATTGATGGTAGGAAGTGTCCACCCCGCCTGTGCAGAACTGCCCACTCCAATCACACAGCAGACCATAACTGCTGCAACACATTTAAACAGAACCTCAAGTTTGAAAAGAGACTTAAAAAGTGGTTTTTGCCACAGGGAACATCTTTGAAACTTGGAGAGACAATTCCCAGATGGGTTGTCTGTAGATGCAATCTGGACGGGGGCTGTCTGTCACCTCCAGCTAGGAGACAATCTGGCAGCACACAGAAAGAGTGTGGAGAAAAAAGGAAAATGGAAGCAGGCAGTGCAGCTCTTATTAAGTGACCATCATCTCCAGCTACATCTTCACTTTTATTTGAAAGTCTTCCTTGTTTTGCTTCATTGCTATTGTGTAGAGAAAACGTAAATTCAGTCTAGAAGATAACCGCATCTGTTCAAATGGAGAACCACACATACCCCTTGAATTTTGTGTAAAATATAAAATGTAGTGGAATATTTTGGAAAAACTCTGAATTCACAATACAGTTAAAGAATTATGTAAGATACATTACCATTCATTATTATAGCATATATCATTTGGAAAATTTAACCCAAGTCAAAGCAATTTATCCATGTAATAGCATAAAAGGTCCAAAAGGTTATGAAAGGATGTTAGCGCATGCAGTTTGTAGATAAGAAAATTGTATCCGGAGAGACTGATTTGCCAAGATTACACTGATGGCAGAACCAGGATTAGAATATGTCATTTGCCTCCTTGTCACTGCCACAGTCTACAATATCATATTCGTCCAATTGTTTGACATCAAACAAACAATTGATATACTTTTCAACAGGTAGCTGTTGCGTTCTGCAGGCAATGTGGGAGTGAAGTTTGCAAAAACTTTTGGGGACTATAAAGTATAAAATTCTGAATATGAAATGGAAGAGTCATAGACCTAGCTGTACTTTCTCAAACATAGCAATTCTCAAATTAGTATGAGTAATTTAGTCAAACACCGACATAAAATCAATCACACTGCAGAAAAGGATATAAAAGTTCGGTATGTGCTAGGCACTGGGCAGAAAGTTGGAAGAGGCTCAGGCCCACTTACATAGATCTATCTCTCCACTGTTGCTTGCGTTTGGCAGCCTTCAGGCCAAGAAATATACATACACAAAATCCCATTGAAGAACAGAATATTGTTATTTTAAAATCTTTCTTTAAATGTGTATAAAATACTTGTCATTATTTTCAGCTTTCAATTGAATTTTCAATTTTAAAACCTATATTCAAAGATGCACACTGATATCTAAAGTGCCTAAGTGTAAAGGGACTCTTGTCTTCTCTGCTGATTATTCCTAATCTCCCTGACTTCTCAACATTGGAATGGCCTGGGGCTCAGTCTTCAGATATTTTCCTACCTATCTGCATTCATGTCCTTAGTGATCTCATCCAATCTCACGGCTTTAAATGCCATCTACATGCTGACAATTCGCAAATTTATAACTCCAGCCTAGAACTTTCCCTTCAACTCAAGACTCATATATCTAACTGCCCATTTGACTTCTCCACTTCAGTGTAAAAATTCTGAAACTTATTACCTCCTAAACCATGGCCCTGATAGACTCTGCTCTTCCGGCAGGAGTACTCATTTTAATAAATGGCAATTTCATTCTTCCAGTCGCTCAAGTTAAAACCTTGGAGTCACTTTTAACTCATTTTCTCTTAAACTCTACAAATGCTCTGGAAATCCTGGCTCTACTTTAAAAACATAACCTCGATGCCCATCACATGCTATCACATCCACTGCTATCACCTTAGTCTAGGTCACCATTAGCTCCTGCCTGAATAACCATTCTGGCCTCCTACCTGGTCTCCCTGTTTCCATCTTTGCCTCTCTGCAATATCTTTATCAGGACAGCAACCAAGGTGATCATTCTACTTCTCTACTCAAATCCTCTCTATAATCCCATCTCACTCAGATTAAAAAAACAGTCTTTGCAATTACCTATCTGGCCCCACTTCCTACATTTGCTGCCCATCTCTTCATTTCCTCTCTGTCCTCACCTTCTCCTACTGCCTGTTCTCCTTGATCACTGGATACCATTGGCTGGAGAATCTGATGGAGGATTCTTCAGGGCCTTTTCACCTGCAGTTCTCTCTGCCTGGAGGGCGATTACTCCAGATTCTTTCACTTCTCTGAGGTCGTCAATCAAACTTCCCTGGCCACCTTATCTAATTTTGCAAACTGTCCACCAAAAGCACACACACGTGTGCGCGCACACACACACACACACGTGTGTATGCACTCAACACTTCTATCATCACTTCCTCTTTTGGTTTTCTTCTTAATAAAGATTTCACTTATTTATCTTTTTCTTATTCTGTCTGACTCTCCCACTGGACGCAAGGGGTCAGCAAACTATAGTCCAGGGGCCGAATCCAACTCCCAGCTTCTTTTTGTAAATACAGTATTGGAACGTAGCCACCCCCATTTGTTTTTGTATTGTCTATGGCTGCTTTCAGATGGCCCCCAAAGCCAAAAATGTTTGTTCTTCTAGCCCTCTGAAGAAAAAGGCTTCTCTACTGTTGTGAATATAAACTTCAGAAGAACATGGGTTTTTGTTTATCTTAGTCTCCTCTTTGTCACTAGAGTTCACTGAGTCGTGCTTAGTGCATATTAGATATTTGATAAAAATCTCCTTCCTGGTGAATAAATGAAAACATGAATGAATGAAATTAGCTTGCTCTATACTTGCAGGAACTTCACAGGAGAATAAAGTTGAATCTGATTTCCATATGACTCGGGATCCATGCACAGCAGACATTTTGGAAGGTCTTACTGAAGTTCTTTTTTGTTGTTTTTCAACTTAGAAAGTCATTTTTCTTTATATCATTCATTCTAACAGTGGTCATTGCATAGTGTTGACCTTAAATGAAATGTAAAGCAACTGGTGGAGGTATTGTTATTATGTCAGTTTTATCGTTACAGAATCACACCTATAATAGGGCCATTAAACAAGTGCCTTGAGAGCCGTTATTTAGGACTAAAATTGTCTTAAGGTGCCAGTTGAAATCACTTGTATGCCCTTTCCAGGCCTGTTTTCATCTTATTACTCACCAAGTGAGAGACAAGAGCGAAACCATTTTGAATGTAAGATTATAGTAGGTATTGGTCATCTGAGTTCAGCCAAAAATATAGTACCTTTCTGGCCTTGCACTTTTAGGCAACAGAATAAGCTATTGCTTCCAAAGAAAAGACAAGGTTGAGAGCATTTTGTTTGATCTCTGGTGGCACTAGAGATTTTCAGTAGTAAAACCAAAATCAATGCCCCCTTTCTTTCCCAGGGAACCGTTCACAAAGGAATTGGCACATAAGACCCTTCTCTTTAGAAGGAGGAGTTGGGACTCTTTCAGGCAGAAGTGTTCCCCTCTTTTTATGTGACACCTCAATACTCCATTCAAAAAACATGGATTTCTAGGTTAGACTGATTGATGGCAAAGATGACAAAACCTTGAGCAGTCTGTTAGCTTGAGCTGAAAAATGTGCTCAGCTGACTGCCTTAAACATTTTAAAATATAACTCACTAACTGGAGTAAAGACCGCCGAGCTAAGATTGGGGTTTAATTGTTCACTGTTCAACATGATTTGTGAATAATTGCAGAACCATGGCAATTAAATTGTACTTTCTACAAAATAGGCAGCACATGCCTCCTGCTTTAGAGAGACCCATGTTTCTTTGCAGATTAGCAAACCTCTGTAATCTATTTGGATGTACAGGTGACATCTCTCTTTGAGTCTTCAGGACCCCGGGACCTCTGGGCTATGCGCTATGTCATAAACTTGAATGATGAAAAAGCAGCAGGGCTCCTTCAGCCTCTAATTGGAACCACTCAATGAGACAAAGAAACTGAGCAACTCTTTATTATTCCACTTAATGTTTTTTTTTAACATTCACAAATCATTCATCAGTATTGTCTGAAAATGAAAAATTGTAAGCGCAGGGATATTTGGCACAACGCATCCGGTGTGTTACCCAAGAGTTGGTGTCTAGGTTACAGAAGTGTTAGCGATGAAGTCATACCCTGGAGAGAATGCAAAGGGGACTTGTTCTTCAGTTCTGGCTGAATTCCCAGGTTTAGGCCAGTGTGAGTCTACCGGAATTAGTGATAATGTTTTCTGTCATGGTTGTAAAATACTTTCAGAGAAACATAAAGTTTTTATGAGAAGAATAGTAAAAAAGATGACTTCTTCTATGCCTGGGGGTTAGTATTTGTTCTTGCTGGCTCATTTGAGGGTAGCAGAGTTTGAGATGGGGAAATGAAGGCACAAAGCTTCAAGTTCCCTCTTGCTGCTGCTCAGTATAAATAGTAACTTCTAGATGGGTTCAATTGCTCAAAATTTAGAGGCCCCGACAAATCCCGATGTCACTAGGTTGAAACATTGACATGGACTGGTTTTACCTAAGCCACAGACCCCCATGACATTTTTCTCCCTCTTCTCCTTCTTCTCTCTTGTTTTCATTCGGATGATACAATTCTTCCTCTGATAGGTTTCCAGGTTTCAAGTATTATTTATTTAGAATAGCGTAATGTAATATGTCAGTGAGGTTTAGAGACCCTCCCAAAGAATGAGGATGTTAGGATGCTCAAACCACAAGCTGTCAAAAACTATTTTAAATACCCTGTTTCATCAAGTAAATGCAGTTAGTTAAATCGAATTTGGAGGATTTTCTCCTCTTTGTGATGAACAGAGAGTGATTATCATACCTGTGATACGCCCGCCTTCCCTTTGGTACAAGTAGAGTCGTCATTTTCATCTTGAAGTTTATTAGAGCTTTAAGCTGTCAGGTTATTACTGGCAGTTTCAAGAAAAGAAAGAGTTACTGATGTAAAATTAATTTATTGAATGGAATTGTTTTGCCCTCAGGGAATAACATCACCATTTAATTTAATTTCCCCATCATATTGTCTCATTGGTAGAGGAAAAAATAACTTTTCTTTTGAACAGAATAAAGTGCATTATGCTGAATGGTGTACTCCATCCCTACAGGTTTTACTTGTTCTAGATCATCAGTTGTCATAACAACATGATATATTGTGCAGTAACTCTTGCTGGCTGAATTTGGGAAAACAGCGCTGATGTAGATCTTTACTTATAAGAAAATGTTAAGAGAATTCAATAACATTTGCAAAAGTTTTTCTCTGGTTACATGTTTCAATATCAAATAGTATCACTGTGGACTATCCTATATAGAAATATGTTTTTAAAGTATATATATAAATATGTATATTTTTTTAAAACGCTTTCAAATCACAAATGTCCTTGTCACTAGCAGCGTTCTCAGTGTTTGCTCAAAGATACAACTATGTTCCACCAGGGATCAGAACACAGGTACACTTGGCCTAGTCAGTGGGGCTGGAAGGACAGACATGAACACCAAAGAGCCCAGCATTTAACTCACTTTTTGGAGAGAAGCCTGCAGAGGTGCTGTAGGCGAAGGTGGGGTCTTAAAGAAATTGATTCTCTTGATGCAAGAAGCACTAAAACTCTTTTTGAGTCTTGTTGACAGAGGATGTTTCTTTAGAGACAGCAGTGAAGTATCGCACCAGAAAGTTCTGTCATGTATATATAGATCCAGGAAAAGAAATAAACTAGGCGAGTTACAATATGAAATCCTTAAGGACTTCATTCCTCTCTTTGGAATTTAAGCAGCATCATCTCAAAATCTCATCTCTTCCTCCTCAAAATGAGCCATAATTGGAAATCAATATTCATTCGACAAACACCTTTTGAGTACTTATTATGTGAAATGAATAATATTTACCTGTACAGCTTGCAAAAAGATTCAGAGGGTGCAATTTCTAACTTCACAGAGTTTGCGGTCATAAAGGAGGGCAATGCAATTACACACAGAAGGCTGTTACAGAATAGAACCTAGTAACAGAGCAGATGTCCAGTCATGCAGGCACGGGCAAAGCTGTATATATTGTTCAAATATTGTATACCTCCAGACAGATTGGTAAATAAATGCTGCTCCAGACCCCACAAGTGCCCACCCCCATTCCAGCCACCCAGCTCCTCTTCAGGGAGGACCTTCATTTTCCCAACTCTTCCTCTGGCAACGGAAGAGTTAAAAACCTGCACAGCAAGGGGCCATGAAGGACCCTGTCACATTGAAGGCACTCTTTCTGATGGATGAGGACACAGGTTTTAGATATTTTGAATATCTTCTCTGGTAAAAAAGGACTATTAAATCTGTAAAAAGTTTGGAGCACCTGAAACTGCCATTTTTGTCATTCAAGAACAGTCACATATCAACAGTTTCATATGGTTCATTCTATGCAAACCAGGTGTTAAAGACATTCAGAGGAGAGAGTGATTACATCCTGCTGTGTTTAGAAGGCATCTTGGTTCTAACTTTGTGGCACTCAAATTTCAGCTTGCCCCAGAGTCACCTGTAAGGTTTCATAAGACACAGCTTGCAGAAGGCTGGGCTGGGGCCTGAGAGTTTGCACTTCTAACAAGGTTCCCATGTGTTGCCACTGCTAGACCAGGAATCACTGAGAGCACAGCTGCTTTCTGTTCTTCCTGGGAGAAAGTGTTTTTATTATATAGTTCTTATAAGCCAACTAGAAAAAGATTTTAACCAGCAAGTACCCACTGTATAGCACAGTGAACTATACTCCATATTTTGTAATAACCTATAGGGGAAAAGAATCTGAAAAAGAATATGTGTGTGTGTGTGTGTGTGTGTGTGTGTGTGTATACATACATATAACTGAATCACTGTGCTGTACACCTGAAACTAACACGATATTGTAAATCAACTATACTTCATTTTAAAAAGAAGTAAAAAAAAAAAAAAGCAAAACAAAGATGAGTCTCTCAATTTAAAAAATTGCAAAGATGCTAAACTGGAAAACCACGAAAGGAAAATACATATGGACAGTTAATATAAAAAATCAAAATCACTAGTTATCAAAGACATGTAAATTAGAAAAACAAAGTACCACTTTTGAATATTCAATAGCTAAGTGGGAAAATATTAATAATCCTCAACATTAAGGAAGTTAGAGTGAAATGGATGCTCTTACCCACTGCTAGTGGAATTATAAATTGCTAAAACCTTTCTAAAAGGTAATTTGGCAGCATGTATCAAAAATCTCTATAAAACATATGCTTTTTGCTCAAATAGTTATACCTCTAGAAATTAATGCTCAGGATCTCATCAGAGCTGTACACGAAGATTTACATATGAATGCTCATCAGAGCATTATTTATAATAAAAATTAGAAGTAACCAACCTAACTGTTTAACACATAAGATCCACAGGGGAGACTATTGCAAACCATTAAGAAAAACTTCCTAAAGTTTATTCTTAAGTAGGAAAAATGAATAAAGCTGGAAATAGAGCTGTGGATAGAGCAAAGCTCCAGGTTATGTACAACTTTCACGCGTATCCATAGGTAGAGAGAAGAAATCCTGCAAGGGATCAGAATTGAAATGTTAACCACAGTTACCTCTGGCTGATGACATTACAGAGGATTTTTTTATTTTCTTATATATTTCTGCATTTTCCAAATTCTTCATGATGAATTCTGTGAGGAGTGGTAAACTGGTTCTGTGCCCCAAAGTTTCATTGCTGTTAAGAGAGTAAATCAGTAAAATTTTCTGGTTAAAACGTCTTTACTCCTTGACATAATAATTGTACTCCTAGGAAGATAATCTATCAAAATAATCAGATATGCATACTGAGTTTCGTGTACTGGGAATGCTCATTGTAGCAGTGTTTATAATAAAACTTACAACCTTACCGAGTATTCGTCAGTTGAGGAATGAGTAAGTAAATTGTGATTTATCCATAACGTAGGATTCTAAGCAGGCGTCTGAAAGAACATGCTGTTGAAGATTAATCACCTAGAGAAATGGTCATTGTCTAATGTTAAGTGAGAAAAGCAAAAATACAAACTATATACAATACGAACCACTTTTAAAAAGCACACATAAATATGCAAAGAAAAAGACAGGAAGAAGTACATCCACTTGTTAGCAGCGCTTATTTTACAATGGATGATTTTTTATTTTCTTATATACTTTTTTCCAATAGTCTTAAATTTTTAAAATAGATACAATAATCCTAAAAGTGTTTTTAACTGTGTATTAAAAAATGACTGTCATCAAAGCTCCTTTTCCAAGGTGGTCACTGTTCTCATAGCCATCTGTGCTGCCATTTCTTAATCCACCATTTAAAAAACACAAGTTTAATTTAAAAAAAAAGAATGATTCATTTGAAAATAAAAAGAGAAATAGCTACAATGGTTTTTTAAAAATAGTTCTTGTGTAAGTGATTGGAAAATAATCTTAGTAATGCTTACTAATCTAAGCATCACTTCCCCAGAAAAGAGTCCCTCAGCATAAATATCTTCTGGAGGACAGCGGGTTCCTGACGGCTCCAGTCACTAGTTTAGCCCGAAGTCCTGAGACACAAAGCCTTTGAACTTATATAAGAGATTCACACCTTAGATGTAGACACAAGGTCCCCCTGCAGTCACTCTGGAATGTAGCAGCCAGAAAAACACTAAATGGGAGTTTAGTTGGGAGCAAAATGGGAAGTAGAGAAGGTAGTAACAAGCTGCTCTGAAGCAATCATTTGATGGCCAGTGTGCCCAAAAGTTCCTACCCCTCATGTAACTCTCCCGGAACTGGCAGTCCTGGGACCTTCCTTCTGCTAAACCCAGACTTAGCCCAAACTAGACCAAGCAGACTCTTCTCCCCTAGGATGTAACATTGTTGAAACTGGGCCGTTTGATGATGTGGCCCAAAGGGACTCTCCATGAGTTATTACTAACGAATTGTCTGGAATTGTTCTCATTCTTTATCTGAGCCCTGGTTATTTAACTATTCCTTCAGTCAAGAAAGTTATCCAATCCCCTTCCAATAAAATCCTTGTTTTTAAGTGTCAGTGAATATTTCCATTTCTTACAATCCAGAAATGCTACCTGATGTGTAGCTGAAACTCAAAGGCTGTGCGGAGAAGGAAGAGAGGGGCTGGGGAAGAGAAAGCATAGAGCCTCTGGGGAAACTGAACCAAGTGTGCCATCTGCATCTGTTTAAACATCATAGAGGATGCCTGTTCACATCCTTTACAGGGTGAGTGTGAGAATTGGCTTCTTTTCCTCTGTCCACTACTGAGCCTTCAGCCACACTGATCTTCCTTTTCCTCAGAAGAAGCAGGTCCCTTTTGGTCTCTGTTTGGTCTCAGCAGATGATCTCCTTCTGCTTGAGGTATTGCCATCATCATCACCAGCTCTCCAACCAGTGAAGTCCTACTTGTCTTTGAGATCTCAGTTAAATACCTTTTCCTTAGAGAAATCTTTTGGATCCACAGAGATAAAACAAGATCAGGTCCCCCAAACTTCTCAGAAGCATTAAAAATTATTATAATTAAGTTATTCACTTTATAGTTAGGTTTTCAATGTTTGCCCACCCTGCTGTAATATACATCTCATGCCTGTGTAGAACCATGCCTTTATTATATATACTGATGTTATGTCCACTAGTATATATCCATTTGCTAGCAGGAAGCATTCCATAGAGTAGGCAGTCAAATATCCGTTAAAGGAACAAATGATCTGGTGAAATAATGTATGAGAAACCTTTAAAAAAAAATAATACAAAAGTATGAGAATATGCGGTACAATAATAGAGTCCCACAGTCCCTAATGAGTACATTTGGGTTCCTTATTTTCCAAGTATCACCACATTTCCTATACATCACTGTGGGTCACTGAATGTCAAGAAGCTCAATTGCCATTCCTTCTGAGGACTGATTTGGAAGAGGACAGTTTCAAAAGCGCAGCCTGATAGGTGGCAGTGTCTCTAAGGGTAATTAGCAGAGTCTTGCTGCAGCTTTAGCCCCTCCCACCCCAAAGGCATGCTAAATAACACAAGGTCAGATTTAAAACAGTGTATTTTCTAAAGAAATGCAACCTTAAGACAAGTAGCTCTCCCTGCAACTAGACTTTTACCCCTAACCCCTCCTATATTGAAACTCTGGAGAGGGCACTCTTGTTGAAGCTTAGTCAGTCTGATTTCTCCCCTGCTACGAATCAAAAGGAGACAGGAGACACGTGCCATGGCACATAGTGACCTGACCCCAAAAAGTAACGGGAAATTAATATTCATATTGGAGAGTAAGGAGAAAGGGAACAGAGCATTGTCCCCTGAACTGCAAGAGAATTATATTAATAAATCCAGTATAAGAACAAAGAATATTTCACCAGAAAAACAAAATCACTAGAGATACATCTGGAACAATGATCATATTCTTCTTCATTTTAGTTATGCCACTAGGAAGGTAACAGCAATATTTGTCCATGCACCCAAGATACAATTTCACAATTGTTTTGATGATAAAAACAGCATCTTTTCCTTCTGTCTTTGAGGCCTCTGTTTACAAGCTCTGGAAGGGGAGCCTGAAATGATTTGAAAGTTGTGGGTGAGAAAAAATAAGCACAAACATTCCTTTGAAATGTTCTTAATAAATTTTTAAATTAATTTCCAGGCTTATAGGTCTCAGAAATCAATTTAAACTATTTAACTCACCATGCAAGAATGAAATTATTAAAAAAAAAAAAAGAGGCAAGCTGAAAAATTTTGAAGGCTATGTTCAGAAAGCCTTCAGCAGACAGCAGGAAGGAAAACTGCAGGTTTATAATGGGATTAGGAGGGGTATTTTTCTCTGGGAAAAGTGCTCACTGAAGAGTACTAAGAGGTCCAATTAAAAACACTATTATACTCTTATGAATAGTTGAGATTTCAAGAACTCATCCTAAGATAAGAGTTCTAACCAGTTCATACTAGCTGGTCTAACCTGGTTGAGAGATTTTCTTTTCTTTTTTTTTTTTTAAACATATCTTTAAAAGTAATTTTAAAAGAAGTTTACATTGTAGGTTCTAGAATATATCTCTTTCTCTTTAAATTTTGTTTATTCCAGAATTTTCCACATACACACAATAAACATCTAGTCTTGTTTTTGTTTTTCCCATTACACCTTCAATAAAAAGAAAAGTATCTTTGTCACATCATACTTCAATCTCTTGAACTGAGCACAAAAGAGTGGACACGTGGAGGAAATCTGTACATTTTCCAGATTGATAAAGTCGTGACATGTTTTATGCAAATATAAACCAATGCAAATGTTCTTGTTTGGCACTCACCTAGACCATGGGGGCAGAAACTCTTCCACACCCAGCCTTTATGTTTCTAGCTATTATACTAGGTGGAAAGTGGAAGTTTAACAAATATTTGAATTATTTGATGGGTGTAGTGTTCCTCCCAGCAGTGCGTTGTCCTTCCTCATATATTAAATATTCCTTGAGTCTAAGCCTAGCATTGGGAAATCAAGAGCAAAGCATTCCTTCTAGCTTTGGTGTCTTTCTAATTCAATTCAATTACATCTTGCAACTATTTACTAAATCTTTTCCTGTCCTAAACTAGGTTAGCATACGTTAAATAAGGCTGAGAACCTTACCACTCAGTTTCTTAACTACTCATCTACCCTTCATTTTTTAGTGGCATAGAAGGAAAGCTTACATGTAATTGATCATATAGATCTCCCTCCCTCATCTCTCTCTCCCTCTCTCTCTCTCTCTCTGTATATGTGTGTGTGTGTGTGTGTGTGTGTGTGTGTGTGTACACACACACATATATCTGCCAGTATATGCTCCATTGGAATATATATACGCACACACATTTTTCTATTTATCTGTCTAAGTATCTATTAAATATCTAATCTCTAAGTATGTTTCTTTCCATCTATCTATTTTAGAAGAATTTTACAAAGAATCTTTAGATAAAAGTTATGAAAATAAATTTTACCTATATAGTTTCTTACCCCACCTACATACGCTTACACACTCATTCACTCACACCCACATGCACACTCACACACATTTTTTTCTTATTTGAATCAGCCACCACAGCTGCCAGTGCCTCAGGGGTTTTAAACATCAATCAGTTTCACAGCTGGAGGCAGAGTGATCTACAGCAATAAAGCTTAAAGTGCTTCCTTTTCTGATATAATTTGATTCTTCCATTAGAGCACACATTCTTTTTTTTTTTCCCTTTAAGCTAAAGCAAATGTTCTCAGTCCATACCAGAGCAAATAAATAGTTACCTTAAAGAGGCAGAAGGTATTATTACTGACCAATTAGGATGCTGGGTGGAGAAAAGCCATCCAATATCGCTTACTTCTGCACTGATGAGTTTCTTACCTTTGTCTCTAGGATTCTCTTCTACTTTCTGAGGGCTACCAGTGACCTTGGTTCTTTGGTCTGGGCATGAATTCTGGTAGCTATAATAGAACAGATAATGGTGACTTTACTAAATATGTTCTTGGCTTTCTAATATTATATAATTCAATGTAATACAAAAAAGTACTATGACAGTCACTGCCATATTTTTTCCACTGGACCCAAGGTGATTAAGTTTCAAAGCTTCTCCATCAACTAGAAATTACTCCTTTAATTACCAGTTTTAAATTATCTTAAACATGATGTATCCCTATCTTTATCAATGTCTCTCTAACAAGCTCACTGTAACTGTTTCTCTTTAGTTTTGTAGATTTTTATTTTAAAAAGTACTATAAAGTGTAGAAAGTGATCTGAATTTCACCAAACTTTGACAATTATAGTGGCAAAGAATTAGTTGTTGTCAACAAAAATGTGCATCCAAAGATTAATGGTGAGGGTGGGTCAGAATCCAGTTGTGGAAGATGGCATTAAGCTTTTGTTCCTGTCTAAAAAGACTGATTAGAATATTTGGGTTTGTTTTGTTTTGCGAAAGTGATAGAATTTTGGCAACAAAAATCCAGACATTTTTTTAACTAAATGAGCAATCACATCTCAACTTGAAGCCTGCTAGCCCAGTCCATCTGCTGCTGCTGTCACCCCTTTCCAGCTGTTGGTAGCAATACTGTAATACTTGTGGTCACACTTCTATTGGCTCCACCCAAGTTTCTCTCCTTTTCTCTTGCTTTATTATAAGTTTCATCATTCCTTAGAAATTGTCAGATTAATCTTTATTTATGTAGTCTGACTATTTGATAGATTGCATGAATCTATAAAGCCAGTTTATACCGAGATTCGTAATGATGGAATCTGAAAATATTAAACCTAAAAAGGTCTTCAGAAATCTCTAGCCCAACAATATTCGTCCATCCCACCCCTTGCTAAAGGTGAGCAATATGAGGCTTGGAAAGTTTAAATGATCAACTCAAAGACACGCTGGTAGTTATTTATCAAACTGAAATTTGGACCAAATGTTCAGTCTATAGTCCATTGCTATGGACTGAATTTTCCACAGGTCCCCAGATTTCTATGTTGAAGCCCTAAACCTCAATGTGATTGTACTTGGAGATGGGACCTATAAGAAGGACATTAAGTTTAAATGAGGTCATAAGGGTGGGGCTCTGATCCCATAGGGCTGATGCTTTGTATAAAGAGGAAGAGACAGGAGAGTTTTCTCTCTCTACCACATCAGAATGGGGAGAGAAGGTGGCCAGCTGCAAGCCAGGAAGAGAGCCCTCACCAGGTACCAAACCCTACTGAAATTTTTATCTTGGACTTTCCAGCCTCCAAAACTGTGAGAAAATAAATTTCTCTTATCTCATTCACCAAGTCTACAGTGTTTTGTTATGGCAGCCCAAGCAAGCTAAGACATCTATCTTTCCTCCTTTTTTTTTTTTTTTTGTCTGTGACTGAATGCTGAGCTCAAATCTTTTATAAGATATGCAGTTCTACCATTGCCTATGGAATGGAGTATGAAAAGGGTCCTTGATAATATGTGTTCACTGGCTGAGCACACCATTGGTGATTGTGCTTGTTGCCTAGGTCCAAGCTACACTGGTCAGCATTAGGAAACGAAGAACTTTAAACTCCACCTGATTTAATTTTGTCTCAAAATTTTCTAGCTTTAATCTTGCACAAATGGAGCTAGTTTGATTTTTATACTGTAAATGTGTTCTCCTTGGTTTTGTTCTTCCAAATTGGTGTGGTACCTACCACTTGGCTCTGTTTCTTTTCCTTTATCCTCCTTGTCCATCTCCTCCTCCTTCTTTTTCTCCTAGAGTGCTGTGTTAATTTTGTCAAAAACTCTGTAATCTTTTACAGAAATTTATTAGTTATTCTTATTCAGGACTCACAAGGGGACCCTTTTTGAATAAATGCCTCTGTCTCTCTCTGAGACAAAGACAAAAGTAAAGAGAAAGAAAGAGACAAGGGAAGGGAGAATTGTGTACACACATGAGCCAGGGAAAAAGCTAATTTTTCCCCAGGTGCTTGCTTTGCAATATTTTTAGGAAAGCCAATTTTCTCATATTTAAAATTAAATTTTAAGAGCTCTACTTGGAATTATAAATAAGCAATAATTACCAGCTCACATATTTATTGTTGATAAGTTTTTAACTGGTTAAGAAATTAAAAAAAAAAAAGTGAAATGTATTGTTCTCAGTCTTCCAAAATTTTTGCTCTGTCAGTCTTCTATTCTAACCCCTCCACTGGCATCCTCTTCCTGAAAAAAGAAGTAAAACTTCTAAGCCTGTCCCCAAGGCTTCTCGTGATTGAATCCCTTCTAATTCTCCCAGCCTTGATGCTTGTGAGTCCTTTACACAACCTCTTGCCCTAGACAAACTGGTTGATCCTTTATTTCCCAAAATCACATTGTATGTTACTACCGTTTTGTCATTTCTTCTTAACTGAAATGTCTCCTTCCCCCAAATACTCCCACTAACAGTGATTTCTTCTTCCTCACTACTCCTATGTCACTTAAAGTCTATATTAGTCATTTGTTAATAATATGCTAATTTTTCATAGTATTTGTCTTCCATGTGTGTATACCCTGTCTCCTTAAGAGCCAATGCTTTCTAACACTCTGCCCCCAGCACCTAACACAATACCATGCATGCTTTAGCTGCTCTTTAGTTTTGTTAATGGTGATAACAAAGTTGTTGTGTAACTGCTCTTACTAATAGCACTCCTTACCTAATGTGCATGGAGCAATTACCATCAAGCAAGTGCTGTGCCAAGTACCTTCCAACAATTCCTTTATTTACTCTTTCCACATCATTCTAAGGTACGTGCTCTTTGCTGTTTCACAAATAAAGAAAATAAGGCTTGAGATGCTGTATTAGAGTGATATTTCATGACTGAAAGATGGGGAAAGATACTAACACAGGTTGATGACTTCTCTGTGCCAGAGAGGTCTATCAACTCTATAGACATTACATCATTTAATTTTCACAACACTCCTGTGACATGGCTTCATCTGACAGATGAGAAAATCCAACTCCAAAAGGTTAAGTCACTTGGCCAAGGTCAGGCAAGGTTTCAGACTCCAGGTTTCCTCCTCTTAAAGATAATTGTCTTCATAGCTGCTTTGGGGATTTGCAAAAGAAAAATAAAATGACAGTGTAATATGGTTTGACCGTACTTAAATTACATCTTCCCTTTAAATAAGAATTGCTAAATACAGATTGAAGAAATAGTTTATGGGTATTTAAGAATAAATAATCTACTTTAGCCAATTAATGGGTGTCATTCCAACATAATTCACATGTTGGGAAAATAAACTTCCTGCGGTACAGGACTCTTTCACAATAATTGATTTTAAGTTGTTGCAATGAGAAGAACCAGATTCAAATAGCTGGTTCAGGGTATGGCCCAGAGCCTCTGAGCACAGGGTACTTGGCAAAGAGCACGTGTGGAGTCTGCCAAGCAGAGGAATGGGTCTCTTCAGAGAAATATTACATTTTAAAGGGAAGATTTTTTCCCCCCTCTTCAGAGCATTTTCAAATCTTGGCACTAAAGAGGGGGAAGAAAGGTATGTCTTTTCTTTGAAATACTGGCTTTTTCTGAAAAGACCACCCTCTCCCCAAGCCTTGGAAACTTCAAACAGTCTGACCGAGAAGTCAGAACTTCTCTAGTTGAAGACGCTGTTATCTTGAAAGCTGCTACAGGCTATAAGCTCTTAGAGGGTCCTGGAGCTCAGAGTCTGTTTGTATTCATTTTTAATAAGCTAAATGAAAAGTGGAGGAAAATTCTGAGCATGTGTACAAATGCATACATAGGCGTATACCTATATATGCATACAGTCTTGTCTTTTAGCATTGTAAATATGTAACATTTAAACGTGCACCTTGTGAAATATTTTTTTTTAAAAAGAAACAAAATTCAAATACAAATGTAAATTTTATGTGAAAAGTTGTGATTAGGCTTTTTTACTGAATATATTCTTGCTGCAAATTTCCTGTGAAATTTTAATTGGATTTTATACTTTTTGTCTCATTTTTATGCACCTCGCATTTTACTACTCTGTAAGAATTTGACACAAATTCTATGTGTTTCTCTTACCTGATATTATAGTTTAAATACATTGTAAATGCATGAATTAAAGGGCAAATCCAAAGTCATTGACTAGGGTGAATGTTAATGTTAGTGCTTTGTCTCTATTTTTGGCACATTCTACCCTGTGGCTACTTTCCGTGTCTCCTTGGCCCATCTAATTGTTGCTTTTGCTTTCTCCAGAGAAAAAGTCTCACCCACATATGTACCCTAATAGTCTCTAAATGCATATGGAGAGGAAAAATAACCACCAGAGCATTGAATTGCAGTCCAAAATATTTTGTTTTCCTGTGGTTTCCATAACTGTACACCTCCAAGAGTTCCAAAGTCTTGAATAGCAGCATGATGCATCTTTGGGCTACATTTGACACTCTTTGGACCCCACTTCACATTCCCCCGTGGCTGTAGCAATCAACATCACACAGGTGTAATCAGAAACACCTGGTCTCAGGATCTCCTTATTTTTGACCCACGACTTCTGTGATGACTTATGAGATGCCTGTGTGAACCAATCAAGCCATTTTGACACAAGCACAAAGCAGTACAAGGAGTCAATTCCCCATAAGATGATTCTTGACCAACAACAGATGTGACAAAATGGATAAATACCAGACTTCTTCCATCCTTGCGGTGAACAAATCAGAGTTACATCTTCTGCACTTCAGAGGGTCCCAGATGCCTCAGTGTGACTAGCTTAATAACATACCCATGGACTCACATTTCCTCCTTCTGAGTGTCACATTATGCCAGTAGTTCTCAGCCGTGGGTGATTTTGCTCCCCTCCACATTCTTGAGGATATTTGGCAATGTCGAGAGACAGTTTTGGCTGTCACAGCTCAGGAGTAGAGGCTATTGGCATGTGGTGGGTAGAGGTCAGGGAGCTGCTAAACATCCTACAATATATGCAACAGCCCCTACAAGAGAATCATCTGGTTCCAAATGAAAGGTTCCTCATTTTCGGGAAATCCAGACCAAGACAGAGGTTCCTGGATGCTATCTACATTACCAATATCTACTATAAAGCAGTTTTAATTAAAAAATAAATATATTATACACACTTACATCGTATGTGAGTGCATATCAGCTATCAGCTCATATTGCCGTCTTAGATTTGTCAAGAACAAGTCCTCCTGCCCCTTTAATCTGATGAAAAAAGGTTTTAGAGAAAGAAATTAAAATCTGATGATGTTTGGGAAAAAAAGAGGCTGAACATCAGCAATTTAAGTTCAACTTGAATGAGTTTTATCGTAATTGGGTCTGGACAGTGATGAAGCCAAAGTTTACACAAAACTTTCCATGAATCAAGGCTCTTCTTTTTCTAAATGGCAACTCCAAACTTTAACTTTTGAGGGGAATAGTTATCTTTTTCCTACACTAGACTGTGAGTTCTTTGGAGACAGGATCCTGTTTCACCTTTGAATTTCTCAGAGCTTTCAGTTTGTCTGCTCAGCAATTGTTCAATTGGTTATTGAATTTGTGGTGGAACCAAGGTTATGCCCCAGTCCCTTGTTTCTTTTTCTTTTTCTTTTTTTTAATTGGGGTATAGTTGCTTTACAATGTTGTGTTAGTTTCTGCTGTACAACAAAGTGAATCAACTATATGCAAACATATACTCTTCCTTCTTGGACCTCCCATCCACCCCCCAGTCACTGTTATTTCCAAGGAATGAGGAGAGCCTAGGATATTTACCATACTAATGTCCAATTAGCCATTAAAGTGTCATTCATTTGTCATTCCTAAGGATGTATTTCTTATTTTTTTTTCCTATCATTTTGGGGTATTTTAAAAGTTTATTTTAATCAACTTTTCTGTTTGAATGTTATCATCAGGTCAGTCGTGTTTCTCATACCTTCAGAGAAGTATCTCAAAGCCCACTGGTGTTTGTTTCTGCCTCTTAGGAAGCAAGACAGCAAAATGACTTCCTGTAAGGAATCTGGTTTACTTCACATATGAGGTAAATCTTCTCTGAATTCTTTAAACCCCTCAGAACCTACAAAACTGTCCAAAGGAAAAGAAAAAAATGTCAAAAGCATTCTGATCTTTCAATTATACCCTGAACAGGGAACTTTTCCCCATGTCATTCAATTACATTCTAAAAGTTCAATGATATTAAGGTAGAACCCTATTCACTTTTTGTTAAATGTGAGTTAAAATTTGAGAGAGTGTATAGTTCAACTAAACGGAGTCCCTCATTTCAGGAATTGAAACATTTAACTTCTCTATGTGCAGACCTAGAAGAGCCTTCATTATTAGTAGACTGTGTTGCTTCCTCTGAGCAGAATTTTCTTTAATTACAGAACAGTGGCATTGCTGGCTTTACACATCTGCCTCATATCTTCTAAGGAGCCAGTCATTGAATTGACACTGCTGTCAGGTGGGAGAGGAAAACAACGTAGGTAAATGAGCAAATTGTAATTTCTCACACTGACAATGCACCTTCTCTAAAAACCAAATGGTATGTAACCGTGAATGAACTTCTGACTTCAGTTCTGCTCTGTGATCTATGACCTTGGAGTTTTTGGCCTTCTCTTGACCAAGGAGGGATAAAAATATAGTATTCATCCTCCTAAAACGTTAACAGGAGTTTAAAAGATCCATGTTTCGAAAGAATCCTGGGGAGGAAAGAATGACTTGGAAACATGTAATAGTTTTATTAAGTCACCTTCTTTTTAATGAATCATTAAAATTGAGCCCAGAGTAACCTACCTGTTGTGGATTCTTGCTTCAAGCTTTCTCTCTGCTCCCCACCCTGAACCTGAAACTTTGTTGAGAATGACTGTGAATCCACAGTTTTAAGGTTCATTAATCATACTCCCTGCTGCACATGCTTTCTGATGTGCTATGATGTTGAATGAGATTCCCATATTTATGCACACTATTAGCAGAACTTTTTTTTATTAAAGACGTGCTTTATTAATCTTAATAAATCATAGTTTGTTGGGTCCTTTCTGACTGCTTCTCAAGTAAAATGGGGCTTGACTGTGCAGTAACAGTGTTTATGTCATGCTTGGGTTGTTTCAGGTGAGGCTTTGAGTAGTTTTATTGCTTTTGTTTATATAGGTAAACCCAATCTGCGCATCTGAAATGATTGATGAGCTGCAGCCCCACTTGGAGTGTTTGTCATCACTCATGTGCTGAAGCGACATTTCTTTATGTATTTTGGCATAAACATATGCAACTACCGGCAAAGCATTTGACCCTAGAGTCTGACTATTTGTCATTCTAATCTTTTTTTGCCCAAAGTCAGGCAAGTTACTGTATATTCTATCTTCACGCACATTGCTAATTATTCAACAGACAGTAAAATAGTCTGTGGCTGGGATTGCATAAATTGCTGAATGTGCGATCTTCATTTCTCCAGCTGGGCAGCTAGGTACCATGTAGAAAAATAAATAAAGTTGAGATGCATGTAAATGTCAAGGAAGACAGCCATATTGAACTACAATAGCTTTTCAGGAAAATCGGCAGCTTCTATCAATGGAAAAAAAAAAGAAAAAAATGCCATGAGTGTGGAATTTAGCAAATGAAATGTAAGCAAAGATAAAGCAAAATTCATGAGACACGACTACCTTGGAATATAATTTTTCTGTAATAGATCTTCGTTGAAAAGCAAGCAACCAATAACTCAGATCATGTGGACAGAGATAAATGAAGGGCTTCCTAACCTCCAGGCTCAGAGTTCAAACTCTATGTTGTGCTTTTTGAAAATGTGTGATTATTTATTGGTGAAAATGTCAGAAAAAATAATTAAAGTGTGAAGTAATTTTATGAGGAAAGCAATCACACCTCATTTGGAGAACTTGGCTGTGGTTGCATTCCTATAAGTTCTGAATAAGCAACAACAGAGGGGAGGAGTGAGCCAATTTTGAAACATTTTAATAAGAGTAACCAAAATAAGTGATATCATTATCACCTGGTTTATGGAGTGTAGTGAAGAGGCAAAAGGTTAAAGGTTCATAGAAAAATGAAAGCTAACAATCCTAAGTAGGATACAGGACATGGTTCTTAGGATAAATGTTAATGTGAAATAAGATAACTTGCTTACTTTTTGTGATACAAAAATATTTTACTTATTACCATCAATAGATTTTAAGCTAATTACTCAACTCTGGTGTAGCTGACAAAAAGGAGACTCTGGGTTGAGCTGAGAGATTTCAAGTCCTCATCTGTGGTAGGCACTGCTCCGTAGAGTGATATTTCAGGAGAATTTTCCATCCTCTTTCTTCATTAATCAAGATGACATGCTGAACCTCTTATAAAGTGGGTTTTCTTACTTCAACTATGGAGAACAAGACTTTCAGTAAAGTGAGGAAAGGCTGAAGAATAGCATGAGATGATAGTAGACACTGAGTTAAGTAATAAAAATAAGCATTGGGGTCACAAAAGATCCTCACAAGTATAAAAGTATAAAGTGCACTATTTTGATATTAATTTAGTTTGAACATTACAGTTCAGGAATTCTTTTTTTTTTTTTTTACTTTAATTTTCTTTTGTTTTCAGATTGCATTTTTGGTTTCATTTTTTTAACTGTAGTATACTTTATTATTGTTCAAAGTATTTGCTGTCCCAAGGGGGCTGAGGAGAGATATTACTTCCCCATGAGTTTAGATTTAGTCATGGAACTGACATTGCCCCTCCCAGCAAAAGGATGATACATTGAGAGTGGTCATGTGATTTCCTTTGACCAATGAAATGTGCACAACGTGGCAAGTGACACATCAAAACCAAAGTTTTGAAAAATATCCTTTATTTCCCCAACACTCTTGTTTCTCTGCTACAAGTCTGGCAATATTCCAGGAAAGGGACATTCCAACAGCCTGGGTTCCAGAACAAAGAGGAACAGAATTGCAACTGGCCCACAACAGACATGGAACATGAACAGGAAAGAAAAACTTTTGGTAAGTTACTAAGCTTTGGAGGTTATTTATTACTGCAAGATAATATGCCCTATTTTGAGTGTTATTCTAAGTATCTGGAAAACATCTGTACATCAGAAAAGTTTATGGAAATGTTCACCAGGGACTCCTCATGTTTCTTCCTCCATTGATTAAATCCAGTTCAGCAGACAATCATTGAATATCTAACACTTTGCTAGGTGGTGTGGAGAGGTACCACCAAAGGATACACCATAATCTTGGCCTGGCCTTCAAAACCCTTACATTTTAGTTATCACTTACAGTCTCTATTATAGGAACTATTTCTCTTACTCTTGAAACCTAGGCACCAAAATTGTGCAAACATTTGTGCACACGTGTGAACTACAGTTAGAAACCTTATTTCCAGAAGCCATAAAGGCCAGTCTGACTACTTGCTGTTTGCACCTCAGATATACCCATTACCTTGGAGGTACCTTTAGAGACAGCTGACATTTTTGCAGATCAGTTATTGCTAAATTCAATGCAAAGCATTTCCACATTTTACCCCATGTAATCCTTACCACCTCCTCGTGAAGTAGAACTTACAGTCCAGATGTTTCTAGTGAGCAGACAACGCACTCTAGGTCTGCTGGCCTCAGCCCAGGTCTCTTTCCTCTACATCCCCTTGCTGTGGGACGCAAGTGTTTCACAGTGAGTAGGTGCTGGAAAACACGGTGCACTGCAGTCTGTGAAGACCGAGCTAGTCATTCTCCAGGCACTTAGTAGCTGCATCCCTTTCATCTTCTCTGGCACTTTGCTCAATTGTAATCACTGAATTTGGACTGTGCATTTCAAGGATTTATTCTGATGGACGTGAGAACAAGCAGAGAATCTGCAAAGCTCTGTTCTCTCCACTTCCTGCTTCCTATCACAATGACAGACCCAATGCCAATGAGTAATGGCATCTAAGAACCATCAGCACAAGAAACCCTGTTTCCATTTTCGGTTCAAATCCTTCTGCTTATGCACCAGTATCTTCTTGGCTTGGTCTTGTTTTCTTCAAACCTCAAGTTTAGAGCTTGTACTAATTCACATGGTTGCACTGGCATAATAAGGACCGTAATAAGAGCCCAAAACATTATGAATCAGAGGTTTCACATCAATGTAACTACTGCATTTGGGAGTAAAAAGAAAGAGCATAGACCAAACAGCAGTTATAATAAATTTATATATTTAATTTTATCATGGACTGAAAATAGACATACCTTTGTGTTTCTATCAGGAAACACATTAGAATATCCTTTGGTTTTTGGCTCACAGAGCATAGAAGTTACAGCAGAAAGAATACGATATGTAGTACAGGATTATGTCTATACTAAAATTTTTATGAGAAAACAATGACTACAGTTTCATCTCTCTGTAATCATAACTTGGTCATTCCCTCCAAATACGAAGCCTGATGTTAAAAAGACTGCAGCAAGCCATCTTCATTAAGATGGCCAAATTCCTTCAGACCCTTTTTTCTTTCCATCTTAACAGTTCTTATGCTCCCAATTTTATTGATTCTAAACTGAGATCATACTCCCCATATTCAGCAACACTACTATATTATCTGTACCTTCTTCTGTGTACTTATAATGTATAACCCATTGCATGAAACAATCTGACACTCAGATTATTATTGAAAAGGCATAGTGATTTTTATATGATTGTACATACATGAGTGTGTGCAACAAATTTGAGTGCAACTTACGTTACCTAGGTTTATTAGCTGAGTGTATAGAAGATAAAAAATATGCCAGTACTTGAATACACAGTTTTATGTTTACACACATTAGTGTATATTCATTAATTCAGTTATTCATTTATCAAAAAGGTGTTGAGTGCCTATACCTTATACCGGACCCATTTTTAAGCACTGTGGATAGAATAGTAAATAAAACCTAGTCTCTATTGCATAGCTGATATTCTAATGGCGAAATGTGACAATAAACAAATGAGAAGATATTTAAATATTTTTAAATAGCAATTGTTAATTTCTAGAAAAAATTTAAATGGTAAAGGGATAGAAGATGCTGATACTACTTTAAATACTGTGGTCAGGGAAAGCCTTTGAATGCACTTTTGAATAGGAATTGGTAATGGGGTAAGGATGATAGCTATAGGTTAAAGTGTCCACTGATGGTCTGACTCCAGATTCTTACTTATCTGAAGACTTAACTCCTCTTTTTCTCCTTTCTCTACCTTCTTTCTTCCTTACTTACATTTTCCCAAATATATTACTATATATAAAATGCTAACCTTGATTTTCTTGGGTTTTCATCACTAACATAAAATCATTCAATGGTAGCCTCTCTTTAGAGATTAGAAATATCTTATACCCTATCATTTGTATCAGGAATTCTCTTCAGATAACCACTCCTATTTTTTTTTCTTGCCAGCAGATAGTTACTTTAAAATATTTTCCTTAAATTAAGAGAAGTTTCATTCTTCTATGTAGAGATGATTTATCAGCCAGCTTTTGCTCTAAATTACTAAGCCAATTCAGGGGAGATGAAAGAATTTATTCTTTAAGGTAAACATAGAGAGAAAAATCAGAAAGAAATTGACAGCCTAGTGAGACAAAAAGGCATATTCATTAAAGAAAACCTTTTTAAGAAAAACTTGCAACATCACTTCTTTGAAAACCTGCTTCTCTGTCACAGCTGTGTGGCTTCACATATAGCTAAAGCTACCTAAGGTGACACAATTCTTGGGCAGGTAGCTCTCTGTAGCCACATTGTATAAAGTCACCCTTTAAATCCACATTGCATTTCATCCTAAAGCTGGAGCAGGAAAGAGGTGAGGAAATTCCCTGCAAAGGGTGGAGAGGACTTGTGCATCTCTCCCAGCTTTACACTCTCTGACTGGATGAGCTGGGGCACACTCTGTGACACAGGGACTTGATTTCTTCAAGTGTAAATGGAGATAATCATGCTCACCTCATGGGGTTTTTATGAGGATTACCTAAGATAACGTACACAAAGCACACACCACGGGCCTGGCATGTGGTCAGCACTCGGTATGGAAGTCTAATTATAAGTATGGCCCCATTTCTCTTTCATCTTTATTCAATCTCTGATGCATATCCAAGTATGGACAAGAGACAAACTTGAAAGAGATGAAAAAGTGAAGCTGACTAACAGACCCCATGCAGTAATCATCTGTCACCCTCAAAACTGAAACCCTAAGCTCTCGTTACCGTGAAGGTCTGGGACTTGCCAATGATAGCAATTTTATAAATGTCCTTAAACAAAGTGGAAAAACAGAACACGTCTATCTGGATGGAGGTGACCATGCCAGATGATTTTACCCATATGAATATACATTGTATTGCGCACAGAAGAAGGTTCAAATAAAACTATCACAGTTTAGATCCCACCAAGAAGATGCAAGAGAGGAAGACAAGGGTACAGCTGTGGTCTACCAGCCTTGACAGAGACTTGGTCTCGGAGGGATTTTTCTCCTGCTTTTTTGAGGGAGTTCAAACTAAGATTTTACAATTTATGTTTTGTTTTTAAATATGAAGAAAGTCCAAAGAGTTAAATAAAATTATTTGGTTAATTTGTAAAATTTCATTCTCAGTATCTTCCACTTAAATGTAAAGTCTAGGAAGGCCTCTCTCTGTGTATCCCCAGAGCCTAAAACAATGCCATAAACTTAGTAGAATGTTCAGCAAAAAGTTGTAATTTTGGATGAAAAAAGAGAAATATATGAATGAACGGATGACTGAATGAATAAAATAATATCCAGATAAGGAATTATCCTTTTTATCCCCCTTTCATATCTAAGACTGTGCCTGGAATGCAACGAATGCTTAATATTCAAATAAATCTTTAAAATCTTGAACTTCAGACCTGCCCTTGACTGAAGAATGGTGCTCTTTTCTCTAGGAAAAATGGCCTTTTCAACCAAGGATGTAGCTTCAAAAAGACATAGATAGAGCCATGAAACCCAGAAAGACGTCATAGTTGATTGCTGTCATATTCGGCAGCTGTGTTTTGAGATACCCGTTAGAAGGCGTGTTGTCTAAACTCCCACTCAACTCAGAAGACTCTTTTCTCACAGTCCTGGAAGATGAATATCTGCTTAAATATGTCCCATGAAAAGAAGGTCATCACTTTTAGAGCCAGCCCATTCAATGGTTGGAAAGCTATAGCTATTAGAATTTTCCTGCTTCTATGGGGTCAAAATCTGCCTCCTAACTGTATCCACTGCTCTTTTTATCCACATGGGAGCAACAAGATCAACTCTATTACCTCTTAAATTTAGAAGATAAAATCTCTTCTTTCTGTTTTTTTCTCCACCCCTAGTTTTTATCTCTTATTCAGAGAAAATGCGTTTGATGATTCATGTTCTACATAAGTAGAATATAATGAATGTGACCATTTACGATAATGTAGGAAAGAGTAAGAGAAGAAAATATGAAAACTGTCATATTTCACATCTGTTATTTCAAATGAATCCTCACTATCAGCCTATAAAGAGGCCATTATTAGATCATTTTGAAGATTAGGAAACTGAGGCACAGAGAAGTTAAATACTGTGAAAAGTCAAGCTGGAATTTGAAAGCAGAAATGGCTGTCTTGGAAAATATAGGTTTTGTCTTATCCAGATACAGTGTAGTATCTTTCTGTACATTTTGGATCAAAATAATTTATTTTCTATGAATAAAGGTAACCTTATACTCCTTAGTGGTAAGGGGTTTGTTTCAAAATGAACCAGCTCTAAGTGGCTTGTGGTTTGGATATTTATGGTTTTGAGTGGGATGAAGGATCTCTAGCATGAGTAGGAGTAGTTGAGAAATGATTTTAAAAAAATGAACAGAACAAGGCTGGAATTCTCTAGCAAGCACTCTCAGCTGGGTTTCAGTAGTTCCGTAAGACCCTCAGAAGTACAGAATATTTAGACAGACAAGTCCACTCCCAAGGACACTGAATGAGGACAGAGTCATCAGAGAGCAGCCATAGGTCTAAGCAGACTGAACCTGAAATCTGAGAATTCAACATTAATAAGGCAAGTACTGGCAAGCATTTTATGATCTATTTGCCTATTATGCATAAACTTGCATTCTTTTTAATAATTTAAGAATTTTCACATGAAAAATATAGATATAAGAAAAACATAAAATAAAGATAAATACATCAGAGTCAAGTAATGCAGAAGTGAACATCATTATATTAGAAACAATGAGCAACCATTGGGCTCTGCGATTGTGGACCACATTTAGCTCTGAGCTCCCTGGCAGCCAGGACAGAATTAGGGAACAAGAAGCAACCAGTGTGATGTTTGACTGTAGAACAGAGGCTGCTGCCTTCTGTTTTTCTCTTGTCTCCTGATATACACGAGAGGAAGAACAACAGTGTATTAAATGAAGGTCATTCTGACTAAGCTGGAAACTATAGACCCAGGATATTTTACAAAGGTTGATACTCAGACGCTACCTGTCTGTGAGTAATACTTTTGTAAATGACCTGATGTGAATTTATTATTCAGTGAATTAATCAAGAAGCATTTTTTGGACCTCAGCTAAGTGCCAGGCACAATTCCTCTCTCTTTAAGGCACACAGTCTATATAAAACAGTGCTTGATTATCTCCCAAATGGTGGGTATAAATCAGGTCTTTTCAAAGTTTCTTCATTATAGAATCTCTTCTGAAATATGCACTGCACATTCACACGCTCAGACTCCCAATAGTGATTGAACAGTGAGGAAGATGAAGGGTCCTGCTCTCCTGGAGCCTGAATTCTGGTGGTATTCTGGTACCCCACGTTATGGAAGTCAATAAGGTGCAGGCTCTGAAGTCAAGGATTTAAACTCAAGTCTTAGACAACTAAATGTGTGCCATTGACCATTCAACAAAACTGCTCCAGATCTCAGTTCCAGTTAGGAGGGACAGGGAAGATAATTCACAGGACTGTTGTAAAGATTAAATGTGATAGTGAGTAACAGATGGCACAAAGTAGCCAATACATGATGGCTAGTACTGTGTTACAGATGAAGAAACTGAAATCCAGGAAGGCAGCAGGCCTGCCTAAAGTCATGCAGCTAGCAGATGGTAGAACTTGGATTCCTCGCCAAAGAGCATGACACAAAATTTTGTATTCTTCACAAGAATGCAGTGAAAGACAAGGTCATGAAAGACCGGAGCCAGATCTCAAAGTCTCTGGAATGACGGGCTAAAAAACTTGAACTTAGCAATAAGGAGTCATTGAAGCTTTGGAGGTCAAACCAGTGAAATGATTAGAATGTTGCTGCAGAAGAAGTGATTTTCTGGCAATATAGAGAATTGTTGAAAGAAAAGCTTTTAATGAAAATGGAAAAACCTTGCTGCCATAGTTCCAAAGAGGGCCCAGTCATTCAAAGGTTAATTTCAGTGGACCAGCGCCAACAAGAAGGAACTAGGTTCTGACATTGGCCATTCTTGAGGGCGGGACCATCTCCGGAGACTGCAGAACAGAGGCTAACATGACCAGGGCAGCTTGGTACATTGGTGTATATATATTGGCATATTGGGACTTGGGCCCATGGTGATTCCCAGCCACATAGATACCCATTTCTTAACTTCTCTTGGGTCTCATTTCTCTCATCTACAAAATAAGGATAATGAAATTGACTACCTCAGAGGGTGGTTGTGATTTTAAACAATTAATATAGAAAAATTGCTTAGAACAAGGCCTGCTACATAGTATGTACTCAATAAACCTCAGCTCTTATTATTACCATAATTAGATTTATGACTTTGAGAAAGTTCCTTAAGCTCTTTGAACTTCAGTTTCTATGTGTCTCAAAGTGGAGACCATACTGTAATGATTCAGTTCTGTGAACTTTTTTTCACATTTTAAAGTTATATAAACAGAATGAATCTTCTACTTCATGTGTATGTGTTATGTATAGCTTTATTTTTTTACTGAAAAAAAACTATTGCTAAGACTCCTGAATGTTACAATCAGTGGCATCTCAAGGAAAGCCAGGAAATAAGGAAAGTCAAGGAAATAAGGAAATGCTCACCTTGCACAGTCTTTGGTGATAAAGATGGTACATATGGCCCAAGGGGTAGCCATACAGGAAATGTTAACTTTTATTTTCTTGTTCCTTTTGTTTCCAGAACCTCATGCTTCCATTCCATTGATACATGGGTATTTACATACATCTTAATTTATCTTTCTTTGAAATCAAGTACTCATTTGCCAGGTCTGTCCTTTCAGAAGTAGACACAGATTTACTCCTCCCCCCTCACCTTATAATGTGTTTCAGGACATTAATTCTTAGACTCTGTTCTTGGCCACTTCATGAAACACTTAAGCAGCACAGAGGTTAAGAGCCTAGGTTTCTAAATTAGATAGAGCTTCAACATTTTCTTGTGTATAAGTTGGTAACGATGAGATCAACCTTAAAGGTGGTTCAAAAACTAAGTTAGTAATATGCTAAATACACAGTACCTGGCTTATATAAGCCCCCAGCAAATGATAGCGTTTATCGTTTTTATAACAAGAATCATGACTTCTCTACTATTTATGACCAATAAAATTATGAGCAAGAAAATTCCTGAATAAAACATGTATTTCATAGTCACTGATTATTTAGTCTAATCTGCTTTATTTTTTTTAATAAATTTATTTATTTATTGGCTGTGTTGGGTCTTCTTTGCTGTGCGCAAGCTTTGTCTAGTTGCAGAGAGCAGGGGTTACTCTTTGTCGCAGTGTGCGGGCTTCTCAGCACGGTAGCTTCTCTTGTTGCGGAGCATGGGCTCTAGGCTTGCGGGCTTCAGTAGTTGTGGCTCATGGGCTCTAGAGTGCAGGTTCAGTAGTTGTGGTGCACAGGGCTTAGTTGCTCCGCGGTATGTGGGATCTTCCTGGAGCAGGGATTGAACCCGTGTCCTCTGCATTGGCAGGCGGATTCTTAACTGCTGTGCCACCAGGAAAGTCCCTAGTCTAACCTGCTTTAAATGATCTTAAAAGATTATTAATTGCCATATTCTAAGATCAGGGATACCTCAGCCTCCTAAATATGCAATTTAAAAATATTAAAACTCATTTTAATAAGATATAAATAAAACACATCCAAAAAATGAAATTCATGTTATACACTCTATGTCAATGATGATACTCACTACAAGATGTCAAGATCCATGATACCTTCTGTCCACATAGTTGCAAAAAATATGGGAAGGACATAAAACAACTGAGAAGAAATTGCATTCAATGCTAAGAGTATTTCTAAAATGGAGATTCATGGAGCATCACAGTCTAAAATACAAAACAAGTCCTATAGAAGGATAAAATAATGCTAGAGTTCCCCAGTCTCTATAGGAATCCACGAGAACAGCTACACATTCAATGTCCACATCAAGTGTAAGATTTATCCTGATTCTATAACTGGAATGCGTAAAGAGGTCACAGAACTGAGTGAGGCCATGAGTCAACAGTCCTGGAAGGAGAAGGATGGGTAAGGTCATTGCCCCACCCCATCCCCATGCATCTGAAATTTCACAGGATGCTCCCCTTTAATCTGTTAGGATCTAGTAGTTACGATGATGTTCAGGTCAAGTAGGAAAACTAGCAGAACTTTTTCACTAGGTAAAGATTTTGGGGGAATTAAAACTAATAGTCATAGTAATAGTCAACATTATTAAATTCTTACTATGTGGAAACCCCTGTGCTAAGTAAATACCTCTGTGTCAGGAAGCCTGCCTCGTTCATCTTTATGGTCCCAGAACATAACACAGTGCTTGGTACATAAAAGGTATTCTATTAACATTTTTTTTTGCAATGAAAACACAATTTTATCCACATAAAAATGACATCAAAGGCTGTCATATGTCCTTAGTGTTTTTGAAATGATAACTCCATACTTATAATTACTATTTACCATCTTCCAACCTTCTCTCTTTTTTTTGCATAGGTAGAGTTCATTTCAGAAAATTGTTTTACTCAAACAAGTATAAACAAACAAACAAAAGACTTTATTGTGAAATGTTACTCAAATTCAAATCCTTTTGTATTCAAGTTCCTTTTGTATTTTGACCTTAAAAATGTTTCCATCTAGATAGGAATATTTTCTCAAAATGTCACCTTGATGAAGGCCATTAGAATATCCCCCTATTTTAACTTTAATTATTGTTGAGTTTTCCGGGGGTCATTTCCATCTCTTTTGTAAATGCAAGTAGAGAATTGTATTTTCTTTCCCTTTCATCTCTTATAGCTCCCTAGATCCCCACAGTTTTTCAAAAATAACTGTAAATGATGCAGTTAGCATGCTTGCCAGTTTCTTTCATCCCGCAGATGGAAGGTATATCATCTGGGCCTGCTGATTTGTAGATACGCCGACTTTCCAAGGACTCACTTAGCCTGCTTTTGTAGATAGCTATTTTTACAAGATCTTCATTACTTCCTGATTGCCCAATATTTTTCTTTTTTTATTCTTTTCAAATACCAATTTGTAAGATAAGTTCAAGGCCTCAGACATGTTAAAGTTATCATTAATTTCAAGATGCTCCACATTTATGATTCCATTGGTCACGGCATTGATTGTGTCCCTACTGTGTTCAGAGCACTCTAGTTACCAAAGCTACGAACAGCTTGAGGCTTTTCTCCCTGAGAGCCTCTTCTCCTTATTATAATCTCTTTTGTTACTTTTGTCTCATGTTGTGTTTTGCTATAGTTTCTTACTCACCGCAACTTGTTGGTTTGGTTTATCTTCTTCTCAACTCACAATACAGGTGACATGCTCCCCTGAACAATTCTGAAGAGTATTCTAAGAAAGCACACTCAGTGTGTTCACACTTAAGTCCTACTTTATTGATGTAATTTTTGAAGTTGCTTTGTGTCACATGCTCATTTGTACTTGTTGTTTAATATTTTCCAAAATCGAATTCATTGATATTTAGTAACTTATTCAAATGATGTAAATGCCTTGATTGGCATAGCACACAAGCTATGGAGTTAGAGAGGTGGACTGGCTTTATTATTAGCCTAAGTGCACCACAACAATATTTACTGAGTAATAATACAGCTGACTCTATTTGTATTAATGGATGATTTTAGAATATGTGTTACCACTGTTAATATCCTAACACTTAGTAGGAATTCTACCTCATGTTGTGACATTTGGAAATCACAATTAATTGCAGAAACTTGCAGTCAGACACACATTGTCCATAACTTCCTTGCACAATAAAACAGAAGCAACAAGTGACTGTCCATCTTGAGTGGAGCACTAATAACCCCATTTACAAAACAAGTGACCACTTTCAATGTAGGCATGAGTTTCTGAGACACTTTTTTGACTGTACTTTAGAATACCTGGGGAAATGACCGAGAGTAAGAGATTTTGTTCATTTCGTTATTGTTAAAAATTTCAAGCGCTTTATTTTTTCATCCCCACTGATTTAATTATCTCTTTATAATGTAATTCCATCATCAGGCAAAACATTTTTTGACTCTTCAAATATTGGAGAAGGATTGAGTCAAATTATCTGAGATAAGTGGTTATTAGGACTTAAAACAAATATAGCTGTTTAATAAGACTGTGTTTTCACGTAGAACACAGCTTATCTGAATGGCAGGAACTCAGACAGTGGCAGGAAGAGCTGATGGGCTCTTCCTGACATGGCCTCTCCTGATGGACAGTGCAGCACTGCCTGATGGCCCACAAAGAGCTCAGACTTCAGACTCACACGGGTTGGGTTCAGATCCCCAAATTTCTACTCCTTATTTCTTGAAACTGGACAAGTTACACTCTCTTCCTGAGTTCCACCTTATACATACATAAAATGAAAAATGTAGCTATGTCATTGTTATGTGAGATTCTAGTGATATCATAGGTATACCCCCTAGCATGAGATTGGGTACTTATTTAATTTATTCATAAATTTTATTTGAAAATGAAAATAGAAACAAAATTATAATTCCTGAACAATCAAGCCCACATGAAATGAATTATGTACACATTATGAACCTAAATATATACACAGTACATTTATTATTGGTATTTTTATGCAGCACCTTTACTTACACCTTGCTAAATTATAAAATGTTTCTTTACTGTCCCCTCTTTCTTGACTTTCTCTCATTTTCTCTTACAAGTGTAGGAACAAGAGAATGACATTGGAGGCATGATAAAGGTCAAACAATACAACATGGAAAAGAAGAAAAGCAAAAAGACTACTCTTTCTCAATATTTGTCACACTTATTCTTCAGTCTAAAGGCCAGCGGTCAGCCTGGGTATTGGCATGCGAATTTGTTATCCCTCACAATTAACGAAGGCTCTGGGCAAGTGCAGCCACAGCTCATATTCCAAGGTTAGACCACTTTTGCTTTTAAAGTTATTCTTTATGTTTTCCTTCTGGTCCAGCCTACGTTGGTCTGACTCAGCACCCAGTCCCTGAACACACCACAGACGTGTGCTCCATTTGACAGTGTTGTCCCCAGTCTGAGGAAGGCCCTCTAGAACTGTCTCCTCCCCTACTATTCATTTGTCAGCTCTTAACTTCAGCTTCACTACTTTAACAAGCCTGGCCTGAAGTCCCCAAGTTTGCTTAGATATCCCTTTCTCTTTGTCTCCGTAGATCCTCTGTAGCCACATTCTGGGTCCTTAGGTACAGAAAGTGTTTTGTTTTTGTTTGTTTTTTTTTTATGACACTAGCACAGTGCCTGTCACAAAGGAGGCCCTCAATTAATATGCACTGATGAATTAATGGATGTTTGCTTCCTGAGAGCAATGCGGATGTGATAAATGCCATGCATGCAATTGCTACCAGTTACAAAACTCCTAATAAGTTGAAACTCTACCAGGCAATTTCTATTCACTCTTCCATTTAATTCTTAATGCAACTCTTTACAATTGACATTATTATCCTTATTTTATAGGTGAGATGCTGAGATTCAGAAAGATTAAATCATTTGCCATAGTCATATAGCCAGTAAGTGGTAGAGTAGGGAAGCAAACCTATGTTGGCCTAGGTCCAAAATCTTAGCTTTTAGCCACAAAGTACTACAGATGACTCTCAGTCTCCCTGCCTTGACTTCTCTAAGCTACTTCTTAAAGAAAAGCCCCGTGTCCCAACCACACAAACATCAGTTATGGCCATTCAATGTTTTGGCTTAATTCTTTATATGCCTATTGAGTTCTATTGGTCCAGAATGATAGGTTCTCTAGGTGGTACTACTCTCCCAAGTGGCTTACTTTCAGTGTAATTGTCCTCAACTACACCTCTCTGGGGCTTTAGTACAAAACCAGGATGTGTTCCAGCCTGAGTGCTCCCTGGAATACTCTCTCCCCATACCCAACGACATTCTCCCATGTTTGCCCATGAGTGCCTCCAATGCAAAATTGTCTGCCTCTAGAGTTAAGCAATTTAATCATCTGCAGGTTTTGTTGTTTCACTGTCTCAAACTCACCTTAAGTGTATTTTAACCTTACAGTTTATTGTATAAATCTGTGTCTGTAGCCCTCCAGGTTAAAGTAACTATTAACCCCCAACTTACTGAGCTCTTACGCTATAACTGGCACTATGTGAAATGTTCTATAAATACATGCATCATCTAGTTTGAACTTCAGGACCACTCTGTAATGTGTTGCTAGTTCTGAAGTTATCCTTTATAAGGGAAAAATGAGGTAACTGACCTGAGATTATAAAGCTAACAAGTGAGGGATGTACCATCTATCATGTACCGTCTATTGCTAGAGTCTGAACTCTTAATCACTACTATATTACCTCCAAACTAGTATCTCGCAAAACACAACTATTTATGCTGAAAGTGAAAACTGTAGCAATTACTAATATAAGGATTAGCATAATTTCTCAACAGTCATATTTTTAGTGGCAAGTTGTAGTCAGAGCTTTGAGTTAAGGTGAGGAAGGTAAGATCATAGGCTTCCTTATCTGTAAGAAACTTAGAAATGGGACCAAGTCCTGTTTACTGACTTTCTTGCTATCAACTACCTTTTTCTTATATATTATTTATCATTAATAAACTAATTTGAAGTAATTATAGCTAACAGAAAATAAAGCTTACAGCTTTGAGCTTCTGTGGGCTAAACACAAGAACACAATAATTCTGTTAGCTGTTGGATAATGTTGACAAGTGCTTACAGACCCATGACTACACTAGCAGAGGCAGTTTTAGCAGAAATGTCTGGGGGACCCCAGAAGATTATGATTGATCTAATCCATTTTCTTTCCAACAGAATGCTTCCTATTTTTAAAAATTCCAGAATAAATCCCCCACTACCCAGTATCAAGAGCAATTATTTATTGATTTTAAATAAATGAAACCAAGAAAGAGCATACGTATAAAGGTTTTGAGCTACCGGCTGGGTACATCCTTCAGAGGCCCTCTGGTGAAAAGGCCAGGGAAACATTTCCTAATGACTAGACAGTACTCTCAGCTTTATCTGAATATTCTTCAGACTCCTGCCTATGTGAGGGTGCAGCTTGTTTTCATCCTTCTCCACCCTATTTGCAAATGTGACTCCCCCAGCATTTCAGTTTACACTTACATTACCTAGATAGGGAATTTATAGAGTATTTCTAGACTGCTAACATGAGCCATCTCCCATAAAGTTACACTGCTAGTGAAGCAAATAAAAGTGACACAACAACTACATGTTTGAAAACGTCAAATTCTGTTATGTTTTAAAAAAATAGAATGGTCAGTGGTGTCTTATTGTTGAATTAAATGCTCTATCTTGGTGTTAAAATAAATGGACTGATGAACACATTCTTTTGCAGTGTCGCTGTCTGTGAGGTACAATAAATTGCTTTCCTGGAGGGATTCCTGTGGGAATCTCGCTTGTTTATAAAATATGCTTTCTTTACAAATATTAAGGGTTCATTGATCTTTTATGTTTTGTTAAAATTATCACTTGAGGAAAGTATTTTAAAAAGAATGTGAGATAATGCATGTAAAGTAATTATGTTAGAAAGATAGATAGATAGGTAGATAGATAGAATCTTTCTATTTGGTGTCCTTTTCTGTAATTCTTCTCATCTGATCAATAGCTTACTAAAGAAATAGAAAGATATTACATGGGATTTTTAATTGGTCAATTTCTACTTTAAAAAATCTTCAATACTTTTCTAATTCTCCCCTTTCAATCCTCAAGGTTACATCTGCAATTATGCTACATTATTGAGGTCATTCAAAGTAATATATAGACACCTTAGTATTTTCTATTCTCCACTGATGGCTTTACTGTCCTTTCTCCTGATTTGCTATAACAGAGCTGACTTACATGCATTCTGTGCGCGTCTGGCTTCATCTCTGTTTTGCAGCGGCAGCTGCTTGCTTCTTAAGCATTTCTCCTACTTTTACTTAGCACGTTACAATGTCATTTGCAGGATCACCTTACACATAAATGCGAACCTTCAGTGTTAATTCTGAAACAGCAAAAATAAATCAGTCAACATAAGTCAATTGAATTATGACGTTTACACTTTTTAATCTTCAGTAGCCAGCCAATAACTTCCTTATCAGGCTTGTACTTTTTCTCTGGAGATCTGGACTTGGCATCTGGAAGCTTCCCATTTCTTCCTCTTCTTTCATGAGCTGGAGAAATTACTGCGATCATCAACTAGGATGGTGGGAAGGAGGAATTGGATACACAACAGCAAAGCAGGATGCTCTCGATCTGTGTGTGTGTGAGAGAGAGAGAGAGGGAGAGAGAGAGGGAGAGAGAGAGAAAGAGAGAGAGAAAGAAAGCATCAAAATAAGAAAATCACTGTCTGACTGTGATGATGACACGTGGAAACATCAGCACAATGAAGCAACGGATCTCATGTGACAGAAGCAACATTTTAATCAGGGTCAGGAGAATTTGAATTTATGGCTATTGTTTTCCTCTAAATCCTTCCTGGGACCCACAAACTCTTTCATAAACTGCTAGAGGACCAGCAAATAGGTACAACCACTTTAAATATTTATGTTCTGATGTTGAGCATGTATATTACCCAGCAATTCCGCTCTTAGATACATCCCAGGCTCTTCATAGCAGTGCTAGTCACAATAGCAAAAACTTAGCAAATGTCCTTAAAATGCTGAGGAAGTAAATAAACTGTGGTATATTCACACAAAATGTTACACCACAGTCACAACAAAAGAACTACAGAGACAAGCATCGGTGTAGGCGAATTTTAGCAATAAATTAATGATTGCAAAAAAGAAGTCCAAAGGTGGCACAGTACCCTTAAAAAAAAACTAAAATAAAAAACATATACTTTGATGGTAAAAATATAGATGCAATAAAAACTATAAAACATGGAATGTTGGGAGTAATAAATTTGAGATTCAAGGTAATGGTAACCCCAGGTGAGGAAAATATGGGAATAAGATAAGAAAACTTATGATTAGATGTGTGTTCCAGTTACTATGGCTTTGCAAAAAAACTACCCCCAAAGTTTAGTGTGATAAAAGTCATTTATCATACTCACAGTTTCTGTGGATCAAAAATTTGGACATGGCATAGCAGGGTGGCTTGTCTCTGCTTCATAATGACTGTAACCTCAGATGGAAAACTTCAAGGGGATAGGAGCATCTGAAGAATCATTCACCCACAAGTTTGGTGATGGGTGCCAGCTATCAGTTGGGACAATCGATTCCTCTTCAAGTGGGTCTGTCCATGAGGACTCTACACAGTGTAGTCTGGACTTCCTTACAGCATGGTGGATTGTCTCCAAGGACAGGTATCCACATAGAGAGCCACGTGGAAGCTAGACAGCTTTTATGACTTAGTCTTAGAAGTCAGACAGCATGGCCACTTTCTAGTCATCAAGGCAGTCACAAAGTCCCAACCAGTTTCAAGGGGAGGGGGAAATAGACTCTTTTCAAACATCTTTAACACAAGGTTTTGGAAGAACCTGGGGGGCAAGAAATATTGCTTTGATCGTTTTTGGAAAATACATTCTGTCACAATTCACTCTCAATATGAAATTTAGATCCCTGCCAAATACAAAATATACTCGCCACCTTCTCAAGATCCTCTCTGAGTCTTAGCCTATTACGATATTGGGCTCAAGTTCAAGGATGAGAATGTTATCCTCTAGATCAGGTCTAGTGTAAATAAAGCATAAAGATGGTGTCATTGAGAAAACTTAGAAAGGGACTGCAAAATCAAGAACAAAATGTTATTACAATTTATTAATGCCTGATGGGTGTATATGAGGCCTATATACGAAAACCCAAAGAGGTGTAAGGACAGAACTAAGGATCACAGGTGAAGAGTAAAATGTGCCTGGGGAAGTAGTAGTGAGGTCAGAGGGAAGAAGGGAAAGAGAGAGGAATGCTTAGCAGATCCAAGCACAGTGTTCAGAAGGGCAAGATGCCTCCAACTGGGTCTGGCCCAAGGAAACCTAAGGAAACAGGCTGGGTGTGACCATGGCAACCATATGTACAGGAAGGTCATAGATCTGGGCCCACCTGGGTTTCTGAGTAAGGTGGTTCTCATCAAGGGTGTGGAGGCAGGACCAAGGAGTCAGGACCCCACCGGGGCTCTCCAGTCTCATGATAGGCTTCAATCAGAGAAGTGAGCCACAGGCAGACCCAATCTCAAGCCCAGCAAATCCTTTGTAACACTCATGGCTCTCTGACGCTTGCCCTCGAGCGTTCCCGTCGCTCCCCATCACAGAGCTTGTCCCAATGTAGTGCAGTTGCTTAGTTGCTGTTAGAAGTGCAAATTGAGGACAATAACATGCCCATCTTGTTCATTGTCATATCCCAGAGCTTTACCTACTGTAAGCCACCACCTGGAGCTTAATTGGTACAGCTTGATAAACATAAGTTACCTGAGTGAAAGCTATAAATCTACAATACAATCAACTAGGGGTTGTGGGGGATGGGGGGGTGATGGAGTGTATGAAAGGAGAGTAGGAAGGCACAGATGTGGGTCTAGTGGGAGCTCATGTTGATTGGGTGAAAGCTGGGAAAATAGTTAAACGTCTCAGGGGTGCCCACAGTTGTTAAAGGAGTGTGTGTGCATGTGTGTGTAAATGTATTTGTGAAACGCAAAAAGATTCACTTTTGAGGAGTGGAGAGGATGAGCAGAGTGTAGATCAAGCTCAGCAAACAGAGTAATACTGATTTCAAATTCTATATGTATTTGGTCAAAATTCGCTCAGGCATAGGGTGACGTATGTGATTTCATTGATTAAAAAACTTACACCTGAGTTCTTGTGAAATCCAGGAACATACTGTTCCAAACACAACAATCATATTCCTTAGGTCTCCTCTTTTGCTGTAGTTAAGGAAATTGATCTTATCTATCTGGGTGTTCACAAATGATCCGCTACCAAGAAAACTTGGGTGGAGACTCTAAAAATTAGCAACCAAATCTTATTGTAATTTCTTATTGCCTGAAGATTATATTAGAGGTCTACCTACACATTCAAAATTATTAATACGTCAAGGGTGATCCAACTGTATAAACCTGGTAAAGAAATTCAGTGCATAATATGCAATGAAACTCATTACCAGAAATGTAAAGAAGGTAGAGTCCTTTTACCAACCCAGAAAAGTGTTACTGCTCATATGTCAGCGTATGATGAGTACAAATTAGCCAGCATGCAATAAAAGTTACCAAATTAGCATGGATCTGATAATCTCATAATTGGCCCAGAAGTTTAGAGATATATCATGAATGACCATTTTCAGGTGTTTTATTTATTTATAAACTAAAATCAAATGCTGCACAAAAAGACTCTTCGGTATTAAAATAACAGTAAAAAAAGAAGGAACTCACATCCCTTCCTTTGAACTATTAAAATGACATCAGAAAAATTTGATGAAAGAAACATGCAAATTACACCTTTTCCCAGAGGAGCCTGACTGGCTGTGGATATCTGGGAAAGCACAGCCCTGATTATTCTTCCCCACAACGCAACAATTCTCCTGACACCATCTGTCTGTCCTCACCTACCAAACATATCTGCTCCATTCTGAGAAAATGTCTTTCGGCAACTTTCTTCTCATAAAACAAAGTTATGAAAATAAACTAGCATTATTCATGAACTTCACCAGTCTGAAACAACATGTGCAAAATAAAAATAAAATTTGGAAAACCACATCTCAGGAAAAGCACAAATTCAAACCGTGAAGGGGAGAAAAAGAAAGAAAGTGAAGTCACCCAACCCCATAATAATTCTAAAAGTTTCTTCAGTTAAAGGCAAGCTCCCTTGCTTCTCAAGCCTGAGGTTGAGAGGGTATAACCCTTTTCTGCATTACATGAAATAGCTTCTTCTCAAAAAAAAAAAAAAATCTCCATACTTGCTACATAGCCCTTGCAGTTAGCCTTGAAGCACAATAGGAAGGAAGTCAAGACACTCAGAATACATTTGAGTGAACTGAATGACTTTAAAGGAAATCAGAAAATGACCTCCAGAGCAGTCATCTTCATAGAGATATTTATATTTTAATATTGCAGGGAATTTTGCTGCTTATCAAAGCTGGAAAGTAAAAGCGTTGGCTGGAGTTGAATTTCCTGTCTCCTGGGAAAAGTCTTTCTCCACACAGTTTTTTATAAATCCTGACTTGAGGTGAGCATTCTTTCTGGTGATTTCTAACACTTTTCTTGCTCCTGACAAAATAGGTGATGTTTTTCAAAGGGTGGAAACCACCCAGTCTGGTCCTTAAGAAGCTTATACTCTAGTTCAGCAACTTTCAAGCTCTTTTAATATCCACCCAAGGTTATAAAAACTACATTTTATATTGGAATGGAGCAGACACACATGTGCGCACACACACGAGAATATTTATACTTATATTTCGGAGTTGAAGAACAATAGGTAACAATGAAATTTCATTAAAAATATTAGAATTAAGAGAAAAATCCCTCCCCCAATATTCTCTTCTTACTCGTGATTACATATTTACCATGTAAGTAAATATATAAATCAGGGAGCAGAATGCATCTGTATATCACAAATAGGTGTACATGCAAACATAACAAACAATTTTGGAAGCACAATTAGGTAACTAATTAGGTTGAAAATTAAGTTTCATGATTAACTAACTCCAGGCCCACCCAAGATTTCGTGAGGCTGTCTAGAATCTTCATAGTTTCTAATTTGTTGAGCAACACAAATTTGAAATTTTATGTAAATGATTACAACCTAACAATCTCTGAAAAATAAAGGAGAGGAACAAACTATTTCTACTATTTATTGACTATTTGCTCTGTGGTAGGCACTGCACTGTGCCCTTTACATACACTATTTTTTTTTAGACTTCATAACAAGAACATGAGCAGGGAATATTAACTGTCCATTTCACAGAGAGGAAAGCAAAGACTCAGAGATATGAAGTGACTTGCTCAAGGTCAAAAATATTAGTAGCAGAGAAAGAATCCAAACGCAAGACTGTCTGGCTCTGAGGCACACCTGCATGGCACCTGTCCCTAGCAGCCTGTGAGTAGCAGATGGTCACATGTAAGTCATGTACACACATACATCAAGTTGCATCTGTAAAGTAGGTATAAATGTGTTCATCCAAAAGAAATCTCTGTCATGCATGCCCAACTGAAATCCACAGAAAGGGCACCCTGAGAGACAAGAGAGGATGAGATCAATAAGTGTTACAACTGGCATGTTCACTTTTTTAAAAAAAAATTTTTAAGAACATTTGTTAAGCTGTAATTGACATACAATAAACTGCATATATCTAAAGTGTACAATTTGATATTTGTTTTCTTATTAGTAATGTATGTATGGCAATCCCAACCTCCCAATTCATCCCACTCCAATGCCCCCCACCCGCTTTCCCCCCTTGGTGTCCATGTGTTTGTTCTCTACATCTGTGTCTCTGTTTCTGCCTTGCAAACCAGTTGATCTATACCATTTTTCTAGATTCCACATATATGTGTTAATGTACGATATTTGTTTTTCTCTTTCTGACTTACTTCATTCTGTATGACAGTCTCTAAATTCATCCATGTCTCTACAAATGGGCATGTTCACTTCTTAAAGTGTGTCACCATGACACAAAACTCTGCAGTTCAGGGACTTATGTCTCTCTTTTTTTTAAGTACTTTTATTGAGATACAGTTAACATACAATAAACTGCATATTTTTAGAGTGTACAATTTGGTATCCCAATCGCCCAATTCATTGTCTCTCCAGCCCTTCCCGCTTTCCCCACTTGGTGTCCATATGTTTGTTCTCTGCACCTGTGTCTCTATTTCTGCCTTGCAAACCGGTTGATTTGTACCAATTTTTATAGTCTGCATATATGTGTTAATATACAACATTTGTTTTTCTCTTTCTGACTCATTTCACTCTGTATGACAGTCTCTAGGTCCATCCATGTCTCTAAAAGTGTCCCAGTTTCATTGCTTTTTACAGCTGAGTAATATTCCATTGTATGTATGTATGACATCTTCTTTATCCATTCATCTGTTGATGGACATTTAGGTTGCTTCCATGACCTGGCTATTGTAAATAGTGCTGCAATGAACATTGGAGTGCATGTGCCTTTTGGAATGATGGGGTTCTCTGGGTATATGCCCAGCAGTGGGATTGCTGGGTCTTATGGTGGTTCTATTTTTAGTTTTGCAAGGAACCTCCATACTGTTCTCCATAGTGGCTGTATCAATTTACATTCCCACCAACAGTGCAAGAGAGAGGAACTTATGTCTCTTGCAACACTTTTTTTTTGAGATTTTGTACTTGTACCATGTATGAAATAAGATTTCAATTTTAATCTTCTCTCTTTCTCTCACACCCGCCCCACCCCCCGCCCCCAAACAAGCACTTTCCCTGACTCATCTTAAGCAAGGTGAGTTGTCACATTCTCCTAATGTTCTTTTTCTTATAGGATCTTTTTCACTGATGCATTGGCTGTTTCTTTGTTTTTGAGGAGGGATACAAGCTTGCAAAATCCTCAATTTAAAAAGCACATTGTGAAACATTTTTCTTAAAAAGAGAAAAAATTTTCTTTTTCTGTGATCAGTTAGACAACTTCTACTAATTAAGAGAAAGATTTGGATTTTATATTTTCTCGTTCCATCAGGATTAAATTAGACTGGCCCTTGGACAGGACCACACTGCTACATCCAGGTAAATGCCATGGATTCAACTCTAAATCTAAGCTTAAATGCACAGTGAATGTACATCTTTGGATGGATTTACTCTTGTTCCTAATCACTGGAAGATGAAATGTGTTCCCCAACCAATTCAGAATCATTTATGAATTCACCCCTTCTATTTTCTTCTTTCTTCCTTCTTTCTGCCCTCCTTCCCTCCGCAACACTTCAGGGCTTATAGAAATCATATCTGTAGACAAGAGAAGAACTCTGTTGGTATATGAGGGAGTAATTTAATTATGCAAAACAGCAAGATGCTCTTTATATTTGGTCTTCTGGGCTTGAAACAATGTCATTAATCAGACTCTCATAAGAGTTATTTCAGATTTTTCAAAACATCAGCTTTCCTGGTTTTGTTCCTCACACAAGTTCTAAACCCTTTTTCTACCTACCTTGTATTCAGCAAGTAATGATTAGGAACTGTTGAAATCTTTACATTATCTTAGTAATGTGCCAATTAAAGAAGGTGTTTTATCCCGATTACAAAGATTTGTCTGAGGTGGCCACCACTTTGTTAAGGCTGTTTTGTGGACATCTTCATAATTAATGGAAAAATCATTAGGAATTCAGTCTTTATTAACCCCTATAGCTGCAGGGGCCCATTTCATCTTAATTGCATTCATTTGGCACTGGCAGTATTATACAGCATAATCACTAATAAATGATCTTTTAATTTGTACCAATCAACGGAGCTTGCTTTCATGCCAATATTCCTGTTTCTTTGATGTTGACCTGTCTTGATTTTTGATCATTTGGGCTTAAGATGATTTACTGGAAAATCAATATCAATACCAGAACTGCTTGTATTCATACGTCTGTGGTTAGGTTCTATTTGAGTGTATTTTGATTGAAATAAGTAGTGCTTGATTACCTATTCAGATGAGGGGGGAAAAAAAGCATAATCAAGTTGGGAAATCTGGTACTGTATTCTTATTCAAAGGAAAATAATTAGAAACTGTAGGGAAACTGAAGATTCGGGAGAGCAGTAGAGGTAACACTTCAGATGCCACTAATTAAGCAACTTTGTCCGCCATCTCCTAAAGGCCTTCACCAATAGCGTAATATGCTATTACCCATTAGCAAGGCCAATGGGGGCTTTGGTTACACTTGTTAATGGGAAACCCCGAGACAGTTTCTCTCATTATCCCCCTGTCAGCACTGTCTCTGCAGTGTAAAGTGGTCGTCATTGTTCTATGGGTCAGCTAACCAGAAACCAAGCTAGTGTAAAGAAACATTCTGCAGCTAATTGAAAATGACTGAAAAATCCCCTTATCATCCAGTCACCTCTCTTTATTTGTGGAACAATGGAACATATATGGACTATGTGGGGAGAAAGGAAAGTTCAGGCTATGACATTGAATTTTTCCTGACTAATACAACTACAAAGAAGTCTTTGAAGATAATTCCAGGGGAAAAATCCACTCACTTTTTTTTAAAGATCATGACAGTCAGACAGAAGTTAGTGTAGAATATTGCATTTGCTGTTCTGAAGAGCACTTTATGTTTATATGATTCCCTTCACTAGAGGAACTCAAAGCTTTTCCCATGGAACTGCTGAAAGCCTCATTATTCTAATGAGCGAATGGCACAAAACTGGAAAAGCCACAAGGAACATGACGCTTAATCACGTATTCTAAGCTGGGCTGTTTGCCTGGACTCTTAAGCACAATTTAGTATAAGGTACATCTCACTTTAAGTAACTCAAAACCTGGAAATACAAGGGTGTAGGAAAAAAGCCAAATCAGGTCTTTTATACATGAAGAAAAGAAGAAAGAAGAAGAAATGGAATAATTCCTATGTTTAGAATATTCTTTGCTTTGCAAAAGGATTCAATTCACTGTTATTTTCCTGAAGTTGTAGGATTCCAGAGTACATTTAAAATATGATTCAAACAAATAGTCAAAGTGATAGACAAAACATGGTGATCACATCTTAAATAAGGAATGCTTAATTCGGGTATCTTAAATTGGAAGTGGAAGTTGTCTATTCCATCATCTCCAGAAAGATATAGCAATGCTCCGTGTCACAGCAGGCTAGAACAACTGAGCTTTTATCATTCCTTCAACACTACCTTCAACTAGCATTCACTGGCAATTGCTGTTTCAGGCAAGGTTACCAGGCACTGGAGATACAAAATGAATTAGATATGACACTTCTGCTTAATGAATCCCCAATCTAGGAGAGGAAATAATAACAAAAATTTGTAATTATATTACAGTGTAGTAACTGAAACAAACTACATATAGCAAACTATAGGTAGTAAAACCATACACAGAGGAAAGATAATTAAGGTGGCCTGGAGGGGTAGGAAAAGTTTCCATGAAAAAGTGACATATCAGCTGAGTTTTGAATGATGCGCAAAGGTGATGGGAGCAGGGAGTGGTCGTCTTCGAGCACACTTCACGGGCATGATAAGCAAAGAAGAGAAACGATAAATGATATGTCATAAGCAGAGTAGCACAAACAAGCCATTCAATGAGGCAGGGAACAGAGAAAAAAGAGGTTGGAGAGGTAGAAATACACCAGATTCCTGCCTCCTCTGAATTTATCCTATAAGACATGAGAAATAGAGGAGTCAGCTTTGAATGTAGATAGATCACTCTGGCCGAGTAGAGGGCAGATGTTCTGAGGAAAGGACCAGAGATAAGATTATTATGAGTCAGCATCCTGTTTCAGTAATCCAGGCAAGAGATGAAAGGAGCTTGATTTGAATGGTACATGTGGGAGATATTGGTTTACAATGGGAAACCATTGGAGATAAGTGTAAGATCCTTGGGGAGGGTGCCTGAAGTAAAGAGTAGTGTGCTAAGGATGGAACTGGGGCATCAAAGTCTTACAGGTAACTAAAGAAAAGGAATTCACAAAGGAGTCAGAGAAGGACAATTGGAAATAGAAGAAAAACCATGAGGATGAGCTACAGTAAATTCCAGTGAGATTAAAGACTTTCACATGGAACAAGTAACCAATCAGGTGAAAAATGAAGGGAAAACTACACTCAAGTAAAGTCTTTAGAATATTTGTTGCATTTAGTTTCAGGAGTTATTAGTAACAATGAGAATAATTCTACGGGAGTTGAGAGGGTAAAACCTAAAGTTATGGCAACAAAGAGATGGGAATGGTGAGTGTGGGTGGACAAGTCTTTAAAGAAATTTATAAAAAACAGAACATCAATCTCAGCCAGTAGCTAGTTATAAATAAAGGGAACACTTTCTAGGATGAGAGACTTGAGTGTGTTTTCAGGCTGAGGAAATGGCTCTGACAGTGCAATACAGAAGAGCTGAAGATTAAGCTTAGAGTAGGAGTAAAAAGAAACTGAGGTGCTGGGGAAAGAGCACTTCAAAGGATAATGTAAGAACCCAGTCCTAATGGCTAGAAAAGGAAATAGGCCAGAGTGGATAAAATAGAGTAAGAAGGTTTCTGTAATATCATGTTGCTGGTGAAAGTAACAGAGAAAGATCTGAAAGGATGGGACTCATCACTGGGGAGCCAGATCCTTCCTGGACCTTTGAGAATGGTCTGCTAAGTTCCTGGTAATGCAAGGTTGGTTTGTAGCCTTAAAGGAAATTAGATTAACTAGGCAAGTCCAAATTTCTTGACTTCACCCAGGCTTATTTAGATCCCCTAAGATCTAAATCTCTAGAAGATTCTAGACTGAATGGACCTCCCTCATTTTGGCCATCAGAGGCAACTAAAGAGCAATTACTCTAGATCATCACATTCTACATTGTTTTCTAACTTCATGAGATGTCAATAAGTAGTTGCAATCCCACCCCCTTAAGAAAAAAGAAAAGTCTGCGGAAAGGTGTTAAAAACACTGGGTCCAACCCCATTAGCAGGTATTTATATTTTACTGAAAGACTTCCCAGGGCCTTTAATAAGCTCATGAGCATTGAACTCTCCAAGAGGAGAGTGTAGTCTGTAGTTTCTGAGATTTCTTAGTTGAGAACACTTTGTGATACACAGAATTAATTTAACAGATTGCAGAGTTAGTGGGAAACTGCACTGGGCTTTCATTGAACGATAACATCTTTTGATTTTTAAATGCTGGATTCTCTCAATTTACCTTTAAATTTCAATTTGAGTTAGTGAAGTAGAGTAAGTTAAGATAACTATAGTCATGGTTGTTAATTTCACCAATATGTCACTTTTGTTACACGTTCGTTACCTGTGTGCTGTGAGCTTACTGCTCTGATGAATGCTGAGAGGCAGCCAGCAAGGACATCTGAGTTGGTCCTCGGTGCCAGGTTCAGAGGGGGAGGAAGGAAAAGTGGAAAGAGCATGGTTTGTACCCTCAGAGAATGCCTACTGACTTTTCTGCTCCGTATACTTGCTTTCTGTTCCAGCCCACCTCAGGATTCTCACCATAATATGCCTTCTTGTGAAATCTTTTTTTCCTGCCCATTTATTCTTCCCAGCATGGATGAGATGTCCATGTGTTCTGCATCTGTTTTCTTTTAATTGCCATTTATATTCTCCTGGTCCTGAAAACAGCAGTTCATGTTGCTATTATCTGTGACATTTATACTGTTAAATACTTCGACTAAATCTACTCAGGTGATTTTTTTTTTTTCTAGACTTGACACTTTCAGGTTCCAGTCAGACCTCAGACTTGCAGTCTTCAACCTTGCCACATTTTCGAGCTCAGCAATATCTTCTGCAATCTCTTTAGTTTGACACTGTCTCTGGAGAGCACCATCAACTCTTGGTCTCACAATCTTATGTGTGTGCTCTAATTATCTAGGTATGCTTGTCTTTGAAATCACTTTCTAAAGTTCTATGGAAAAGTCCTGCATTCTGAGAGTGTATGTCTCTCTAAAATGTATTTCAAAGTTCTGATTTTCTTAGTAACAAAATCAAGACTTTGCTATTTTTAAGTTATGCTTTTAAATGTTCCTTTTAAGAGCCCGATTAAAAATTATGCTGCTAATTGAAGAAAAAAGACACACAAAAAAGAGAAAAAAATTATGCTATTAATTGAGATTCATTATTTCCTTCAATTTAATAAGGTTTCACCTGAGGTTACATTAAAAATATGGCACTACCTCACCGATAAAGTTCCTGAAAATTGTTTTTTTCTGTCACTAAAATATACATTGCTGAAGTTTTTTAGTGCACCGAAGGACCACACTTTGCTAGAAATTTCAACAAAACCTGATTCCTATCCATTCAGCATTTTCCTGTCATCTCTTTTGATATTTAAAATAAAATGTGAATTAAAAATCAGGAAAATCTCCCCCACACACACTCCCTCAAATCTGTAAAAGTAAAACCATTACAGAACAGAATTTCAGCCGTTTGCCTTATTAGAACACTTCCAAGCAATGTGCAATTATTTGAAACTAACAGACAAACAAAAAACAGCAGCAAGATAAAAACAAAACCTAGTGTTAGAGGTTACTCAGGCAAAATGAAGCTGGGTTATCAATTAGGGATTCCGGTGAGATTTTTCATGTATATTTACGCTTTTGGATTTCTGATCTTTTTGATACAGCATTTAAAAAAGCAGAATAGAAATGTGTTGATTTTTTCATTCGTTTTATTTATAATAGCTTTATTTTGTCATATATCATTCAACAAGACTACAAGCCCACCAAATACAATGAAAGCTATCAAGTTTACTGAAATCCTCTGGAGAGCAAGGGAGGACATTCTTCACCCAAGTTTCCCCATGCAAAGCAGACAAGTTGTCACCTTGCCTCATCTTCTTGGAGAGAACTGCTCACTTAATTGCTTATTTGCCCCCTGCCTGACCAGTGGAAGAATAACCTTTCTAGGGCATTCCTCTGCAATTCTGTGTGATTTGATCTTTCTTTGGTGACCTGGGCCATGCCATCCCAATATGAGAAGAAGCAGCAAATTGAAGTCAGATACTTATTGGAATGAAACTCTCATTTTAAGAAGAAATTCAGATCTATTTAGCTTGACCTTGGAACTTGAATTAAATCTTTAGACACTCAACTTTCTCCAGGGAAGTGTGAGGTTTATATGAATTTGAGTGTATTAAAGCTAGTCTGGCTCTGATCTATGTACCAAGTTGGTTAATTTTTCATTTAAAGGACAAAGGGTTTCACTGGAACTAATTTAACTGACTTAATTTGTGATATTCACATACCAGTTTATATTCTAAACCAGGAGAGGTTTTTTAAAACCATTAACATGTCATTAAAAAAACATAATACGTTCGCTGATTGATGTTTTGAAAGCAGCCATGGTTGCCTATGGCTGGGGACTTCTGACACAGTTCATTTTTTGCCTTTGCTACTAAGCAATTGTGTGACCCAATATGAGGTGCTTCACCTTTCTCTCATTCACTCTCTGACTAATAAACTGGGGTTATAATAATTCCCTCTTCTATCTTTCTCAAAGGGGTATACTGAGAATTAACAAGTTAACAGTCATAAAACACATCAAAATGATGAGTTAAAAGGCAATGTATTAGGACTTTTTCATGTTGTGGAAACATATTTGAAATTCATTTCTTTTAAACCAGAAAAGATTCCTGCTCTGAGATTCATCACATAAGTAAATATAAGAATAAATTGGCTTGTTTTGTACTTAATCTGCTAATGTGTATGGATTTGTAAGAATCCTGAATTAACAAAAACAAAAAACTCAAGTGCACATTTGAACATTATAGTCACAATATTTCTTCCTAAATAATCTTTTCCATATCTTTTTACTGTTCAAAACTTAAACAGTGCCAGAAACTTCTCTTGATTAATCCTACTTCACTCCATCTCTCTTGTACTTTGTTGCTCAAAATTCAGTGTTTACATTTGTTTTACTCTGTACGAGCTTCGTAAGAGTTTTAAAGTTATTTCCTATAATTGTTCCTTCCTCTTATCAACTTATATACTCTCCATGTTATATCCTGAGTTCCTCTTTACTTTCTCTCAGCACCCCTGTGACTGGACCACAGTAACACTAAAGAAATGTTTTTTGCTAATTATACACAAACAGGGCTGGAGTTTGAATTTGATGAGTGGTTCCCTCCTCATCTTATTTTTTACCTATCTTCATTGAAAAACATGGATTACACCATGATCCACAACAAATAGGCGCTTGACTTGCAGATCCTTTGAAGTTCACAGGTGAGATTTTGTTACACTTAACGTAAATTTTTATACAGACTTTTTTTTGTAATTGTATTGTTGATAAAACACACAAAAATGATAATTACACTACCAGTTGAAAATTATGGTAATATTTACCAGGTTAAATCTTGCTGCCTTAAGAGCAATGAAATGTATGGATATTGGAAAGAAAGGAGCTTATGAGAGGAGGAAATTGTGGCATAGGGTAGAGAGAGTTAGAAGCACAATGATATTTCAATTTTCAAGGGATAAATTCAGCACCATCTATTCATATATAAGGTAAATGATTAGTATTTTAAGTACCTATAAGCTAGCAAACATTCTTTTCAAAAAGAAAGGAAAAATAGAAAACAAAACTTTAACTATTGCACAAGTGTGAATGAAGGGGACATCTTATAGCACCTAGTATGAGATTTAGTTATTGTTTGTTTTGTCTTTTTTTTTTTTTTGATTTATGGCCTCATATAAAGATCTAAATAGAATAGAAAAATATTTCTATGGTTAAATAATAAGAGAAATGCCTGATACTATTTATTGTGTCACTAAAACCCTTGGAGACTTTTCCAAGAGTCAGTTATTCAATTAAACAAAAGGAAAGAAGCTCTCAGACTGGAGCACTGCTTTCAGCCTTCTCTATCCAATTGGTATTGTGAGTCTGTCTTCTCTTAACATGGAGAAAATAGTCCCCAAGTCTGTAGCTCTCAGCATGAGCTTGCTGTACAAAGTTTAAAATACATTTTGGTGCCACAATGATCACAAATCACACCACTGATGAGATGCAGGTAAAATGTATCCGAGTGACATTCCCAAATAAAGAGACAAGGGTCATTCTCCAATTCTTGCTAATTTATATTTTCTGAAATTTGTTTGCTTCATGAAGTTTGGAAACATCTTTGCACAAAATTGGGCAAAGCATTCTCTTACTTTTTTCTGTATTTGTGGTTATAACAAAGTTCTTATTTCCAATGTACGTTTTCTTCTGTGTTCCAATCACTCCTAATTTTTTCTTTGACCAGCTATTGATTGATCAACATTTTTTCTTTTTTCAGAGGGAAAGCTTTTTGACTTATATTACAGTTTCAACATTTTCTATCCGTTTATCTTTTGCCTTTATCTCAATTATTTTCTTCTGAAAGCATTTTCATACAATTTTACTTTCTGTATAGTCTCCAATGTAGTATGCAGTTTCTTTTTTTTTCTTTTCTTTTTTTACTTTTCTTATATTTTAAAGAGGTTTTACATTAAAAAAAATTCCAAGTTATTGGGATTTTTGCCTATGATTTTATTATTAATTTCTAGTTTTACTACACTGTAATCATCAAATGTAGTCAATATTAGTTGCACTATGTTTAAACTTGAAATATAGTTGATTTACAATGTTGTGTTAGTTTCAGGTATACAACACAGTGACATATATATATATATATATATATATATATATAAAACTGTTATAGATATATGTTCTTTTTCAGATTCTTTTCCCTTATAGGTTATTACAAAATATATAGTTCCCTGTGCTATACAGTAGGTCCTTCTTGGTTATCTCTTTTATATATAGTGGTGTGTATAAGGTAATCCCAACCTTCTAATTTATCCATTTTTTATTGCAATTTTTCTCTATAGTCTAATTTTTAAGTAATATCAGTATATAGTCAATGGGCACTTGAAAACTAAGTAATTTCAAGTGAACAATTACCCCTATTGGTAATCATTTTATGTAGATTCTGATCTTTTTTTTTTTTATCTATTTGGTTTGCTAGGGACTGAGGTGTGTTCCCGTAGTTTCTCATAATTCTAATGATTTTTGCCTTGTACACTCTGATGCTCTGTCTTTGGCATATCTCTCTTACAGTTGTGTTTTTATTGTGACCTATATACACTTATCAGTACAAAGTTGGTCTTTTATAATGCATTTTTCATATATTTAAACCATTTTAGAACTTGAGAACCTGGCTTTCTCTCCCCTCTTCCTTTTCCTCTTCTCCTTCCTCCTCGTCTACTGCCTTAGGTCTTTGTCATTTCTTTTACTTCCCACCTTTCTGAGATATTCTGTTAGTTTAGTGTCTTATACACTGCATAAAAATGAATTATGTTATGCCATCCAGCAAGACTCTATTTTTTTATAGGTAAATGCATTCCATTTATATTTTACTATAAACAGATGTTTTGTCTTAAGTTTATTATTTTATGTAATGATTTTTGTTGTTATTGTTTTTAAACCCCCTCCCCCCCAACTTTTTAAGTATAGACAAAGGTTTTATTCTTTAGCACCTAGAGGAGTAGAAATAAAAGAACTTTTATTGTTTATTCAACTTTTTTGTTGAATGAACCACAAAAGTTAATAGAACCTATCTTCAAGTATATAACCTCACTCTAAATAAACTTACATCTTTTCCCAACAATCTTACATAAAGAAAATAAGTAGTCTTACACTTTCTTCCACCTCTCCTTCCTGAGAATCTTTGATATTTGGTCAGGGATATTAATTTTTAAAATATCAAAGTTTCCATTAAGTTCTATAACCATAATTTCACAGCACAGAGTCCTCATTTTCAAACTCCTTATTTTGATTCATGGCTAGATATTTTCATTAAGTAGTTATTTTTTAAAAAGTCTCTATATTCTTTATTTTGGGGTTCTTGCAGGTTTTGAACATCTTTCTGTTTCTTTTATGCATAGGCCATAATTGGACTGGACATAACATTTTGGGGTCAACTTTTTAAGTTGTTCAAGTTGTTTTTTCAGTGTGCAATGAACATTCATTCACTGTCTTTGGAAATTTAATGTGCCTATGGACACTTTTAGCCATAACTTTTAGAGATTATTTAATATTTCTAGACTTTTTCTCATAGGATGAATTTTTTTATCTTTGCAGTTAAATACAATTATTAAAATATACCTGAGTGTTGATTGTTTTAATAATGCACTTTCCCTCACCAAAATCTCATGTGGCATTCAGATATCCCATATTCTGTTTTCTTTCTTTTCTTTCTTTTTTATTTAAAAAAAAAGTTTTCTTCTATTACAACTTTGTTATTTCTATTCCACTTGTTTGTTATCTTCTTTAGAGACAGGAGTATGTACACATGGGATATTCCTTAACTTTCTCCAATAACTATAATGTTCTTTTTCATCCTTTTTTCTCTTTATTCTTTTACATTTTGTCCTGTATAATTTTTTCAAGACTGAACTGCATGAAACTGTTTGCAGCAGTATTTATTCTGTGTCTTTATGCTTCATTTTGCAGTTTTAATTTATGAAATGGTTTTATTGTTTGACTCAATTTCTCTTCTGAGCTCTGTTAGCTTATGTGCTATACCCTTCTAGTGTGCTATCACTATTTTTTTTGCTCTTACATCTCATTTAAGTCTTTTTAGTAATAATTTCCTCCTTAAATATATGAGAATAAAGACAAATATTTGTCTGAAATTTGTCATTTACTGGAGTTATCCTTTTCCTTTTGTACATTTTTTTTCTCTGCACATGTTTTGTTACACGCTTTCCCTTCTTTTGATGATATGTATACAGGGTCATCTGTGAGGTTCTTTTTGAGCGTTAGTCTTGTTTGAAAGGGACTGTTCTTTCCAGGCCTACTATATACTGAAGAGTAATGTGAGAGGAATAGGAAACATGGAGTGACTGGACCAGCAGCTGTGCTCACCTGCATGTGTGTGCATGTGTGTTAGTAATTTATAACTTATTTGTTTCCCCTCCAAGCACTTTCTTAAAACCCAGTTTTAAGAGAAAATAAAAATACCATATATTTATCATTCATTTCTGCAAAATTTTTACCTGTGTTATTTGTTAGTATGTCAACCAAGATATTTTGATCACTTAGCATGTACAAGATCCCGCAGAATCTCTTTCATGTTTAAGAGTATCCACAATTTTGTGAAAATGAAAGTTACACTCACCAGGACCCATGAGACCTGAGTTCCAGATTTAGATTTGCCTAAACTAAGATTTTTTTTAGTTTGAGAAAATTATTTAAATTCTCTATATTTCTGATTCCTGGGAAGTTTAGGTAAGATAATCACTAACTCTTTACAATCTCTTGATGCTGGGAAACAGAGCAGAGATGTAGAAAGCTATTGAAGTCTTTGGAAAGATTTTATTCCACCTATGATGATGATTTCATCAACAAAATAGATTAAAAATCATGAAACATTTATTTATACATTTAAAAAATTCTAAACTCAGAAAATATGTAGGCATGTTTTCCTCACTTACTACTGGCTGTGTTCATATGTCTTGGAAGTGCCAACTCATAGAGGGTATCAGTAGAGTAAGAAAGCTTTGTTAAAGTTTGGACTTACCTCTGTATTTTCCCCATAGAGATTTGTCTTTTTGCATTCTCAAATCAAAGAATCAAAGTAAGTCAACAATAGAAATTTTTTATTACAACCAGAGATCTTTCTTTGCTAAATGAATATTGCGATGAAAATTCAGAGAAAAGTTACATGTTGCTAAACAGTAAGTTTTGCTGTTGAAAAATAACCATAACTTGGAATTCTTTGCTTTAATCTGTAACTGTCTCTGTGTTACATTATGAAATGCCTTGCAGTGTCACATGTGTGGTTGAAAAAAATACAAATACTTTAAAACCCACAAAAAAGACAACTAATAAAAGACCTACATTTTACTTACACTGAAAGCTATTAGAGAAAGAAATTACAAAAGAAAAACCCATAATTTGATGGGAAAAAAGAAGAAAAAGCAGAGATTCTGATAGGTCACTTACTCATACACAAGCATTTAGTCTACAGTAATCTTCAAGGACTGTCAGATTTGATTGAAAGATAATGCAAGATTTTTTCTTGCCACAATTTATAGCATGTATCCATTAGGAATAATTATGGTTGCATGATTTTGCTAGCTGTTATCTCTACAAGTGTTACTAATGGTTTTATCAATTACTCCCTGTCCAATAACGGCATGGTTGTAACCTAATTTAAAGACACTCTATCACCAGGCTGATTTGTGTAGTAGTAAATGACAGCATTTGAGACACCAGCCAAATGACTCACTTCAGTGACTTAGTTAGTCTCTAATAATTAACAATTAGTAGGTACCTAGAGAAAGCTCAAGAGACTGGAGCTCCCACGTTTCTCTTTCTTATCTAAATACAAGAAGTTAGAGAGACTTCAGGATTCATATTAATAAAACTGAAGGCCTCTATGGATTTGAAGAACATGTGTATATAAGAGAGAGCTGTTAATAATTCCTATTTAAAATGAAAGAAATTGGGGGTGATGCGTGCTCAAAAGCCTGTGTCTTACCTCACTGGAATCGGTAGATAGGCTTAGACCCACAAGTAGAAAAATTACGAAGTATTTTTTTCCAGGCGTGTTGGTGCTTCAGTTCAGAAGTAAAGTCAATGTGCTAAAAGGGGAATAATGTTGGCAAATTTGTGCTATTTCTTGAACTTTAAAGGGAAAATGCTGGATGTGCAAAAAGAAGCACTTCATTACAGATCATTAGTGCGAACTTTATGTACAGCTGAAGGCTCAGAAAGGTATTGCCTGCTTAGAACTAGCTAGGAAGAAATTTGAAGTCCCTCTCTTTTTTTAATGAATGTAAAAGATGATTTTTTTCTCTAAAGATGTTATCTCTAAGGATTTTTTCAAAGAAATCGTCCCATTTTGAAAGTCTAAATAACAGCCTGAATTTCCAGCCTTAAGTGGCCTACATTTTCTGAAAGTAGTTTGATTTCTCAGGGTGAAAGATGGTGAACGTGAACTACAATGCACGGAGGACCCGGGATCTTGCGCCGTGCTGCCCTTCCGCGGAGTTCATCAGTATTCTGGGATCTAGCTTGATGAGACCAAGTTGCTCTGGGATAATTCATCAATCAGGTTACTGTGTCAGACCTTGGTACCTTAAGCCCTTCAGGTAAACCATGAATTTAAGATAGCAATTTACAAGAAGAGAGGATCAGATAGAATGATGAAGCGTTTCACGATCATGTCAATGCCAGCAATACCGGAAGACCCCACCCTGCAGAGAAAATGGGCACTGTGCTTCATTATGTACTGGATTGGCCTCTGTATTCCCTGGGAGGCACTGGTGTGCAGAGCCAACTACAAAAACATATTACAGCCTTGAGCTTTTAGGAATGCTGTGGAAAGTAGTCTTTAAAAACATCTTCACTCTTACAAGCAAGACTATGCCGTTAACCGCACTTTACCACACCGTCATGGCTAGTAAACAGACCTCCCTAGATAAGTGAGGATCCTTCGACTTGCTCCACGAATGTGCTGAAGGAGGCAGAAGTGCGAATGAACGGAAAGCCCAGGTCCCCAGTCACTCCCTGCTACAGAGTATCATTCCTTGCACATGTATTTATGTCACTGTTTTGTGCTAATCACAAAAGGAATCAGTGAAAAGGAAGAAAATAAGTCACTGAGGATCTGATCATCTCCCGAACAAGACCACAATGGCCAATTTGCAGAAATGGGTTTCTCTAATTTTCCCTTGTGGTGGTGATGAGGTTATGAAATAGTCATAATAGCACAAGAACTGCCCTCTCTGGAAGCTGCTAAGAAAACTCCAACCATAATAGAAGGGCAAGGACTCGTGGTGTTTCTTACAATGGAGTTGAAGCCCCACCCCTCCTTACCCAGCCGTATTTGCATATTCTTTTGAAAACCACACATTGAGTATCTATAGCCCCAGCTGATGTCATCGGGCACAGCATGCAGCCACTAGAAGAGGGACAATTATAATTTTTGTAGCTGATTAATCATCATGAAAAAGTAACAGTCAATTGACTCAATCATACATCCATGGTGATTAATCACACTTCACTTGTGTTTTTTTCCCCCAAGTATTTTACTGGCAGTGCAGATGTTGGTTGATTTTCTCCTTTAGCCTTTTACTTGGTCACAGATGTTAAGTAATCACCTTGTCCTGATACTTGACTTATCCATAATCTTCAGTATTACAAGCCCTTAAGAGAAAATGTGCTCTTTTCTTAGAAATCAAATGGTAACATAGTTATTACTTTAAAAAAAAAAACAGGTTAATCAATATATGAAATAGCCATAATTGTACTTGGTAATCACAGTTTTTTTTTTTGTTTTTTTTTTTTAATAATCATGCTACTCCCCTATTTGTTCCCTGATGGCATGATTGCTGATAAAACATTAGGGAAAAGAGCTGTTTTTCTTCCCTCCTCCTGGAGTGTTAATGGCTCAATTTCATTCAGATTTAATCCAAAACTAGATGTTCTAATCCAGATTTATAAAAGGTCTCACCTGGTTGCATTTTACTTAGGGGCAGACAAAATTTACTCCTGAAAATAGTACAGTCATCAGAGCGTGCTCTCACCTGAGCACACTGCCATTTGAGACATCTCAGTTACTGGCCCATAAGAGAAGCTGAAATGATTCGACTAAGGCCGTATTTATAAAATTGTCACATGTGAATTGTTGATATTTAAGAAGCAATGACACATGCACCAGTCTGTTGGTAAAAGAGCAATATTCAAGGAATATTCTCAATGACTAGGAGTCAATTAAATCACTTTTAGGGACAAGTGACAACCTGGTTTATATTCAAGGCAACAGAAATGTGTCACTCCGGTCTTCCTTTGTAGTCGTGGGATTAGTGGGTGAGGTGTGTCGAAGATACACTGCAGTCAAGCCCTAAGACTTGCCTAATTTCTCAAATGGAAATGCTGATCCTGAGGGACAAGCAAGGTGGTGGCAAAAAGTGAAGCCCCACCCCCACCCCCACACTGGCTTCCATGATTTCAGCCTCTCCAATCTTAGAAGAAGGCATCATCTCCCAATACTGCCCTTCAGACCAACTTTGAGATCATTTCGCATGTGAGAAATTGCTTTCATGCCAAGATAACACAGCAGCATTGGGTTCTATCCTGGGCGACTGTCTTGATACTGTTAATAAAGAGCCTTGAGTTGGATATAATTGTTAATAAACCAATTCTAAAAATCCACTCAAATGTCACTTATAATCAGGATTTTCTGCTGGGCTAGGACCCCTGGGGAAACCTTTGAAGCTGTGAATCTTGTATGCAACGGCAGGGATGAACATAAGAAGGTAGAGGACCACCCTTGCTTTATGGCTTAGTTGTTTAAAATGATCACATATGATGAAGCTCGGAAAAACTTGCAGCTGTGAGAACCAGAAAAGAAAGTGAGGGATGGAGAGAAGAACCAGTAGGAAACTCTCCAACTAAATCCAGTCCTTTTTGCATGTGCCAGAGGGAGAGGTGAAAAGATGTTATTACTTATAATTTATAACAGGAACATCAAGGCACAGAAGATAATATAAAAGCATTTCAGTGAGAAGATACCCATGACATGAAACTATTTAAAACAATTAATCAAAAAAGCCTAATTATTCAATTAGATGGATAAATGAATCTTCTTAAAGTGGATATGCAAAAAAGAGAGTGATGATGAAATCTTTTAAAGGGAAATGAGTGTAACAAATCAGCTAAATATGATCTCTAAAAAAACCCTGAATAATAAGTCAGCGATTATGTTTTAATTGGGCTTTAGCTTTATTATAATTGAGGACACTCATTATCTTGTTTTATTGTATTTATGATTTTAATATTCATACCATTTGGTACTTTATCTTTGTATACTTTCTGCCAGTGCTTGTTGCACTTCCTGGCTGATTAGTGCCTGGGTCAGTGTGAAGTGAATACAGATGTCTCAATCATGACCGGCAGGAGCAGTGGCTGATTTTCAGTGTTTGAAGGTCTCCTATAAAGTCGTCCTTTGTGCGATTGTCAGGGTGATTTTTTTCTGTTCTTTTTTTTTTTTTCTCTCAACATGAGGAGCTCTGTTGGTAAGAGTCATCTAACAGGAAACTGTTTTTCACTCTGAAGAGAATCAAGGGACTTCATTTTTGGGGTATGATCAGTGTTTCTAAAATGACAGCACGTACATTTATCCTGTCTTAGGGAAAAAAATCGTTTTATGCAAACAGTAACATCTAACTGAAAATCCAGTCTCTTTGTCTGAGGGTAAAACGGGGCAAAACAGAGCTCTTATGCTTGTAACTTCCAGACGATCAGATGAGCTACTCTTTGTTCACAGAGAAGGGCAGTTGAGCCAAAGATGATTTCCAAGTTTTTGTCAATCACTTTGCCCGTAAAAGGTGCACACATGGCTGACTGCTTACACACTCAAAACCAGCCAAAAGGTGCAGTCAGAATGAGTCGGCAACTGTCAGCTGCCTTAGATGTAGAGAGAGCTTTAAATGTGCCTTTGAGAAGCAAAGAGGATAACCATTCAGTGCTCATGCCTGGGACTTTTGTGAACCCAAGTGACATTTGTGAGTATTTAATCCATTTTTAAAATCTTTCAAATGAGTCAGCAGCAAGATTGTATTTAGGATTTTATTTAGGTCTATAGTTTTGGTGCTGGTTATATTGAGATTAGTAGGTAAATAAAAGGTATGGACTATATTTTGCACATTGCCAGATAAATGCATATTTTCCACCTATCTTCTGCTTAGTAAAGGAACTTAAATAACAGAAGAAATAATGAATGAATGAATGCATTTGAAGTAAAACACACACACACATCTGATGGTCTATGAGATTCTGAGTGCTCTAGTCTGCCTTGCCATTTCTGTAAACATATGTGAAGATTAGTATTTGAAAACTTGGACATAACTCTTTACTGGCAGATACATTTTTAAAAAGAAAGCGTGACTTTTATTATCAAGTCACAGTGTGTGTTTTCTAAACAGCAGATCTTGGACAGCGGTTCATATTTAAAGCAGGCTTTCACAACTTCAGCATTATCTACCTTTGGGGCCACATAATACTTTGTTGTCAGAAGCTCTCTTATACACTGCAGGATGTTCAGTAGCATCCTTGGATCCACCCACTAGATTCCTGTAGCACCACCCACCTTCGTTGTGACAATCAAAAATGTACAGACATTTCCAAATGGCACTTGAGGGTCAAAATCACTCTCTAATTTGAGAACTATTGCTTTAAAGCCTTAGCTGACAGTGAGTAAGAAATTCCTAAAGCAAAGATAGTCCACAATAATATAGTAATGGGCAATTATAAAAGTAGATTCTTGATCACATATGCTGCAATTTGGAAATTGGGAAGTGTTGGATGATTTTCAGCTCACTTTTCTGAGACTAATCAGTATTATCATGCAAAGTATTTTAAAGTTTTCCCAGGAATAAAACAGAAATATTACAAGAAGCGGTGATATTTTAACTTGAAGAAAATTGGTAAATTTACTGGAATATAACAATAATGAAATTATAATGATAATAAGGGCAGCATCCATTTATAAAACACAGTGCTAGGCAGCCTCACGTCATCGACTCATTGAGGTTATTTTACCATAAATAGTTTCTTGAGGTAATAAGCCAGGATTACTCGGCTTAATCAATGTTCATTCCATGCTCCACTACTGACTTGGTGACTGGAGGCCATGTAACAAATATTGGCACCATCTTTCAAGGCCATCTGTATCTGGGCTCTTGGATTAACACCAGGTGTTTAGTCGCATACAATAACTAAAGCATTTCCATTTTGAAGGTGTGAAGATTAAGTTATTAAACCTGAGATTCTAAAAGCAAAAGGATTATTAAAGAAGAAGCAAGAACTCCCTGTATGTGATTTAAGTTAGTATATACAAGTTTATCACTGATTGCAGGAGGTCCAGCACAGATAGGACTTCTACTTTACCAGTGCTGGATCAAATTTTTTCCTGGGGGAAGAAAGCCAGCAGCATATCCAACACGGGCCTCATCTGGTTGTCCTCTCCATGTCTCATACATATTCTCTGAAGAACTGATGGCTCCTTCATTTTACTTACTGTGGCTTAAACAAGATTAAAAAGCAGCACATTTTCCCCCTTAACGTCTTTGTAGCTACCACTAGCATTTATCTTTCATCTAGCTGAATATTCTTGGAATTCTTTAGCTTTTCACATGTTGTATGTTTCTCTCCTAGGCTATCTTCCTATGTTTTATAATTGCTAAATTAGGGTCACCAGTACCCACTTATTCCATTTCTTTATCTCCTTCTCAAGACTTGACTTCTCTTTGAGCCTCTGCTCCTAAAGATAAGTTCCTTGTCCCTTAAGAGTTTGAGTCACATGGTTGCAAAACAGGGAACTCTGGGCATTTCCAAAGTCATTTTTCCCTCTCACGGTTCTAACCACTCCAGACAGCTATTGTCCATTCTGTTCTTGGAGTCCCTGTCTGTTACACGCGGGTTTTCTCCATATGGTCTCCTCCATTGACCATGAGCTATGAGATCTCTAAGACCTCTTATTCTTTACTCTCTGTGCCCCAGAGTTTTGAATGGGAGTGAAAATCTTCTGCAGAGTATTTTACGAACATCAACACCCAAGAAGTAAAGGAAATGAGTTCTCAGGGATAAGGCACCTATTATTTTTCCTCTTTTGAAAAATTACCTCTTCTCCCTCAACTGCAGAACAGAAAAATAAAATAAATTAAATAAATAAAGGAATTTCTAAGCAGGCACTGCAAATTGCTCCCGGTACCTGTAATCCCTTTTTTATGTGTCAAAAACTTGTAACTACTTGTGTCACATTGAGTGTTAATATAGTAGAAAATATTTTTCCCATTCAAGAATATTATTGGAAGAGTGTATTAATTACCTAAACAAAAAGCTAACGTGTTTTTCCCATATACATAAGAGGTGGAAAATCTATTCCCAAACTTCAGTGAAGAAGTCTTTCCTGTCATTCCATTCTGAAGCCAGTTTCATAATTATATGCCAGTCATTTTGAGGAGGGATTTCATTATTTATCCTTATGAGATAATGTATATCAACATGTGAATGCAGGTGATTCATTTCAAAGATGCAAAAATAAAAATGAGCCAGTATTTTTAAGGTGTTTATTTATACTTTCCTGCAATTAAGTTTAGAATAAAAACTAAGTGACATGAAATTACACACATAGTAGCAGAATTACCAAAAAAAAAAAAGTTTAAAAAGAAGAAATGCTCTCAAAGTCAACCATCACATTAGAATTCTTTTTTGCTGGGTGAGCTGAAAGACCATGAAAAAAAATCCACCTGCCATTCAGTTTAATTTCTTGTGTTTAGAGCTCTACAGCATTCTGTGTAAAACTAATCAATAAAAAGGATTTATGAGACCTTGAAATAGAACAGTCGAAAGGAGGAAATTATAGTCAGTTTTAGTTATTAAAGATTTTCACCGCTAAATTTAGTATAAGGGAAACGTTATACATCTTTTTTAGCTGAAACAGGACATTTATCAAACGCATGGACTGGGGAGACAATTGTGCTTAGACCCACTGTAATGTGTCTTTATTTGTTGCTCACCATTTATTGTTGGCTGTGGTGAAGTAGAACCAAACGGAAGGGAAACAGGATTGGAAAAACTATGTTAAAAAAAAAAAGGCAAGAAGACACAGTGAGCCATGACCTAGACATGAGAGAAAAAAAAGTATTTGTGAATTCAGGTCTAGTTCATACTAAACAGCTTTATTTGGCTATATTTTTAAAAGGGCAAGGGCAAGGAAAGAAGGAAACAGAGGGAGGAAGTGAGGAGGAAAGGGAGGCAAATTACCATCACTTTGCATCGCTTTTCACTTTATGGGATCAAAATCTAGCTCTGATCATATTTGGAGACCAAGATTTTTGTTTATTTTTGATATCATAATATTTGCAGGACTATGAGCATTTCTGAAAATAGTTATACATGGACTATGCACTATTGTTGCTTAGTGATGAGTTTTGAGAGACCGCCTCAAGGCGCTTGGGTGCTATGTGTGTATATGGTCTTGAGACTTTTCCTTAGATACATTTCTTAGCAGGGTAACTTGAGAAAATTCAAGAATTTAGCTTTTGTTTGATGAAATACAAATGACAGATGGAAAACTGCAATATTTTGAAAAGAAAAAATGCAATGATGCGCAGAACATAAGATTGCCATAATAATAATGGCACTTAGCATTTACACTGAGTTCTTCATCTACAAAGTGTTTTACAAACAACTAATTAAACCTCATAACACTCTTGAAAGACAGGTAAGGATCATTACTGCCATTCTACAGATGGAGAAAATGAGGCATAGGGGGTTAAGTATTTTTGCCTAAGGCTATTGGAAATAAATAGCAACAACAACCAGATTAAGGTCTAGGGACTCAGTCTTTCCTGGATAAAGGAGGGGACCAGCATTCTTTCACCACAATGATGAGGCTTTTATTGCTAAATATCTTTCCTTTTGAAAAGAAGATTAACCTGTCTTTCAGTTAACACTGATTTCCTTATAAATTGAAATGATACTTGCCTTCAGAAAACAGCAATAACCCGTTCCCTGTGCTTTTATTTGTCTCATTCATTCTTCTGTCTCCACAATTATCCCCAAAGAATGCCTTTTCTGAATGACTAGGTGACTGACTATAAAAGTCAGTGTCACCTGGTGGCAAAGCATTGAGACTTAGGTTTTGTTTTACATTAAAGTTGCAAATCATATTGACAGGCTTCATTTTAAAATTATGACAATTTCTCGCTTCTGATGGGTAATAATTGTTGGTAATTTCAAAATCCTGTAGTATGTGAAAGAAAAAAAAGAAGTAGATTTTATTTTTATTCTTTTCCACTAGTTAACTCTCTCGATAATTCTCCTGAATCCCCAAATTATTGTTCAAGATGTAGAATGTCACCAAAGAAACAATTCTCAGCATGAAAACAATCTAGTAGGTTGCTTGTTTTTAGTATTACTGCTGCTTACCTTTAGAGATCACCCAGGTTTTAATGAGGAGTGGAAAAAACATTGTGGAAAACAGAAATTTTAGGACAAGTTTCTGTTTCTTTCTCTTTGGAAGGTCAGTAAGGTCAATGATGATGTTTTCATATATATTTATTTGTAAATTCCTAAGCCCCTAGGATCTTACACACCAACTAAGGGAACAGGATCTGAAACAAGAGTAAGAATTACACTTGGCACCTCTGTGGGATGTAAATATGTAATTAAGTCATATTCTATCTAATAAATATGTTGAAGAAATATAAAAAGGAACAGAGATTACTTTTGTCTGCTTATGTACTGAAAACGGTACATTTTACCAAACTGCTTGTGATTTGTACGCGTGGCCAGCATTTGAAGACTTTGATCCTGAAAAATTATCCCTATAAACTTGCTTTTTAAAATTCCCAACAATAAAAATGTTCTAAACTTAGAATGTGATGATAGTTGCACAACTTTGTAAATGCACGAAAACCAGAGAATTGTATATTTAGAATTGTATATTTTAAATTTAAAATTTTATTCTATGTCAGTTATAGCTAAGTAAAACTTTTTTTTTTAAAAAGGTCAGCAAATGCCAAGCTGATCCACCACCTCCTCCCCTTCAGTGCTAGCCTATTTTAGCTTCCAAGAACTATGCTCTATCAGTTTAGAATATACTCTCAGAGTATTTTAAAAGGATTATTTTTTTTTCTTCTCACTTTGTTTCTGTTGACTCTGCAGGAGCCATTTGGATGCCCAGCTGCTGTCCATTCTCTACACTTATCCTACTCGATGGAACACCATTGAGAAAAACATTGCTGCAATACCAGATAAACTGACAAGGGTCCCATACCCACTAAGAGCGAAACTATCTCCTATTCAAAGGAAACTATGGCTTATGAGAAAGACAGATTAATTCCTCTGCCCTTATAATTACACAGAAATGGGATGCTGCCATTGTAACCATTGATCTTCCCTCTGGAGTTCAGGGTTCCTCCTCGATTCCTTCTGCTTAGCATCTAAACTGGTTAATCTGTCTACAGAAGGCCACAATAGCAGGGACCATGTCTTCAGTGATCTCTAAATCCCACAGGAAAAATATAATGAAGATATTGAGTATTCACTAAATAAACCTGTGAAAGATTGAATTTATTGGTAATTAGATGGAGTCACTATATTTTCATCTTTTCTATTTTTCCTTTCCTTCCCCACTTCTTGTTGCTAATAATCTATGAAAACATAATTGTAATGACTACAGAATATTCTAGAAAGTGAATATATCATAATTCACTCAATCCTTTATTAGCATACAGCTAGTGTGATTCTAACTCTTATACTAACATACATAATATCCTATTCAATAACCTCAGCTATAAATTTTGTTCTAACTCTATTTAGTATTTAATCTAATGTGAACATTTTACTGTATTTAAGTATGTAAATTATTCTAATCCTCTTTCTGCCAGTTGCCAAAAGGCCTTAGATGGTTTGGCCAACTACAGTACCATGTCCAAATGTATAATAGTTCTCCTCTCCCTTAAGCTTTGGCATTTTTGCTTTCTTATTTCTTTCAAATAAATTAATTCATTTAAAGTACTTTTCATAGTGTCTCAGAAATAGAGAGATATTTTACATAATGATATTGTTATAATTCTGTTACTAACAATCATGTATATACTTGTCCAGGTACTTGAAAAACTAATGGTATTCTGTTTTATGGGTGCTTAAATTTGTCTTTGTTTCATGATCAGTGAGTCAAAAAATGTGCTACATTTATTGATCCTTTAAATTTCTTCCATGGATTTTCCTATTATGTCTTTTATTTATTTTTAATTGAGGTATTTCTCTTTTTATCCACATTTTAAGTAGTTTTAACTGTAGTAATAATATTAACCTGTTGCCATGTTTGTTTTAAATATTTTCAACAATTGCCTTATGAGTTTTTTGACCAAAAAAAGTTTAACATTGTTAATGAAATACATTGACTTTTTAAAGAACTTTTATTGAGATATAACTGACACATAACAAACTGTTTATATTTAAAGTGTACAATTTGATATTTTTTTTCTTATTGGTAATGTATATATAGCAATCTCAATCTCCCAACTCAACCCACCCCACCCCCTCATCCCCCCACCTCCACCACTTTTCCACTTGGTGTCCATATGTTTGTTCTCTACATCTGTGTCTCTGTTTCTGCCTTGCAAACCAGCTGATCTATACCATTTTTCTAGATTCTGCACGTATGCGTTAATATACAATATTTGTTTTTCTCTTTCTGACTTACTTCATGCTGTATGACAGTTTCTAGCTCCAGTGATGTCTCTACAAATGTCCCAATTTCATTCCTTTTTACTGCTGAGTAACATTCCATTGTATATACATACCACATCTTCTTTATCCATTCATCTGTTGATGGACCTGGCTACTGTAAATAATGCTGCAATGAATATTGGAGTGCATGTGACTTTGAATTATGGTGTTCTCTAGGATATATGCCTAGTAGTGGGATTACTGGGTCATATGGTAACTCTATTTTTAGTTTTTTAAGGAACCTCCATACTGTTCTCCATAGTGGTTGTATCAATTTATATTCCCACCAACAGTGCACAAGGGTTCCCTTTTCTCCACACCCTCTCCAGCATTTATTGTTTGTAGATTGATGTTTTAAAACTTATTATGTCTACCATTGTTTTTATACTTGGAATAGCTTTCCCCAAAGTATAATCTCTGAAAAACTAGGATTTGGGAAAGTTTTGTTAGATAAATAAAATCATATGGCCTAAGTTTGGAGAAAATGAAGATGTGTAAATTTAAGTGATTTTCTTTCATAATGTTGTGCTTTTAGGAAGTTGATATGCATTGAATTTCCACTGAGGGCAGATAGCGTACAGCATTTACATAGCGTATTTGCTCACGGACCCCTTTGCTCACAGAGCATTCTGTGGGGCTAACACTTCTCAGAACACACTCTAGGTGACCGTATGTAGAAGGTATTTGCCTGTCCCAAGATCACTTTTTTAAGTTAAACCAAATTTTTTTCGTTTTTAAAAGCCTCATTATTTATTTATTTGACTCTCTTTTTCCATAAGGTCTTTATTTAATATATGTACATTGTTGGGCGGGGCTTTAACTTTTTTTTCACCCAATAATCAGTCCTCCTCATACTTTTCATTTAAAAACCTGTGTCTTTTAATCATCCACTTTATGATGCACTCTCACTTTTGCCATGAGCTAATTCATATGCATGTATTTAGTGTGTTGAAGTACTATCTGTTCTATTAATCTGTCTGTAATTTCATCAACCAAAACCACAGATTGTTTTAGCACAGCAATATATTTAAACATCTCTTTTACTATATTCGAATTGTGATTTATTTTTCCCCATAATATTCATAGATATCTTTACCTATTTATTCTTCCAAATAGACTTTAAAATTATTTTATCATGATCCCAAGTAATATTTTGTTAATCTTATAATTAATTTGGAAACAATTTGCATATTTTACAAAATCCAGTGCTCCATTATGGAAATACAGCTTCCGTTTCTATTGTATTGAAGTTTTTATTTATATTGCTTAGGAAAGTATTTTAATACTTCTCATACAGATTATGTACATTTCTTAATAAGATATTACTATTATGTGAATGGTACCTTTTCTCATTATGTACTTTAATTGGTTATTGCTGCTATACAGAAAAACTATCAACTTTTGCCATTTAATTTTTATCCAATCACTGTAATGAACGTTAATATTAATTCTCAGAGTTTTGTCAATGATTCCCTTGAGTTTTTTATTTAAATAGTCATATTGTCTGAAAATAATAACAAAAACTTGCTCTCTCTCATTTCAGTATTATATATTATTGCCTTGGCATGGAAGTCTATGCAAGCATTGTTGTATTTAATTAAACATAATTTTGAATCTTTTTAAAGATAACTTAAAAAATATAGTAGTGATCCTTTTATTCCTAATTCTGTAGGAATTTATTTTTTTTAATTAGAAATGAGTGTTGAATGCTATTGAAGGAATTTTTACCAACAAATAACAGCAAAATAAATCCTATGAGATTTCTTCTTATATGTACCTGTTTATCCACACATGTATACATATATTACAAGTTAACATATTTATATATAGTTGAATATATCATCTATACAACTACCTACACACACACATCTATGTCTAATGTTATTAAAAAGACTGGCTTTCCTGTGCTAAATTCTCTGTGGTTGTAAAATAAAGCAGCTTCATAGAGGTGTGTCTAGTGCTTAATGCTGAGACTGCCACACACCTTTCTTATGTGGCTTCAGATTTCTGTAATAAATTATTTTCAGATTTTCCTTGGGCCTCGGGATAATGTTCTCTTTACCTTTTTGTTGTTGGTGTCATCAGATCTTGTGTCATTGTTTTTGTTTTTTCCTCTTTCTTATTCTTAAATCAGAGTCATCCAGTATCAGTGTTTGCCATCAGACAAGGTGTAAATTTCCTTTGAAGCTGCTCAGGGTCTAACAGGTGCTAACTGACACCTTTTCATAACTGCGCAGAGGAAAGGGTACTTAACATCTATGATTATCATCATACAACAGTGTTTAGTAAAAGTGTATCTGGTTCAGTTCTTCTGGACTGAAATGGAACCACTTACCATTTGAATCTCTGGCACCTTAGAGAAGAAATACGCGGAATTCTATACTGCACTACTGTAAGAGTTTCTACCTATAGACCATTTATGATTCCACACCTGCAGGATAATGTTTTCTAAGATGTAACTTCATGTGTTCAACCCAGCACCACCTGCGCACTTGACTTAATAGAACTGTGTTCTCTCTATATGGATGTCCAAAGACCTATATAGTGGGGTTGGCCCTGAGAGAAAAGGACCAATGTTCAGGGCTAGTGAGAGGCCCCGGGAGCTAAGGGTGGTCCCCAGATGATAGCAAGAAAGGAAGCAGGACCTACAACCACTAAGAAACTGCATTCTGCCAACAACCTGAATGAGCTTGGAGGGAGAGTCTCCCCTAGACAAAAGACCCTACCTGCCAACACCTTGGTTTTGGTCCCAGGAGATCCTCAGCAGAGAACCTGCTCAGCCACACTGTGCTGGGAAACGGAAATCAAAACCACAATGAGATATCACCTCCTACCTATCAGAATAGTCGTTATCAAAAATGCAGCAAATAACAAGTGTCGATGAGTATGTGGAGGAAAGGAAACACTTGTGTGCTGTTGATGGGAATGGTACAATCACTGTGGAAAAGAGTATGGAGATTCCTCTGAAAATTAAAAATAAAACTCCCATATGATCCAGCCATTCCACTCATGGATATTTATCCCAAAGAAAACAAAAATACTTGTTAAAAAAGATATATGCACCCTTATGTTCATTGCAGCATTATTTACAATAGCCAAGATATGGGAGCAATCTAAGTGCCCATCACTATGTGAATGGATAAAGAAGACGTGGTTTATATAGACAATGGAATATTACACAGTCATAAAAAATAATGACATCTTGCCATTTGCAACAACATGGATTGGCCTAGAGGGCATCACACTAAGTGGAATAAGTTAGGCAGTGAAAGACAAATGCGGTATGATTTCACTTATCTGTGGAATCTAAAAAACAAAATAAATGAGCAAAGATAACAAAACTGAAACAGAGTCATAGATACAGACAACACACTGGTGGTTGCCAGAGGGAAAGAAGGTAAGCAGAGGAAAGAATAGGTGAGGGAGATTCAGAAGTACAAACTCTCAGTTGCAAAATAAGTGAGTAATGAGTATGAAATGCACAATGTGGGGAATATGGTCAATAATCCTATACTATTTTTGCATGGTGATACCTGGTAACTAAAACTAAACTCACTGTGGTGGGCATTTTAAAATGTATGGAAATACCGAACCGCTCTGTTGTGTACCAGGAACTAACACAGTCTTGTCGATCCATTACACTTCACAAACAAGAAAGTGAAAAAACCCATGGAAAAAGAGAACAGATTTGTGGTTATCAGAGTGGGGGAGGGGGGGTTGGATGAAGGCAGTCGTAAGGTACAAAATTCCAGTTATGAGATAAATAAGTACTAGAGATGCAATGTGCAACCTGATTAATGTAACTAACACTGCTGCATGTTATATATCAAAGTTAAGAGAGTAAATCCTGAGTAGTCACAATAAAAAAAATTGTTCTTCTATTTCTTTAATTTTGTATCTATGTGAGATGATAGATGTTCACTAAACTTATTGTGGTAATTATTTCATGATGTATATAAGTCAAATCATCATGCTGTACACCTAAAGGTATACAGTGCTATATCACAATTATATTGCATTAAAACTGGAAGACAGAAAAAGAGTGGAGACATGAGACTCCTCCTTTCACTTAAACATTTAGAGGCATTGTAGGGTTATTAATTGGCTTAATTTCACTATTGTTGTGTCTCAGAGAATAGGGATGCCTGAGGAGAGGGAGAAAGAAGGAGAGTTTGTCTGTTGGTGGAGCAGTCAGAACACACACAACATTTATCAATTATGTTCAATATCTTTTCCGGGTGGGGTTCTTGGGGCCCGAAAACAATTACAATAGCAACATCAAAGATGGCTGATAACCAATTGCTACAACAAATAAAATAATAACAAGAAAGTTTGAACTATTACAAGAATTACAAAAATGTGACACAAAGTGAGCAAATACTGTTGGAAAAATGGCACTGATAGACTTGCTAACCACAGGGTCACCGCAAACCTTCAATTTGTAAAACACACAATACCTGTGAAGCACAATAAAGCAAAGTGCAATGAAACAAGGTATGCCTATATTATCAATCCCACCTTCCCACGGGAAATCAGTAACTGTGAGTGGAAGGAAGGTACACGTAGATTTTCAGGTCAGAACCAATGGAGTGATGCTAGATGCTCTGTCCTGAGCACCCCCAGACTGACCTCAGTTACAGATTCTAGGGGTACCGTCAACTGAAATCTGCCAGGCTGCCTTTGCTTTACTTTTCCTTTTCAGTTTGCTACTTTACTCTGTTCAAAATGTCCTCAGATGGTAATCCATCATTCTGCCCATTCTCCTACTCAATGTGTCTCATACTAATCATTTAACTCCAAAATGCTCTAGGCACTGGAATCCTTAAAAATTAACTCCTTTATGGATTCTTCTCTGAAAGTCTCAGGGAAGAAACTGTACAGTAAAAAAATTCATTGTTCATTGAATTTTAGTCAGCTATTAATTTGCTTAATCGTAAACTATTTAGTTAAGCTTTATTGTTCACATTAGTTGTGCTTGATCTTAAAGTCTTCAGAAATAAAACTCTTCAGAAATAAAACCAAGGAATAGTGCAGATTAGTCTGGTTAATTCAGAATCTTTATTAAAAAGATTCTATAAGAAAATTCAATGTACTATATATAAATTAAGATACAATCAAGTATTGTATGTAGTTCAAGTGGATAGAAAAACTCCTTAATAATATATCTAATGCCAACATTAACCTCACCAATCTATTCAAATTCTTTGACATAGAATTGTAATTTGAGGTTCCAGAGAGTGAAAAAATGGTATCTTCAAAGTTGCTGAACATTACGATATCAAATGGTTGGAATGAAACTTGAGAAGTTATTTTAGGCCATACTTAAAATGTCCCAGGCAAATGAAAATGTACGTGAATCTTAACTATTAAAGAAGAACCATATCTCCACAGCTAGAATAAGAGAACGCTATCATTCCACCAGACAACGGTTCTCCACTTTTTATAAGATTTCCTGACTGCCCAAGAGATCAGCAGGCTAAAATTGACCTTTCTAGAAAACTTTCATATCAGTTATTTGGTATTTCATTGCCCTTATACCAATTAGCTTTGGGGATGTAGACAGTGGATTTGGGATTGATTCCATTCCTTGGGATTTCTGCAAAATACATTCTGTTCTTCTTGTTGTCCACTTGGTAGCAGAGGCACAGAAGTTTCTTCAGTTGGACGGTAGAACAGGAAAAGACTATCCTATGGAGCAATATATTAGCCGTGAAGAAGAGAGTTGTCCAAGGTAAAATATTTTTATTTTATAAAAGATACTAAATATAGTTGATACTTGAAGATTTGCTACTAGATTGTAGCGAGTTCTTTTTTTTTTTCCCTCCAGTTTAATTAGTTTAGAGTGATAAGAAGGCATCCCAAAAAGACGGCTTGAAGATTTGTTATTTTAATTAGCCAAGTGTATAAAGAGGAAAACCATCATCTAACGTGAAGAAAACTGAAGGCAACTTAAGCAGTATCAAGAGGAGATAAGACCAGCTCACCAACAACACGAGGCTAAATTAGGAGTTTTATGAGCTAATGCAGACTCGTAAAACAGCTGAAATGTTCTTTGCCTTTGTACATGAGAAAAATACTCAGATTCTGGTATCCCTGCAAGGTGAAATACCACATGGCCTCTATACTGAAGCTACTTGAATAACATCAAACAGTAAGGAGAGACAGCATGGCAACTGCCCAAAAACGTGTGCATTGTATATGCCGGTTTAGAAATGATATAGAACATAAATACCATTTAAAGAGAAGTGGGAGAGAAGTAAAATATATTTTTGTATTATCAAACTAAAGCATTTAGAAAGAACTTGGCATTTCTTATGGCTAGAACGTCAAATAGTTCACATGATTCAGACTGAATTTTATGTGCATAATTTTAGATTGATTACCATAGATATGTTTTTCATATTTGGCCCGGGTTTCCTTTGGCTCAGATGTTTTAAGTGCTTTGTGTGCATGGCTTCTGCATTCACATTGTGCCGTGTCTATTTTGTGATCTGTTATTAGTATTATCAATTGGAACTCAGGCAAACTTTTATATAAAATGAAGGCGAGAAATGAAAATCGTCAATATCTTTTAACTGTTAACCCAGGCCTGAGGTAGTCTGCATAAGCATCTGCTCTGCATTTCTAGAGATAGCTGTTTTACTACCTTGGCTCTCTAATTACACCTTCTGGGAGACAGGAATTTGTACCATTTTGCCCTTCATTTGCATCATCACAGCAACTCTAGCCTTCATGTCTCTTTGCCTGATCAGTTGCAGGGTTTTGGTTTCTGCTCACTGATTATTCAGCCAGTCTCGCCTCTCCTTGGAAGGCTCCAAGGACATTTCTATTCTTCCTTCAGGCCTACAGCACACACTTGAAAAGACCCGTCTTACCTTCCATCCTGCTCAAACAGTGGTGCATGACATCCTCTCAGCCCAGTTTCACCTTTCCGAAGACTGGAGTGTGCCTGTATAAGGGCTAAACGAACAGACTTCCTGTTGGAGGCTGAATACATCCTTGCATTCACTTGAGAATTAACCCTTGAGAAGCATGCCTTGCAGCTTACCTGTGGTTCTGGCTTTCAGAGCAGATTCATTATTTTTCATATTTGGCAGAAGTCGTAAGATATTCAGTGTCTGTCCTAGGGCTATACGAGTATGCTTCTTAGTGTATGTACATCTAGGGCATTTAATCAACTACTTGTTTGAAGTGTCCCATTGATCATAAAAATGATGCTTAATCTAGAATTTTTTTAGCTTATAAATTCCTACATGGAAGTTAGATGGGACTGCTCTAAAAACTACAAAAGAACTAAATGAAATTCTAAAGAAATCAGGTTGATGCAGTGCAAAATGAAGTCATTGGGGACTGTCAATTAATTATCTGAAAATTTATATAATGTAAATGTTTAAACTGGATGATTTAACTGAAACACTTACATCATGTGACTATACTTTAGTGGTTCACAGAACTCAAAGCAAAGCGTTCAAAAAGTCACATAAAATCCAGTTCCCTATGGGAGTTATGATTTAGTTGGATATGATGATCATACTATTTGGTTTTTGGTAATTTGAAGTTAGAGAAAAACTTTCCCATCAAACTCTATTTGTCCAAAATGATTTTTCTCTTCTGTATTATTGATTGTAAATTAGGAAACTGCTCAGATTCAGCCTAGTATCACCAATCATGAAATTTGCCTGGAAATTGCCTCACAGTTGATCAGAATTAAGAAGGAGAGAATGAAAAGAAATAATTCTGCCTAACAATTGAACATGCAGATAGACAAATAGGATACAGAATAATAATTGCATCAGATGCTACTTGAACCTGACTTCTAGTATACATTAACTTAGCACCTTTACAAGGTAAATATACAAATTAAGTATGCTGGAATCTAACGTATTGTAATGATCTGTAATCATAATTTGACAAACATACAAACATCATTCAGTGGTGTATTCTTAGAGGTTTCACTAAGATTAAGTAAACAAATAATAACAGCAAGGAAAAAAAGGATGTCCTGAAGCTAACAAACTCTGAGAACAGTTCAGTTGTTTGAAGACAGTTACTGAGGCCCAAATCTTTTCTTCTTTGTATTAAACACCATCTTTCTCTAAACCATTACACTGTGGGAGTTTTTATGAATATTTGAACTTAAAGTATACTCTCCTTTCATTAGGCCATTGAGTTCTTCGTCACATTGTTAATTTTCTGTAAGATGAGTTATCATTTTAGGTACATATCTTACAGCATCCCATATAGCTGATAAGCTCCTGGAATACAGAACAGAGAAGTGTAGAGAATGAGAAAGGCATTCTATTTACCTTCCAGTGATGAATTTCTGTGTGTACTTTTATCACTCTATGCCCCACAAATCAACCCCATACCTGGAACTGGTTTGACCTTGTCTAGAGACTCAGGGTAGGTCAGTGGAAAATCATTAGATCTAGATTAATTGAGGCTAATTCCAGATTGAAAGAAATCTTTGGGAAACTACAGATGGTTAAAATCCAGACATAAGAAGAGTCAAGACTTATATGCCCTCTGGGAAGTCAAAAATGTTAGTAAAGCCATAAGCATATATTTGAAGTTGACATATATCCCAGGTTTGGAAATGTCTATAATACCAAATTATATGCAGAGTTTATGGGAATGGCAGACCCCTGTTTTTCTTTTCCTAATCATTATAGAGATTCAATAAAAATCATAAAAGGAAAAAAATTCATTTTGAGGTCACTAAGCCTAAACTGTTGCTGAATATAAGAATCTCTTCTGTGACATTACAGAGGACTCGATAGTGTCATTTGAAGTTTTCCAGTGATTCAGGAGATAGAACTACAAGTTATTCACTGAGATAAGGTACCCAGAAAGAGGACAGTTTTTCAAGAGTAGCTGAGGAGTGCAGTTGGATACACAGAGATTGGTGTCTATAGTACATCTGCTTGGAGATAGACAATGGACAAATGCAAAGATAAGTGGAAAATTCAGGAGCGAAGTCTAAGCTGGGCATATTTGTTTGAGATCATCAGTACATGGACTTCAGTGGGAATCCAAGCTCACTTAGGATGACTGTATTAGAAGACTTATTTAGGACTATATAAAAAGAGCCTTGATAGATTACTGAAGAATATCAACTTTGGGGGGCCTAGAGGAAGAAGAGAATTTACCGAAGGAGAATGGGAGGTCAGAGGAAAACCAAGAGGTCACGTAATGAGAATAAACTAACATTTCAGTAATCTTTAGCAATTATTCCTGGCCAACCATGGAACAGAACACTTCATGAGTTAGTACTCTAATCACTGGAAATCTTCAAATGACACTACCTAATCGTCTGTAATATCACAGAAGAGATTCTTTTTTTTTTTTCTTTTGGCCACACAGGACCACTTGCAGAATATTAGTCCCCAACCAGAGATTGAGCCTGGGCCCACGGCAGTGAAAGCAGCAAGTCCTAACCACTGGACCGCCACATGTAAGAGATACATCCACTTTGAACTCTGTGATGAGGTACCATCAAAAAAGCCCACATAGAATTGAATTGGATCCAAATTTGCCCTGATCTCTTTGAGCACAGCAATCTTGAACTCAGTGCACAGTAATGCTTGATGCAATTGGGACTCTTCCATAGCAGAAACTGAAATAGCTAAGCAAACACATTTTTCAAAGTTGTGTGAATGAATATTGCTCTGCATACTTGTTCTAAACCTTGAAGCAGAATATTATACACAGAACTGAATTTCCATATGTAGAAACTGTAAAATTGCTATTTGCAAGTCATGTTCATTTGTATACCAGAAACCTGCCAGCGATGCACCCAAAATTCATTTGTAGCTGCTATTTATAGCAAGATCAGCATTCAAGTTTTTATGTAAAAATAGCAAAGTGGAGCTACTGGTATAATAGTAGCTAACATATTTATTCATTCATACATGAATGTTTATTTGCTCCTTGTAGAAAAATATATTAGGACCTATATTTAATATTAGATAGAAGGAGACTGTGAGGACTAAGAGAAAGGTTAAGGTCAATTATCTAGATAAAAACTGGAGAAACATATTAATTAATTAATATTGAGACTCTTTCCAAACATCTGTGTCTTTGATGTTATGTTAACAGAAGTAAAGAGCCTTACAAGCTCAAAGGCCAGACTTCCTTTCTAACCACAACCAGGACCATAACTATAACTGCTCAGTGAACCAAGGTCTAGCTGAGAAATGGTCCACTTGGCATAACCTGGGAGCTCTCAGGAGACAGATGTCAGCAAACAATTCCCAAAGGGCTGAGGTGAAGTGGCGAAGCATTGCCCACATACACAATTAGTGAGTAAATTATGGATAACTTTTTCTTCTCTGGATAGTTCCTTTTTTAAATAAGCTATAGTTTTATAATTAGAGGTAGAGTTGAGAGATGCTTCCAATTTCAGTTCCAACATGTAATGAAAAGTTGTTACTCTCACCCTTACAACAACAAAAAAGCTAGACAACCTGAAAGTCAGTAACTTTTACTGGACCCATCAGAGAATTGAGGTCCCAGGGCAAATCGCTGCATCAAAATCTGGAGAGACAGGCGCATCTAGAGAGATACTGAACTGAGATCTGCTTACCTAGGAAAGAAACAACTGGGGCCATGATCCAGTCGGGATGTTTAAGGGGTAATCCTCACAAATTGCTGAAGGCTGACTGTGGACAGGGGTAAAAGTGAGAAACTCCTGTGGTTCCAGTCTTACGGGAGCCCCACAGTTTCCTAAGCTTTTCCTCCATGAACTCCTCCAGCTTCTCACAGGGAAGATCTGAGAAAGATTGTGAATTTTACCCAGAACCTTCTCTGTAACAAAAACCTGCTCTCCAGGGAAAAGCACTTGGCCATAGCACAATTCTGAAACTCTATCCTAGCTGGGGGATAATGATATCTGGGTGGTGGGTTTATAGATGGGTTGCTAACAATTGTGAGCATGTGGCTTTGCTTCTGCTTATCTGTATTTTCTTATTTTCTCAATGAACAGGTCCTATTACTTTAATAGAAAATACAACTAAAATTTTTATAAAGAACAAACTGAGAAGGAAAATTAGTGTAAGAGGGAAACTGAGATAAATAAGGTAAGTCAAGTCTTCTGGGAAGAAAGAAAAAGACAGACAGAAAGAGACAGAAACATCAGATATGAATCTAAAAAACAACAACAACAACAAAAAAAACGCTGAATGGATCTAGTGTCTGGAAGCAACAAAAGCTTATATTCCTATTCGCCATCTACTTGGATGCCCTGAGAAGGATGCTCTGTGTTATAATCACTGTATTACATGAACTACCTCCAAGAGAGCAATTTTTCTTTTACGTATTCTCTTCTCAAGTGTTCTGCTTTAATTCCCTCTCCCTAAAGGAAATCCATGGGAGGGCAACTGAGTTATGTTTGCATTTTTTAATCATGTGGTTACCATCCTTCTCTGCTGCAACATTTAGACACTTCTGGAAGAAGTTCTCCCATGCCCTGGGCTTGCTAAGCAAGCTTCTCTTGCCCTAGACCCTGGAGTTGAATACATTGAGTCAACTTCTGTCAGTGGAGGAATGCTATGGCTCATACAACTGAAGCTTATAGGGATCTGGCTTAAAACTGTAAACATTTATCCACTCAAACTATCAAAGATTAACTCAAAAGACAGTAAAGTAAATGTTCTTCTAGGCACATTGATTGAATCAGATTGCACTTCACAATAAAGTTTAGAAGTTCTTTGCTGGCTAGCAGAATTTGGTAATATTGATACAAATTAACATATTGGGGTAAAGCAATTTTCTTTGAAAATGGAAAAGTCCAAAATTCTAAAACTTGATTATTTTAATGTGGTGGGATCTGTGAGAGCATCATTTGAAAGAGAGGAAGTGTGTGGAGCCACCTAGCACAGTGCCTGGCTCAGAGAAGGTGCTTAAATAATTTTTTACTACACCTGAATGGTGTCCAGGCCTCTCATTCCACAGTGGAGGAAACAAAGACCCCGTGAAGTTAACTGACTTGCCAAAGGAAGATAAATTGTAGGTTCAGGATAGAAGCCTACATTTAAAAGCAAATTTCTAAACCAAACATAAAAACTCCAAATCATGACTTTAGCAGTAAAAATTTCAAATCATGATTTTTTTTCCCAAGAGAAACACTTTGTGCCATCTGTGATAACATATGCAATTGGTTTCACAATGAATAGTATTACAGTAGTAGCCCAACCGTCCAAGGTAGCATACTTTTAAATATTAGTTACTTAAAAACAATCAGCTTTTTGAAGTATAATTTGCATGCAATAAGATGCACCCATTTCAAGTTTGAAATTTAATGAGTTCTGCAAAGGTACACACATCTGCAATCACCACCCCAAAGAATAGGCATTTCCATCACCCCCCAAAATTCCCTCCTGCCTCTTTACAGTCAATTTCCCCGTCTCCCACCCCAGCCCCAATCTCTCCATCACATAGATTAGAGTTGCCTATTCTAGAATTTCATATACATGGAATCAAACAATAGCTACTTTATTTCGTGTGGCATCTTTTACTAAGCATAATGTTGTTGAGATTCACCCATGTGTGTTCTTTTTCTTGCTGAATAATACTCCGTTATAAGGATACATCACATTTGTCTATCCATTCACATGTTAATGGACATTTACAGTTATTTCCAGATTTGAGTGACTATCAACATTTGTATATGGACATTGTTCTCATTTCTTTTAGCAAATTACTGGTAGTAAAACTGCCACGTCATATTTGTTAAGTGCACTTTTAACCTATAAGAAATTGCCGTATAGTTCTCCAAAGTGATAGTGCCATTTTACAATCCCACCAGCAGCATATGAGAGAGTTCTAGGTGCTCTATAACTTCACCAATATTTAGTATTTTAGTCTTTTTAATTTTAGGCATTTTATTAGGTATGGTTTCTCACTGTGCTTTTAATCTTCGTTTCCCTGATAACTCTTAATGTTGAGCATCTTTTCATGTGCTCATTGGTCATTTGTGTATCTTGCTTTGTGAAAAATCTGTTAAATCTTTTGCCCATTTTCTACTTGGGTTGTTCATCTTCTTATTACTGAGCTGCAAGAATACTTTATAAAACGTAATAAAGTCCTGTATCGGGTATATGTACTGCAAATACATGTATTGCAAAGGCTAGTTCATGACTTGCCTTTTTATTTTCTAAATTCTGTATTTTGAAAAGCAGGACTTACTCATTTCGATGAAATACAACACAGTTGACCCTCATACAACACAGGGGTTAGGAAAGCCAACCCCACCACTCCTCTCACAGTCAAAAATCCTTGTATAACTTTACTGTCAGCCTTCTGCATCTGGGTTTCACATTTACAGATACAACCAACCATGGACTGTGTAGTATGTATTTATTGAAAAAAAAACCCTGTGTGTAGGTGGGTCCATGCAGTTCAAACTCGTATTGTTCAAAAGTCAACTATACATGTTGTTTTGTTTGTAGTTTGTTCTTTTTGTGTCATTTCTAGAAAATCCTTACCCCAAAGATTTTCTGTTTCTTCTAAAAGTTTATCGTTTTAACTGTTACATTTATGTCTATGATTGGTTACGAGTTAAATTTATATATAGTGTGAAGTCAAACTTCATTTTTCCCCCATAAGAATATCCAGCTATTACAGTACAATACATTGAAGAAGCCGTTCTTTCCTCTGTTGAATTGCTTTGGCATCTTTGTCGAAAATCAATTGGCCATATATCTAGGTTCTATTTCTGGACTATTTCATTATTCTGTATATCCACCTCCATGCTAAGCACACTGAGTTTTCTTTTTGAAGTATAGTTGAGTTACAATGTTGTGTTAGTTTTGGGTGTACAGCAAAGTGATTCAGTTACACTAATATATGTATATATACACACATATATATGTATGTACATTTATATTCTTTTTTGTATCCTTTTCCATTATCAGTTATTACAAGATATTGGATATAGTTTTCCCTGTGCTACACAGTAGGTCCTTGTTGTTTATCTGTTTTATATATAGTAGTGTGTATCTGTTAATACTAAACTCCTAACCACACTGTCTTGATTACCGTATTTTTACAGGACAGTGTGCAGGAAGGAGAGAGGAAGAGGACTTTTCTGGCAGAAAACGATGCTAGTTTCCACGTGGCAAAAGTAAAAATAGCCCTAATTCAGAACAATAAAGTTGAAAGCAACTATCCCTGTTTTTAATTAATCAGTTATATGTTGCCGAGTGATTGTGTGGCCTGTGTGTGTAGCACACACGCGGGGCACAGCATGAATGCATTAGTTACCCTTATTGTCTTAGGAATGACTGATCTTGTTGCTCACTTCTTTTGTGGTCTTTTACTGATACATTTTAAGATTGATTAAATCAATTGGTTAACATTTTCATGATGAGATAAGAAGATTTTTTCCAATATGAGATGCTATTTAGAATGTGAAAAGTTTTTGGATGAAGTAATTTATATTAGTTATACATTTAAAGCATCTACCGAGAATTTTTTAAATATTTTGGTTAAACTGAGTAAGATATGGTTGACTGGAACTAACATTATTGATTACGTACTATCTGCCAGGTGTTATACTATATGTTTTACATGCCAATCAAATACAGTTGACCTTGAACACCACAGGTGTGAACTGTGGGGGTACACTTATAAGCAGATTTTTTTTCAATACAGTACTGCACAACCCGAGGTTGGTTGAATCTGTGGATGCAGAACCCTAGATAAGGACAGACCATGTATACAGAGGACCAACTATAAGTTATATGCGAATTTTCGACTGTGCAGAGGGACAGTGGCCCTAACCCCTGCGTTATTCAAGGATCAACTGTATATAATTGCTGCAATTTATTGAGTGCCTACTATGTTCTGAAATTATCTCACTTAATTCCTGTAACAATCCTACAAGGTAAATACTATTCCCATTGTGCATGTAAGGCCGCTAAAGTCAAGTAACTTGCCCTAATAGAAAGCAGTGAAAAATGCCTTAAAAATTTAGCCTAATTTGGCCTTCGAACCCAGGATCTTCCCACTTTTTGTATCATAGTCACATGCCCCATGACAATTTTCTATATGTTGCATGAATGTCCTGGCAAAATCTCAAGTTCAAGTGCTAGGGTGAGCACTTCAAGCAAATCCATCAGCCTTCTCTCAGGTACACTCAATCAACATCAGTTTCCTCTTCTTCAAAATCAGAAAAAACAATGAGCTGAGGGCTAATAGAATTTAATCTGAGAAAGCATGCCTTTACGTTTGCTAGGCTGTCTTCACCTAACTCATTAACGGTAAGACACAGAAGAGAGAGTCTAAAGGGGAGATGAGAGAGGATGAACAAGGAAACAATAGTGACATATATAATATGCAATATAGTAATCAAAGTAGATAATCTTATAATTTAAGAAAATCCATTGAGGGCCGGTATTATTACTTTAGAGACAGAGAAAGCAAAGATCTGAGAAGCTAATGCGTTAAACCAAAGTGTTACAAGTTGCAGAGAAAGGAGCTAGAAGGCTAAACTGGGCACTTGGCACTGATACTGGAAAGCAGTGGGGCACCGGGGTAACCTCGGAGAACAAACGAGTGATCTGAGAGGGGAGGGAGCGAGGAGGAGAGAGGGTAGGTGTGAGACCACGTAATTGTTCTTTCTGAAGCTGAACTCGGTTCGCTGATCTTATATCCCCGCTCTCGCTGCTCTGGCACGTACTTACAACTAATTCATTTTCTTTTATCTAAGATTTTAAAGTACCTCTGAGAAAGGCCGGGGTATACAAATCAAATTAGAATCACAATACGTTGGGAACCGATCCAAGGACTTAATATAAGACCTAAATAATAGAAAGCAAAAAATAGCAGAAAACTGAGGTCGTTTGCATTCCTATGTCTTATGAATAAAACTACAATAATGACATCATCTCTTGTTCTTTAAAAGAATAGCACTGTTAACATTTTGACTTGAAGAAGTGGAGAATAGTCTTTCAAAATAGAATGTCAGTGTGATCCATAGACCTTGGGTCTCCTCGTAGAACCGCATCCACTTCCCTCAAGTCTATCTGTCCCACAGCAAATTCTAAAGGGGGATTAAATGAAATTACAAATACACACACACACACATTCTCATGTAGCTTTCAGGGTTGGGTTCTGTTTATATGGAGAAACCCCAGTGTCTTGACTCTACTTTTATACCCTTATCTCAGGTACTTCATATCTTATGTAAGTTATTTCAAAGTAAGTGACTAATGGGCAGTCTCGATCAGTGGTTCTAGAATATAAGTGCTTTCAAGGGTCAGACGTGGGCTAATTATAAGAAGAATGGCAGGGAAATGCAGCAGTTGTGCCGTATATAAAAGTGTCCTAATTTTACTTCTTTTAAAGACCGTCCTTTCTAAACAAAACACACTTTGAGACCTTTGGACAAGATTAACTCTTTTGATCAACTGTCTGCCATATTTAAAAGGAAATGTCTAATTTGAAAGATTTAATATAAGGAGACCTTTAGTAAATGGTCTGATTACATAATTGTGTGTGTATTTTATATTAGAAACTCAGATTGAATTTGCATAACTAGTAAGAAGGAAGAGATATATGTCAATCATATTTATGTATCTACTCAATACCAAACAATGAGACTAAATGATCTTTGGGGAGAATTGACAAGTTGTTGAACTAAATTGATAAGGGTACATGTGTCTAAATGAGCCAATAGCTACATAGATAAAGCCATGCTTAAAGACAGATCTTTTCCAACTTTTCATTCAGATATTCGGTCAGTATCAGGTGAACCTCACTCAAGCTGTATAGAATTAACTACTTCTTAACAATTAGATAAAACCTTCCTCGAGATATAAATGTTTGACATGTTCTTCCTTCCTAAAGATGAGATTATGTTTGTGATAGACTAGACGATGGGAAAAAGAGCTTTTGATCACAAAAGACCAAGATTTTGTGAATTCAAGTATTCTATCTCACCTATACATTTTATAAAGCAGTGGGCAAAAAGTTATCCTAGATTCTAAATTTCAAATCTGAAAAGTCAGTAAACTTGTGGTTCAAATGAAAGTTTTAGTGGCATATAGCCTCTGCTGATTTTCAGATGTGAAAGCAGTAGGAATATATATCATCTTGATACTAACTTGAGCTGCTGAATTTAAGTGGTCATTAAGCAGCTACCTGATTTAAGAAATTCCATATTTACAGATGTACGTGTCTTTCTCTTCTGCAAGGGAAATAGGCTTTAAAAGCCAAGAGATATCAAGTGAATAACACTCCATAAACCAATATTCTTAATAGACTAATCTGATTGTCAATCAGCTTTTGCACGTAACTGAAGAAACGTTTGACATTTTGCCTATATTCATTTATCAAGGGTCTAAAAATAGATTTAATTTAATAACATTAGTGTTCAACTTGTCCAATGTTCGGATCTTATTCCAGGGGGAACAATGCTTGTAGCAATGGTAAAATTAGGAAAGTTGTTTTATGTTGCATTAGTTAACATATGCAAGCTTACTTAACATGTGGACGGCAAATAAGTGTAATTACATTAAAACAAGGAGCTGTAGCGCAGAAGCAATAAAAATAGACTAGGTTGTATTATTAATTCTTGTGTTAAGGGTTTTGAGCCATGTTGATTGGCCTGAATTTTTTGATTTTGTTATGGTACAAAGGGATTGTTTGAAGTAATTTGTCCCCGAGAGAGGCTCACAATCCCAAGCGGGTTTCAATTCAGCAAAGCAAATCTAATTTTGTTTGCTTTATGCAAACCAGAAGGGGCTGTGGTTCATTCTGTTTTCACTGGAGGGGAAAGGCGCACTAATGGGACCTGCTGAAATGCATGCATTGCAAACATCATACCCCTGCATATATTAAATTTAGCTACGTGATGCTCTGTGTTCATCATCTCATTGTGTACACAGATATGCTTTAGAACAAAGCCTTTTAATAGCGAGGGGACCTTACTACATTATGTCAATACTCTATTGTATTTATATTTAATGCTGCCATTGAAATACCTGCCCTTAGCTAGAGTATGTTCATATTTGTGACTGTTTTGCATTTTAGCTGCTCCTTGTGTGAAAGTGGGCTATACACCGAGGCTATTATGCTGGAGCTTAAACCCAACATCTGAAGATTAATTATATGTAGATCGATAAAGGTTTCTCATTTTCCCAATCTCCACCCCCACACATATACCCCTTGGATACCTGAGTTAAATTAGAGAGATGTTTAGTACCTTGTTGAAAGAATGGGACACATCCCAATCTGAATATTCAAACTGGAAGATAAATGGAGGATGATAATATCTGCACAACAGGTAATGCTAAAGACAATCTCCATCCCTGTGACAAATCACCATCCTCCTACCTGCCCCCTCCCCCTCCCCAACACACTGTAGTCTTTCCTTGACTTGCCAGATACAGCTATGCTGCCAGATACACTTGATCAAATTCATCAAAATTAGAGGGTGCATGAGATGGGAAGGGAAACCAGTACGTGATAGATGATAACGCAGTTATTGGCTAGGTGAATTTATTCACATAAAAATGGAATTATTTGTCAATTAAAATTGCATAATGACTGCATCTCCTGTCATGCCAGTACCATTTTCAGTGTGTTTTTGTTTTGAAAACAGTTCCAATACTGCAAATAGACAGACACATCTCCAAACCCTTCAATGTGTCATTAGACATTTGGCGGCATGCCTATTTTGCTGTTAATTTTCCAAAACTACATTAATTTGCTGAATGACTTCTGTGAATCAGTTCACATAAAATTCAAGATGATACTTGTCATGTATCAAAGAGTGACTATTAAATGCATAGGTTACATGTAAAACTCCACTGTGTGAATCAGTTTAAATTTTGTGTTTTAAGTTCAAACATGGGTTAGCATTAATGATTTTTTTTCTTTCCTAATGGAAGTTGCTTAATGAAACATTACAAGGATAATCTTCCTATTGGTTTTTTTTTTTTTCTGCTTCTGCTTATCTGTTTCTTCAATTTACCAGTGTATACATTCTTAATTTGACTTGATTTGGAACACAAGAGACACCTCAGGCAGTGGAAATTCAATGGTGTAGCCAGAAATAATTGTTTAATATTGTGACATAAGGGATTTGATCCTCAAGGTATACTGTATCTGACAGTTGTGCAATTTAAACACTGAGAGAGATTATTCTGTGCATAGAACCAAATAGTAAGATCACGTGACATTCTTAGGGACATTTACTTGCTGATAAAAGAGGGCATTTGGTTGAGAAACATCATAATAGTTACTGGCCTTTAGTAGCATAAAATCATGAAATAGTAGTATGGTAATGATTAGAAATGCTAATTTGTTTGTATATATTCTTGCTTGGTTTATAAAATATGTTGAAAGAAAATGCTGCCTTGGTCTTGACATACATTTTATCCAAGGGGTTCTGACCAGATATTCCAGGTCAAATCACATTTTTATTTTAATATATATATTCAAATATATATAAAATATATTTTTATTTTAAGATATATATCCTTTGTGTGTGTACAGTATACTATATATGTATATGTAGTATATATTATGTACTATATAGTATATACGTATGTACAGCATATACATGTATACTGAGTATATATACACAAAAATATGTGTATGTGTCTCTACTGTATATTACTCTATGTGTATAACCCTGGACATCATATGAAATATTTTTATTATAATTATTTAAATAAATTATAAATTATTATAATTTAATTGGCTTAACGCACCATAGAGGCTGAATTAAGGGAAAAATAATTATAGAACCCCTAGTGAGTTCAAATCTGCTACAAATACCATAAGAAATTGTGTCACTTTTAGTTTTAAGCATAGAGAGGTGTATGTGACACGAAAGCCCCAGTATGGAAAGATAGCTAGCTCATTGCCTCTTCTGAACACTTCCTCTACATCTTCCAACCTTGATCACATTTTCCCAGTTCACCTCCTCAGTGTAACTTGAAAGGGAAGCTTGAAAAGGGTGAGGAGAAAAGTGCTGGCCAACAGTCCCGCTGTTGTGCTACTCTGAGGTTCAATTACTGCCAATTCTGGATAAGCTGATACCACATTTGGTAAGACTTGCAAAATGTTTCACTTGCTAAGAATGAATACACACTTTTTTGAATAAACCAATTTATCCTAATAATAAATATCTTCCCCGATTGAGTCCTAGTGTCCAAAAAGCAACTGGAGATATCAGCTTGGAGGAAGTGACCTTAATCCCTTAGTAAACTTTTATGGAAGGCAGGAGACATGCAAAGTCGGCCCCCATGCACCGGAAGTCCAACACAGACGTGCCTCTTAAACTTGAAGGACTGAAGGCGGTCCCAGCTCAAATTCCTCTTCAGCTCAGCAGTCTAAGATCCATGGGAAGTTAGGTCTGTTCTCCAAGAACTTCTACCGGATGGTGTGCTGATAAATGTATAACAATCAGCTCTCTGGAAAACGAAACAAAAAAGCAATAACTCTGACTTGTAACGTGAGTCAGTTCTAAGCCACCAATGCATCCCAGGGAACAAATACAAAGTATCACACCATTCCATACTATTTCCACCATATAGACATAATATATGTAAATAACCTCAAGAGCACAGAGCACAGTAAAACGTAGTGAAATAAGTTATCAGTTTAGGTATTCTATTTCTCTTGATATAATGTATTGAATTTTAAGTTTTTATACTTTTATATGTTTTTCATAATGACCGCATGTAACAAAAAGCTTGCAAAATCCTGCAAATTGAACAATTGGCCCTTTTGAGTTAGTGCAAGGCAGCCTCACACACTACCGCCTGCGTCCCATCTCAGCACACATGCCACACAATTAGCTCCCTGGTTCATTAACGTCCATCCAGAGTTATGCCTCATCAAATGGGAAAAGATTTGTCCTGGCGATAAGCAAAATAACTTCTTGTTGGTCAGTTGCTCCTAATACAGTTGTGTAGTACTGTCTCCACCTGTCTTTTCTGTGGTGGGTTCTTTTTTCTTGTCATCAAAGGCCCTAGTTGGACCTTTATTTTCTTCAACCGCATGGGGGGACATGGCCTGTGTCTGCATTCCTTTGTCTAAGAAGAGTGATTCTGCACACACACATAAAGAAGGGGAGAAAGAGAGCTACTATACAATGGTGTGGAGTGCTATGAAATTTTACTGACACGAGTCTGGGAAGACTGCCTGATCTGTATTTGGAACAATGCTATTTTGTTTAATTTGATATATGTGTGGGCTTTTTATTCAAATAGAGTTGAACAGTTTGTTCCAGCGGGAAAAAAAGGGCTGCTTGTTACAGAAAGGTTATTTATCGTTCACTATAACACTTGGCATTCTGAAGAAAATTGTGAGGATTCTCCTTTTGGGGGCTGTCTGCTGCTGTCCTAGCCTCTGTATGGAGAGAGAAAGCAAAAGTTGAAGGAAAGCTCCTTGGAGGCTGACTCAGGGCAGTGTTTTAGATGCCCTCAAATGACAGTGCTTCTCGGCCTTTAAAAATCTTCTGTGAGCCATTCTCTCACTCATTTTTGCTGCTAACTGGACATTTTAAAGTATGAATTCCCACCGCTTCAAAAGATTCAATGCCAACATCAATTAACACCTTCTGGGGGAAGAGTATAGGGAAGAAGGGCCAAAGAAATCTTAGCAGTGTAAGCACAATTGAACTTTGCTATCCCAGGCAATATTTTTATTCAACATTGCTCTAAAATGCTCATTTTTGCACTGTGATTGCAGCTTTTTCTCATTTATTTCCTTGATCTCAACACAGCCACTGTCCACTGAACTCAATTCAACTTTAACTCACTTATAGTCAATCTCAAGAGAAGGTCTGCAGATGATTGTATAGATGACCCTCACCTTAGGAGATAAACATATCCTATAGAACTCAGACGCTACCAACTCTTCTCAGATCAGTAAAAGTGAAAAAAAAATCCAATTATATGGAAAGACTGGAACAGCGTGTCATTTACTTTTCTATTCATTCAGAAGGATTCACTCACCGTATACTATTTTGGGACATTGTGATACATGCCTAAATACTAAAAAATGATCTTTCTTATTCAAAAATTTTAATTAGATCCTAATGCAAGTAAAGCCAAATCAAAACTTTTCCTCAAATTTACACTGGTGGCCCGTTAAGCCTGGACTGCCAGTTAGCACTCGTGAAATATCTTATTCTTGTTTGCTTCGCACTTTTTGTCCTTCTCTTCTCCTGGCTGTCCCCAGCCACTCTGAAACGTAAGCACTCATGAGCTGGAGGCTGGGCGCAACTCCATGTTTTCCTGCTGGGCCACCAGGGTCGGTGGCCTTCTCCTGGGTCCTCAGTAAGCATGTGTCAGATGGAACTGTCCTCTTCCTTTCCTCCAGGAGCTCACCCCCTCCTCCATTAAGGCAGATATGCTATGTGCAGGTTCAGCCACAGTATCTGATAATATATCATTCTTGCCAAATAGAAAATTCAACCTTCAAAAACAGAGAATCACTTCATCGAGGCCCGAAGATCACAGAGTAACTTACCTGGGGCAGGGGAGGGGCATTCAAATTAGACCTCGAAGGTTGGTTAGACCTTAAACATGCATACACAGCTAGACTTGAGTTATTTAGCAAAACTTAGCAGAAGTGGTTATTCAACAGAATCAGGTTTTTTTTTTTTTTCCAGTCAAACTATAATCCTAAATTATATGAGCGAAACAGAATAATCCTAAATGTAACCCACGCAGCCATGCTGGTGTCTGTTCATTCTCTCTCCCTGGCAGGCAGACTCTGAAAGCACTTGGTGAGAGAGGTTTCTGGCAGGAGGGGACCTTTGAGCCAAGTTGCATGGATGGAGGCGAATGGAAGAAAGCATCTGAGTGTAGAGAAAAGCGGGGGTGGGGGTGGGGGGGGTTAGGAAGCCAATTTCTAGGAAGGAGGTGCCGATTAGCCAGGCAGAAGCAGTGGGGCCGTTTGTCATAATAAATGGTGAGGTACCATTTATTGAGCGACGGTCATGTGCTAGGCACCATGGTCAGGACCGTCAATGCCTGGTTCTCTCTTCGAAACAATCTGGCAAGGCAACTATTTAGGAGGGAACAGGATCCAGTAATACACACACAGTGTCCAGCTGGTGGGTTTGGAAGGGTCAGAGAATGGAGAGCTTTAAAGAGAATTATGAGGCGTGTGAATTTAATTTTAGAGGGGAGACCCAAAGGAAACAGCTTCTAGGAAGGCATGAAGTAGGAAAGAAACAGAGAAAGGCTCCAATGCCCTGGCTAGGATGTCTCTAAGGTGGCCTGGGTTTGAGTGAAAAAGGCCTGATTGCTGGTGTTGGCTGTGGGATTGGAAAGTAGAAATGAATCTAAGAGGAGCTCGAGGGCAGGCATTAAAACTACTTGACAACAGGATTTCAGAGTCACAGAATAGTAGGCAAACACAAAAGGCTAGATATAAAAGGTTTATCAGGTGTACATGATGTGGAATGTGTTTATTCTAACCATTAAATGTATTGGAAGTCTTGCACATTAAATGATTATAATGAACTTGACCACTGTCAAGTTAAATATCGTTTCTCTTCTAACATGAATATTTTCAGTTGTCTGGCAACTACCGACCCTCCTACACCCTTACTTGTTTCTTTTATCCCAAGAACTTTTAACAAATTGTAAGTAAGGCCAATAATTATGATCTGCAAAAAGGGAAACAAACTGAATAGATTAATTTGGCAAGAACTCTTGCTATATGGCTTTGAAAGCCTGTGGAGTCTTTGGGAGCTCTTTGGCCAAGAGGAAGGGCATATGCCAGACAAATGAGACTCTGTTCCAAGAGCAGCTCACACAGAGGTCTGAAAAGAGCAGACAAAGGAGGCTGGTGAAAAAAATGGAGGGAACAGCAGGGAACATAGAGATAGGGAAAGTCAGGGCATATGGACTCTGGGAGGAAGGGATGCAGTTGATGTGATGAAAGAGAGACTTCTGGAATATTTGGAGCTACACAGAGGATATGAGCTTAAAAATGCTTCAATTCTATGTTCCGTGGGAGCACATAGCAAAGGGAATGAATGAACAGAGTAAAACGGTGGTCAGGAAACAGCACTGGATCGTGGTCTTAGGAATGGTGGCAGCTGGGTGCCTTTTAACCAAGTCTGACAATGTCTTTCATACAGAAACTCTTATCTAAAGGTCTTACCAAAGATTTACACGCATTCTAGCCAGCAGTCACTCTCACAACATCCTTGAGAAGTGAGTAACAGGGAAACAATTACTCTTTATGGTAGGTACTTATATCACAGGCATTCTTGTATCTCCAGGTGTCACCAGGAGGATGCCAGGTTCTGTTCCTTCTGTTCCAGAGCTCTGCTCACCAAATGTGAGTTCATTCTGACAGGAAAGAAGTAGGCCCTAGAAAGTCCCAAAGATCAGTTAGGTGCTGCTTGTAACATTATACAGATCTTTCATCCCCCATTCAGGCACGAGAGTACATGTTCTCTGTAACATCAATGAATAGATGGAAAAGATGTACAAAGTTGAGAAAAGTTGCACAAAGTAAGAGAAGAAGCAACCCTGAGATTACATACAGGGTGCAGAAATTTTATACCACCTTCATCTTGACATTGAACTGTGAGAAACATTCTTAAAATATATTTATGTGGAGTTAAATACCTGGAAGTTTCTACTGATAGTCCTGCAGGGCAGAGGTAGTGAAAGGAACTGATTAAAATGTTAACCCTTCTGATTGATTCAAGAGTTGATGACACTGTGTCTACACAAATGAGTTCAAAAGCTTATGGCTAGTCCAATCCATATATTGGATAATAGAACCTATTTCCTAAGTACAGAGAGGGAAGACTAGCTATCATTTTACATGAATTATCCACATCATTGTAGGAATTATCACATACACTCTTCATGGACACACTTTCCTGAGACCAGCTACTTTTTCTTTTTTCTTCTTCCTCCCTCCCTCCCTTCCTCTTTTTTCTTTCTTTCTTTTGCTCTCACTTTCTCCCTGCCTCATCTCTCTTCCTTTCCTTCTTCCCTTCCTCCTTCCTTCCTCCCTCCCTCCCTTCCTCTCTCTCTCTCTCTCTTTCCTTCCTTCCTTCCTTCCTTCCTTCCTTCCTTCCTTCCTTCCTCCTTTCTTTCTTTCTTTCTTTCTTTCTTTCTTTCTTTCTTTCTTTCTTTCTTTCTTTCTTTCTTTCTTTCTTTCCTTCTCTCTCTCTTTTCCTCCTTCCTTCCTTTCTCCTTTCACTCTCAGATGATGACTGAAGTCAGGTGCAGATTTTAACAAAAATGCCTCCCCACCTTTGCAATTAGGGTACAGTGCCTATTTCATAGGCAAAAGCAGGCTCACCCCTTTCAACATGCTTAACTTTTGCAATAACCACAGCCGTGCCTACATGCCACCGTGCCACTGCCTGCCAAAGGAAGTTCAAGGTAATTGCCAGTCAGTTCCCCCATAAATAAATCTTCTAAAACAATGAGTCGTGCATGTAAATATTGCCTTTGCTGGGCGTATTTATTGCATGTTGATGTTGATTGTTTAAAAAGGGGTTATGGTTCAATAAATTGAACACCTGAGCTGAGTGCTTGTAGGATGAAATTGAGAGACGGGCAGATCAATTTAGACTCACTTCTACTTTTCGATCTGTTTAATAGATTTTTAAAATGACACTTAGAGCCCCACAGAGGCGGCAGCACTTCACATCCTTCTAGCACATCCTCCCTCAGACACACCTCACCCTGGTCCTCCCGGCCTCCTTGCACTTGGATAAGCCTATGAGTGGGATTTCTTAGAGCACGCTTTTGGCCTCCTGTTCTCTGCTGAACGGGGCTCATTTATTCGGCTGGCATTGCGAGGTTGGGGGCAAGACAGTACATCTGACCCCTTTGGGGTAAAATTTGATCCGGCATTTCATTTCAAGGGCTCAGCCTCGGGTCTGTCAAACCTTCATCTTGCGGGCGCCCACCAGAACTGCTGACGCTTGCCTCTACCTCCCTCGGCTTTCATCTTTCACTGGCAATAAACATGTCACCCTGCTGAGGTGAAACACAATCTGGAATTAAATTTACTGCATATAAAATATAGTGCCCTCTTTATTGGTTCAAATACTTGTCACTCATAATTTATTTGCCAGTGTATGGCCTTCATGCAGAGAGAACACTGCCATAAGCGGGGAGGGGACCTGGGTGTTCATTTGCACTGGGCTCTTTTTCACTTTTCATCCTTTGCCATCTTGGTCCTCAAATCCCGCTTACCCACTTGGGCTAATCTGTTTTCCATGAAGCACCTCCAATAAACCCGGAGCCCATCGCCCAAGTGTGGCAAGCGTGTCACTGAAAGCATTGGCGTCGGGGCTTCTTGGCTGAGTTGCTTCGTGCTTGCTAGGAAGTGGTGAGCGTGGCACCTGGTAATGCTCTCCAGCGAGCAAAACCGAAATACAAATGTGCGGGGCGGGGGGGAGGACCGGAGCGGGGGGGGAGGACCGGAGCGGGGTGGATTTCGCCCTCGTCAGTTTCAATCTCCCACTTGCCGTGCCTTCCCTTCTGGCACTCAACTTTTTCATGATTTATTCCAAATACTGTCGATCAGCTTTAACTAATACAGTTCTTGTATGAAGCACCTCTCTAATCTCTTCAAACACAGATGTGGAAGCACGGCTTAGAGCATGGAGGCCAACAAAAGCCCTCTGCCTGTACCAGTGATTAGCTTTGATTGACACAGAACCCTTCTGCTTTCCTAGGCATCCTCTAACACCCATAAATGATTGTTTTAAAATGAGGCACACAGGCTATGGTGGGCACGAGCTGTAGTAAATTCGTAGCGCAACTACATGAGCAGACAACTCATAGACTACAAAAACGAGACACTAGATGTTGGGCTCCTCCTCCCCACTGCTAATTCTTTTTATCTCTTTTAGGTCTGTCTCCCTATAAAAAAAAAGGTTTCATTAAACAAATTTCTCATATAAAATTGTTGGAACATACATAGGTGCCTATTTCACCTTAACAGCTATTTTCAGAATTATGTGGCCCCAGATTTTAAAAATTTGCAACCATGGGTATGTTGGGACTTTGGTTTCAAATTATTTTTAACTATTTTAAAATATTACTTTTAAATATTTTGAATTTAACGCTCAATTAGTATTAAGGATCATCAGAAATGAGTAGATGTCAGTGACACAAATCCAGATTTCCAGAGACTATAAAAATTACTTATAATTTATCAGTGAAAGACAGTATGTTTTCACTTTTCTTAATTCTATCATGTGGTCTCATTCTCGGTAGTGAGGCCTGGGAAACTTCCCCGTTTGCCCTGGTTGTTTTAGGCTGCCTCCCAAGGTGACAATAGGTGATTCATTCTTCCTCGTAGGAAGAATGTTTTTTTGCAGGTAGAATCACTCTGGGTTCTCCTGGTAATTCCCAGCTGCCTCAAGGACAGTGCTGAGAACTTGTGTTAATTCTCCAGAGACTGCCCCAGATTGTCAGATCTCAAATGTCTGGATGTAAACTTTTCCAGTTTTAAAGATGTCATTTCTGTCTTCCCACCCGCAGAAAGCACAGTCACTTGATGACTAGCCATGGATGTGAAATGCCTCTCTCTGCCTGCTTTTTCTGAGCAGCAGCATAAGTGAAGAGAGAGATTTAGAACAGGAATTCTTGCTCCAACCAGCTATGAAATGCCTAATTTTATTTGCATCTGCACACATATGCAGTTAGATGTTTTATTCATTACTTACACACTTACTTCCAAAAGAAACTTGTGAAAAGCGAAAGAAAAATCATACTATCCTGTAGTTTTCAAGATTTCAAAATAGTCTGTGAAGTTTAATACTGACTTCTAAATGTTTTCCAAAGCATTTTTAAAATTAGTTATATACAATGAAGCAGAATAAATAAAAGGACCACACCTACTTTAATGTTTTGGAAAGCATCTCACCTCCTGAATGCTTTCAGGATTTTAGAATCAGGGTGGAAAATTTACCTCATCTATACTTTGTTTTAAGGCTGAGGAAACTTAGACCCAGAGAGTGTAAGTGACTTGCCCCAGATCAGCCAGTTGGCGCATGGAAGAGCAAATAATAAAATCCAGTGTTCGTCTCTATTTCCTTTCCATTAAGAATTTTTTAAAGTCTGAGGACTCAATTATTGTTTCAAGAAATTCAACAGACATTGAGAGGGTTGCGCTCGGCAGGGGTCTCCTGCTGCCACGTGCGCTGGCCCACAGCAATCCCGTGAGGTTACTTCCATCACAGATGGACAGCGTGAGACTCAGAGAGAAAAATGACCAAAAGTCACACAACGTCTCAGTGGCAGAGCCCAGTTTTGAACCAGGTCCACTGATTCAGAATCTAGGAATTTGTGAACGGCACAGTGCCCTGAAAAGAAGGCCACACCCATCTCGAAGAAGAGCATCGTGAAGACGAATTACACCAGGTGGGACTCTAATGCCTTTGTCCAGTCTCCCATTGTCCCATTGATATGTCAGGGCTTCCCCATATTCTCTGCTTGATTTTAACCATTTGCCAAGTGAGTGTCTGTACATTATTATTTGGATTTTCTAATGATCTTTGACATTAGATCATTTTGCTGTTGAGCAAGAGTAGCAACAAAAAAAATGAAAGCTATTTTTTTCCCATTTATAAAATTTCAGTATATAATTTAGAATGTTGGATTATCGCTTGCTGTGGGATTATGAGACCAATGAAATAATCAGGTATTCACAGCATTTGTCATAAAAACTCTATTTTCAAATCATACTGCAAATGTTTGCTTTTATTTTGGAATATTTTTATTGTGTTGTGTTGAATTTTATTTCTTTTGCTTTTACTTACAGCTTTACTTTACAGTTTTATTGAAATGTAAAATCTACCACATAAGCAGCAATAAAATCAAACGTGAAAATACACATCTTCTTTGAGTTTTTGTTATGTGATTGTATCTGAGTATATTATTCCCAGTTGGTTATAATGAGAAGTATCCTATATGTACTAGTCCAACTTCTATTTGAAAGCATAAAATATACTATAGTGTAAAATCTATTAAGTGTGTTCTTTAAAAGGGCTATTATTTCTCTTACTACTGTATGTGATGTACATTTATGTCCCCTCAACTTGGAAACAAAGCTTTAGACCAGAGCTAGGGATAGAGGTTTCAGAGTAGCCAGAAGATGTGTGTTGGATAAATGCATTTGTGTGAATGCTCTAACCCAGGGAGGGCAAAAATAGGGCAAAAAGCAGCAAACTGCTGACCAAGCCCTAAGGAATCCTAGCATTTAAGGAGTGGGAGGAGAAAGAGAATAGCATGATGGAGATGAAACCAAAGGCTTTAGTGGAAATTAAGGGAGGAGGGTGTTTTAGGTGAAGGAGGATGGCAACAGAGGCAAGTGCAGCATTGAGGTTGAGCATGACAAGAATTGATTGTCCTTTGATTTGGTGATATTGAAGGTCATCTTGAAAATACCAGAGACTTTCAGTGAAACTAGGAAGGCGGAATTCCGATGGTGGTAGGTTAAGGAGTGAATGAAAACCGAAGCAATGGAATGAATGTAGACATCTCTTTGGCTGAATAAATATTACATAAATAATATAAAGCTAGGATGGGACACAGGATCAGAGGCATGATGATAAATCTTTGAAACTGTATTTTTAGAAAAAGATTATTTCTGTAAATAATAAAGTAATATATGTTAACAGCAGAAAGTTTGGAAGCTATGAAAAAGGGTAAACAATGAAATCAAAGTAACCTCCAATCCCATGACTAAGAGATTTCTACAGTAAAGCTTTGGTGTATTTCCTTCCAGGCTTTGCTCTATGTAATTATGATTATGAAGCTGCGTTCATTCTACCAATACAGTTCTGCATCCTTTTTCATTTATCCCCGTATTGTACATGTATCAATGACTATTCTACAATGCGTGAATTTAGTGTATATTTTTGGCTTTAGTGGAAAGAAACCACTAGTAAGGGATCGTTGAAGTTATAAGAAAAAGAGATAGAGCACTGGGTTAATGTCCCAGGGATGGTGAAAGGTCCAGAATTAGGGACATAGAAGGAAGAAGGGAATAAGAAATGTGCCAGCATAGGTACATATGTGGAGCAAAGGAATCAGAGGCTGAGTGAGTTTGTGCAGTTTTTAATGCCTAAGAGTGAAAACACTCATGTTTAACTAAGGCTGTTGACTATGAACAAGCAAGCACATTGTCAGTTAGAACACAGGGCCAAGCCAGGGAATTGTAATGTGAGCACCTGTGTGGTGGTGGCATTCCCTTCAGCTGCTCTCAGAAGACTGGGTAGAAGAGACCAAAGTACTGAAGAATTCTGCTTGACATAAAAGAGGAATGATGAAGATGTAAAATACTAAAAGTTCTAAAATCAAGGATAGGGACTTCCCTGGTAGCACAGTGGTTAAGAATCTGCCTGCCAGTGCAGGGGACACAGGTTTGATCCCTGGTCTGGGAAGATCCCACATGCCACGGAGCAATTAAACCCGTGCACCACAACTACTGAGCCTATGCACCACAACTACTGAGCCTGCACTCTAGAGCCCGTGAGCCACAACTATTGAGCCCGTGTGGTGCAGCTACTGAAGCCTGTGTGCCAAGAGCCTGTACTCCACAACAAGAGAAGCCACTGCAATGAGAAGCCCGTGCACCACAAAGAAGAGTAGTCCCTGCATGCCACAACTAGAGAAAAGCCTGCACATAGCAATGAAGATCCCATGCAGCCAATAAATACATAAACAAATACATACATAAATAAATAAGTAAGAAGTCCTGGCCTGGACCCGAAGTCACCTAGGTTGTTGTAAAGTCATGGGAAATAAAGGAAGACTATGAGTGGGGTGTCCAGCAAATATGAAGTAGTGCCTAGGTGAGGTTAGATAATATTGAAAAAGAAGATGGTAGAGTAAAATGGCATGAATCTCAGGAGAAAAGCAGATTTTATATGACCCAAAAGCTGCCTCAGGACCCAGGTGAAAGCAGACCCAACTGCCTGATCCCATGGAAGCCTGTTTAACTCAAGCTCCTGGATAGGCAGTATCCTAGATAAAAACTAAGTTTTAACTGCAGGCAAATAAAACAAAGTATTCTGTGGAAAAGATGATGTTGCAGGGTAGTTTGCTTTCCATGCAACAGAGACTCTAGGGGGGAAGCAAAAAAAAGTAGAGGGAGAGGAGAGAAGAGGGGCCAAGTCGGGAGGTGGAAAGCATGGAATGGTATAGGAATGACGGTAGTGGTCCCCAGAGTGGTTGCATTTTGGGTGGTAGCCAAGGACAATTGGGATGTAGGACATGGGTGACTGGAATGGCCTCCAGACTTCAATACGTGACTCTCGGCCGTTAAATTAGACACAAAGAAGCCCCCGTTTCCTTTTCCTAGAACATATAAGTAAGTGAATGAGTGAAGAATGAATCAATAAATGAATGAAACTAATTTTAGAGTTTAAAGTGATAATGGAACAGCTAAGAAAAGATTATATACCAACGGCTATTAGAAATGTAAAATGAGGGGTCAGAAGAGTGATTCTCTGGGAGGAGAGAAAAGCTTGTTCTTTTAAGAGCAAACTCTTGTTTTGTCCTATAATTTTAGTTTTTGTCCCTTTACTATATACTATTTCAAATGTATCAAGCCCTCTTTCCTTAAATCTTTTCATTATGTATGCTGCTTCTGCTCAGTTTCATTATCTTCCCCCTTACTTACCTATCAAATAACTTTTCCTTACCCCCTTTTCTGTAACATTGATGAAACAGATCTGAAATTGACCACAAGGAGCAGGAATTATTTTGTGCCTAAAATCAGCTTGACACCATAGGTGAGACAGATCACTTTTAGGGCATTTCTCCCAAAAGATTGTATCTGTTTCATTGTGTAACACCTTTGTGGCAGGTGTGCCATCTTAGAAAGGGGTTATTTTCTTTACACACTCTGTGCAGCAATGGAAAAAAAATGCTATTTATACGACTTTTAAATTAAAAAAAAATCTGTTCGTTTATAATTAGTTATAGTCTAGTATAAAGAAGGGTTGAAGGTTGAAAAAAATGCTGTTCCCAAAACTTTTCTGTTTAATTTGAGCACTCCAGCATAATTTCTTGTCTTTTCCCACTATTTTGTTCCCTCTTATGCATGTGTTGAAACTCTCCATCAGTCTTCATAAGGAACAATTTTCTTTTTCTCTCTTTTTCTTTTCTTTTTTTCCCCAAGCAGCACTTTGCCAGTGTGTTACGTCCTTACATTCAGGCTGCTTAACCTGGATAGGGTACGTCTTATTCTTAGAGCAAGTGCCAGCCCCAGAAGATGTGTCTTTCTCAGTGGCTAGTCATACTATCTAATTAAAGATGATGCGTTCAACCAGGATTTCATATGGTGAGGATACCAAATGTATACCAGAGTTATGAGCTTTCCATCCTTTAAGTTTACCAACATCCCAAGAAAGAGTTGAGGTATTTGAAAGCATCTTCACTGTATTTGCAGCCAATATACAGTAGATGGTACTGGCTAAAGAGTTTATACTTAGGGTCATTTTCATCTATAAAGCAGAAAACAATGTGCTGTCCATGTGTAGACTCTTCAAATGAACTACCAGAATGGTCCTTTTGCTGCCTTTTTAATATCTGTTGTCAGGCTCTTCTGAGAGACTTCTAATAGGGTCTTGGCAAGATGCCACAGGCAAGCACTTCCACTGCAGCTGATTCATAGATGCCTTTGGGGTTGCATTACAAATCCAGTAACCCCTGAGGTTTGGTAGGAAGGTCTGCCAAGGTTCAGCTGGGATTGCCTATTAGCCCATTGAACTCCCCTGAGCCCTAGAGACTCAAGAGTGAGTTTCATCCAAGCAACATGGGGAGGAGGGATCCAATATTATTGTCTCTGCTGGACAGGTAGCTTATATACACTTCATCCCAGGGAGGATGTTTTGAGGAGAGAAAGCATCACAATTGCTTTTTTCTTCCTGTTGCTGTAGAGCAGAAAGCTACAAATTCTAATTTAAGTGATAAATCCAACAAGTAAGAGAATCAATGTCTTTATGATGTGAATATATACATGTCAAGGGCGCCCATGATCTACATAGAATGAGTAATTTGATTTCCCTTTTCTTGTTGTTCTTCTGTTTTGATGTGTGTGTGTATTTGTGTGTGTGCGTGTCTGTGTGTATAAGGTTCACATGTGAAGGGGCAATGCCTATTTTGCTCATTGCATGTTCCTAGAGACTAGAATAGGGACAGCTACGTATACAATAGTAATTGTGAAATGAATGGCTGTGTTAGCTACTATCTGAAAGCAAAAATCGATTTAAGGGGTGGGTTTCTGGGAAGGTGCTGAGGTTGCCAACCTATAGGGAAGTTAGGACATCGGTGAGATGAGAGGAATCTAATTCAGTGGTCAGAAGTCTTCTCAGAGACAGGAGTCGAGGTGGTGAAGGGCAGGATATTTCCTTCTAAAGGGACAGGCTCAAAGAACAGCAGGAGGCCATCAAGGATGTGGGTTTGGTTACCTACAGGGCGACTTTAAGAAGTAGGGAATGAAATAGGGAACAAGAGCAGAATTTCTCTGGAAGGAGTGGCTGACCCCTTCCATCAGCTGTCCTGCTTCATCATGCCCTCTGTGCAGAGCTCAATCTCTCTCCAAATAGGTGTGAAAACTTCAACCCTTTTGTGCTTTAGGTGAAAAATAAGAGAAACTGGGGGCTCTAGTTTCCTCCCTAGCATCGAATTCTACCCTAAAAAATTCTATTTTTCAAACAGGTCAATACTTACATCTATTTTCTTTTCTACTTGTAAGATTTCCATTCAGTATCATCGTTTTTGTCCCAACTTCATAGGACACTTTTAAATTCTCTCATGATCTTCCTCCCACTTTTCACTTTCGTGATCTGTGGTTCCCTATGTGTTCTCCCCCTTAACTTCTCTCCAGTCTACTTGCCACCCTTTACTAAAGACTGAGGAAAAACTACTTAACTCCTCTGAGCCTCAGTTTTCTCAAATGTAATGTCAGATTAATAACTACTTTGCAAGGTTGCACTGATAATCTAATGATGTAGAAAAATAGCATATAGTGCCTGGCTCCTATTAGGAGCTCAGTAAATGGCAGGAATAGCAATGAGGAGAAGAGGAGTGGGATGATGAAGATGAGATGTTGCTATAATGTGATGGATGTGTATTCACAAGATTCACATGTGACACAGGTGACACGACAGTCTAGACACTGTTGAACCAGCCTGGGTATGTACGTGGTATGATGAGCACATCAGGCCTTATTGGATTTGGTAAAGCTATACAAGGAGAAGCCACCTTTTAGGGAAAGAGCCATAAAATTCATCTGGTAGCCCTGCCCGGGGCCACATCACCCTCATTGAACCCTCTAGAATGCCAGGACATCAAGAGGAACTGTCTTTAAAACATTGCTGCTTGTTACTGCCTTAAAATCTTTTTTATTTTTCAATTTCTTTGCTGTTGGGAAGAAATGAATATATGAAAAATAAAACATGGATTGATTCAAAAAAATCATTGCTCTGCACACGTTGTATTCTTTTTCTGTAGAATTGGAGGACATTGATCAGATTTTACAATTTCATTAAAAACATGCCATCAGTTTTCACAAAAAAGAAATAAATCTTTAAAAGAGATGATTGCTTAGTTAATCATAGGATAAAGAGAGATTGATGTTAAGAGCTGTTTTACAGATTAAGAAAAGCAGAACAGGGACTGGCTGGCTCAGAGAACTAGAGTTATTTACTTTCAAGTGAAGCATTTACTGAGCTAAGTTAATTCTCCCTTTTGGTGATACTCCATTGCAACTAGGTGAAGTGGGCTCAACTTCCCATGACTATTTATCGAGGTGAGTTACTGCTATGTAAAGTTTCACACTTCTCTGTTATTGACTCAAGTCTCCTCTTAGGTGAAATTATACTTTCAATTTGCATAGTTCCCAAGGGATTTAGTTAGCCCACCCTCTGTGAGCTAAACTGGCACTTAGAAGTTTTCCTGTTTTTTGTAAGTGGTGAAAATTGAGGTGTAAATATGGTTCAGGCAAACCTCAGGGATACTTTGGATTTGATTCCAGACCACCACAATAAAGCAAATATTGCAATAAAGCAAGTCACATCAATTTTTTGGTTTCCCAGTATATATAAAAATTAAGTTCATACTATACTGCAGTCTAACTGCAGTCTAAGTGTGCAATAACACTATGTCTAAAAAAATGTACATACCTTAATTTTAAAATAATATATTTCTAAAAAATGCTAACCATTATCTGAGCCTTCAGAGAGTCATAATCTCTTTGCTGATGGAGGGTCTTACCTCAGCGTTGATGGCTGCTGACTTGGAGGTTTCTGAAGGCTGGAGTGGCTGTGGCAATTTCTTAAAAAAAGACAACAGTGAAGTTTGCTGCACTGATTGACCCCTTCCTTTCACATAAGATTTCTCTGCAGCATGCACTGCTGTTTGATAACACTTTACCCACAGTACTTATTCTCTCAAAATTGAAGTCAATCCTCTCCAACCCTGAACTGTTGTATCAACTAAGTTTACCTAATACTCTAAATCTTTTGTTGTTACTTCAACGATCTTCACAGCATCTTCAGTAGCAGCAGATTCTATCTCAAGAAACCACTTTCTTTGCTCATGTATAGGAAGCAGCTCCTCACCCATTCAAGTCTCATCACGAGATGGCAGCAATTCAGTCACATCTTCAGTCTTCACTTCTAATTCTAGTTCTCCTGCTACGTCCACCACATCTGCAGTCACTGCCTTTACTGAAGTTTGACCCTCTCAAAGTCATTCATGAGGGCTGAAATCTACTGCTTCCAAACTCTTGTTAGTGTTGATATTTGACCTCTTCCTATGGATCACAAACGTTCTTGAGGTTACCTAGAATCTTTATCCTTTCTAGAGGTTTTCAATTTACTCTGCCCAGATCCATCAGAGGAATCACTATCTATGGCAGCTATAGCCTTACAAAATGTATTTCTTCAGTAATAAAACTTGAAAGTCAAAATGACTCCTTGATCCAGGGGCTGCATGGATGTTTTGTTAGCAGCCGTGAAAATACTAAGCTCCATGTACAGCCCCAACAGAGCTCTTGGGTAACCAGAGAATGAAAGGAATCTTTTATTCCAAACAGTAAATCTCAATGGTGGGTTTAAAACATTCAGTAAACCATGTTGTTAACAGATGTGCTATCATCCAGGCTTTGTTGTTCCATTTATAGAGCACAGACAGAGTAGATGTAGCATAAATTCTTAAGGATTTTCAGAATGGCATATAACCATTGGCTTCAATTTTAAGGCACAAGGTACATTAGCCCCCAATAAGAGAGTTAGCCCGTGCTTTGAAGTTTTGAAGCCAGACATTGACTTTTCCTCTCTAACTATGAAAGTCCTAGATGGCATCTTTTTCCAATATAAGACGGTTTCACCTACATTGAAAATCTGTTGTTTAGTGCCGCCACCTTCATGAATCATCTTAGCTAGATCTTCCAGATAACTTGCTGCAACTTCTACATTTGCACTAGGTGATTCACCTTGCATGTTTATGTTATAGAGACAGCTTTTTTCCTTAAACCTCATGAACCAATCTCTGCTTGATTCAAACTTTTTTCCTGCAACTTCCTCATCAATCTCAGACGTCTTAGAAGTGAAGTTAGGACATGGCTCTGGCTTAGGCTTTGGCTTAAGGAAATATTGTGGCTGGTTTGATCTTCTAATCCAGACCACTCAAACTTTCTCCATATCAGTAATAAGGCCGTTTTGCATTTTTATTTTTTTATCATTTGTGAGTTCATTGGAGTAGCACTTTTAATTTCCTTCAAGAACTTTTCCTTTACATTCAATACTTGGCTAAATGTTTTGAAGAGGCCTAGATTTCAGCCTGTCTCAGCTTTCAACATGCCTTCCTCACTAAGCTTAATCATTCCTAGCTCTTGCTTTAAAGTTGAGGGACATGCAACTCTTCATTTCACTTGAACACTTAGAGGCTATTGAAGGGTGATTAGTTGGCCTAATTTTAATATTGTTGTGTCTCAGGCAATAAGGAGGCCCAAGGAGAGGAATAGAGGCAGCAGGGTGGCCCAGTCAGTGCAGCTGTCAAAACATACATGTTTATTGATTAAATTCATGGTCTTATATGGGTGTGCTTCATGGTACCCCAAAATAATTACAATGGTAACATCTAAGATCATTGATCACAGATCACTATAAGAAATACGATATTGGGGATGGTGGGGGGGGACTCGGGGGGGCGGAGTCAAGGAAGGGAGGGAATATGGGGATATGTGCATAAAAACAGTTGATTGAACTTGGTGTACCCCTAAAAAAATAATAAATAAATAAATAAAATTTAAAAAAAATACGATAATTATGAAAAAGTCTGAAATATTGCAAGAATTACCAAAATGTGACACAGAGACAGCAAGTGAGCAAATGCTGTTGTACTGGGGAAATGGTACCACTATACATGCTTGAGGTAGGTTCCCAAAAACCTTCAATTTATAAAAAAATGCAATTTTTGCAAATGGCAATAAGGTGAGTCAAATAAAACAAGGTATCCTGTACATGCTTTACCTAAAATCATACAACAATTTAGGGTAGTAAGGGAAAAATATAATTGTGATCCTTGAGCTATGATACTTAACCTGGGATCTATGAAGTGCTAGACATGCCATGGATGGGCTTTTGAAAACTTGAATCCCTTAGCTATGGAAATATTAAGTGACTATGTATATGGTCATCTGGGGAGGAGAAGAGCCACAGCTTTCATCAAAACCTCCAGCAGTCTGTGACATCCAAAAGGTTAAGAACTAAAAGTAAACTCTCCAAGGGCTAGTCTAATTCTGAGTAGGGTATCCATCTAACCTCAGAGAGATATGTAATTTATATGGCTACAGATCAGAAATATTTTCCAGGGCTCCAACACCAATACTGATGGAAGAGACAGATTTAACACTTGGTTCCTCGAGGTCAGCTTTGCGGCTATTGTTAATAAAATACACATCAAGCTACTTCTCCTTAATAAATTAACAAGGTCCAGGACTCTTGGGCCCCCAAAATTAACACTTCTGCCAGTAAAGTGTATATATTTAGAACCCTGTGGTTTAACATCAATTACTTTGTAATGTTAATACAATCAAAAATGTGAGCAAATACTTCTGAATCTTATACTATGGACCAGGCTGAGAGGGATAAAAAGAAATGCAAGATATACTCCTTTACTCTCAATATTATATAGTGTGGCTGCAGACAAGCACATTACAGGTTAAATAATAATAGCTGTTCTGTGTAAAAGTGTGCAAAGAAAATATTACACAATGATTTGGTAAATGAGTTGGGTCCTGAAAAGTTTAAGATAGCGAAAGTAGCAGAGGTTTCTAATTAATGCAGAGACCAAGGTATATAAAGTTCTCAATAGGAATTAAGAAAATGAACAATCCATGGTGGGGGAAAGCAACTGAAGACAGCCCTGACTTTCACAGAGTGAGACGGGAAGCCATTGCAGCGTTCTGAGCAGAAGAGTGAAACGATCTGACGTACTCTTTAGTAGATCACAATGACTGCTCTGATGAGAATAGACTGAAAGGTGACAAGGACATGTCAGGAAGTTATAGCAAACCAGCAAAAATGATGGTAACTTAGACCACACTTGTAAATCCGATTTTAGATATATTTTGAAGGTAGTGTTGGCAGAACTTGCTTTTGACTTTGAAATGGGGTATGAGAGAAGGAGAAGTATCAAGGATGACTTGAAGTGTTTCTGGCTTGACTAACCAGAAATAGAAGTTGCCATGTCTTGATATGAGCAACAGCATGAGAGGGCTGGGTTTTAAGAAGATCAGGAGTTTGTTTAGAATATGTTAAGTCTGAGATGTGTATTAGACATCTAATCAATGAATATCTGAGTCTAGAAATCAGGAACAAAGTCCAGACAGGAGATGTAAATTTGAGAATTATCAGTGATAGTATTTAAAGGGGTAAAGCTGGAGGAAATCACCTAGGGAGAGAAAAGAAAGGAAGGGAATCAACTGCAAAGATTTTATGATGATTGAAGGCTGAAATGGGTACAAAAGCACGTTAGAAGGTGAAAGCAGAGAGCTAAGTGGCTAGATCACAGAGGATCTCATAGGCTATATAAACAACACAAGAATTTGTCCTGTAGGCAATGGAAAGCCACTGCAGAACACTAAAGGGGAAATTAACATGATCAAGCTTGCATTTTAGAAATTGGCAACATGGTAGAAACTGACTAGAGGAGGGCAGTCCTGGCAGAAGGGAGCTGGAGGGAAAACCATGTCAATAGTCTATAAAGAGATAATGAGGATGTGGAGTGTGTCACCAGCAAGGGGGACAGACAGATTTGAGCGAAGTTTCCAAGGTACATTGACATAACTTAACCATTTGGATAGGAAGAGTGAGGGAGAGAGAGGAGAGAGCAAGAGAATTCACACATTTCTTTCCTCGTTAACAAACTGAATGACAGAATTGTTAACTAGAATGAGAACAAAATATAAGGTGGAGGGAGGGGTGACAGAGGCAAAGGGGAGAGATAGGAACGTGTTGAGCTGGATAACTCAGTGGTGATGCCCAGAAACCTGTTCAGTACATAAATCTGGAATTCTGAACAAAGATCTAAATCAACAATAACGTTGGTCCTCAGCACACAGGGAATAATGAGAAGGGAAGAGAGTTAACGTGGAAAACGGATTTGGGAGGCAGGGGTGGTGGGGGTGGGGGGTGGTTCTAAAGGAAGAGAAGCCAGCAAGGGGGTTGAAGGACAATTAGAATGTGATGTGATGGGATTTAGGCGGGACATACAGGCTGAGGCTTGGCTGTATTGGGGAAGGCGTAGGAGTAAGGCAAAATTGTAAGGTTTTGGAAAAAACTAAAGATGCAAAAGTAGCTAGAGGTAAAAGTGTACATAGCTCTTTTGAGACATTAAACTGAAAGAAAAAAGAAAGAGACGATAGGATGATGTAAGGGGGGTCAAAAGGAAGGAAGAAAGAGGATGATGCTATTCTGCTGCACTTATACACTATTACCCTTGTCTAAATATAGGCAAGTTATTCAAATTAAGACAGCGCTTAACTCCCATATAGTTCAGTCAGTGGAGATCTATTCCAGGGTCTGCAAAATTCACCCCCAATTCTGGCAGTCAAATGATTCAGTTATGTGCTGCTGCAATCAGAGGAGAAAAAAAAGAGAGAGAGAAATGTATAGCAATGTTTTCCAGATATATATGAGACCTTCAATTTGACTAAAACTCTACCCATCAGCAAATTTTATCAGGCTTCTCTATGTACTAAGTTTTGTGCTTAGCTTTTTTTTTTTCCATGTTAGCTACAGAATGTTTTTGCTAAAGGACTAAATCCCGAATGTATCATGATTGCCTTTGTTTTCTACATCCATTGTTGTGTTCACTTTTATAATTTCAGTTAGTACCCAGGAGGGTGAAACAATGTACTAGAGAAAATGGTGTTCTATGTATCTGCATGAGTGTACATGCATTGTGGCCTCAACCCAGCTCCATCCTGGAGGCATATGTCAAGATCGCATTAGGAATCGGGCAATGGTGTTTCTGGTTGTTCAATAATTAAGTCTTGTGCTACAAGAACTAAAATGAATCTGTTCATGCTCATTCTTACACTTATAGGCAGGTCTAGGGTTCCTGCTGTGTGTAGTAAAAACCTTGGTGTCCTTATTTTTGTGTGGACCACAAGGTAGAAAGAAAAAGCTATCTTCTTTACCAGGTTTTATCACATGCAGGCATATTGTGGAAACTTGGAGGAAATCACTCAACTTTTTGAGCCCTCACTTGCTTCGCAACCACAACACTTTACCTCATATTTCACTTCTGTTTGGCTGTATTTATTAATTCCTGGTTAAAGTTCACTTCAACATTATAAACGAGTAGGTGTGGACTCTCATCAGTCTATGAACTGTTCCTGAGAAGCTTTTAGGGTAAATCTGTCCTTTCAGGAATTATATTAAAGCAACAACAGTTATTTAGGGAAAAAAGAAATCCAGTATCACAGTGGAATATTTAGAGACAACTATAATAATGTTTTAACCTCAGAACTTCCAAAAATTTTAAAGATGCTTTATAGTGGAAATAATAAAGGCATTGATGCATTGATTCTGTAAATTAGACCAAGTGCGGGTGGCATTGTTTTGGCACAGGAAGCTGTGTAGCTTCCTCTATCAACCAGTGTGAAAAATGAAGAAAGGTGCACAAAAGGAAGCAGGGTTGCTTGGGGCCATGCTGATGGTTTATGACTGCGATTCCTTGAAAACTTCCAGTCGTTTTCATAACAGATAGTTTTGAACTCTTACTTTTAGCAGTAGCTGCCAAATTCCCCCAGTCCTATAATGTTCTGTTCCCTAGTTAGTTTGGAAGCCTGTGATTGTTGAAGTCTGAACCAGCCTAGAAAGACTGCCAATTCATTTGAGCAGGATTGAGCAGGAGAGTTGAAGAAATGGCTTACACATTATGACTTGCTCATTTATTTAATTTAGTCTTTTGATCAAATCACGACTCTAATACCAAAAAAAAAAAAAAATCACAACACAGAAGGGGCTTCTTTTAAAACAGCTAGGAGCTGGCTTTACTTCTTCAGACACAACGATTTCATGTCTGAGCGGTCCTGTTGATGTTTAGAAATTGAGCACAGACTCCCTGGCATGACCCTGGGAGGTCAGACATACTTTGGATAAAATCTGAAAGGTCAGTGATGAAAAACTGCATCATAAGAGAACCATTATAATACATTATTAATGGGATTTGGCCTGTGAGTAGCTCTACTTATTGTTTGGGGGCATTTTTTGTATGTGTTTAACAAAAATCGGGAAAAGAAAGACATGTGTGTACACCAGGACAGTTAGCAGTGTGTTCAGAATTTGTCAGTGTGCTCAGGAGTTTATTAGGTAATAAGATCCTATGCACGTTTCCACTTGCGATCTGAAAAATGTCGAGACTGATCACGTTCCATTAATTGTCTCTGTGCATTCTTTGTGTAACACGGCTGTGTGACTGTTGTTTCCCCTACTCTCATCAGTTGCTTTTACTATGAGTATAAAGAGGGAGGATACATGCAAGACCACTGCAGAATCATACAGGAGGTGACTTATATTGTCTATAGCCACCATTTCCTGAAGGAATCGTGATGGTGTTTATTTCTGGAATTTTTTTCACCAGCTCCACCTGAATGCATGTTTCAAGAGACTTTATATAATTTTAGAGCAAAACTGCTTAACTTTTTACAGCATCACCAGAGTTTCTGCTTTTCTGTGTGGCAATTATCCTTCATCTGGGGGCTTCAGGGAAAATATAAAACCAGGTGGCTAAGGTTTGACTCTATGCTAGACAGACAATGATCATGGGCTTTGTGAAGCTGTTCTCATCCTTTTATGGAAAGCATCAGCTATAACCTGTATTTCCCCACAAGGATCATGTAGAGTGTAATCTTTCTTAGTTAGCGTTGGATGCTGTGTAAGGACCAACACACACAAATCTTTGCAAGGTGTTTGTTGACTGCATCATGTTCATAGACTGCAAGATGTGTTTATCATTCAAAAAGCTAGGATGGGACTTATTATATGTGCTATTTTCAATCAAAGATATGATGTGGACTTAGAGTAACCCTACCATCCAAAAGACTTCTTTTGTCAGAAAGGCTCTTCATTCCATCCCATTACTCCCAGATTTACCCATGCGTCATCCTCAATAATCCCTCCTCTGCCTGTAGACTTAGCATGTGCCCCTCCAACCAGCTCACTTACTCACAGGTCAATCCCTTCAGGCCTGCTCTGACTCCAACTTATCTCCATCTTTCTGGTAATGAGGAACTCAAATTACATTGCCACTTTCCAGGATGGTCTGCCAGAGTTGACTGGATACACTGCTTCCTTTGTTCCATTCCAAGACCCCATCTCAATGTTAAAAGATATCATTTTGTGAACACCCAATCAAAAAGCCCAGAATTGACTCTTGAGGGCGACTAACTCCCCTGTCCCAATACACAGTGGGACTCTGAAGCCTATTCCATCTCTATGAGCCTCAGTTTCATCAAGATACTACTTATTCCTAGGCTTCCCAAAGGCCCTCACCTCTTCATCCCCTCTCCAAATTACGTGTAAAGAACGAAGCTGAGAATGGTCACAGTCCAGCTTCTGAAATTTACCAGTAGAAAATTGCTGGGCCTCTCAGTTTCTTGAAATGCCCTTTGCCCCAGACACTTTGCCTCAGTGTCATTAAACACAAGATAAAGTCTCCAGCCGGCATGCTGGCTGCATCCCCCATGGCCACTATTTGGGCTACTGCAGACAAAAGGGAGCAGGGCTGAATGAGATAATACACACCCAAAGTGCTTTGAAATCCCCAAAGACAGATGCTTTATGAATACCAGACATTATTATTATCTCCTCTGCTGCCCCCTGTCATGACAAAGTCTGCCCAGGTTGAACATCTGCAGTGTCACTGGACCCTCACAAATGTATTTGTACTTTTTCAAGCTGTTGCCCATTAACTTCTTGCTAATATTTATGATTATTCTTGGCCTCTTTATTTAAACACTTGGTTAGCATTGGCACTTGTCACCCTTCTGTCTTTGCAGATGTCACTTAGCACTCTTTACAAATTAGCAACACAATTAAGCAACACTGAAGACCCAGTTTTGCCCTTCTGTGTACCACCTCACTTTTGGGTATGTTAGGATTTGCCCCCACCATTTAAAAAACAACTTCATAAAGCCTTATGCCACATTTAAGCCAGTCCAAGTCAATTTGGGTTAGACTGAAGGATACATTTTAAGAACATCCGAACATCTTGCTAAAATCAAGCCATAGTATACCCACTGGGCTTGTCATCAGTTATTCTTGCAATCTCCTCTTCAACTACAAACTTTTGTCCAAAGCTTTATGGTTAAAATAGGAAAGATCAACCCATGCTACTTTTCTCTCAGACTGCTTTTATCATTGAATTTTGCATTCATTTTGTCCCATTCTGTTACTAAGGGTTGAAACACTGACCTCCAAAGCAACAGAAAAAAAAATTTTTTAATAAAAATCTTTGAATGATTGTCAAATGATTTGACACATTTTTTAACTAATTGCCTACATACCAGCAGGCCTTTCAAGGGCTCTTGTTTGGGCACAATTAAAAACAGGCTCCAGTTAGTGTGTTTAATCTTCATTTCACAATGACTCAAAGACGTACTATAAAAATAGGAACAGGAGGCCGAGCTTTAATCCCACTGTCACTTCTGATCCGTCCTACTTGAGAATACCAGTCTCCTGACTTCTCAGCTGAGGCGCGCTCATTCTCGCCTCTGCTGGAGCAATCCTCCCTCCCGCCCAGTGATACTCTAGGGATCAGTGAGTTAATATTTCTAAACAATCGGGAGCCCTGCAATGAGACGCACTGTACCAAAATCAATAATCACTTTGTGTGCAACATCTAAACCTTTCCTTCTGTCCCTCCCTTCATCAGAGTGACCATTCTAAGAGCTACTTATTCCATTATTCAAATTCTTCCTGATAGTCAAATGCCTTAAGATTCAATAGACTAATATTTTGGTCATCGACAATAGAAATCTGTGTTTCCCATATGTTGCAGAACCAGATGGTTCAGGTTGGCCTTTTATTTGTCAGGCTCAGTATAAAACACTGCTTGCTCGCTCTCAGGGTTTTAACAAAGGCCAGCCAGCCTCCCCCACCCCCCAGTCCCCCACTCCAGGGTTTGACAACAGGCCGAACCAAGAGATGAGCAACTTCTCAGCTGCTGGCCTCCGAAGGCACTCTCAGCATGGCCAGCCCCACTTCTGCTCCTGCTGGCTTTTTATGCAGGCCCTTGATTGAGAAAGGTCCAGCTGGGGAGCCTGGTAACTCCTTTAACCCATTCCTATCCAGCCTGCCTCTATTAGGTCTGGCCCTCCTTTTGATCAGAGCTACCATTTTAGTGAGCCTACATTGAGCCCTTACCCATGCGCCCCTCTTTTGCATCTTAAGTGCCCAATCCTGACACACATAGAACTGAAAAGGAGCGAGTAATTGTTGTGCATCCACTATTTGGAGAACGCTAAGCTAAATCCTTGTAATTGTCATGATATCATTTAAGACACAGAAAGACCCAGAAGGAGATGTTATAATACCCATTAGATAGAAAAGGAAACTGAGGCCCAGAGATATTGGATAACTAGTCACATATCTAGTAAGTAGCAAAATAGGATTGCCACTCGTGTATGTCTGACTCTAATGCCATGCATACAGCCCCCCTTAGGCATTCAGAGGCAGAAATACACACACACACACATCAAATTCCAAGCATTATTGAACCTTGGATTATTTGTCTACCACCTCCAAAATTTCCAACTTTTGACAGAGAGGTTGTACATCTCTGAGCAAGACTCTTGGCTCTCAAGAGTCTTGTAAGAGGGAGAAAGAGCCAGGAGGTTAGAGAAGTAGCTCTTTAGAAGTTACTAAAAGGGCATTGTAAAGATGGTGATTTTTGCTCTTAATGAGAGGGGAGGCTTTGGTAAATTTGAACAGAGACGTGTACTGATCTGATATAGACTTTAACAGGATTTCTCTACCACTGAGCTGAGAACAGAGTGAAATGAGTCAAGGGCAGTTGCAGGGAGGTCAGTGAGGAGGCCAAGAGATGATGGCAGCTTGAACTAGCCAGTGGAGGTGACAGTTGGTGGTTAGATGGCAAATACATTTTGAAGACAGAAAAAACAAACTTTCTGACACACTTACTTAGATTCTGTCTTGTACTGTTCATGATGAACTTCCCAGCTAGACTGCAAGTCTCATGAGTATCACACCTAGCAGTTTCCCTTGGCTAGTTCATAAATCCTGTATTGGGCATGGTCAGAGATATAAAGACCCTTTGGATGGATAGATTAATTCATTCATGTTTTTTTTTACCCCCTATATTCTCTCTTCTTCCATCTATACGGTCCTTCTTAATTTCAAAGAAGACACTGTTAATGCCTTGGTGTAAAGGCCAAAACTGTTATTATTGGCAGGAATAGATAGAAAACATAACCTAAGTAGATTCATTAAGAAGCCTGAAAATTGACCTAATCCTAAAGAGAATTTCCTCCCTAGCTAACTCTCTTCACTAAATTCTACTATTTTATTAAGCACTTATCATGTATCAGATGCTATGAGGAATTCAAGAATTGAAAATGTCAGGGTCTCAGACTTCAAGGACTAACAGGGAAACCAAAAAGTAATTAAATAGATCTCTCAAATACAAAGTGATGAGTTGTGTATTAATGAAGGAATGTATAATTTGCCAGGGCACATACAGAAGAGGGAACAGTCACACTTTCCCTGGGGTAGGAGTAAAGTGGTGTCTTCCAGCTTGACCTACTCTTCAGCCACATTTCCTAATACTGTACTTTTTCTTGCTACAGCTCAGCACATCACTGCAGGGAGCATAGGGAATCAACTAAAACAGACCGCAGTTTCAAAGCTGGAAAAGACCCTGGAGAATATCTTGTTTAACACCACATTGTATATATTAGGCATTTAAGGCATAAACATGTTAAGTGACTTCCTCAGGGACACACAGCTGAATCTGTGTGGCGTTAGGGTTAGAATTCAGATTTCAGACCTTTTGTCTCCAATTTTTATGTTATGAGATGTAGCAAGTACATTCTATTTTTTATTCATTACCTTCTTATTTTGAGTTTATTCTTTAATTTGGCTTATCCTAACTCTTTCATTCATTTATTCTATGAATATATATTCAACAATTCCTATATATGAGGCACTTCTCTAGGTGTGCTGGTTATTGGCTATTGGTTCTCAGCTCCAGATATACCCTTCTATACTCGGTTGTGTGCCACGATGTCCTCCCATGTTAAATAATCTCTGTTATAAAACAGAAACTGGTGCGGTTTCTGTTTTTTTAAATGTCAGGCCCTAGTGCATCTGCTCTGTGTCCATCACTTCTCTGGGTGCTAAAAATACAGAAGTAAGCAAAGCAGACTCATTTCTTGCCATCACAGAGCTTATGGTCTAGTCTGAGAGCAGACCCTAGTCAATTGGTTACAAAATTGTAGTGTAATTACAGACAGTGATAGTGACACTGAGGAAAGATACATCTGGTAGCAAAAGAGCAGAGCTTTTTGGGGGTTGTGTGGTCAAAGAGGGCTTCCCAGAAGAGGTGCCACCCTGGAAGAGACCCACCCTTAGAGATGTGCAGGTCAGTACTCTGTGGAAGAAAGGACGGGCACATGACACATTAGAGGAGCTGATATACAGCTGATCAAAGAGTCAGAGAATAGTTTGATTTCCTTTTATTAAAGATGAGAAAATTTGGACTTAAGCTTCACAACTATAAGCTGTAATAAACTTTTCAATTTTATGAGATAATCTTTTGTCTCTGGGCTGCCTGAGCTTGGTGTGTAGAAACTATATACCAGAAATGCACATTTTCTTTTTTTTTCAGGATTTTATCCTGATATGAAGTTCCTTCAGGGATCTTTAATTATGCAGGTATAGATTCTGTAATCTATTCCAAAAGGAGCTTTGATATGAGAATATATGTGTTGATTTCATTAAGATTTAGATATGTTAGCCTATATTTTAAAAAATTCCAACTCTTCATTAAAACATGTGCAAAATTTATTCTTTTAGAGATTATTTTGGGGGAAGTAATAGTCACTTCATATGAATAATTAAAGTATCCTTTTGCATTAAAAAAAAATATATAAGGCAATTTGAAAGACAACATTTAATTGAGTTTAGAGGGAGACTGGAAGTTTATAGGAGGGAGAAAAGACATACTCTTTTCTGTTTGCTTCTTATTCCTATCAGAAAGGAAATATTTTCTTTCCTTTGCATTTATTTCCCTATTTTAACCTCGTTTCAGACCTTTATCAGCTCCCAGCCGCCCTATTGTATCAGACTGATAAGTGGTTTTCTGCCTTTAGTCTGTATCTACACACATGCCCCCACACACAGTCCTTCCACTCTGTACCCCATCATCAGCTTAATCTTAATTAAACCCTAGTTCTATGCGGTACTCCCCTTTGGCTACAAAGTCAAGTCTTTCTGCCATAGCGTGAAAGGTTTTTATTTTCTTCTTTCTAAACTTGCTTCTACTGGTATCTTCAACCTGTCATTCTAATACGGCTACACCTGAGACTTACCTTAAAAAAAATTCTGATGCTCAAACCTCACTCCAAACCAATTAAATCAGAATCTCTGGGTGGGGAACCCTAGCATCTGTATTTTTGAAAGCTCCCAGAAGGTTTTAACATGCAGCCAGAATTGGGAACTACCAAGTTTGATGTGACAGCTAAACTGGACTCAGAACTGCTCGTTCCCACATCCCATTGGCACGGTTCTTAGCTTAATATTCCAACCCAAAATCGGCATGGGTTTTGGTGGAGGTTATATCTGAAAAAATCTCCTCTGTAATGTTCACTTTCATTACAATTTACAAAGCTAAGAGCATTAAAGAGCGGTTTCCTCTTAAAGTAGTATAGGTACTTCTAAATGTTTTCAATATGTCTTTCTACTTTGGGTATTATTCAGTTGCTCTTACCTCCAGAGTACCGTTAGATACATATGTTATATTCATTATGGCAACCTACCTGTTGGATGGTGTCATTGCACAGGAACAGAAGTGACGTAAGCCTCTGGAAACTATGCTTATAAGTCAGGCTTTTCTCATGTCTAAACCTGAAGCAGCAATAGAGCAAGCCAATATAAATGAGGAGGCAAGAATGCCTTCAGTATCAGAAATGTTAAAGGGTACAGTACAGCACTGCGCACAGTGTCTGGCATAAAACTGGTGATCAATTCATGTTTGTACAGAGTATGAATGAGTAGACAAATAAAAGACCCACATTGCTTGTATGTTATGTTTCATATAGACTCATCATCCTTACAAATTAGCTGTATGACTTTGAGCAGAGCCTTTAACCTTCCAACTTTTAACTTGCTGGTCTATACAATGGGTGTGAGGAAGGAGGAACCTTCTAGCTCTAAGAGTTTTTCAGTTTAGAAAGATTCTCGCTTAACTTTCTGTTCACATCAACAAATATTTTATGGGAAAGAAATACACATACATTGCTTAACAAATTTGAGAATAACCGGCACCCTCTAAGTTTAGTTAGTTTACAGTGTTTCACATCATTGGTCTTCCTTCCTCTCTGCACTACTTCCCCACTGAGATTGTGCTTCTAATGAAATAGAACCACAAAAGCCAGCTGCCTCAAGCTCTGGTCTTGCGGGAACCCAAGCTAAGGCACATCACCACATGATTCATTTATCTGCATATTTAGCAACAAAACAGAGCAATTGTTTGTTAGTCTTGTCTATTATATATGTTCAACAGAGATTTTTTTAAATTAAACATAATTATCAGCTTTACTCAGAAGTCTAGTTCAGTTCTACAAGATGTATTGTGTGTACTGTGTATCCAAGACTTTATGTTAAAAGCTGGGAATACAAAACAGATAAGAACACAATTAAATAAACTACTATTCAGTATAAAGAACCATGTTTTAGAGAAATATTTACTGGCATAAGAAAATATTCACGACATATTGCTAAGAGAATAAAGCATCCCGCAAAAGGGACTGCACAGAAGTTTTCCTCTATGGAGAAGGGAGAAAGCAACAAGAAAATGTTGCTTCCATCATAAACAGGACACAAAGCTGGATAACCTTCAAAATCCATTGTTTTAGCCCATCCAAGAGCTGAGGTCACAAAGAAACCAGGTAAACTGAATTCCAAAGGTTGACAAGTTCATCCAAGAAGAGGAGGGACACATGATCTGTTTGAATTTTGACAGAACATGGGAGGAAGCAAAAGGCTCCATAAAAAGTTAGAAAGAAGAAAATATGTGAAATTTTAGTGAAATCTTAAAGGCCAAGTTTATACTAAGTGACAGTTTAGAATAACTGGGAGCCCCAGATGGAGGGAAGATGACACCCATTTGCCAGTTCTTTCCCACAGACTTCCATAGGATACACATAAGAAAAACAGGAGAGGCTCCTTCTAAGTGTTGCAAGTATGCAGAGCCTGCCTAGGTTTGAGAACGAAGCAGGAATACATAGAGAAACCTATCTATACTCTACATAGCACTTAAGAATAAGGTAGTGATTGGCTGCCACTGGGCACAAAACCATGAGCCATGGACCTTCCTTTTTCACAAGAGCAAAAGTCATCTTCTGCTGGGTATGTGACACTTCTCCAACACAAAAAGAAAGTCATCTGATTTGGGGGATATAAATAAGCTAAGTCATCCAATATCTATTAAGAAAATTTGACCAAAGATAAAAATCTTTCCTACGAAGATAATCCCAGGCCCAGAAGACTTTACTTACCAACATTTATCAAACATTTAAGGAAGAAACAATACCAATTCTACATAAACTTTTTTAGCAAATTGGAAAGGAAGTAACACTTCTCAGCTCATTTAATGAGGCCGATTTTACACAAATATCAAAACCAAACAAAGACACAGCATGAAAAGAACACTAAAGATTAATAATCTACATGGACATAAATATAAAAATAGATATAAACTTACCAAAATGTAATCTAGTGATTATCAAAATATAATACAGCATGCTTAACTGGAGTTTAACCCAGGCATACAGATTTGAAATCAAATGATGTAGTAATTTACCATATCAATAGACTAAAAAAGGAAAACTATATAACTGTCTCAATGAATATAGGAAAAGAATTTGACACAATGTGATACTCATTAATGACTTTTTAAAAATCTTAACAGACTAGGGAAAGAAGGGCTCTTCTTTATTTTTTTTAATAGGTTTATGTTTTTTTTAAGCCCTTTATTGGAATATAATTGCTTTACATTGTTGTGCCAGTTTTTGAGGTACACCAAAGTGAATCAGCTGTATTTATGTATATGGGATCTTCTTTAAATTATTAAAAGGCAACTAAAAAATGTATCTGTTAACATCACACCTAATTGTGAAAGACAATTTTTCTCCCAAGACTGAAAACAAAACACAGATATTCTAACTTGTATCCAAATTATATGAAGAGCTCTTATCACTCAATAATACCACCTAATAAAAATACAGTGAAAAGATTTGAACACACACTTTACCATAAGTATACATAAGTTAAAACCATAATGTGATACCACTTCATTCAAATAGGTAAAATTTTAAATATTTAAATATTAAAAAACAAAATAGCAAAGATTTAGAACACCTGGAACTCACACATTGATGGTAAGAATTCTAAATGGTATGTACAACTACTTGGGAAAACTCTTTGGCACATTTTCAAAAAGTTAAACAAACACTTATATGATACAACAATTCCACTCCTAGTTACTTATTTTAAATAATTGAAAACATATGTCCAAAAGGAAAGCTTGCACATATTATTTATAGCAACTTTATTCATAACCTAAAATTTGAAATAATCTATATTCAACTGGGAAATGGATACAAAAATTGTTACCCTTGCTTATATGCACATTTGTTTTCAGACTATTGATTTTTTTATAGCCAAAATAATAAAGTAAAATAAAATGCATGACAGGAGTACACAGAGTGGGAGTAAATAGAATTATATTGTTGTAAGATTTCATATTTTTCTGACATTGTGTAACATTTGAGTAGACTGTGATAATTTAAAGATGTACATTGTAATCTCTAGAGGGACCAGTAAAAAAAGCTACAAATGAGTATATGAAAAATCAATCAAATGATAAAACAGAAGAGTAAAAAATATTTGACTCAGGCAAAAGAAGACAAGAAAGGAGGAAAATGGGAGCTGATACAAATAGAAAACATATGCTAAAACGCTGCACTCAAATCCAACTATATCAATAATCACAGTAAATGTAAATGAGCTAAACACTTCAATTACAAGGTAAAGATTGTTGAACAGAAATTAAAAGCTGAGCACAACTGAATGCTGATTATAAGATTTGTAGTGATTTATATGCATGTTTAAATATAAAGAAAGTGACAGGTTGAGAGTAAAAGGGTGAAAAAAGACATGAAAATATTTAAGTACAAGAAAGCTAGTAAGGTTATATTAATGTCAAACAAAGTAGACTTCAAGCAGAGTTTCATAGAGTTAAAGAAGGGTGATTTGTAATGATAAACGAGTCAGTTTCTCAAAAAGACATAATAATTCTAAACACTTATGTATATAATACCTGAACATTGGAATACATGAAACAAAATTGACAAAATTAAAAGAGAAATCATAAATTCACAATTATAGCTAGATAATTTAATAGCCTTTTCTCAGTAACTGACAGGGACAGTAAAGAGAAAAATCAGGAAGTCTATAAAAGATATAAACAATTATCAACTAACTTGGCTCAAATGACACTTTAGAATACTCTCCTAACAACTGCAGGATACACATTCTTTTAAAATTTACATGGAACTTTCACCAGACTAGATTGTATGTTGGGCTCTAAAATGTCTCATTATTAAAAAAGGATCAAAATCATACAAAATATGTTCTCCAAATATTTGAAAATTAAACAACACACTTTTTAAAAGCTCATGAGTGAAAGAAGAAAACATAAGGAAAATTGAAAATATTTTGAACGAATGATAATAAAAAAATACAGCATATCAAAACTTGCTAGATACAGCCAAAATGTTGCTTGAAGAGAAATTTGTAGCTTTAAATGCCTATATTTAAAAAGCAAAAAAAAAAAAGGAAAATTAATTATCTAATCTTCCACTTTAAGAATCTAGGAAAAGAACAAATTATATTTGTTAACTTATACAAAGTAAGTTACAGTAAGTAAAAAATAAAAGAGAAGAACACAATAAAATCTTTAAATGGACAAATAATAGATAAAATCAATAATGTCAAAAGTTGTTTTTTTAAATGATTGGTAATATTTATAAGCCCATAGAAGAAGAGAGAAAACCCAAATTAAAGAGGGAACATTATAACAAATTCTATAGGCATGAAAATGAAAATAGATATTATGAATAACTATGTCAATAAATTCAACAACTGAGATGAAATGAACAAATTCCTGAAAAACATAACTTACCAAAGCTGGCACAACAAAAAATAGAAAATCTGAACAGCGCTAGATCAATTAAAGAAATTGAATTCATAACTAAAATCTTTCACTGAGAAAACTGCAAGCCCAGATGGTTTCAATGATAAATTCTACCATACATTTAAGTAAAAAATAATGTCATTCCAAAATAAATTATTCCAAAAACTACACGAGGGAGGAATATTTTCACATTCATTTTATAGGGCCAGCAAAAAACCAATCCCAAAATACTACAAAGATATTACAAGAAAATTAAATTACAGGTCAATATTTCTGATGAACATAGACACAAAAATCCCTAACAAAGTATTAGTAAGTAAAATCCAGCAATATATGTAAAGAATGACATATGCATGGCAAAGTACAGTTTATCCCAGGAATTAAAGGTTGGTTTATCATAGGAAAATCAAAGTAATTCACAATAGTCACAGAATAAAAGAGAAATAAATTGTGTATGGTGTTACTTAAAAATAAGATCTAAATAGGAGAAAACATTAGAGGGTCTTATGCCAAAATGTCATCAGTAATATTCATAGGATCATTGGGTGGCATGACTGTGAGAAATGTTTTTTACCATGGTTTTCTGAATTTTTCCAAGCTTACTGCAAGGAATTTGTGTTAAATTTCAAAATTATATGAGTGTGTGCATGTATGTGATGTGTAAGGTATCTAAATATGCCTTCAAAGAGGCTACAGCTAATGGAGACAGACATATAGACTGGTGATTTCAAATTGATGACAGACCTTGAAATTTTCTGATGAGAGAAAGGTTGTGTTAATCTGAGTTAGCTATTGATAGCTTTTAATCTTTATCTTCTAGCAAAGTGATGTTGTTTAGGTGCAAACTGAATTCCTTTTCAAAATTTACTCTGCTTTTCTAGTAGAAAATTACTGAGGAATGTATAGGACTTCCCAATTTGTGATAGTAAATTTCTACTTCTCTTATCAGAAGACTTTTACATGGGTACCTGGCGTCGCCTTGGTAGCACTGAATAATAACAACCATTATCATTTGGTTCTTGTTTATTGTGACATTGCAGCACATTGGCTAAGTGAGCAAATCTACACCCAGAATAAAAACTGATGATCAGCTTGATATCAGCCTTTTTTTTTTCTATTGAAAATTAGACATAATATAAAACAACAACTACGTCAATTAACAGCATAACGGGTCATTCATTCACCAGGACTTTTATTCATGCCAGGCCAAGACCTTTAATCAGAAGATGAGTGTCAGATTTGGATACTGTCGTGTTTCAGGCAAAAACAAATTTTAAAAACCAACGGCATTACGTTGAGAGGCATTTTCTGTAGCCCTTTGATATGTAACTCTGACTGAAGCTCAGCAGGCCAGACATTAATTTCAACTTTCATGTAATAGACCACTGGTGCTCCCGGAAAATAAAATTATAAGACGCTCGTGTTCTTCCAAACAGATTGAGAAACGTACCAGGAGGAATCATACCTTAAAATCTTCTATTTTGTTTTCCATCATAGGGTCAAGAGGAGAGAAATATTGTGTAGTTGGCTATAAAATCATAATGAATATTTATTTAGCACATTTTTCTTTTAGAAATTGTATGTGAATTGGACTAGAAAATGTTTCATTTCCCCACATCATATTGTTTGGTACTCAGGTTGTGAATGTGCGTGTGTGCGTATGTGTGTGTTTGTATATGTCTTTGCGTGTGCTGTCATAACCTATCTGGCCAAGCATGGACTGTCTCCAAAGATTAAGTGCACCTATTTTGAACTAGAGGCTGCATGCCATAATTTTTAGCTAACCCGTTTCCTTCTTAGTGAAAACAGAAATAAAAATATATTGTGCACACTTCATTGCTAGAGCCTTTGACCTCAGCTGCCTGTCTAGCTGAGACTGTGATGAATGCTTTGTGTTCCTTCATTTTTAATTGCTCATAAATTGTTATCCCACGAAACACAAAACTAGCCTTGTCCTCATTTTAGTTGGGGTTGGAGGTCAGCCTAACAGTAATACAATTAAGGAGTGTCTTTGTGTGGGGGTGTGGGAGTGAGGAGGGCACTAGGGTTGCAGAAGAGGGGTAGAGAAATGTAGTAGTCCTTTCTAAGGAAAACACAAAGAAAATTCCAACTTTTGAGCAAAAACATCACAAATGGAGTAAATCATGCTTGCTTGACAATTGTGTCCAAAGTGCTTTGAAGGGCATTTCTGGACGGCAACAAAGAAAGTGAACTATATTTCATGCCTGTGTTCAAGCAAAAATGTGTTTTTGTGATTCATGATGTTGAGGATAAATTAATTCTGTGAAAAAAAAATAATGTCTGGTTTCAGAAGTGCCATTGAAACCCAGGGTGTTTTCAAAAGAGAGACTGTGTGTAAGGGAATCTAAGGCAGAAGCTTGCCTTCAGCTTTGTGTCACTCTCTGTCATTCCCGGGTAGCAGCTCATGGCGAGGTCTCCAGCTCACATCTGACTCTGATGCACCGTGGATCTTTTCTGCGGGTTTTGCAGAGTCAGTCACTGTTTTCAATTATACGTCCTCTATTGCTCAGCAACTAAGGTGTGACCCTAAACAGTCATGTTTCAAATATCAATGAAACGAAAGCTTTGAATTTCTTTTCTCATTTGTGAAGACTGTCAAAAAAACGGAGATGATTATGCACTTTCTTTATTCCGCCTAAAATAGTGTTTAAAGCCCAGCTAGTGGCCTATTGACTGATTTTATTATTTTGATTAAACCAAACCAGAAACAGCATGGTCTAAATGCAAACAGAATTGGACTTATTGTGAGACCACGCCTTTCCTTTTCTTCCAGTCATTCTTCTGAGTTCCTTTAATTTCAAGCAAATGGTTTGACTTCCCTGGATTAGACTGTTTTCAAAATGAAAATAAACCTTCAGTACTTACCTTATAAAAACATTGTGTAGGCAAGGGAAGCTTATGTATGTGTTACAGCCTTCTTTCTCAGAATAAGCATGTAAAATACATTTTGGCTGTTGCTATGATTCTTAGTCTCGTTTTAATCACTATTTTCTTGTTTTAATCATATTTCATAGTACCCTTTGAATATTTTGTCAAGTTGCTTGAATTCTGAATAGACAAATGGTATTCCCAATATTAATTACTCTATTTATTGTCTCTTGAATTTATTTGTAGCAAGTTAACTTTTTTTTCCCCAGTAGAATTTACACTTCTCTCTGGCTTAGCTTTGGCAAGACAGAGAATAGTTTAACTCCAATATCACTCACCAGTGCACAAATCTGACCATCATTAAACCCTTCTACACAACATTTTTACAAGGTAAGTATACATATACCAAGCACTGTTTTAGGTACAGAGGATAGAATCATGAACAAAATAGAAAAAATTTCTGTCTTTAATGGAGGTGATACTCTTTTGACCAATTTGGTCAAATTGTGATTCTTATACATACAAGCAAAAGGATAACATAATATAGGCAGAGACAATAGACGGGTCCATTAATAACATCACTGGGGACTTCCTAGGTGGTGCAGTGGTTAAGAATCCTCTGGCTGATGCAGGGGACACAGTTCAATCCCTGCTCCAGGAAGATCCCACATGCCGCAGAACAACAAAGCCCGTGCGCCACAACTACTGAACCTGTGCTCTAGGGCCCGTGTGCCACAACTACTGAAGCCTGCTCGCCTAGAGCCCATGCTCCACAACAAGAGAAGCCACCACAATGTGAAGCCTGCACACCATAATGAAGAATAGCCCCCACTCACCGCAACTAGAGAAAGCCTGTGTGTAGCAACAAAGACCCAATTCAGCCAATCAATCAATAATAAAAATAAATTTAATTAATTAATTAATTAAATAAAATAAAATCACTGGATTATAAGTTAGGAACTTGGAACTAGAGACCAATTAAACCATTCCCTAGCTTTGGGATCTTGTCCAAATCATTGGATTACATTTTCCTTACTTGTAAAATGAGTTGGTCTTTTCCAATCCTAAAATTATGACTGTCTATACAATGGAGAAATAATATCCTGCTCCTGCTCCACAATGACATGGGGTTGAGAAGAGGCTGGGGGAAAATGGGGAGAGAGAGAGAAATTACCTTGAGAAAGAGGGAGAAAGAGTATTACTTAGTATATCAAGATCAAGAATATCCCTACCTTTTGGCTGGAAATTTTTACCAGAAAATCTCAGAGCTTTTAAAGCCTGAGGACAATAAAAAATGATTATTTTTAAGAGAAATTTTCTTTTTCCGTGTTTTATACTCAAAAAGTAGGCTCACTGCAGTAGCAAAAGATTCTGGTGCTTGGTTTTCTGGATGTTGACAGTATTGGCACTTTGTCATAAGAAGGAGGGCAGAACTGACTGGTTCATAAGCTTCCCAGTGGTCCGAATAGCAGAAAAATCTGTTAGAGTCATGATGAGTGAGTTGTTGGCTGAATTCAGCAACACACGAGTCTAAAAACCGATCATCTGTGCCCTCACCAGGAACTGCTGATGGACTGCAATACGAATCACTACAGCTTTACCTGCCACCCAAAATGATGATAATGGCTTTTCCCAGTCTTAACAGGGGACGATAGTTTTATTTTTAAGGCATTTCATAAAATCCTCCGAACTGAAAAAAAAAAAAGTCTAAAGGAAAGTATTAAATATTAGATATAAGAATTAGAGGTATATCAAAGTTTTGCCTAATGCATGATGCAGAGAACGGAGGTTGTAATTTGTAGTAAGCATTGCAGATACTTTAGACATTAATTAGAGAGTACTGCCAGTTTAGTCTCAAACAAATAGCTTAGGTAATGTTTAAAAAAAGGTTAAAATATGTTTCTAGTTGTGACTGCAATTTCACTTTTTCTCCTTTTTCCTATTTGAGGAGTTCCTGAGGGCTATTGATGGAGCTTTCTGGTTTATAACTTTCCTGAAGACCAAAAGAACTGGATTCACACACTAGCATACCTAGCACTTGTAGTGAGCGGTAGAATCAAGAGAGTGAACACGTATCACCAGCTGACAAATGGAAGCTTTGCTCTGTTTTGGTTTTTTGTGGTTATTGACTATCTTCCCACTATAATGTATACTCCGTGAGAGCAAGGGATTTTGTCTGCTTCCCCCAACCCTCACCCCGACTCAGCTATATCCCCAGGGCCCAGAGCAGCAACTGGTGTGTAGTAGGTGCTCAATAAACATTTATTGGCTGAATTAATATGTTTATTATTTCCTGAAGCATGAATAAAACCACTAAGCTTCTGTAAATCAATTCCCAAATCCAATGGGTCCCAATGTTAACTTTCTCGAGTTGTCATTTGCTACTTTCTTCTTGACCTGCCAGCTTGAAATAATCAAAGTAGTTTTGTTGATGTCCTGCCTCAGAATATTTGTTACTACCTGGTCTGGCATAACAACAAATACAGTTCAGTTTTAAAGTTTCAGTTCCTAGTACTATCAATACCCTCCCTTCAGGCCAATGGTTAGTTTTTAACCTATTCTGTAAAGAAATGTGTAGGATCTAAAATAGTATATTTGAATAAATATTCTCTTTGAGGATGGATATTATAATAATGCTTTAATAGGATTATTTGTAAAGTATGACTTTTGTTATATGATTTTTGTCTATGTGTATTTTTTTTGTCATTTACCAGAATTTATTTATATAGCTATTTAGCCCTGAAAATAGTTTTCAAAAATCACTTGGCTCACAGATTTTATTATTGTTATTCTGGAAATTTTCCATTTGAGCAAAACAGCGTATCATTAGAAGACTCCACAGTTATGTAACCACTCATAGCAGAAACCTTAAGATTTTAAGCATAAAAATTGGGTGTTCATATATGGCAAACTAACAAAAGCTGTTTGAAAACATGTGAGCATGACATTTTTGAAGTTATCACCTCAAGAATTTTTTGCAATTGCGTATGGAAATTCAAATGTGAGTGCCTGATAATAATGCCAATCAGACTACAAATGACAGTTAAACTTAAGGAATTTTTATTTGTCACTTCTGTGCATCTTATACTGGCCATTTCATCAAAAACTATTGGTAGCTGATATCATTCACATGGTTAGAATCCCATGGTGATTCCATATCCACTTGTCTTGGGTTGACCAGCAAAAGAAAAACACTATAATGCTATTATATTAATTATTATATCACATAGGTTGACAGTAATGCCATCATGTCATTATTTTCTTACCTAGATGAAGATGATCCTATTAACGTAGGTCCCATCAGAACACTGAGAAAAATAGTTTTGTATCAGATGGTGAACATCTTACTTGCTAAAACTGTTATTTATCATAAATACACCAATAATTGTGTGTCTTACTTATACCGCTCGGGCTCTCCAGATGGCTGTACTGTTTTTGCCCATCCAGCTGGCTCAGAGTGACCTCTTCTGTCTTCAGTGTTTATCTGCTTAGAACTTTCTGGTGGATAGAAGGCTCCCGGTGGTGTATCCCTTTGCTCCTCACAGTTACCCAGGGTTAAAGGTGTGCATAAAACCATAATGTGGGTTTTGTTAAGGAAAGAACCAGACCAATAGCTAAATTTCACATTGCAGCAATTTTTAAACAGGGATTTCTAATAACTACATTCTTAGGATTCAGTAATTCTCAAAAGTTTTCACACAACCATCTTAGTGGCCAAGGAAGCAAAATGTGTACTCTTGGGATCTGGGAACTAGTCAAAGCAGTGCACAAGCAAAATAATACTTTGAAATAATTGAAATACTCCATTTTATCTAAAACATATGTGGGTATCTGAATTCTACACTCATAACATATATACTTGTTTCAACATTAAATACTTTCTCCCAAGACTATAAACAAAATTGATGCTCCTGGGAGAGTCCATCGTTTTCCATCAGCATTTTCTATTTCCAACACCCTAACCAGGAAGTCATCAGAGAGAAATCTAAGCCCCCTCAGGAAAACTCAGAGGTGGACAAAACAGGAAAAGTTGTCTTTGCCTGACCTTCAGTCTTTGTCAATCTCTTTTCCATGAAAAGGAAGAATCCAGACAATCTCTCTGGAACCCCACTCTTTTCTCTCTATCTAGTTTGTGGCTATTTTAGTCACTGCCCATGCACAAATCTGTAAAATGCCTACAAAAACTAACAAGTGCCCTTGGGTTGTTCACCCTATGTTACAGAAATGCAGAGCTTCAGTTTTTTTGATCCTTTCCATTTCTCAGCCCCTATACAATGGATGTCACAAATGTCACCTTTCAGTAAGATAGCCATGGCCAGCAGAAGGCCTGGAAATGCCAATTGTAATTAACTTTCTTTTCAAATATGTTTGACAGTTTCATGCTGAGAAGTGCTTCTTACCTTTTGAACTTTCAGATTGCTTGGCTGAGCAAAATGTGTATCATTTTCTTTTAAAATTACCTTACAAAGAGCTATGTGCTATGATATTCTTGCACACATCAGCCATTTATAAGAGATTTAGATTTTTAAGCAGATTATCCTTGTTCCAAATGAGAGACCTTGCTTTTGTCTGAAGCATGGGCTGTGTTCAGGTGCATGGCAGAGCCCCAGGACAAGGACACTCATATATTCATAAAGGTCAAAGACGACGACCCTTTCGCATGGGTCTATCATCCCAGCTGCTCTAGAAGGTAATATTCCTAAGACCTGTGAAAGCCAGAACCATGCTCTTTGGAAGTAACTAAAGATAGGAAAGAAATGCTCCTTGGGTCCAGTTTCCTACAATATGGTTATTCATCACTTTTAAAATGACATCAAAGATCAATAAAAGTGGAAGAACTCTATAAATGCATCTTTTCCTAATTGAGAGGCTAAACCTGACTTTTGCAGTAAGAATACTATACCTGACTGTGACCTACTTAAAAAATGTAAAAAGTCACTTTATGGCTGTTTGTTTCAGTCTTTTATTTGGCCTTCCTTCTCTTTTTTTCATAGCAGGAGTACTCGTGTAAAAAAAGGAAAAAAAGTACAGATCCTTACCAGCATTTTGATCAAGGAGAAAGCTTTCATACTTCAATAGTGCACGTAATGGAATTGGTCAGATTTGAAGCATGAGAGCACATTTTATCTTGGATCTTTAATTTTTCACAGTTCAGTTGACAGAAATTTAACTAAAATTTTGGTTATGTGACCAGTAAGCAGACTCCCTCAAATAATATTTGCCTTAATTTTACTGTAGAGTGTCAGAAAAGGTGTAAAATAAGTTGATTTTTATTAGTCTTTTGCTTAATTAGAAGTGATTCAAAAACCAGTTCTGTAAGATTGTTTTCACCCCCCAATGATAAAAATATGTCGATTACTCATAATTTTCACATAGATTGAAAACCCTTAAAATAACTGGGTAAAGATATACACAAAAGATAAATTTTTCAATTATCTTTCCTAGCTATCAAGGCAATAGCAGAGGCAGGTCACTGAGGTTCACACTGCCCTGGAAGATGGCAATATGACCCTTTTTTCTGAAAAATAAAATTGGGAATAAAAACTACACTCTCCATTCCCTTAAAGTAAAAAAAAAAAAAGAAAAAGAAAAAAGCTCTAAACAATAGTGTGAACAATTTTAATGTAATTTTGAAATTATAAGAGCATTTTGGTTCAAACTCTAGGTAAAAATGAGGCTCCGTTTCCTATAAATACAGGAATGTTTGGTATTCTATCGAGCTTCCTCTTTTTTATAGTTTTTACATGTTTCAGGCATACAGCATTATGCCTATACGTCTCTGTATGCTACAGAGTGATCCCCAGCACGAGTCTAGTTGCCATTCTTCACCCCTAGAGTTGACCCTGTTCAGCCTTTTGCCCACCCCCTATTCCCTTCCCTTCTTGTAACCACTAATCTGTTCTTTGTATCTATGAATTTGTGTTTGTTTTATTTTGTTTGTTCATTTGCTTTGTTTTTATTTATTCCACATATGAGTAAAATCATATGGTGTTTACCTTTCTCTGTCTGACCTATTTCACTTGGCATAATACCTTCAAAGTCCATCCATGTTGTTGAAAATGATAGGGTTTCACTATTTTTTCTGGCTGAATAGAATCGCATTGCATATGTACACCGCATCTTTTTTATCCATTCATCCATTCATGGAAACTTAAGTTTTCCCATATGTTGGCTATTGTAAATAATGCTGCAGTGAACATTCTTTCTGAATTAGTGATTTTTTGTTCTTTGGATAAATACCCAGTCATTCTATTCTTAATTTTTTGAGGAATCTCCATACTGTTTTCCATAGTGGCTGTACCAATTTACAGTCCCACCAACAGTATACAATTGCTCCCTTTCCTCCACATCCTCTCCAACACTTGTTATTTCTTATCTTTTTGATGATAGCCATTTTGACAGGTGTGAGGTGATGTCTCATTGTGGTTTTGATTTGTCTTTCTGTAATAATCAGTGATGTTGAACATCTTTTCATGTGCCTGTTGGACATCTGTGTGTCTTCTTTGGAAAAATGTCTATTCAGATCCTCTGCCCATTTATTATTCAAGTTGTCTTTCTGTTGTTGTTAAGAAATGGGGCACAGTTATATACATTTTTGAAAATATTTTGCATAACTTTCATCAAATATATGATTTGCAAATATCTTCTCCCATTCAGAGGTCACCTTTTTTGTTTTGATGATGGTTTCCTTTGCTGTGCAGAAACTTTTTGGTTTGATACAGTCCCATTTGTTTATTTTTGTTTTTGTTTTCCTTGCCTTTGGAGTCAGAGCCACAAAAGCATTGCTAAGATCAGTGTCAATGAAGTTACCACCTATGTTTTCTTCCGGGAATTTGATGATTTCAGATTTCACATTTAAGTCTTAATCCATTTTGAGTTAACTTTTATGTATGGTAAGGTAATTTCTTTCTTTTGCATGTAGCTGTTCAATTTTCCCAACACTATTTAAAGACTGTCCTTTCTCTACTGCATGCTTTTTGCTCCTTCATCATAAATTAATTGTCTATATATGTGTAACAGTTTTATTCCTGGCCTCTCTATTCTGTGCCATTGACCTGGGTGTATGTTTTTGTGCCAGTACCATGTCATTTTGATTACTATAGATTTGAAGTATAGTTTAAGATCAGGATGCATGATATCTCCAGCTTTGTTCTTCTTTCTTAAGATTGTTTTGGTTATTCAGTATCATTTATTGTTCCATACAAATTCTAGAATCATTTGTTCTAGTTCTGTGAAATTTACCATTGGAATTCCTGATAGTGACTGCATTCAATTTGTAAATTGCTTTGGGTAGATTTCTTTTAGCATCTGGGCTTCACATTCAGCCTTCTGTACCTATGGGTTCTGCATCTGTAGATGCAACTAACTGTGGATTGAAAATATATATTTTTTAATTCCAGAAATTTCCAAAAAGCAAAACTTGAATTTGCCATGTACCAGAAGCTATTTACCTAGAATTTACATTGTGTTTACAATTAGGTACATAGCATTTACTTTGTATTAGGTATTATAAGTAATCTAGAGATAATTTAAATATACAAGAGGATGTGTGTGGTTTATATGCAAATTCTACACCATTTTATATAAAAAACTTGAACATCTGTGGATTTTGATATCTGCAGGGGTCCTAGAATCAGTCTGCTGTTGGTACCGAGGGATGACTATAATTCATTTAAAAATAAAAAGTCAACCTTATCATTTTTAAGGAAAAGAAGTTTTACATTCCATTCTTTTTTTTCTTTTTTCTTTATGTCTCAGCCTTCAGGAAGCTTAGAGCTTAGAGCTCACAGCTAAACTCCTTAGCTAGAGTTTTGGAATGTTCACAGCGCTTAATTACATGACTCTCAGAGTTTTATAGTTATTTTTAAGGTTCTTGTATATTGTTTATTTTTTGTGATCTTCACTTTTTTTTAATTAGAGGAAATTTTGAATACAGAGTCTTGCCTTTGCCTCTCATTCAACAATTACTCATAACCTAGAATCAAACTCCTATAACCCAGTTGGAGTAACCAAAGCTGTCTTTGCCTACGCATACTCTTTATCACACACATTAACTCTTAGACTATTCTTTAAAAGTCTGTCCAAGCTTTCTCATGCCAAAAAGAGTGAGAAGAAGAAAAAATTGGACATGAAGGCCGAGAGCAGAATCTGATTAATGTCCTTAAAGCAGGACCCTGAATGCAGTATTCATGAATGTGACATGGAGAAGGAAATTATATTTCCGAAAAGAGCCAAACCTATGGCCCTAGAAGCCAAGTAAGATGAAAATCAAAATAGGTGATGAGGTGCTTGCACTGGGGATGCCATGGAGAGTTTTGCCCCAGCTGCCCACTTATGTAACTTCACATCCTCTGTGGAAAGACCTCAGAGAAGGAAACACCATCAGGCTTCTCTTTCCTTTTAAGATAGTGGAGCCTGTTTTTATGGGGTCCCCATGATTAGGGAAGGAATGGAAGTAGGACAAAACCAGGTCACTGCTCTAAGCCCTTAATTAATATTAATTTATTTATTCCTCTTAACACCCTGTGAGATTGGAACTAAGCCAAATCTTCTGGTTCTTCTTCCCTAGAACTTTCTGAACTTTCCTCCTTCATCTCTCCTGTGTCTCATTGATACGAAACTCCTCCAGATACCCTGAAGCTCCCAGTCTGGCGTAAGCAGAAGTCATGCCCTTGCCACTTCACCCACTGCAAAGGAATCATATTCCAAAACCACTCTTTTTCTTTATGTTTCCATATCTTTTCAAAACTTTCCCTAAACCCTACTCAGATAAATTATGTTTAATCGAAGTAAATTCCTCAATCGCCAACTTTTATGCAGTCTTAAGAAGTATCATCAATGCTTTGGAACATAAAAGCCCTGCTAGAGAAGTGGCAAAGCAAGTTAACTGAGGTCCCCGGGTTACAGAGAACTAATCCCAGAAATATCAATTCCTACTGCCACTCCGGTCTCTCCTCGAGCAAAGCCCAGCACTATTCTTCTGTGTCTCTGAGTACTGGACTGCGATCCATGAAATCCCCTTGGTCTCCACAAAGCCATCTCTGTGCCTGCCCTCCATGGGTTTGGAAAAATGTTGTCCAAGGGAAATATTATGCAAGCCACAGATGGAAACTCTGTAGGTCACTTAAAAGTTTCCAGTCATCACATTTTAAAAGTAAAAAGAAGAGTGTATTAGGTTGCTAGGGCTGCCATAACAAAATACCACAGATTATGTGGCTTAAACAACAGAAATGTATTTTCTCATAGTCTGGAAGCTGGAAGTGTAAGGCTGAAGTGTCAGCAGGGTTGCTTTCTCCTGAGTTCTCTCTCCTTGGCTTGCGGACAGCTGCTTTCTCACTCTGGCCTTTTCTCTGTACATATGCATTCTTTTTCATGCTAAATCTTCAAAATCGGGTGTGCATTTGAAACTTACACTACTTCTTAATTCTAAATGACCACTTTTCAAATGCTCAGTAGCCACCCGCAGCTGTAGCTAGCATACTGGACAACACAGGTATATCAGGACCAGAGTATTACTCCATATGACCCCTCTTTCAGCTGCAACTTAAAGCTCATTCCCATTTGCTCAGGCCTCAGAGCTTTTTCCTGGGTAAAATGACTTTAGTTACACTCCACCATCAGAAGTCAAGAGTGGATTTTCCCAGTGCACCTACCAACTCTTCATATTCATCCTAACACCAGCCTGCAATGTCGCCTGATTTTCCTTTCTTTTTTTAAAATCTCTTTATTGGAATACAATTGCTTTACACTCTTGTACCAGCTTATGAGGTACTCCTGCTTTTCTTGACTAAACTATTCCATTTTGCTACAAGGTGACCCAATACTTTTTATCTGAGTAGAGGCACCCTTAAGAGTTGTACATTAAATTGTGAGCATTGGAAAGATCACAGAGCTGTGGACCAAAGTGATAAAACAGCGTTCTCTACAAAGCCATGTTCATGGCTGCCATCTTATTGAGCTGGCCCTCCAAGGCAACTGAGGTCCTATTGATGACTGATGTACTAAAGCCAGACTGCCACGTTGCTTGCCTGCACACACGTAACATTCACTATCTTTACATGTAATAATTGTCAGGAGATATTTAAAATCTTGTGCTTTTTCTCATAGGATGTGACATGCATCTAGAGACTTTGTGGAGAGGAATCAGGGAAGAAATCTGATATCAGGAAAGATAGGAAGTGAGGCCCACTTAAAAAACCATTTCAATGTTCTGAGCAAAAGAGAATGAAAATGTCAACCACATTGCAAGGGAAAGTGATGATTCGGTGACTGATTAGATGTAGGGAATAAAGGTAAGAGAAAAGTCAAGATGATTTCATGATTATAAAAGAAACTGATTATGTACAGTTCACAGGGTATTTTTTATCTTTGCATCAAGATGCCCTAAGCAATCTAACTCCTTTGAATAACACCTCTGTATCCATAATTCCCAAATCTACCTTCCCTACCAAAACCTTCTGAGCTCCCCTGTCACATTTCTGGCTGCCTGGTAGACAATATTTCTAGGAATTTTTGTCATGAATTAAAAATCCACTTGCAAAAACTAGAATGGGTCTCCTCCCTTACAACAAACCTGAGTTTCTTTCTGGCATCTCCATTTTTCTTGATATACATCCTCCATTCTATCACCTTGTGTTGGGACCTCAAAGTAAATTTCACTCTGAACATTCCATTCCAAATTCTAGCAATTCTCTTTTCCTTTCCAATTTTTCTTGACTTTGTATTATTTTTTACCTTCTCACTGACACCATCCTAATTTTTTCTTGGTTACTTTGTTCCAGGCTATTATACTAGCCTCTAACTAATCCTGTTGTCCACCCTTTCCCCAATTTATGCTACATAAAGCTGCATGTAATCTTTCTAAATAAGAGCTACGAATCCACTGACTCTCTCCTCAATAACCATAGATCACTCTTCCTCTGTCTACTCCATACATAGACTTTTTATTCCTAATTTGGCTTTTGAGGTCAGGACTAACCTGATTCCCTATCCTCCTTAAATCCTTATCTTATATGATCCTCTTACACAAACTATAGCTTATCTGGACTGGTACTCACTATTACCTTTAAAAATTCACTAAATTTTCCCAGTGTTGAACTTTTTCTCATATAGTGCCCACTGCCTGAAACGAACATCATCTTTTATCATCTACTCAAATTTCAGCTCAAATGCCTCCACCATGATGTCTTTCAGAATCTAACAGCTAGACCTATTTTTGGAACCTCTATTATATGCTAGAAACTAGTGAATTGAAGAAGGATGAAACAGGACCCCTTTAACTAAAGAACCTCAAATTTTATTAGTGGAAATAAGTGCATCATCATCCACAAGCATTTATTACTTACACAATGATTTATTGAGCACCCAGAATGTGCCATGGGCCTTGTTCTAGGCTCCAGGGATACAACAATACACAAGACAGATAAGGTGCCTACTCTCAAAGAGCCTACATTCTAGTGGTGGCGAGGGGGAGAGTAAACACTCAAAATGAGTCAACAAAAAGATAACTGAGAGTCATGCATTTTATGCTGATAATTACAGTAGGGTGATGTGATGGAGCATAACAGTGTGACTAATTTGGGGGGGAAAGATAGAGACCAGATACATGAATGACAAGAAGGCAGCCATCCAACTTTTGGATGAATCAATAAATGAACAAGTGTAAATTTAAGTATTAAAAGTGTAATGGTAATATCACTGAAAGAAACAGAAGAGTGAAGAGAGAAATTTGGTCTGCAAAAAAAGAGGTACAGAAAGACATCAGTTTGAAGTAAAGGTGCAGAGTTTAATAGGAAATGATCAATGCTTATCTTAAATTGTATTCTAGGATAATAGGAAAGTGGAAATTTACCACTATCTCTTTCAGGCTTACTACTTGGTAATTTTTCGTAGAGCTATGTCTCATTAGAATAATCAGTCATGTGTTACTATCAATATGAATAAAGTTCTTAATAAAATAATGATAGCACCTCCTCTACTCTAAACATGGTGAATGTGTGCCATATGGACATCTCAATTTAATCTTAACCCAGTTCTGTGGGATAGCTGTTTGTATCACCATTTTACAAATGAGTGAGAGACCTGAGCCACAGAAAGTTTGAGTACTTTCCTGAGGTCACACAGCATAAAGTTGAAGAAGTGGAAGTCAAGCTCATTTTTTAACAGTTGTTGACTTTATCAACTTTTAACAGCATGCTGTGCTCTCCTTCTAATTCTATATACTTCTATTTATTATTCAAGGTTATTTATAAATAAATTCATTATTTTTTAAGGTAGACACTTGTAAAACTGAACTGTAATCACCTACTGAATCCCCTCATAGAGTTTCTTAGATTTAAGTTCACCTCAATCCCATTTTTTATTGTACATGTTTGAACTACATAAGCAATGTACATATGTTGATTACATCTAGAAACTCACTCTATAGTCTTATTTCTATGAGAGGTCAACATTTATCACTTTGATTAGTGGCATCCATTATATTATAGTGGATTCACATTTCTCCTGTCACACCCAATATAGTGGTCCAGAAACCTAGAAAAAGATGAATGGAGAGTAACTTCTGTTAGTGACACCAGAGCAATGAAAACTCTTGTCTCAAATGTACAGATATTGTGATCAAAAGTAAAAGTAACCCTAAAATAATTGATTTCTTTTCAACAAACACCAGAGGCTTCTAAACATTATTTTTGCCTTCATTTTCCTGGGTCATTTTAATCAGATTTGAAAATGGACCTCTATTTTATAATAAAAGGATTTTGCCCTTGTTTGGAGAAAATTGGGAATCTTGGTACTTAGGAAGGAATGAGACCTATTACTGTATCTCATAATGCTAATCAACAACGTAGCAGAGGAAAATAATAACGTAGCTGAGCACACTACATAGAGTGAGCAGGGAGCTGATGAGGCTTATTGCTTTCAAATGTCGACCCTATTTATAATGAACATTCAGGAAAACAGGACCAAATTCCCTTTGCAAGCAACTGTGGCAAAGATGTCCCCTCTTGTTTTTCAAAATGAGATTTTTAAATGAGGCATTCGGTCTTGTTGGCAATCAAATGATTGAGACAAATGGGTGGAGTGGGCTTTGAAAGTCTTCTTGGGAAGGAGTGTCCTTGAAGCCTCATGGATAAGAATCAACTCCATTTCGAATATCAGGAGTAAAGGCGATTGACAACCCTTCTCTCAGATACTCAGCCAATCTTGCCCTCTTTATTAGGGAGAGATTGGGAGCATCCCTGGGCTGGTGGAAACCTTGCTAAGTATGTTCCTTAGTGCCCTTTTTCACTTCCCCCACATTAGGTTCAGTCGGCGGCTCCGGATTCCCCACTCCTTTCTCTGGCCCATTGCCAGGAAAGCCTGCTGGCTGGAGGGACAAGGTGTTTGGGTTCTGATACCACTTGCTGAGCTTGATTGCTCTGCAGTGTCACTGCAGTTAGACTGGTATGCATTTCCTCATCAAGAAGGAATTCTGATGCTTTACACCATAATTTGTATAATTACTCTTCTGAGCTTTTTTGAAATTGCATTTTTGTTGCCAGTTGCTATTGTTAATAAATGCCGCGGCGCTATTTAGTACTAAGAGGAAATCGCAATACATAAGAACGTAGAAATGCAGACTTAGCTCCACCAAAGTCACTAATGAAGGATGGGCAAACTGCTGCCATCTTTTGGTTATTGACAAGAGTGAATGGGGGTGGAGAAGTGGGAGTGGAGAATAGGGTTTGTTATTTTAAATGCAGATTCTCCAGGTTGCCGAGACCTTATAAAATAGCTCAGAGCAATGTCCTTTAGAATTTCCAGGTTCTTCCTCTTTCGCTCACAGCAGTTTCCAGTTTCCATTGCTTTGTAGATTATGCAATAAAGGGTTTGTTCTTCTAGCTGCAAGGACTTTGTTGTGGAGTCCAGCAAATAGAAGTGGATACAATAACACAACAGAGGGCTTGTTAGCGCTAGCAAAGAACAAGTGGAATCAGGTTGATGTAAACAGTCACTTCACCATGACTGTGGTTCACTCTTCCTGCCTCAGAAATACTTGAGAGCACCTTGCATTATGTTGCATTGAAATCGCGTTTCCCAGGGTAATGAATTATGTACCATTTGTACTCCAGCCTCTTTTGAGTACTCCGCTCTAAATGTCTGCATCAGTGCCAGCGAGTGTAAGGTGATCTCATTAGGGCAAGAGAGGTGGAATATATATTAGTAGACACAATATAATTCTCCAATAGTTTCACGTCAATCTACAATTAAAATGCAACTACACGTGCCATTTCTTGGGACCACTACAGAGCTACAATTTCATCACATAGTCCAAAGGGAAAAATGATCCCCAAGAGCTGATCTGGCCTAACAACACCTTGCCCCAAGGCCAGCACTCATCACGAATAGAGCTGCTATGAGGTAGGAAGTGACAGAAGTCCTCTCAGGTGGAGGGAATCCTGCCACCATACATCTGCTGAATCGATTAGACCTTTCATTTTCCTTCAGTGGCTAGTTTAGAGCGTCCAACCGTGTGTAGCTTGCATTTTCAGCGAGTTTCATTGTGGGCATTTCCCAATTGAATGTTCTCTACTTGGGAGTCACTTTTGAAACATTTACTGCTTTATGGTCTGTCTCATTTGGTAAAGAATTCCAGGGAGCTTGAAAATAGTTTTCCCATTTCTTGGGTGGAACTGGACTGAGCTGATGGGACGTGGTGTAGGCAGGCTGCCTTCTTGACTTAACACTGAGGTCTGCCTCTATGACATGATCTGATTATCTGGGGATACGTGCTATTAAATGCATGGAGTTATAAGTTTTTAAATTTCAAATGTGCAAACTGGGTTATATACTGTTCTGTAAGAGTAGGTGTCTGTAAGACACTTGTTTTAACGGTTTTAAGTACAGCCTCCGGAAAGATAGATATAGTGTTCACCCTAAACATCTGTAACTGGGCAGGAAGAAGAGATGGTGTTTTATTTTTGACCTCTAGCCTCCCTGTAATATGCATATATGTATGTATATGTGCGTGCATAAAATTATATGTGTGTGTGTGTGTGTGTATATATATATATACAGAGAGAGAGAGAGAGGTTTTTAAATGATGGCAATGAAAGAGGCTTAGTAAGTAAGCTGTCATTGTGAAGTGAACATATGTTTTGATAACACCACCAAAGAAATTCCTTCTTTGAATGTGTGTGTTTGTCTTGGATGATGTTAGAGCAAATGTGTGAGAATGCTTGTTTCTGTACCTTTCTGCTTCTCAAAATGTTGTCTTGAACGAATGTTATTGGCACCAATGAAAGAACAAGAATTTTATAAGCGTTTTACACATCTTCTTTTTGAGCTTTTCAGTCAAATGGTAAACTGAACACAACACGTAGCAAAAATAAAAATCCCACACAAAATTAAAAGGAGATATTTAAGATAAATACACCTCAATAAGAGCAAATCTCAATCAAAAAGTCATGTGCCAAGGTGAGCTCACTTCAGGGCAGCCTCTTTTCTCCCCTTCCTATATCTAATCCCATGCATCTGTTCATTCATTTGCCCCCCTCTTTACTATGATATGGTTCCTTTAGGTTGCTTGGCAACCATTATAATGCTGCTGCACATGCGTGCTAGATAATAAATCCTATCTTGCTTTATTTTTCTCCTTCTTTAAAACAAGGAATTACAAAACAAGATATTTTCCTTCTTTTCTAATGGACAAAAAAACATCTGTGGGAATTTCAAAAGCACATAAAATGCCTGCAAGGATGCAGATAAGTAATTACAATTCTTGACAAAGTGTAACTGATCATTGCCTAATGGTTCTACATACAGTTATTATTTGCAATGGCCTCCTCTTTTAAATACGTGTACATTAATGCACATATGTCGATATACGTTTGTGTGGAACTATAAAGAGAAGGGAGAGAAAGGGAAGAAAGTGACAGCTGCTACATCCCAAACAAAGAAAATCAAGGAAATTCCTGGAAATAATCTCGTTTTATGTATTTTTTTAAATAGTGGATGCGATAGTTAGGAGACAGGACCTGGACCAAATCCATCTACTTATTTCTATAAGAAATCAGACAAAGCTTATGGCCTTCCCCTTCCCCTCCTTGGCAAATCCGAGTGTCCTGCTGCTTTCATTTGTTTTTGATCTGCCTCATTAAAAGACTATTGATGGCTTTAACTATTGTCCTTGTTTAGGTGCTGATTTACAAGCACTAATATCTGACTGTGCGAGATTAATGGGAGTCCAGGCAGTTTACGATTATCCGGAGGTCCCTGACCACACATGTAGGGTTTGGGTAGGGGTCATGCACTCCTATGAAAAACTCCAAAGCAGGCTTAAACCTGGGAACGTTTTAATAGGATTGAATCTGTAATAGGATTTGGCAGCTTGGCCGAAACTGGATGGTGTGGCTTGTTTGGGGGTCCTCTCTTTTTTCTTTACTTATTTATTTATTTTTAATGGTAGAGTCATTATTATCTTAAAATAAAAGGGTGATATGTTATGTTGAAGTCCAAATATTGTTACTGTAGTTTAAAGGAGTCCTTAAGGGAAAAAAAAGAAAGCTATACAACATAGGATATTAAAAGAAAAGAATGCTGGGGCATGAAATGCTGTTTCCATTATGTAGTAAATTAGAAGGTAAAAAAAATAAAAAGATGGGGTGAGAACAAAACTTCTGTTGTGAATGACTGTGTATTTTTAACTAAAAATGCTTTAAGGAGTCTAACAGGCACTGGCAAAGTAAGGCTATTTATAAAAGGGGATATTTCTCGCAGGCAGGCGTAGCGCTGCCCTTCCTGGCACCACGTTCTGCTAGAGAGCGCAGCGCCCTGAAGCTGAATTCTCCCTTAGTCAAACAACAAGGGCACCCTGAGTGACAGCAGGAGTGTGGTGCATTCGATTTTTGAATAATACTGCAAACACAAATAAAATTCAAAGTAAATGTACCACACTCTCGATAATATCCCAAATAGAATTCTATCAATATTTTAGTTCCCATTTGAAATCTGGCACCGGGGACTGTGAGCTTTGTCAACACTATCTTCTATGTCAATTCACTTGATTACAGTGTCTAAATTTGAGAACAGTGGTGGTAAAATTATTTAACCTCTTGGACTCTGGTCATTAGACCATTATAAGGAGGCTGTCACTTAAAGATGCCCTCATTAATTTTGGTGGCCCAGAAATGGAAAGGCAAGATATACAGCCCTGGCCTAGAGGGTCATACAAGTGCCCTTTTACAGGACCTAACCGGTAAATCTCAAAGCACAAAAGAAGTTACGGTGGCTATAAGACCTCATAAAAAGGTAATGGGAAAATAAATTACAGATTTTGTTTTGGATGGCTTTAAAAGTCTGGTTGTAGCAGAACTTTTAGGAAATCTAATCTTTAACTAAAAATCCAGAGCATATTTATGACTTCAAAGAAATTCACTTTCACACCCAAATATGTAGCTCAGCAACCCATTCTACTGTATCATTTGCTGTCATTCTGCTTCAGAAAGTCTCACATTTCCCAAGTAGAACTATAGAGATGAAATGAATGAATGATTTCAAGCAGTGTTCTTTCACGGAATCATTTTACTCTGTTTATTTTCATTTCCAAAAACTACTTTTCAAGTTCCATATTTTGCGATCATTGGTCCTTCAGCCCAAGATCTGAGAGAATATTATTATTATCATTATTACTATTATGACCTTCTAAATAAATAATACATCCTTCCTATCATAACTGCATTTGTAAAGACTATGAAATTAAGCACTTATTATAGTTGTGACTATTTTCTCATTATATGGAAGGAAGGAAGGAAGTTATCCAATTCTCCCTCTCATGAAGGAATCAATTTAGAACGATGATTTTAGGGTCTATACAACATGGAGGTCATCAGAACCACAGAAGCGTTGATAAACAATGCCAGGAGGTCTCTTGGACACAATGCTTTGACCATTGGCCAGAGCTGAGATGAACCCAGCACCCGCCAAGGACAAATCCACAGGAAAGCTGACAACCACTATAAATTTTCTGGATTCATATCAACTGTATCTTTAAAAATACTCCATTCCTAATGTTCTCCAAAAAATTTCCCAAATGTAGGTCCAGTTTTATTATCATGATCACCAGTTTTTACTTTTTAAGACCACATTCTAACAATATTATTCACATCCCAAAAAGGAAGAAAAATCTATTACTTGATACAATAACCTGGTATTTTCTTCTCTAAATCCAAACTGCCTTAAGTCCGACTTGACAATTGCTTACCCGTTACCATAAAGCAAATATGCTCAAAGGAATCATGATGCTCTGTTTTGCAGACCAAGAGACTGATGACAAAATCTGAAGCAGCTTAGCAAGGGCCAGTAAAATAACATCTTACCTAAGAATCCTATCTGAGTTCAGCTCAGAACTGATTCAAACTTTTTAACTTTGAAATGCCTTAGAAATAAGTTATGATCCTGCTATGGTCCTTCTCCCCGGATGCTAATATAAATACTAATCAGTTGGTTCTTTACCACTTGTATGAGCTTTAAAAAATAATTTGGCAAAACTTATTCTGAACCCTATAAACTAATTGATTAATATCATTGCCATAAAAGACAAAAATTTCATTTTACTAAAGTGTCTGATCGTGATTTTCAGAAATACTAATTGAAACTAAAAAAAAAAACTCTTGAAAATTTTCAGAAGCTTTTCTAGTTTAGAAGACAGATCTGATGCAAAGATGATACATAGCATATTTGTGTACAAAGAGAAAGATAAGGAAAGAAAAAAGATTACAGTTATTCAATTATAACATTTATGAAGCTAAAATTACAACATTATGGGTAATCATCTTATTTGTAAAGCCTCAGAAGAGTGAAACTAAATACCCATGAAGCAACTTAAGTTTCTATGTTTCTGCAATAATATCGTTTCATGACAGTTCACTGAGTCCAACAATCCAAGCACCGCCATAACAGAGATAGGAATGTTCATTTGATCAGATTTCTTTCAAAGAGGAACACTCAGCCTATCTATTTTGGAGACAGGACTGGGGTTTTTTTTGTTTTGTTTTGGGTTTTTTTTTTTTCCATCTTGTTTTGGTTTTGTTTTGGTAAAGCTATATCATTACACGTTACTTTCTAATTTTTAAATGCAAATTGTACTTAGAACCGTGATCAGAATTATTTCTGTTTATGTTTAATTATGGTGTTCACGACTGCATGGAACAAATGTAAACATTCATCAGCGTGTATGGAAACTGCTCATGGCTACAGTGTCAGCTGTGCCTGTTCTTTTCTTGATCCCAGTAGAAAGTGAATCTCAGCAGAAATGGAGGATAAAGTTATGAAATGAGACCAATTCAAAAGTGATGTTACGTCAGTAATATATGTACACACTCTTCTTCCTCAAAAGAATCCACCTAATTTAGAAGGGAAAGTCTAATAGTTGATTTCACTTAAAATGTCCATTCTTTGGCTCCCCAAGACATCTATGTCAGGCAGAAAAGGAGAACGGTGAACAATGCTTCTCACAATAGCAGACCAAACCGCTATTCCAGAATCTCCCCAAGAGTGAGATGTTCTGTTCAGGTGTTCTGGAAAGGAGTTGGTGATCTCTTGACCAAATACATTTCAGGAAGTACTTGACCAAACAAAAATGTACCACATTTCCTTAGTACAGGTCTAGAGCCTTTGATATGTTAAGGCACATCTTGAATGTTCCAGAGAGTGATGACATGCACAGATTTCCCACACCTATTGGAGCCTCTTTCCACAGAACATGGTGTGACAATGGCTGCTTTGTTTTCCAGCCCCAGGGAGGTTGTAAGCTGGTCAGAGAACTCCAGTGGGAGGTTGGTGGCTGCAGTTTCCATGCAGCCTGGCCTGGGCACACCGTGAACCAGCAGGCACTACTCACTGTCTGCTGCAGGGCTGTGCCAAGGCCCTATGGAAACCAGGATTGGAAAGGAAGAGCGTGATGTCCAGAAAAGCAGACGCAGGTGAGGCGCTAGAAGCTGGGTCTCTGGATTGTCCTCAAGCCTTTCATCCCTCTTTGCTTCCCCTGTGGTCTTGCTGGAGAGCAGCCAAATTGCTGGGAGGAAACAACCCAACTTTACCAGCTTCCTCATCTCCCCAGCTAAGAGAGTTTGAAGAACTTGCTAAGCGCTGGTGATGAAATGGGCAAATCCTACCGTAGATGCCACCATTGTGCAGACCCCAACAGGGACAGATGTGGGGCATAGGGCAAAAGATGATTCTATCTGTAGCCTTGAAGAAAATGTCTGCATTCCTCAGACAGAAGTGAGATAAGGGTGATGCAACTACTATGAATAGTGGCCATTTCTGAGGACTTAAGATGGGCTGGACACCCCACTAAGGACTTCATATACATTGTTTCACTTAACCCTCACAACAGTGACCCTAGGAAATAAAATCCCCATTTTGTAGATGAGGAAATTAAGGCATTAGAGACAATCACAGAAGTCAGCGAGCCAGTGAGCAGTGAAATCAGCATTTGACAGAGATCTTTCTGACTGCAAGGTATGTGGAATTAACTACAGCACCTTATGCGTCACTCAACTAAGTCACAGCACAAAAGAGGCACCTGAAAAAAAGCCTCGTCATCACCCAATTCCTCCTGTATGGAATTAACCAGAATAAATCCCACTGAATCGAATAAGTTAGTGTATATTTTGATTTTAATTAATAAGATTAAAGCAATTATGAAGCACCTTTTCTTTTAACTAAATTGTAGCTTTTTGTTATAAGTTTATCAGGGAAGGAAAGAAAGATGGAGAAGTACGAAACGTACAGTGGCCGAAAAATGAATATGAATATTAATTAATAAATGGCTATTGTAGGAAGTAATTTAAAATGCAATCAGTTTCTGAATTATTTGGATTGTTATTTAGAATAGGATGTCAAATGAAACGTATAGCATTGCCACAATACACACGACCACACCAGGGATAACCCAACCTAAACAGCGAACCTCTGAAATCTCTTACTTCCATGCTTAGGCAAATCTGCATGAAATATCACCAATAGTTCCACATCCTCTTGCACAGTTCAGTGGCCTGAAATACTGCCCAGCACCTTATTCAATGACCAGCATCAATCTGGGCATGATTGTCCATCATTATATAGGTCATTATGGATGAGTCTCAGGCCATCAATCAGATGGCTTCATAGTTCCCATACATTCCTGCGATCACCATTCCAGAGGGAAAATGAGTTCTCCAGAAAGCGTGCTCTGAAGGCTTTTTTGCTTCTCATCTTCATTAGCCAAACATAAAACTGGGTAACTAGAAACATAAGAGGGTTAAGTGGGCAGGCTTGTTCCAACTTAAATAAACATGGTAAATGTGTGGGTTAAGCAAGATATCCCACAGAGGAGATTCCAAATTTTATTTTGATTATTTGAATGTGTCCTTCTGCCTAAGGTAACCGTTCACTTAAAGGAGCTCTCCTTAATAACAGTAAGAAGATAAATCTGACTTCACTGTTTTATCCTCTTTGTATTTATGTACATGATATATGAGGAAAAATAAAAATGTCTGGTTCCCAGGTGTGCAGCCTAAGGAAAAAGTACCACAGGAAAGGGCCTATGACCCACTTACAGGGCATCAGGACTGCTGCAGGGCAGTTTTATGAGACTTCTCCAAGCTGGAGAATTATATACCTCACTATCTTAGCCAGGAGACAGGAGACTCCAAAACACAGGAAGGTGGTCTCAGTTTCCTTCTACTATCTCTAAGCTGAGAGGACCCAGATCAAACTCTCCTGGACTCATTCAAATCCAAAGCCCATTACTGGAAACTTGCCTCCCACTGGCACTTCCAACAGCCTCCATCACTTTCACTCCCACTCATGTCCCTTAGGCTTCAGCTCTTTGATAACAGAGGACGTTGATAAAACACCCCATTCTCTCTCATTTCCATTCTCAAAATGTAACCCGTCCCAGGGATTTTCACCAGCCTGGTGGTTGAGGTTGGGGTCCCGAGATCATCACAGGCTTGTGGATGCCTAAAGGACTGATCCAGTCATGTGACATATAAATTGTTTACTTTCCAAATCACAGTTGCTGCGGCCCATGAGAAAACTTGTCAAGCCGGCAGGGTGCAGTGAGACAATGGAGGTTGGCTCTAATACTGTAATGCTTGCCTTTGTGTTGCACTAATTGCTTGGCCCCAGTGCTTGTTTGGCTCAGCAGTTGGAGGAGGGGCCTTGCTTTTGCTCTCTAGTGTTTGTGTCATCTTAGATAAACTTGCAAGACTCCCTTGTCTTAAAAGGATGCGCCCCAGAACCAAATATTTCCCATGGTCACTTAAGTATAAGAAGCCTGCCCTTACTGAGCCAGAGTACTTGATCGGTACTTGCCTATCATGAAATAGTTGTTCAAGCAGCAAAATAAGACAAAATAGCTTAGGATCACATACAAGATTTCAGTCGTTCTTGAATTTTAGGACTTTGGTACAAAATAAATTAATTACATAAGCAACATATTTGTCTCCAATAACATAGAGAATACCCCGCTGCCCTCCTTTTAACCACTAGTCAGGTAGTATTCACATGATGAAGCGACTGTGAACTTTATTTCTAACAGCCGCTTGCAATATTCAACCTCATGACTTCCCTGTGTTCACACAGAGTAAAGAAGGGAGCCTGACAAGTGTCAGGACTCGACCTGGATAATGGGCCTCGATCCAATAAACTGTGTTCAATGATTGCTTCAGCCAAGTGGCCGGGCTCTCGCCAGACATGCTAAGCTCTTCCTTACAGCCCTACAGGGACAGCATGGACTTCTTCATTATTACCACAAGGTTAGCAGCAGTGATTCAGTTGCCTATAAAAATACACTCGATTGACAAGGATTATTTACAGAGAAGGAACATTTAAACATGTGGACTGTGAAAAATATCTGGGAACTTGTCAAAAAGTGAAAATAGGCAGCTACCCTATAAAATCAGGGCAAGCTATCTCTTGCCTAGGCAGCATTCTTACTTAGGGACACACGGGAGTTTGCATATGTGGCTGTAAGGACCCAAACACACAAAATTGAGAGTTCTCTGAAATACACCCCGCCCCCCCAAAAAATAACTGCCATACACATACATTTTAAAGAACTTTATAGTTTGCTCTTCTATTTGTTTTCATGTCAAGCTGTAAGGGCAGAAAGGATGACATAAGATAAAAATAACTTTGCCTTACTAGCTATCAGGTCTAGACTACTCATTTACCTACCTAGTGGGGTTTTCAGTAGGAGAGACAGGGAGTTCCACCTTCTAGTTTCTAACATAACAAAATACTTGCCCACTTCCCAGATCATGCTAGAAGGTGACTTTATGACAACATTCCATGTGACACTACAACCACTGTATTAGTTTTCTGTTACTGCATAACAAATTACCACAAACTTAGCAGCTTAAAATAATACCCATTTATTTACTCACTGTCTATGTATGTCGAAATCTGGATGTGGTATAACTGTGTTCTCAGCTCAGAGTCTCACTAAGGCCAAAATCAAAGCATCAGCCAAAATCATCTGACATGTACTGTCTTCCAGACTCATGTGGTTGTGGCAGAATTTGATTCCTTGTGGTTGTAGGACTGAGGTCTCTGTTTCCTTTCTTGCTGTCTGCCAGGGGTCAGAGTCAGCTTGCAGAGGAAACCCCCAAATCTTGTCACATGACCCCTCTATCTTCAAAGACAGAAACAAAGAATCTATGTGGAATGGAATCCCTCTCACATTTTGAATCTCTTTTTTTCAGGAAAAGCTGTCCCTTTTAGGGACTTGCCTGATTAGGTCGGGCCCACCTGGGGTAATGTCCTTTTCTTAAGGTCAGCTAATTTGATACCTTAATTACATCTGCAAAATCCCTTCACCCCTAGAACAGTGTTTGACTGAATAACTGGGAGAAGATGCTTGCACACCATGGAGCAGGGAATCTCAGGGGCCATTTTAGAATTCTGTTTACGATGAGTGTGTGAAAGAATGAGAGCCTTGGGATGAAATCTGAACATGACTGTCATGATCAGGTAAACCTTCAAAGACTCTGCTCTTCTCCAGTTAAGGATATGTAAGTTCCCCTTTGGGGTTTAGGAGGAGTGATGGCAGCTGCTGGGACCACACAGTTCCAGTGTCTTCTATGATGACAACAAATGCCCCTCTGATAAGCACAAATTTATGATACAGAGTCTGGGTCGCTCATTCCAGAGGAAAGAGAAACTTAAAAATCAAGGGACAGAAGTTGTTTCAACCCCCTTTTTTTGATGCTCTGAAAGAGGAAGTCAAACTCCTCTCTCCCTAGGCACAAACACAGCCTGTCTGGACCTTCTCTTGAAGCTTGCCCAGACTGACTGGAACAGAAGGCAGGTAGACCAGTGACCTGCTTTCACTAAACCTGGCTCCGTAAACTCCCAAGTTATGTGTGTGAATAACTAAAAGGATACTTCACTCTCAACTCTATGCAATGGTACTTTAGGAAGAAGACCACAGTGAGCTAGTTCCAAGGTGTAGAATGAGAGGGAATGGGTTTAAAATCAAATCTTCTCAAGACTCAGAAGTAACCTCAAGGGGCAAAAATGAAACTGGAAAAAAAAAAAAAAAGAAAGAAAGAAACTGAAAGTCTTCTTTTATATTATGGTAGGTTTTTGTCTTATTTTTCTTCATTAAAGTGGAACAAGCTAAGCTGGCCTTGGACAGCTTAGAGTTTTTTTAAGTTCTTGTAAGTTGTAACCTTAGCTTCAGTCTGGTGTGCTCTAAATGCTCTCTCTGGGTAGATAATTTTTCTTCATTATGAATTTTAAAATGGAAATTTTAACAGGTTAGCACTTCTTCCCCAGGAGGGGACATCATTAATATGTAAAAACCCATGAGAAGAAGAACACCCCAGCACACCAGCCAGCCATTTGCCATCTCCCTGCCCACCCACATTTCCTGCCTTGCCTGCCACCCTCTGCCACTGACTAAATGGGGACATACCCAGTGCTTGACTCACTTCCAGAAAACTCAGTTTGTGATCAGAGAACAAGGAACTGGAGAGGCTTGAGAGGCAAAGATCAAAAGTAGAGATAATTAGGGGGCACATGAATGGCAGGGGTCAGAGAGTAGAGTAGGATGAAAGGAACATGTCTCCTCCATGTCTAATAGTCAATACACACAGATATTAAGCTGAAAGCCTTTCTCTGTAGCATGGAAGGGCTTATTTTTCATCACTAAATTAAACTCAGTAGCTGGATGTGAATCTGAGCACCTACAAAATGTGATACTCCACAGCACTGTGGGATAGTGGCCAAGATTTCTGGGTTCTAGTTCTCTCCTTTAGCCATGAAAAGACTAGTAAGTTATTTATTGTCTGGAGACCAGTTTCTATGTCTACACAGTGGATGAGAATAATACCCTGCTTTATATTAGGTTCTTGAGAAGGTGAAACTAAAGATAAGTGTGTATGTGTTTGAAACAGAATAAAATTCTCTGGGAAAAAAAAGTTTCTGAAAAAAATTTCCAAGAATCCATAAGGGTTTGCAAAGTTGCTTGCATTTATATAAAAGAAAGAGAAGTTGATGGTAAAAGAAGTGTTTCAGGACCCCATTTTCCTATATGAAGAGAGCTGGGGTCATAGAGATCCAACTGCTCATACTAGTGACATCCATGCACAGACGAACTCTCACAGGTAGACCGCATGTTACTGAGTGCAAAGAGAATCATTATGCTTATGTCTATGAACAAAATGAAATCCCAGACAGGCTTCATCTGAAATATTAAGAAATTGAAAGGAAAACAAAATACCCAAACATTGGTTTTTGAAGCTATTTACTAGCCATGCATGTATAAAGACACTGAACAGAGAAGAGGAAATAGTAGTACATGTATTCTGAGTTGCTACATCCTTCCAGAGATAACAGTAGGAGAAAGGTATACGTAAATTAATCACATTTTAAAGATAAAAATTTTCCATCATCCTTATTATCTTTTACATGTACAGATACTGCCTCTTTCCTGTGGGAGTCAAAGTTATTTACAAATCACAAAACATATATCCTAATTTTCCCTATGTTTCCAGTCTGTCAAACACACAAAGGCAATACAAAAACCCCTAGCAATGCAATGTTCCTATCAGCACAGGAAAAAATCAAAAAGTACATTCAATTAAACAAATATTTTGGAGTTGAGTGACTATGATTGTGCCCAGTATTATGGATATTATGAAGAATAAACAAAAAATGTCTACAAAGACACAATCCAAGTAGGGTACTAAAAGAGATATAAAAGTTTAAAAAATGGTACAAGACAATTGTGCTACAAGAAAATTATGCAAGATGGCCTTGGGGATGAAGGAGGAATTTGATCTCAGCCTTAAGGTAGAATTTTACTGGGTGTGGGCTGGGAGGGTAGACTTCCAGTACAGGGGTACATTGTGAGCAAAAGTATGGGAATGGAATAGAATAAGACTTTTACGGAGAAAAATTGTGAGCATAAAATGGACGGAGGCAGAAGTGGCAGTATCAACATAAAGACAAAGTTGGTAAAAAATTTTGAAAGCTAAGCTAGCAATTGCGACAAGATGCTTTAGCCAAACCATTGAAGGATTTTGAAAATAGCTATGATATCAATGAAGCTATGCTTCAGGAAGATTAATCTTGCATCACCGTGGGTTCAATTTGAACAGAGGAAGCCTACCAAGAGGTGCTGCAAATTAGGGTAGACTCACAGAAATAAGACATGCAATGGTGCTAGAGGAACAGGCAGAATTTTGCTCTGCAAGTGTGCACTATCTATAAAGCCGTAATAATGGAAATGGTGCTTATTTGTTTTCATTTTATAATTAACTGTTAAATAGATTATGGAAAATTATCTGTTACAAGAGAAGAGAATGTCAACACAATTGACTTTCACAATATCAAAATAATGACGTTGCTGGCAGAGATGAGAAAGCAGAAGGAGAAAAGGTGATGGAAAATTGTGAGCACTAATGTCTTTATCTCTCAATATGGAGATCAGGAAATACTGTCCATGTCTGATGAAACAAAAGGTAGAGGCTAAAGCAGGGTGATTGAGGTTCTAGAATCAATCAGTGAAGGAACTGAAGCTAGGGTGGGGAAAGACAGAGAAGAAGAGATGATGAGAGTGATATCAATTCTCAGTTATCATCAAAAAAGCCAACAGACAACATCTAAAATTGATAAATCAAGAAATAATAGCATAAGATTATTTCTAGCACCATGAATATCACCATGGAAAAAGATAAAAAAGAAATAGCGGGCAAGGCTTGGATGGAACAAGGGGCTCTTGCTTTTTGTCACAAATTCTGCTGTAGTCATTTGATTTTTACCCATGTGCATGTATTACTTTGATTAAAAATGTAAATTAAATATCAAAATCTAATTGATGAGATTTGGCAACAGTTTCAACAGAAAAAGAAGAGCGAGAGGTTGACTGATTTTCCACATCTAATTGACTGAGAGTTTGGTTAGTGAAACATTAACGTTTATTGGGGCAGTCAGGAGGAGAGATGGAGAGCAAGGTGAGATATGGAGTTTGCTTCCTCACATAAATTTAAAAGTTAAAATGAGTTTTAAAGCAGTTGTGGCAGATGTTACACAGGATTGTAGTCAAACATCTGGGCTGGGACAGAGCATAGATTCATTGCTTGGAGTGAGTTAATTCAATGCTTAAGCAAAAAGTACAGTGGGGCAAATATCAGCTTGCTGGTTTGTTTTTGGACCAGCAAAACCCAACCTGACACAGACAAAAGACACTGAACAATCCCATAATAGCTGAACTAAAGAGAAATATGCAACTCCCATCTTGTGTCCTTGCTTTCGCTGAATTCAATGAGTGTAGCCTAATTTAAGCTAATACAGGACAAAAGAGCAGTGATAGGAAGAAGAGATAAAAAAGGACTGTGCATTTTAACTAAAGATATAAAAATTACAGCACTACCTGTTAAGCAGCACCTATTATTTTCAGTCATTTTGAAATAATATTAAACACAACTGTAAAAATTATCAAAGAATAAAAAAATGCATCACAGTAATCTCCGTCAACATTTGGCACATTGTAAAATTTTATTAGAAACTGTATCCCTACTGGGATGTATATTGTTCACATCACTTTTGTTATTCAACTCATATGACCGAGAGCTACACAACTGTGGACCCAGCCGCAATCCAGCTGACAAAATGTTTTGACAAGTCAACAAAATCTCTTTGTTGTCCTGAAAGTAACAAAGGCCCTCATTTTTGGAAGAAAATAAGAAAGGTAAGTAACATTGTTAGGGGAGATAAATCCTTGTAGCCAAATCAATCTTCCTGACCAAGTCACCTCCCTTCTTAAAATCCTTTGGTGGTGGAATCGAAGAGTCTGACTCCGTTCTTGATGTTGGACCACTGACAGCTCTCCTCTTGCCTCTCTTTTGCCCCATATCTGGGTAATCTGCTAACAAAACCTGAGCACACTCTCCTTTGGTGCCAGTGGAGAAGTTCAAACTACACCAGCATGGCCTCTAGGTGGGAATCTCCAGCCCAGCCCCACTCTCTATATCCACAATTAAAACCAAAGCCACACTCAAGAGGGAGGGGATATAGGGATATATGTATACATACAGCTGATTCACTTTGTTGTGCAGCAAAAACTAACACAACATTGTAAAGCAATTATATTCCAGTAAAGAAAAATAAGGAAAAAAAATTAAGTAAATAAAAATTAAAAAACCAAAGCCACATGCCTCTCCTTTCACTCAGGCCATTTTGGAGTGGCTAAGGTGCCCGCTTTCTCTTTCTTTCTTGGTTGGTGCATCTGTGGCACCATCAGTTTCAACATCCAAGCCAATGTGGGGAGCAGGATTGATACCAGTCTCCGTGGAGCAACGGCAAAACCACTGGATTTCCATCATCCTTCAAATAAATGACAAAATAATAGTAATGGCTAACACTTGCATGGTGCTTGCTGGGTGCCAGACATTGTCCTGAGGGCTTTACATTCATCAACTCATTAAATGTGCATGAAAGTCCCGTGAGGAAGGCAGTATTATTATTGACCGTATTATGAAGTTGAAGATACTAAGACGCAGAAAGTTTAAGCAGAGTCCCCAATCTCATTCAGCTAGCAAGAAGCAGAGCAGAATTTGAACCCAGGCCCTCTGGCTTTAAAAGCAATGCTTTCACCCCTGGACCATTGCAAGTCTAATGAAGAAGTAACCTGTGAAGACTGGAATAAGCTGGCATCTGCCCACCTTTCCAGCCTCATCCCACACCGCGCTCTGTCTGCTTTCAGGCAGATACTGGTTCCCCCTGTTCCCTCTGCCACTAGGTCTGGCCCCTGCGTTTCTCTTCCTCTTTGCCAAGGCAGCTCTTATTCAAACTGCAGTTCTCAGGAAAGCCTGTTCTGACCACTAGCCTCCCTCCCACCTGTTCCCCAACTAGTTTAAATCTTCTTATTACAAGCTTCAGAGTAAACCATGTACCTCTCATTTATGCTTTAATCAGTATTCCAGGTTTGCCTCTATTTGTCTGATTATTTGGCTGTTTTTCTTTCTCGGTAAACCATAAGCTCAGTGACAGCAGGGACCATGTTTATTTTTACTCATTGTTACACTTTGGTAGTGCCTGGCACTGAAATAGGTCCTCTATAAATGTTATATTTGTGAAATAAACAAATAATACACAGTCATTTCCGTTTCAGCCAGTCATATATACTGCCCATAAATAGACTGACCCCGTAGCAGAAATTTATAATCAAATGGGTTTTGTGGATTGATGCCGTTTTTCCTACTCTGAAATTGTAATCCTTATAGTCCCTGTGGGGTTTTCTAGAGGGGGGAGGAGCGAGTTTCCTCTTCGTGGGTCCCTTTGTAAGTCTTGTATGAAGCAACCTCACACTCCAATAGTGCCTGACGTGGGAAGGCCTACTGGGCACCCCTCCAAGGGCAGAGTAGGAAGGAGCCAGGGGCAAACTCTGTGTCATTCACGGTGGACGCACCCCGGTCCCCACACCCAGGAAAGATGGTCTGTGTCTGTGCGCGGGGTGTGCGGTTCTGCTGTTCAGGGATCCTTTTCACTGTGAGCTGAAGCGGCACAGGATTCGCTGATGATCCACCTTACTGGACAGAAAAATCCAGAAAGAGGAAAGTGAAGAAAGGTGCTAAATTTGAGTGTTCACTATCTCTCTAGTGTTTTTCATAATTTTTTAAATTCCGTATTCATATGTCTCTGAAGTAGCTAATATCACCTCCACGTTACAGGTGAGAAACTGAAGAACCTAAGTCATGTGGGTAGTAAGTAGCAGTGGGCATGCCCGGATTCAGGTCTGAATAGTGCCTAATCCCATGCTCTTTCCATGTCAGAACGACAACTCCATCCTGGCTCCTAAATCCAAAAGAGGAGAATCTTATTGCATCAGGATATGAGGAATTCAGTGCTGAAAGGGACACCCTAAAATTTTTCAAAACATTCTCACCTCATTTAAAATGCTGAAAAGAGATATTTTTGCCTGTCAAAAGAAAACCTTTCCTTTTATCTTGAAATTTTTTTAATTAATAATTATTAAATAAGAAGACAGATGGCTTAATTGTGGAAGATTCTTTTTAGAGATGAAGAGAAAAAAATAAGTGAATGAGGAACTCCTTCTTAAAATAAGAAGAGGATGAAGGCCCCAATAAAGACTTGCCTGAAAAAAAAAAAATTCCCATGTCACTCCTTGTTAACAGGAGGAAAGAAACACACAGGAGAAAAAAGTAAATAAAATCTTATGGAATTCAACAATAGATTCCATGCAAGATAATATTCCTGAAAAATGTTGGAGAGAAAGAAGTAATTGAAATTGAAAATGCACTGGGTCGCTAAGTTAGGAGAGCAATCTCAGCCTCTAAAGACCTCTAGGTCTCATGCAGTAAGTAGATGAAAACCAAAGGGGGTGCCCTGTAGAGGCAGGTGGCTACCAGGTGGCCGCACAGAGATTCTGAATGGGAGACTCAGAACTAGTCTGAGGGAGTGGGGAGAACAGGTACTGGAAGGAAGCTCTGGAAGCCTGCATTGTCGTCACCATCTCCTGGGCTCTTCCACTGCAGAAAAAGAGCACAGTCTACCCAGAAGCCATCTGGTAGATGCCTAAATGTCGCCTGGCTGGATCTCACTCAATCACCTGGCCTTTTCAACAAAGGGAAACCGAAAGAGAGAAGGAAGATAGACACACCAGGACCAGCACAGCTCATCATTCTGGCCTTGGGATGACAGAGGAATAGGCGTGTGCTGTCTGTTAAAGAACAGCAGCATGTCGTTCAGCCTGAGTGTAACTCGGAAGATATCTGAGCAGATAATCAATCACCCTAGGCCATCCATCTCTCACAAGGCCAGGGTGCTGTGCCCTTTGCAAGGCTTTTACTTCTACTTTACTAATTTCTCTATCTGTTCACCAAATACAAAGGCAGTGTTTATCTTTGCATTTGAGAAGTTTCTGGCACATAATGGGTCTCTATAAATATTTATTCAACATAAGATAAGCAATAAACAAAAGTTTGTGTTCACTTAGCAAATTTTATATGAGTCATAAAGCAGGAAAAGCAACCCAGGTTCAATTCATAATGACCATGGGTGTCAATTGTATTCTCTGAGGGCAAATGTCTAATGTATGGACAATATGTGATTATTTGGGCACTGACTACGGAAGCAAACGACCAGATCTGCAAGGGAAAGATTCTTTTTCCCAAAAAACCCTCGTTTGGAATTAAAATTGATACTGAAATTCTAAAAAAAAAAAAAAGAAAAATTGATACTCAAATTCTAATATGAACTTGCTTCCATTTTGGTTACAGGACTTGGCAGTGGCTACGCTTCCCAGGGAGAAGTCTATATAAAGCTGAGTGCATGTAACTTTTCACACACAAATATTACAGCGGCAGGGAAATTCTAGCACTTCTGCACAGTGCCAGAATCAAGGGATTTATGCTAGAGTTCCTGGGAAATGTCTTGTTCTTCATCCCAGCGCTTGGGGAGGCAGGGACATCTTAGTATCTATACCCACACATCAGCAATGCCCTGCCACCAAGAGCCCCATGTGGATGGCCCGTGGACAAGCAGTCAGATATAAATGGGGAGGCTGCAGAGCCCAAAGACCTAAAAGTAGGCTTCTTTCACTCGGGGCTCTGTGGAGAAATTCCCATGTGGAATCCACAAAGAAGGAATATCTTCAAACAGCTGACGTTTTAATGAATGCCTACGAGGAAAAAACTGGTGATAATGAAACCTCCTTGTCAGAAACTCTTCAGCTGTCCTTTTCACCTAGCCTTGGCCTTCTCCATTCAATTTATTTGTCTTTCCCAGCTCCCTCCAACCAAGTTCTGTTATTTTCATGTTTTCTCATTAGGTTGGAAAGGGAGGTGGAAACAGTAGAAACGCAAGGGAGAAGACTAAGTGGAAAATTTACCTTTAAATTACCATAATACTAGATGATAAATGAGTTTGTGTAAAAAGATGCCCACTCTAGAAACAGTGACATTTTTGCATTGCACAATTAGTTTATGGAGTCTGTGTGTATGAGGTCCTGGGTACCACTGAAGTGCAAGGGTGGTATTTTTATAAATGTCAGTTTTACTTCTGTCTCTGTTTCAGACTCCTGTGATTTGGGGGATCTGGTACAAATTTGCAGAAAAATAAACTGGACATACACAAATAAGGCTACTTAAGGCTTAACAAATCTGCAGAACTAGTGTCTCCAAGCACTGGAGGATTTTGATTGTATGTGGAGTTAGAAGATTCAAAATTAGGTCCTAATAGCTTCCCCTGGGTGTGACTTAACTGCAGTGCAGCCATTTCCAATGTCTTGTCAACATCTGCATGATTCTTATTTTCTCTGTACCCAGTCTCATGGTCATAGGCTACTCATTAGGGCTAACCCAGCCTGCATATTTTCCTGGGAAATACTTTATAGAGTAAGAAAGAAATATGAAGGCCCCATTATCAAGGCTTAACCAAAAGGTTCCAAGGCAGGCATGTTCCACAGGACATGGAAGAATTTATCTCAAGAGCACTAGTAGAATGTAATCCAGATCATCTTAAAACATCTTCAGTCACCTGAGCAAGCAGAGCAACCAATTTTGGCTGCACACCTAGAAAGTAAAAACAGAGATGGCCCTACTCACGGAAATACTCTCCCCATTAATATCACACAGTGGTATCCTTCCTCCTAGTTCAGGATGGAGGTAAATGAACCTTCATCCCCTAGCACCTGAGGTGGGCCTTTGGAAGCACAATAGAGGCAAGGTGCCTGGAAGGACCTCAAAAGAGAAATAGTTGCTCTTCAGACAGTTAATCATCTCTGGGGCCAACTGCACTACACCTTCCCACACTTTCCCTGTTAAAGTCTATTCACCAATTCTCTTAAAGGTACAAATTTTTCAGTGTTATGAATTTGAAGGTATTTGGTAGGTCACAGATTTCCACTGAGCCTTTCAGTGGAAATCCATTGCACAAGGATTCTTAAAGGAAACTACTATAATTCTTTGTTCTTAAACAAATGAAGTTATGTTCTTTATCTCCCAGGAAGCTGGTAATATGAATAGGTGCAGCTTTAAGGACTAATTATACTAAATAGCAGGGCATAACTCAAAAGAGAGACTACATCTATTATGTAGAGTTCCCTAAAGAAACATTAGAAATTTTACCTGCATTGATTGCTAGTTAGCATTAGAAAGACTTTTGTGAGTTGACTCCACCAAAGCCACAACTGTTCGCATTAGCAAGCAGGCAACACAAGCTAACTGATAAGAATTCAGTGATATAATGGAATTAATACAGTTATGTCTGTTAATTAGTGTTTTCCAACTGTCAAAGACTATGCCTTTTAGGAGCCAAACTTACTTTACTGATTAAAAATTAGAATCCATCTTGTAAAACTGAGATGGACCTTCCTTTGATCTAATTAAAGGAAGAGTTTGCATAACTCAAAACTTGTGCCCCTCTGACATAAATTAACATATTCATAAATGAGATAGATGGATATTTTCCAATTAACATGGGACAGCAAGAATAAAGCCTAATTAGTAAACATGCTTTCTTTATTAACTTGCAGGTCAAGCTCTGTTTTATTATAAACCAATAGTGATAGAATAGAGTCATTTTTTTCAAAGAAAATTTATTGGCTCTGAAATTCCGTGGCACTCTATCACAGAAATGCGACTCGTTTCTTCATTTCCAGACACCTGTTAGCTCGTAACCAGAAGTATACACAAACTCCTGGTTTTTATGCCCAACTGGAGAATTTCAGCCCGGAGCAGGTTTATGGGTTTCCTGAAAGAGTCCATTTTTACTCTTATAATCCTAAAGGCATTTTTACACTGCCTGTAGACACCAAAGGCCCTCTTAATCCTCTAGGGGCTCTGCTTCCTTCAATGTTGTGCCCCTGCAGTTCTCATTGGATGAATTTCTTGGTTAGATTTTCAACCAAAAGGGAGCAGCCTTGACTAGACGGTGCTCCAGGTATAAATGTCTGCCTTCCAAAGCAGGTGATTGATTACAAGCATATTATGGTTGCTTTATTTATTAATTTACTCCAAATAGTTCCTAGAATATAATGCCAACAGTCTTATCCCTTTAACTCTCCGGTCCCCACAGCTCACCCTTTCCTGTCTTTTGAGGCTTCCACAGAAATCAGTGCACTGAGAAGCAAGTGGACTTGCCTCCAACCCCTAGAGCATGTCAGGTGCTGACAGGATGCCAGGCCAAGTCATTCAGGAATCTGGGGAAGTTCCGGGTTGAAATAAACATTCCAGGCTCCAACTTCTATGGTCTCAGGGAAGAAATTAAAGACAGTCAGGATCGCCTCAGGCACATACAATTTGTTAAGGGTGCTCTGGATCAGAGAAACCCATATCACACAAGATATATGCCAAGTTGCTGTTTAGCACTGTTAATTGAACAAACCCTCAATTTTTATTTGCTTCACACCAAAGCACCATTATTCATCGCTGCAAACTCTGCACAAGAATGCTTCTGTTCTTTCTACCTTTCTTTTCTAAAAGCTGCTTTTTCCTATTTCTTGTTTCTCTGATTTCCTATCACATACGTGATCTCTATCATACAACTTCTTTGTTGTTCCCAATTGCTTTTTTGTTTTCTAAGATTATCTTCTCCACCATACTATAGGGATATGACATTTGGCACCTCTAGGTTCAATCATCTACTAACTGCAGTTTTGGAAAAATGTCTGGACTTCTGTGTGTGCCTGTTTCTTCATCTGTACAGTGAGGAGGAGGATGGTACCTACTGAAATAAAATTGTATATTTAAAAAAATTAATGGAATGTCTGACAGATTTTTTTTTTTCAGGTGTGGCTTGATCCAAGTGCTTCATCAGTACCATCGGATCTCTCTTTTTTTTTTGGGGGGGGGTACACCAAGTTCAATCATGTCTGACAGATTATTAAGTATTTGATTAACATTAGCTAATAGTATTGAGAGTATTGAGAGTATTATTGAGAGTATTGATAGTATTATTGATAGTATTGTTTGAACTATTTAAGGGGCCCACCATAGCATTTGGCAGCTATTCATTTCTCAATATATTACTTTTTATTAACAAATTTCTGGTTTGACAGAACCTAGGTACCTTGGGGTAGAATCGACAACATATCCAACTAGTCAGACAAGTGTTCACTGAGTATATGTGAACACTCTGTGCTAGAGTTTGGAGTAGAAGTGCCTCTTCTCCGTTATTTGTTTAGATCAGGGCACCAGAGCAGCTATGGTGGCAGCTGAAACTCCAAACATGTAGGAAAAAGACACTTTGGGAAGGTTGTTCCAGTGAGAATGTTGGTTACCCTCTTGCTTCCAGAACATAAGCACCCAGTTTAGTTCATTGCAGAGAACAGCTTTAAGAACAGGCGTTTTCATAGCACAATTTAATTTCCCTAGTAAGCAAGAAAAACCTCTCTCTGCTGAAGTCGTCTGCTGCCGATCAGAATATTCTTTTGAAAATATTTCAGGACAGGGGTCAGCATAATGTCATAGCAAGTTTCCAACCTCTTAACAGACATGAAATATTCATAGATTTCTATTCAGATGTGCTCCTTCGATGGCCTCAACCTTCCTCTTTACATTCCAAATTCAACATGAAAGTTTATCTTTAGGTAGCCAACCTTTTTTCAGCGATAAAGGTCAATTATGACCTCGCTTTACTGACAGTTATCATGCTATCCAGGATTCTGTAATATATCCAGTAATACTACACTGTGAATAAACGTGGCTAAAAAAAAAAAAATCGCACGGGTAAAATTTATATGCAAAGTGAGAAAAAGCATCAACTTTTCCCTCCAGTTACCTTTATTTATTTGAACAAATGTCATGAGAAAGAGAGTCTTAGACTTAATCTCCCTCAATCAATGTCAGACACATTACTACTTAATGGGAGTTTATACTGCATAATATTATTTTCTTTGTATGATCCATTTTCTGACACCTTACATTTAGTTAAATGATTTATCCATGTACATTTTACATGAGGATAAATATGAGAAATGGTTTCTGCTTCTCTGGAGTGGGATAAGGAAGCAACTCTAAAATACAAAGTCAATTGGCTCAGCCACTCAGCGCCTGATGTCAACAGGAATTACACCTGTGTACAAAGAAAACCTATCTGAACAGCAGTAGTGCCATAAAGGATAATATATTTTTAAAATTATTTCTTTTTTCATAGGACCTAACCAAGCCCTCTCTCCCACGATGCATTCTTATTTGCCAGTAAGCTTTAGATGGTATGTGTACCATCATGTGAGGGCTTGCTCACTGCCTATTTGTCAGTGCTATCCAGATACAGGTGACTCTGCTGTGAAAGACTGTGCTGTGAAATTTACAAACTAGAAAGTTGGGTTGAGTTGGTGAGTTATAGAATAATGCATGTTGTCCAAAAGCAATTTTGCTGCATATATAGCTTAGAATTTTGCAAATTTGGAACAAGTTCTTTTGTGATTTCTTTTTTAGGTCACTAACTGAAAACCCACCTAGTTTGAATTGAGATTTGTTAAAAAGAAAATTCCCCAGGAAAAAATGCACAACCTGGGAATATTTCAGATTCTGTGACCTGAAGTTTATTACTTGTAGAGGATTTTTTTACACAAGGCTGGATAAAATCCCATCAATCTTGTTTTGTTGTCATCATTTTTATGGTGTTGTTTTTGTTTTTGCTTTTTTTTAATTTAAAAATGAATTAAAGGTATTCATTTGAAGAAAAGGAAGCAGCTCTTTTCACATTAAGCTTCTGGGTGCTATAGTGAGAGGAGCACACAGTCCGAACAACATCAAAAAGACACTCAGCCAATTCCTGTCTTATCTCCTCAGCTACATTTATTCCTCATGATTTCTCATGGAGTTTCAGACTGTTTCCCCTTCTTTGGCACACAATCAACTGGAAAGAGTCGAAGTGAAGTAAGACCTAACATTGACACAAACTTGACCAAGCAAAAATATATTTGGAAAGGGATCTATAAGTCTTTCTTATGAACAAACACCTTCTTTATTTATAAATTTCTCTCATTTAAAGAATAGGCCTTCAGTGTACCCTGCAAAACATGACATAAATGCCAAGCACACTCTGAAGCTTTTTGCTCCCCACTGGGCAGAATTCACTGCTCCTGCACCCAGATTCTCACAACAGGGTTCTTATACCTCTAGCTGCCTCTTTCTTCATTCTGCCTTGACCTGAATTTATTGTTCAGGTGTCTGGCTTCTACCCTGAACCATAAACTCCTTGGTGGCACATTCTGGGCATTAATTCCTGTGTACCCTCCACTCAGCTCCTAGAGCAATGCTATCCTCGTCTAGAGACTCTGGCATGGTTATCCTGTTTCTCTGTCCTACTATATTTAGGTCACCGAAGGAAGGCAGGGAATATATTTTCTTACACAGCTTTTGGTTCCCTGGGCATTATGTCACCCCAAGGGCAGACTAAATGTTTGCTGAGTAAATGAGGAAACAAATAATTTCTACCAACTTTTCCCAAAACCTTTAGGGCTGCCCCAGGGCATTAGAATGCCATATGTCCCCAACCCAAGCCCGAGATGTAAACAAGCAACTGAACAGAAGAGGGGCAGACCAGAAGGCTTTCGTCAGATCAAGTCAGTTGTTCCATTTGTTCAGTGAATCCTCCATTGCTTTGAGCTGCGTGGCACTCACAAAACTCACAAGAGGTTTGATTGATCCTGGGTCTCCTAATGCCAGAGCCACCCAAACAGAATGTCATAGCAGCTTACAAGGCTCTCGCTCCCTGGAAGAGCTCTCTCAGGTCTGAGTTTACTAGCTTTCTGACTCTGAAATTGCACAGTCAGGCGGTCCTCAACACAACTGAAGAGTTCCTTGCCTTGAAAGTTGATGCACTCAAGATTGAGCTGCCACTTCTCCAGCAGGGGCTTCAGGCATTTCACAGGAACCCTGGCTCCCAAGCAGACCTTTGATCTTTACTTGGTGTCTCCAAGTTGGGTTGGGCCAGTGCACTGTGTAAGGCCAGGCCTCCTACTCCTCTGTGAACGGAAGTCCCTCCCCCTCGTCCCTTCCACCCTGCTCTGCTCTGTGGCAGTCACACAGGCTTAAGAACAAAATCGACTGTGTTTCTGCTGCAGTAAAAGCAAGAGGCGTTTTCTAAAGGATGCAAAAAGACGGCCGACTGGAACTGCGTGAGTCTGCAAAGCCATCCTCCCGTTTCACGGTGCAGCAGCATTTCAGGGAAAGCCAAGCCATTATATAACCTCCCAGCTGGAGAAACCAGGTAGCAGAGAGTTAAAACACTTGCTCATTGGTTTTCCCAGATCCTATTTTAATTTGCTCCCTCTTTTTGGACAGCTCTGTGAAGGCAGTCTGGTTCGCTGCCTCGCCATACTAATGAGACTCATCCATCTGCTTCTGTCATTGCCAGCCTCTCCTTTCTGCTGGAAGTCAGAGATGAACGCTCAGGACAGGTCCTTTCTAGGCTGCAGTACTTAATCATTTCTAAACACGCTAGATGGCCTCAGGCAGTGAAGGCAACAAGCATTTAACCCAGGCTTGGCAGCTCCAGCTTCCCCACACTCTGCCTGTGAGCTCTGATAATGAAAAGTTGCTGCGCTTTTACTCTCCACTTAACCAGATGCTCTTTGCTTCTTGGGGCAAAAGGTTAAATAGATATAAGAACCCATGCTAGTTTTGAAGGCTTTTATTAGCAGTCCTTATAGTAGTGGGAGAAGAGGATGCAGTTTTTCCTCATCCATTTGTCCCTTGGGATTCATATTTAGACTTGTGTCCTTGCTTTTTATCAAAGGAACGATGCTTTTACCCATCGTGCTTTTGTTGTTGTTTTGTGGTGCAAGAGTTAACCCAGGCAGGTTGGAGCTCTATTTAATTCTTTAATGTTCAGTTTTTATGGGAAGAATGGACTACTGGACAGTTATCACATTGCTTAACGTGGCAACGTGGCAACACCTTTATTAACAATGTAGATAAAACATTTTTTTTTCCAGAGTGGTTAGAGCCTCTGATTTATTTTTCCACTCCATCTACTGCTCCATATGTCTGTGGAATCTGCCTTTTTCCCAGAGCTCATGTTAGTATAAAGCAATTGTCTGGGATGTGTAAGAATTAAGTATCCCATCATTCAGGCTAGACATGCAATTAGAAGAGTTGCACTAATTTCCACTGCTGAGACCCTGTCACTTTAATTTATCCTTACTTTCCTGCATTTAGGCCTTCTCTGGTTGGAGGCCAAGGATTTTATACAGTTTCAGTCAATGGTGTTTTGATGTAGGAACTAGAGTATGTATAAAGTATGGGGAAAAAAGAACTGCGGGTTTACCTAGAACTGGCTGGAAGAAACAAGAACCTTATATAAAGAAACATACATTCACTATGATTCTACCATGCTAGCAAAATAGCAAAGGAGAGAGGTTTTTAAATCCAGAAAAGCTCACTGAATTATAATATCAATATCCAAGCATTTCTGTGAGATTATTTTTCCTCTGACGTGATTTATAAAACGTTATTTTCTGTTTTTACTATCAATGTGTAAAAAGATTGCTATTTATCTGGTAGCTTAAGCTATCATTTTGAAAGAAGTGCTGAAATTTAATTATTGAAGTTTTTTTCAGTCTATACAGCTATCACCAGACTGTTCAACTGCATCTATATATATATATATATATATATATATATATCTCCATAGTTTTATAGCCACCATCAAAATCTCTTTACATAAGTTCCAGACAAGCATAACTCAAAAATGCTTGGAATGTTCCCATGAATAAGTACAAAATATCTCTTCCTAAACATTTCCCCATAGAGACATGATGAATCCTATGTGGGCCAATTATCAGTCTTTCTTGTGCCTATCATGCTTTAAACCAGTTCCTGGATCATAAGAAACTCCCAGAGACCAAGCTAATTTCACCCTCAGCATAGGGTGGCTGCATTCAAACTTCAAAAATCAGATGTCCAAAGAGGGCTCATCTTCTCATGATTTTGAAATAAAGACATGAAAAAGTTCCATTATAAAGGAATTTTGCATTCAGAGAAATATTGGGAAATTTTTGCAGATGGTTGTTTCCCCAAAATAAGTTTTAAACAATTAAAATACATACGTGTCCTAATTCTTTGCAATGGAGACTCTGACAAGGTGAAAACCTAGACCCCAGGCCCCTCTCTTTCTCACATGACTGATCCACGAGCTTCAATGTAACTTCCAGCTCTGAAAATGCATCTGCCTCCCTCAACCTCTGGCCTTATTCTCTTTGATAAAGTGAGCAACAATAGCTTCCCCAGTAGATTTTGATCAAAATAAATCCTGTTAATAATTTGTGTCTTTCACAGAAGAACTCTGACCACTTCGTAAGTTTATTCGTGCTAATATATTAGGCTTCCAAACTTTCATAGGCAGAGAAGCCATAAGAAAACATTTAAACTCCGAGTAGTAACTTAGTAAGACATAAGTACCCTAACCAGAAGGACACATTGAACAGAAGATCTCTACGTGAACTTCACCTCTGACTCTTAAATTTTAGTCTTTCATCCACTGATGTTTAGGATAGAGGAAGTAACCAGAAAAACCTAGCAACTTATCTGAAGGTCATATCAAATTTTTTAAACCATCTACAAAAAAACTTTTTATAGTATTTTATAGATTTTTGCCACTCAATCACATGTTAAAGGTGATTACTGAATATTTTAAATCAAGTTTTAGATATATCAGTTCTAGAATGTACTATATATGTGTCATATCATGAATATAGCAAATATATTAGTTACTTATAAGCATATATTCCTACAAGAAAACAGAAAACACATACCCAGGTACATATTTATTGAAGTTTTATCGATTCATAATCATTCTTGGAATATCTATAATTATGTGATCATAGCATAAGAATGGGGAGTAATGGATTAAGATCGGTTAACTGATAAGCAGAAAGAAGGAAAAATCGCCCCATGCCCCAGTAATAATATTTATGGATAAATGTTTCTTCAACAGCAAAATAAACTCTGGTTAAAAACAGAGAATAAGCCTCATCAAAGGTGAAATAAGAAATCAGAAATCCAGATGTTGTTATTTTTAACAGGACCTTATGTAAATTATCTTTGAAGTAAAATACACTGGAAATGTAGAACATGAGTGACATGAAAAAGAACTGCTTATAAGAAGCATGTTATTGAAATTTCTCCTGTAAGGCTTTGCGGCTCTTAAAAATCAATGGACTAATTAAACATGGGAAAATGTGGTAGCAAAAAGAAATAAAAAGACTGGATGTGGGAAATATTAGATATCCCTGAATAATCTCAGAGCCAATAAAGAGCCTAAAAAACGAAAAGGAGAAGGAAAAAATCACCTTGACGTATTTTCTTGAATCACAACAAAAAGTATTGTTTTGAAAGAACACATAAGGCTGAATTATCTTCTCTTGATTGTTATGAGTACTGTTTGCCTTGCCTCAGACTTAACCCTTGGGATTATTGGAGAAACAAAATTCACGTACTTGAACATGCTACTACCATTCAGTTCCTCAGCCACAAGGCTGTGTTATAAGGACTATTGTTTTACGACAAAAAGTCCTTAAGGCACTTCTAGTAATTAAACTGCAAGGGGCCTGGATCTCACCTAATTCAGTATTAGCAATTTGAAGAAGAGGGTTTGCAGGTACCACATGTGCCCCTTTACAACTCAGTCACCAACACAATGTATATAGTCTTTCTCCACCCTGTATTTGGGCATTTTCTGATATTAAAATCCACTCTGGCCACATATCAGATGGGCTGGAAGGAATGGTGAGAAATCATCTAGGCAGTCAGTCAGCCAGACAGTAAACAAATGTTTTTCAAGAGCCACAGGGCACACATCTTGGTACTAAACAGGACTCTATCTCCCTGCCCGGAGGTCTGCACATGCCCCACGGCAGACATGTAAGATTCAGTTGGCACCATCTTATGCTTTTCCTTATTCCATAACTTGCTAGTGTCTAATGGACTAAACAAACACTTCAGCAGCACATAACATAACTCTGTATGCATATAGATCTGTATCTATCTATATGTGCTTATGTATAGATGGATATATAAAACTTGGCATCTCTTCCAGGAGAGATGCCAAGATATATTCACAGCTTTATATACACATGTAATTCATGTATTTCTGTGCATATGGCAGTCAGGGGAATATATCTAATCAGTAGAACATGTTTTATTCCAGATGTTTTTTAAGCATATTTTCTCACTATCACTAATAAAAAATCACCATAGCTGTTCTACTTGGACAGTTTGATTGGTCTTTAATCCCAAATCTCATTGAAAGAAGGAACACAAAACATTTTCTGTTCTCCAGGATGAGACAAAAATGTTGGCATATCAGCCTCTTGTGAGGTGTTGTAGACAAAAAGCCCATCTTAACTCAAAACATGCGATAAACCAAAAGGAAAGGCTTTATTTTTGATGATTTGCACTTCTATCGTCTAGATTTACCTTCCAATATTCACCTCTGCCTAGCTGTTCAAGGCTATATCTTCTCTTGCCTTCCATATAAAGACAGAGTCTCCTTGTCCTGTCTAACTTAGAAGCAGACAGACTGAATTCTGGCCTTTCTTCTAATTCTTTTTCACTGCATTCTTTCACTCAGTCTTAGAATCATCAACTATCACACATGCCCAATGATTGTACACATATGTCTCTTTTTAACCAACAGCCCTGTGGTCCCCAAATTCTGCTATTTCTTCTCAAGTGTCTCCAAAAGTCACACTGTCTACTAAATCCTTACTTTTAAGTAAGGGTTTCTCAATAGTTGGATTTCTATCCCTCTATCCCTATTCTTAGTGACTTCCCCATTTTTATTCTTTTATCCAGGGACAGTTTCAAATGGCTATAAAAATTAACTATCTTTGACAAGCTCCTGATTTAAAATTTTCCTCTAACTCCTTGATTCTCCTTCAAAGCCAAACTGAACTGACTTGTTCAGTTTTGTTTCCAAACTCTCACTCCAATTAGACAACTGCCCCTGCTCTCCAGGGTTATAAAAACGTTTGTTCTCTGCCCTTTGATTCACACTCCACCATAGACAGAGGTCACTTCTCCTCCCGTTCTTATTCTCAATGCGGGCAACCTTACTTGTCCAGGTAGCCAGAATAAAGGTTTTCATTTGCCTTGTCTTCATTTAACAATTATTATTTTCCAGTGACATTCACATTGTCTTTAAATGATTCTTTTAAAGTACAAAGCAGAAATAAAAATTGAGAGCTAATAATCTCATAATCTCGGGAAGTTAGCCTTGAGGAGGAGGACCCTGTCACATTGCACACGCACCTATAAACACCTTGAAGGTGGAGACTGCTGTAGGGTCTTGTTTTATTACCTAGGTTGAAACACAACAGCTCAACAAATGTTAAGCTACCCTGCTGATAATTAATTAGCGAGAGTGCTGTAGTGAAAGTTGCTCTTTGAAGACCAATATAAAACAATGATCTCTATGAAGAGAGCAGATTTTTCTGATTCATTTTAGATAAACGTTGCTCTTCTGATGTAATTCATACTGACTAAGCAAGGACAGAGCTGAAAACTGTTATTAAAGGGAACCAACTGAGAAACATTTAATTAGATAATCTATACAACTGGAAGTGGCCCAGACTAGTCAGGGGAAATTGAGTTCAAATTCTGCCTCCAACATTTACTACTTCTGTAATCTTGATTGGACAAGTTACTTCATCTTTGTCTCCCTAATTCCCAGTTCTCTATATTAAGAAGGGATAAAATAACTGAATATTAAATGTTAATGTGCTTAAAGCATCCATCAGAGTATCTGATCCAGATAAGGCACCAAGTAAGTGGAGGCTCTTAAAGGAAACCAATAATGTTTGTAAATTTAAAGTAAATGACTTTTTTCTTTCTCTGAGAGTTTATGAGCGACGGAAGTGGGAGTGAATGCATTGAAAAAGAAGTAGGAAAATACTTCTTTGAAATTGTGGCAGCATTATTGTCAGGTACATTTTCTGAAGGGGAAGAGTACTGCCTGCTTCGTGGAGAAAAGCAAAGCCAAAGCTTTGGAGAAGCAGCATAACCCTTTGTAGCTGACTGACGGTGTTGGGCTTAAAATTAAGACCTTCTTTTAATTAATTTTAGCCACCTAAGCAGTTGTGATTGTATGAGACTGAGACCAAGGCAAGTCAGTGCCAAAGCTGAGAGAAAAGTGATTGGGCCTCTAACCCCAGCTCACCTCCAATGCAGAGCTGTCAAAGTCTGAGGAACATTTTGGCTTCAAGTGAAGATAAGATTGGTTAGAGTTTAAAGGAAAAATTCTGTCAAGGATTGCATATCAGAGGAGAGTAAAAATTTATCAATAATGAGAAAGATAATTATTAGGGAGAGAGATTTCAAACTTATCTAAGAGCTTGTTCTAAATTTCATTAATAAAATTGACATTTTATTATTAAATGTAGTGACTGGTTAATACTGTTAAAAACTCACCATTTTAAAAGCTGTGTATTTGGATGACAAAGAATGGCCAGTCATGTTTTCATGCAGTGGTCTTTGTTAGAAAGCTACAGAAGATGCTCTATAAATACATAGTGTTTAGGGCTTCCCAGGCGGCGCAGTGGTTAAGAATCCACCTGCTAATGCAAGGGGCATGGGTTTGAGCCCTGGTCCAGAAGATCCCACATGCCACAGAGCAACTAAGCCAGTGTGCCACAATTACTGAGCCTGCACTCTAGAGCCTGTGAGTCACAACTACTGAGCCTGCATGCCACAACTACTGAAGCCTGCATACTTAGAGCGCGTGCTCCGCAACAAGAGAAGCCACCACACTAAACCTGCGCACCACAAGAAATAGTAGCCCCCGCTCACCACAACTAGAGAGTTCGTGTGCAGCAACGAAGATCCAAGGCAGCCAAAAATAAAATAAATAAATAAATAAATTTTAAAAAATAAAAATAATGTTTAGAAAAAGTTGCATTCGTGTATCTAATTCACTATCTTCCTCTTCTGTGTGAGAAAGCTGACTTTGAAAATTACACTGATAAAAGAAAAGCAATTGCAACAGTCCTGACTGATATAACCAAAAAAAAGGTGGTGTCTGTTAAAATGCCTTGTATATAAAGTTCATCCATTGGACATAAATGACTATTTAACATATTGAAGTTTCCCTTTTTCTATCTCATGTTGCTGTTTTATTCCATCTTGTTTGCTATACAGTCGGATCTGTCAAGATTAACCGCTTCACTTGTACGCCTCCATTAAGATTCCATTACTGATTTTAATATCTATAAACTTAGATGTGCTTTGGCAGAGTTTGGCATAGGTTTTGTACTTCAGTCTTATTAACACCTAACTGTTCCTCTGTCGTCCAATGGTTGATTTGCTCACTTCTTATTATGGAAAGTTTCAAACAAATACAAAAAAGCAGAGAGATGGTAAAATGAACTTCCATGTATTCATTACCCAGCTTCGGATCTGGTCTCCCCAAATAGACACAGACTTTTTAAAAAATCAATATCAGCTCCAAAGCATCAAATACAGTAGTTTGGAGAGGAGAAAAAAGTGCTTAGTAAACATCATAAACTGACTGGCAATTTAATGAGGTAGTGTAATATATCACTACAAAATATGGGCTCTAAAGTCCAGCAAAATTGTTTCAAATTCTGGCCCTATTATTTACTATCGATATGACCTTGGAAGGGGTGTGCTTATAAGTGTTTAATAACTGGTTTTAGGGATGTGAGGGACCCTGATGTGCAGCATTTGCCCATTTCCCTGGTGTGAATGCTCCCATCATGGTCAATTTCAAGTTTCCACCATGAAGTCACTGAATGTGGGAGCTGAGAAAAGATAAACACAGTTGGCTCTCCCAAGCTAATACTAGCCAGCTCCAGCCACTACTGAATCTTGGGCAAATTATAAAAATTCTCTAGTCCCCAGATTTATCGATTTCAAAATAGGAAGAACATAGCAGGACTTGCTTCGTCGTATTACTGAGAGGATTAAATGAAATACTGCATGCAAAGCTGTTACCACAGTGCCTGGAACTTAAAACGCTTTTTATGCATTCAAATCATGTTAGCCTTTTCTATTATTAAGCAGTATGAAGGCCAAATGTCACCAAAGACTGATTTTTTTAAAATAATCCCTTTAAAAGAACTTTTGACTATTCCTATGCATTTTTATTAAGTAGGACTTCTGAATGATTATCCACAATATTTCTAAACATTAAGGCAAGAAAGTAACATAACACCATGGAATCACCCAGAGAGAGAATATGACTATCTTCAGCATATTAGCATTAAAAATGAATTCAGCCACAACAAATCATGGTTAGAGGGGATTTAAGTCTCAGGGCAAAGCCACATTTCACTGATTTCTATGTCCTCAGCAATACTGCCTTTGATGCACCACAATGATTTTTCCTTCCCTTTCTTTGCTCTCAGCCACAGCCTGAACGTGGCAGCACTGGTGCCACAACTGAGAAGGTACAACAATTTGTTCCATTTTTTGAAACATACAATTATGTATATGATCATTATGCCCCCAAAATATTGATACAATTCCAATGGTTTCAAAATGTATTTGAGTGGATGTTTTAAGGATACAAACCTGACTTTGTGGTAAATCCTTGGAGGTAAAATTTCCATTTGCTAATCGCAGTTTAAAGCACTTTCTCTAAAGGTGACGATTTTAAGTCCTTCCTGTTTATTGGAAGCATCACTCACGTGGTTTATTCTCACCCAGCTCTGAATCTCAGTCTTAAAGATTTCCCTGGCCTTTGCTCTGCTTCGTGCTTCTCATACAATTCCTCTTCTCAAAAACTCAGCGAATGATCTCAGAAATGACCCAAACATAGGCTTGAGCCCAGTTCTGAACCCAAATCTCCAACCTGGCAGGCAGGAGGAGGGCACCATCCATTAATTCCGCTATGCCTCCTGCTTTTATTAGCTGTGCTGCAGAGGAGAATCTAAAACAGGGACAATTTTATTTTATTTACTGATGGCCCATTGTCAGTAGCTTAATCAATAGATATGGTCTAGAAAGAAGGATGTCAACACCTTACCCAGGAGACTCAAGGTTTAGAAGAAAAGTGCATTTTATGAATTAAAAGGAAAACTCTTCAAATGAAGGTTAATCCTGACACACAGCTCACTATTTAGAGGTAGGAGGAGAGAAAGTCTTAAAATGCAACTCTCTTATGAGTTTCCCCTAGAGACTCTTCAGGCAATAAAATAATACCTTGTGAAAAGGGATTTCCTTTGGTCCCCTCAAGTAAAAAATAATAATAATCCTTTCTGAAAATAGTTTCTCCTAACCATGGATGGTGTTATTTATGAAGACTTAACCTACATAACAACATTCTCAAGTTGTTCCATAAAGAAAAAGTTCACCAGATAAAGAAAAAAAGTTCAAGGACAGCAGTGCAAGAAACCTAAACCTCAAGGGAGACTAGCAAGGTGCCCTTCCTCTGAAAAGTACAGTCTCAGTGCCACTTTTTGTCACCACCTCCTTTCCCATCTACCCAGGATCCAATCCCAGAAGGACATGTAGGACTTTTCTAGGATGCCTCTAATTATGGTTTGAAGAAACAATTTGTGCTCCTTGCTTTTGTTATTTCAGTTCTCTTTCTGTTGTCAAAAGAGAAAAGGCATCCATCACTTTTATTACCACGCAAAGCCAGCCAGGGTTCTCTGAAGCCATACAACCGTCATTTAGCATTTTTAAAGTCAGATCTGAAAATTTGGCACCCCAACATCAATATTTGAACATTGCGTTTTTAGACTTGACATAAATCTTCCATACCCATGCTCGGCGGTGAGCTAAAGTCTTGGACTGCCTTTCTGGCAAGGAGAGAACATCCTCGGGACACCTCAACCCTACCCTAATTTTGCTTTATGCGGAGACAGATCCTCATTTGAAAGCACCTTGTGAGCCAGAGGGTGTGTGCCTTGCTCATTGCTGAAATGTGCATTTTGTACAGAGAGACAAAGAAGCTGGTTTTTACTCCCAAGCCCTTTGCTACTTAAATAAAGTTATTGGCTGCCTAATGAATGTTAGCTGCAGTACTCCCTGTGGTCAGCGGGGCTCTTGTTTAATGAATTGCTTAATGTGCTTGATTACTGTTACAATGTTGAATGAGGAAAAGGCAAGAGAGACTTGAAAGATTCACTGGAGGATATGATGAAAATGAATTGGATCAATAGGAACTTTTTTGCTCACCTCTGAAGAGCACATTAGGGGCTGCACTGTTCGAGTTGGAGGATAATGCAATTTTGTGGCTTGTTGTCTTTTTATAATTCACAAATATAAATCTCCTTCGACAGTGAGTTTTAGGGTTGGCCTTCCCGGAGTTATAAATGATCCCCAGACTCTAGCCCTGGTTACTTACACGGACAGATAAATTAATTAGGAAAACTTTTATGCCAATTACTTTATGCCCTTGGCTTTCATATGTTTCTGAAGAGCAGCAGCTAATTAAAGATATGATTCATAATTACTGGTCGATCAAGTAGTTGAGTAATGGAATCAGGAACTGTTCCAAAGAAAATTATCCATCACATCATTACTAATTGTTACATAATACATAAGGACGTGGGATTCAAATAAAAAATTACTCACTTTGAAAGGTTCATTCAATTTTTTTTTAATTTAACAATTATAAACATGGAATGAGTTCTTGCAATGCTGAATAATGTAGTAAGTTGGGTGGGTTTTTTTTTTTTTTTCTTTTTTAAAGTAAATATTTCTACTGAATGAGTGCAAAAAACAAGGGCCCTTGTAACTTCAAGCTTTAGTAATCAATGAGTTCTTTCTCTTTCCTATGAAAAGTTCAAACTAGTGGAGGTAATAGTCAAAATGCATTGTCCTTCCTTCCAGCCCCACCCTTAGGAATTGCTGAAACCCAGTGGGCCCAGATGCGAAGGGCTGTGAGGGACCACCCATTGGCATGCACTGGATTAGGAAGGTTCCCGGGCTCAGAAAGCCTAAGAACGTTAATACTTGGAGAATACCGAAATCTCCCCAAGGAGACAGTTGTCCAAGCTTGTGGATATCCCAGATCTGAACTCGCTTAGGGTAATTACGGGTCTTTGTTTGAAGAGCACACAGGAACAGAAAGGTGGGGGTAATCTCAGCTTTTTAGAGGACAGCTTTTTAGAAAGGAGCCAGGGGAGGCCCCCAGCCTGTGGCTTAGATTGGCGGAATGGAGTCCCCCCACCTGTGAGCTCTCACCAGCAAGCAGCTCCCGTAGGATGCAAACCCACCTTCCACACCCGCTGAGTGGCTGCCTCAGCTAATCCCTTCCCCTCCCATCTCTCCTCCACATTCCCTGCCTGCCTGCCTCTTCCTTTCTAATCCCCGACTCCAGCGCCAGTGACCATCCACAGTGGTGTGTTAGTGACACAGCGGAATTGGACAAAGAAGATTAGGGAAACAGTAAACTGAGGCTGCAGATGCCTTCTCTCATCGAGTGCTCAGTCAGCTGCTGTCTTGCTGAAGAACCCCTTGTCTGACTCCCATCTCCTCCCCCAAAGCCTCTACTAGATCCTCCGATGAAATACCTAAGGCACAAAGAAAGATATTCTGTGCTTCCATCTGGTCAGAAAAACTTTCTTGCCAGGTCTTGTGAAGACCTGGAGAGAAAGACAAGAGGTAAAGTCACCAGCACCGAGTCCCTCCCAGTCTCCCGGAGCAGCAGTGTGAAAAGTGCATGGCTGAGGGACCGCCAGGATTCAGAAGAACAGGAGACAGAGTTCTTGGCTGCAATGGACTTCAGATATAAAGAGTGCCCTGGTGAGACAGAATTAAATAAGTCAGAAGAGCCTTCCCTATATGATTGAAAGAGCCTTGAAAAAGGATGGTTTTCATTTTCATTTGAATGTTGGATAAACACGGACCATAGCATGGAGGCAGGTCCTGAACGGCATGCACTGAGAGTCATAGATGGCTCAGATCCGGGGCAGCCTGGGAAAAAGGAAGCAGATAAACACAGCTTGAGCAGAAGGCAAGACCGGGAAAGGATGGACAGCCAGAAGCATTCATAGCCCAAATGAGGTTTGCTTGTAGGAGCACCCTCCAGCCAGCCCAAAGCTAGCTGTGAGATAGAGCTGTCAGCTGCTCCAGGTGAAAGGCAACGAAGGTGACCTTGGCCTGGGCTCACACAGAGGGAAGAGGATGCAGACAGGAAGGTGAGTAAATACTCATTGTGGGAAGGCTAGTGTGTATTCTCTTTCTGCAGAGAGGCAAGTGCAAATAGCATGTATTCAATCTTTAATTAGAAGAATACTTCATGTTTTTCTTCAGGGAGGTTCCCATTTGTACTACAAGTAGGTAAGGGTTCTTCAGTAGCTGGAGGCACAAACTTCAGGGCCATTTAACTGAAATCTCCTTTAGGGAGAAGGAGCAGGACTACTTAGAAAGCAATAACAGCACCCCAAGGGCTGAAGTTTCCCTCTTGAAGAGAGGCAGCCCTCTGTTTTGAGACGGGTGATTTGACCAAGCAGCTTCGGTGTGTCTTTGTGTCAGTTTCAAAGCATCACGCCTTGGCAAGAGCAGCAAGAATCAAGTGCAAAAGCAAAAGAGAAGAAAAAAAAAAAAAGATTTCAGACACACCACCTGCTGAGCTTTCCCAATTTAACAAACTTATGTGAGGTCTGGAGAGAGCAAATGAGTACTTTTTGGATATCAAATCGGGCCTTTATTCACTTGGCAGAAGTTTCCAAAAGCTGTTCTAGTCCTAACATTACCCCAAAGAACCTGAGGGGCACCTGCATGGCCCATTAAGGCAAATGTAATCCAATCCATCCAGGCACTGGTACAGTTTTTGAGAACCAGGACTATAAAGCTAGTGTCTTCTGTTCCTATACAACGACTTGCAGACTGTTGGTTTGGAAAATAGTTTCACGAAGGTTAGAAACAGTTTCCTTAACTTTAATAGGGGACCCAAAACACAAGGGTGCCCACCTCCAGACCAAGCCATTTTAAATAATGATAAAGTGAGTCTAACTAAAATCACTGTTTCCATCCTCTTCAAACCAGAGTTGTAAGAGCTGGAAGGAAGGAACCTCAGGAAGTCCCTTGACTCAGCGCCCTCCCCTCCTCCCTCCACCTTCCCACCTGCTGAAAGCGTAGACTATTAAGATAGATGGAGATGTAGCCGACATACAGACTTCATTAGTATTCCCTCTCCTCTCCTCTATGTAAATGAGAAAAGTTGCTCCCAGATTGTGCTCTCTGAAGGAACAGATCCCCAGCTCACCAGTGATACGCGCTCAAATACTGCACATGTGCAGGGCTCAGAGCAGTGGGAAGGGGCAATCTGTTGCCAGGATTCATGCCCAACGCACTCTTGGTTCCCATCTCCCAAGACCTCTGTCCTCCCATCCAGCTCAGATCAAGCCTCATAGGGAGCTGGTGCCCAATAAACAGGGGAAGAGAGACAGGTTACAATTTGTATTGTGAGGGAAGGAAAGCCAGGGGCATCCCTGGAAGCATGGACCGGGTTTCTCTCTTCACCGTTCACAGTGAGTTGAGCCCTTCATCATTTTTCAAGCTGTTGACCTTTGACCTTCAACCCAGGCCGGGTACCAAGGGCAGGTTTAATATTCATCTCTCTGGCATTTTCAAATCTCTGTGAAAGAAGGCAGTCACTGTAATATTTTCTTATTTTCATGACTGTTTTAAGGACAGTTTCTCCAAGAAAAATTATGTTAAGATTAAGCTTGGCAAAATCTCGTCCTATGCATTTTTTTTTAATTGGCATTCTCTTTTGATGGGCACTGAACATTCAAACAATGTTTCTAAGGCTCCTGATGGTGGCCACTCTGTCAGGAGTATAATATTACATGATTCTGTGCCAAGGAGGTAAATCACGGGGAAAGTCAGCTTGACAGTGTCAGAACCAGTGTCATTCAGTTGTGGACATTTGAGGCATGTCACCAAGAGCCTGACCACAGAACTGAAAGGCAGAAACACTGCAGGGTTGTCTTTCTCTGGACCCGTCTTGCTGTGTGATCTAAAGATAGTTATTTTACCCTTTCTATTGCTGTATGCTCAAAAGCAAAAGATTTTCCAGTATTTATTGGAATTACTGTTTAGCATACACTTCTTTAAATAGTTTTCTGACTCAGAAAGTCTTGTGTAGGTTGTTATTTTGAGCCAGATTCTCCCAGTGTGGAAACTCCTTAAGATTGCATTAGGCTCTTTGGAGAATGAACTAACTCTTTCAGGCCCGTAGTATAGGGTCTAATCACTTCTTCTGTACGATAAATAAATGCGTTATAAAAGTTAAGTAGGTTTGACTATTAAGCAGAAGAGGCATTTTTTTCCTCTGACCACTGAACCGGCAAGACCTCTGATCTTGGCTACAAGCCAGTCTAGGGCATGGTCGTAAACATATGAGAGAGTTGCAAAGAATTAAGAGAACTTCAGAACGTGGAAGTTGGTGGCTGCCTGACTCTGAATTCTCTAAATTCATTTTGGATTCTCTGAATCCTTTCGATTTTAATTGCAGAGGTTGGGCTCATGATGTCGAAGGGCAATTTTTTCCTTTCAATGTCACTTTTCAGCAGGAAAAATGTTCATCATTCAATGGTTCCCTTTTAAAATGCCAATCTTTATGGTATCTCAGACTTGGCTGAGAAGAAAGTCTCCTTTTTACGGGCACTGAGAGTGTTCTATCAAAGAATATACTCAGGCTTCAAATAACATCTTTATGTTGACAACTTCCAAATGTGTAACTCCAACATTAAGTTCTCCCCCGAACTCCAGACTCATGTATGCGACAGTGTATTCAACATCCTCGCTTAGATTTCTACAAATATTCCACATTTAAGGTCTAATTGAAACAAAATTCCTGATCTTATCACTTCCCAATCTGTTTTGCCCACCACTTTTCCCATCTCCGTAAGTGGAAAATCTAGCCCTCTAGTGAGCTCAGAACCCTGGAGGCATCTTGACTTGTTTTTTTCACTCACACTTTAAATCCAATCATCAGTAGACCTTTTCAGCTCAACTTTCAATATATATCAGGAATCCAACCACTTGTCTACCTCCAGCAGTGTCACCTGATCTAGCCACCATTCTCTCTCACCTCATCTTCACAAGAACCTTCTAACAAATCTTCCTCCTTGCCCTCCTGTCTCCCAAAAGTCTATTTTCTCAACACAGCAGCCAGAAAGAGCCTGTTAAGCCTTAAGTCAGATATTACTCCTCTATTAAATCTTCCAATGGCTTTCTATTCTCGCAGAGAAAAAGTCACAATTCTCACAATGTCTACAAGGCACGAAAATTTGCTACCCAAGCTCTTTCTGGTCACACTCCCTCCTCCAACGTCCCTTCCTCCCTGTCTTCATTTTTCCCTCCTCTGCAAACACACCATCCCTCTTCAGAGCCTTTGCACAAGGGCTGTAGCCTCTACCTGGACCGTCCTTCCCCATGATATCTACATAACTTCCTTCCTCATCTCTTCAAAGTCTTGGCTCAAACAGCACCTCCTCGGGGAAGACTACTTTGACCCAACTTCCTCAACTACAGCTCCCACCCCCTCACCCACTGCCTCCCCATCATCTTTACTCGGCTATATTTATTTTCCCTAGGACTTTTCACTGCCCCCAATACTATGAATATTTCTTTATTATGTTTGTTGTCTCCTATCTCTTCCCCCCCCCACCCCCGCTAGAAAGTGAGTTTCCCTGGGAACAAAAATCCCTAGATTTTGGCCTGTATTTTCACTGATGTAACCACAAAACCCAGAACAATACCTAGCACATGGTAGTTTGTCCATATATATTTGGTGAATAAAAGAATGTCTTTTTCTTTTGGAATAATTTGCTTAGCAATGAAAATATTGATGCCTGATTTCTCTGTGGAATACTAATTGTCACAGAAGTTAATTTAATTAGTACAAACCTATTAAGTGATAATCTTATTATTAATGTAACACTAAACTATTTTTCTCCTCTCTTTCATTAAACATTATAAACCTCCCAACTGATATGTTTTCAGAGAGGAGCAGGAGGTGAGAGTTAGCTGATTAAGATCACAATATACTTAATTATTAAAATATACTTAAAGTTAGAATTTTCTAAAAAATAAAATTCTATTTGGCCTTTCTTTAGTATCTAAATAAACATGAATATGGAAGAAGTGTTGTGTTAAAAAAAAAAAAAAACTTGTTCTCAGGGATCTGTTATTTACAGCAGCTATTCTTGAGGAGCTCAGTATGAATGTGATACCAAATAACATTTCATCGTAAAGGTGAAGGCTGGGCTACTAAGGAGTAGTAAATAGTAACATGCATGTCCCTCAGAGTTCTAAGCCAACTAAAAGGTGGACCCTGAATATGGACAGATAGAGATCAACACTGCAGTTGAGATTTGTTTTTGTTTGTTTTCTTAGATGCAGAATTTATTTAGAAGAAGCAAGTTGTTGATGAGGCTGGGCAGGTAGGTAAAGATCACTGAAGTTTTGGTTCTCTACCCTGAGGCATTTAGACATCTAATAAGCAATATTAAACACTGAAGAAAACAAATTGATATTATTAGATTTGTGTGTTTAAAAAGTCACTCCTGCTACAGTATAGAGTGTGTCTTTTTGTTTTTATCTTTTTTTATTGAGGTATAGTTTATTTACAATGTGGTAAGAGTTGCTGGTGTATAACAAACTGATTCAGATATATATAGATATAGATATAGATATAGATATAGATATAGATATAGATATAATATATATATTCTTTTTCCAATTCTTTTCTATTATGTTATTACAAGATATTGAATATAGTTCCCTGTACTATACAGTAGTGCCTTATTGTTTATCTATTTTATATATAGTTATGTGTATCTATTAATCCCAAACTCCTAATTTATCCCTCCCCTCCCTTTCCCCTTTGGTAACCATAAGTTTGTTTCCTATGTCTGTGAGTCTGTTTCTGTTTTGTAAATAAGCTCATTTGTATCATTTTTTTTAGATTCCACATAGAAGTGATATCACATGGTATTGGTTTTTCTCTATCTTACTTCACTTTCTAGGTCCATAACAGATCATCTCTAGGTCCATCCATGTCACTGCAAATGGAACATTGCCGTTTTATTGTCAGTAAACATGTAAGGAGAGACTATAGCTTAACCTGTGGCTAAAATCAGATGTCCTTCCACTGGAATTATCCCATCCCCACAGTCTAGACCTTGGGACCCTCCACTGAAGAAAGAGCTTGGGCCTGCTGAGTAGATGAGACCGACCAAGATGGAAAACACTGCTGACCCCCAGCAGGAGGGTAAGAGAGGCCTAGAGCTGCAGAGCTGCGTCTGAAGGCAAGTCTGGACTGCAAGGAGGTGTTCTTATGACCTGCGGTGGGAGCAGAGCAGAAACACTCCTGTGGGGGCAGGTGGAGTCGAAGGAGACAGGAAGGAAAGGCCAAGTCACACACGCCCACATCCTCCTCCCAGCCACGTGGGTCACATAAAGGACGCCTCCATTGTCGGCTAGACGTTTGTGAGAGAGAGACAAAAAGTGGGAAGCCCTCTTCTCAGTAACCTGGGATCACTGGAAAATTGTTCTGCCTACAGTGAGAAGTAATAGAAAAAAGACAAGCTCATTATGTGTACTCGAATTTCTTCTCTCTTTTAAAGCAGAGGACACTGGACTGGCTGCAGCATCTTACTTAAGATCTGCAATTTCAACTAGCGTTTTCTCCCACCCTGGCTTGTACGTGCATCTATACACAGCACTCCCTCCTTCAGACTTGAAGTAGCATATGTTTTCCTCACCATCTCTACCAGCAAACCAATCCCTCTGAACCATCTTTATGCTTTTCCTGCCTGCTTCAAGAAACCTTACATTCTGGGAGTTTCAGATGAAATATCACAACATTTGTTGTCATTGTAAAAGATCATTTAATATTCCGTGGGCACATGCCATATGTTTTGAAGGAAGATGATAAGTACTGTTTTGTCACTTTTTCTTGGCAAAATGCAAAATGGAGTGAAAACAAAGACACTTTCCATACATGAAGCTTTAAGAAAATATCGGGGAAAATATTGCAAATCGAGTTACAATGTGCTGTTTCTGAATTTTCTTGGTTAGAAAAGAAGTTCACAGTTATTCTCCTACCGCTTTACAATAGAGAGTTGTTCACACAGAGCCTTGGCCACATGGCACTACATCGTACAGAAACATGTGTGGTCTGCTCAATGAATGAAAGAGGATCTGTTTTCCCAACTTATGATGAATTCAACACGCACTTATTTTCCTAAAGAAAAGCAACTACCCCCTTGACTTATACTAGGGAGTGGACTGTGACATAGTGACACAAAGGCAAGTGCTCTGCGATGGGATTAAGGCTCACACCATAGAATTAAAGGCTTTAAAATAACACAGTTAATATCTGGGGAATAATAAAAAGAAACACCAAGTAATATATAATCACAGTATCATACTGGATAGAAAATCAATGGGAAAATGAGGGAAGCGTTCCACAGGAGTCTGTTTCTATTGTGGCAACAGTGCACAGAACTGTACGATGTATAGAGACCTTAAGATTTAAATGTTCTAGTCACTCACTACCAAAAAAAATTCATATCACTGGAATTAAAGAATCTTAATGAAAACATTTTGGAAATAGGACAGGCTATCTGCTGTAAGTGCTCTAAGCGACAGTACAGCTGTATTGATCTCTAATGTTAAGACAATAACATGCAAGTGCTATCATTCAAATGAGAATCACTCTTAAAGGGTCAAGACCAACTTGGACTTGGTTGAGTTGTTATTAATTTCTAAAATATTCCTTTGGTAAAAAAATTGTATTCTTAAATAAATAATAGGAAACATTCAATTCTAAGCGAATATGCCCTTCACTCTGAGGCATCCTCAGGGCAAAATGACACCCAGAAGGAGTATTTTAGGCCTTGGTGGTTAATGTTGAATCACAGTTTTCACAACAAAGTGGCTCATTGTATGACTTTAAAGAAATGAGACATTTTGCCTTGGCTTTTACAGCTGTAAAATGGGCTTCAGTGTAAGGAAACGTCCATCTCAGTATGAACTTGTCCAGAGATCATTCCTTAAATGAGACTATTGTCAGGAGAAAGGTGTGAATGAAAGATTATTCTGAAACAAGGACCCAAGACTAGAACACTAATTAGTCATTTGATTCCTTCTGTACAGAGCCTAGTAACTGCCCTGAAGATCCACACTTTCTCCTCTGGGCAAAGCCTGTGTGGCGGGTCTTGGAAGGAATCATGTTTATTATGCCAAGTGTAATTTTAGAAGCATCGACCCTGTAACTCCTTGAGATGTATTCCATCTCTCCGGGGAGTATAATTAGCCAAAAAATGTGATGCCAAGGGGAAAAAAACAATTAAAAATGAAAAATGTGCTTCAACAATACAAAAATAATCATTTGCTTTAATTTTTCCAAATACTAAATTAAAATTGGCAAATATGAAAAGATACCCAGACATTGAGATTTTAATTTTATCTCCAGCAATTTGAGAACCTTAATAAAGAGCCTGGAAAAGGCATCCTAACAAAATGGATTTTTTTCTACCATGTGTGTTCCACTGGCTGTCCTGGCCAGAGCTGACTTCTTACAATTTGCTTTGCCAGACATAACAGATACAGGCACAATCACTGTGATTAGCATCATGTGAGGAATAAACAGTCTGTGGCTGAAGCAGCAGGCTCTAAATAGCTTTCGAACCTAGGTTTGACCAAGACATGTAATATATCCAGAAATTTGCTCAATTATATATTTAGTCATTTTCTCTCATACTCATCACGTCCTTTGCAGTTTCTGAACACATATGTCTAAATAATATCGACTGTAATTTTTGTGCAGTATAGGTCGGAGCATATTGTGTCTGGTGTAATGCATCTCACTGAATTTTTTATAATAAGTTGGAGAGCCATGCCTATTGCTTTTTTCTCCCCATTAAATTTTGGAAATCAAGAAAAAAAACATATTAGATATCTATAAAATATAGCTTTAATGTATTCAGCTGTAGATTTTCTGAAATCGCAAGAAAAACCATATTTTTGATGCTATATTTAATAGTATTTAAGGATATTCGTATATATATAAGCATATATGGAATATGTAAGTGTCAATTAAAGTCACTCTTTTGAGAAATGTATCAAATCTAAAGAGTATTTTTTATGTGCTTAAATTTGCATATTTCTCAGTATTTTGAGCAATATTTTTAAACCCATGTAGTTAAAGAGCTCCTTATCAACTATTAGCTGATCTGAGAAATGTTTATACTAGAAGCACCTAAAAAAGACACTCCAGGAAATGCATCTGTCTGCTAGTTCACTAAGGGCATCTCCATTCAGAATCCAATGCATGCCACCCAATTTCACCCCCATTCCATTCACATCATTTACAAAGAGTGAGTGCTGATCAAGGCAGCTGTAATGCTGATGATACATCCAGTTTGGAGTTTTGATTCTAAGGAAAGTTCCTGACTGGCTTTTTAAATTAATAAAAGACCTTATGACCAAAACTGGACTTAAAAACATCAGATAAGAAACTCGTGAAGTAACATAAACTAATTACATTAGCAATTCTTTTTCTCAATTTTCAGAGATAATTGATGCCCATATTAAAATAATCTCTGATATTTCCATACAGAATTAGAACAAGTTGAAATCAAAGAGACAACCATAAATTACTGGGCATTCTTTTCTGAAGTAATTCTTTATCTTATGGAAAAATGCACCAAAAATTTACCTTCAATTCACAAAGAATTTTTTTTTTTTTTTTTTTTTTTTTGGAATTGGCAAGCTTGGAGAATCCATCCTTCAGGAGTATGCAATTTCTCTGTCATGCTTCACATGATTTCCAAATATCCATTATTTGAATTAAAAATGTTAATTTCATGAAAACTTGCCATAAATGTTGAGCATATCCCAAACAGTCTTTGAAACCACACCACCACCATCTCCACCCTGAGCAACAAACCTTAAACCTGTAAGTTAACATGGAAGTTATGAATCCTTTAGTCTGGTGTTGGTAATTCAATTGGGAGCCTTAAGATATAACATGATTCTTTTAGTAAGTATCTTATTGCTTCTTATAAACAGGTTAAGGATGTTTATTTCTTACCTTTTGAAGACATTATTAATCCCAATAATATGTAATCCCCTATAATATCTAATACAGAATTGCTGTTGCTACTGAGGGGTCTAGTTTATCACCCAGAAGCAATTCTCACAGTGGTGGAACTGGTTCAGCCCAGATTAAGGTGCTTTAAGCTGTTCAGAGATGAGATATCACATCAGGTTAAAATATTAGTGTTATCATTTTAAATGAAATTATTCTTAATAGCTAGGTGAAAGACCCTGGAGAGGAGAAGAGTTAACTGAGTAAGCAGGGTCACTGCTGGAGTTCAAGGCTGAAAGTCAGGAGAGTTGGCTCAAGCTCTAGATCTGTCTCCAGTGAGCTGAATTACCCTCAGTAAAATCACACAACTTCCTTTGGCCTTTGGCCTCAATTTCCTTTTTTTTTTTTTTTTTTTTTTTTGTTAAATGAGAGAGTTGGGTTAGAACAAGGGTGTCAGTAAACTTTTTCTGTAAAGGGTGAAACAGTATTTTCTTAGGCTTTGCCGGTCAGATATTATTTGTTACATATTCTTCTTTGGTTTTTTTCGCCCCCCAAAATGTAAAAATTATTCTTAGCTCACAGGCTATACAAAAACATGTGGCAGGCTGGTTTTGGCCTGCGGGCCATTGTTTGCTGATCCCTGGATTAGAGGATAACTAATGTTTCTCATGGAGCCAAAATTTAATGACGCTATGAGTAACCATGACTTCGAATCACTCTTCTGCAGATTTAGCCCAAACATTAATACTCAGGAAATCCTGGTAGCCAAAAAAAGAGAATGTCAACACCATCTCAAAGGTGTTTCAAACTTTCAAATTAGCATGGAACTTTCAATCTAGCAAGCATTTGCTAGTCCTTACATTTCAGATAATGGTACACCTACATTGAGAAGGTGTTCTTTATTCCACATGGATGATTTCTTGTCCTGAGGGATAAGTATTATTTGCACAGAAAGAAAATAACAAGATGAAAGCAATCCATGTGTCAAACATAGCTTGCAAGAGCAACTCACCAGTACATCAACCGTACATGACATACCACTGGCAGCCTCCCAAAGCAAGTGCCCAGTGCAGCTCCCGATCTGCTGCAGTAACACGGGTGGGTCGCTGATCACTAATAGCTACACAGATCCTTCGAGCAAAGGTAAATAAAAATTATGTATACTTATTCTAATTTTTCAAGAACTGAAAGGAAAACTACCACTTGCGAGAACCCACTATGTGTCGATCCCTTTAAATATATTAATGATGAAAATAGCAAACACTCATAAAGACTTCCTATGAGCCAAACATTGCCACAAATACTTTACAGGCACTAACCCATGGAAACCTAAGAACTACCCCATGCGTTAAGTACAGTTGACTCTTGAACAACAAGTGTTTGAACTGCTCAAGTTCACTCATACCAGGATTTTTTCTAATAATAAACACCACAGTACTACACTATCTGAGGTTGGTTGAATCAGTGGATATGCAACTGCGTATATATGGCGAGAACCACGTATGTATGGGGAGCTAACTGTAAAGTCAGAGCTGGCTTATTGACTGTGCTGGGAGGCAGGGGCTTGGCTCCCCTTATCCTGTCACCATTGTTCAAGGGTCCACCATACTATTATCAGTCCTAAGAGGTAAATATTATTATCATCAGCATTTTTACAAGTGAGGAAACCAATAACTAGGGAATGTAAAGCATACAGGGCCAGAACCAGAGCCAGCCACCTCAAATATCCTTTCTGTTTATTTTTCCTTTCCTTCATTATTCTTTTTTTGAATGAAAGTGGAAACAGTATGCATGTACGCGAATGTAGTTCCTTAAACACAGATTAGAGCTAAAATTTGAGTTCATCTAAGTCCAAATCCAAGGTGCCGGCTATCTCCATAACATCAAGGGTAGGATAACAGTCCAAAGCCCAGGATTACTAGGAACACAGGTTCCCCTGACACACACATTCTGTGTGATTCTCAAGGTAATTTCATATTCTCAGTTAGGGCTGAAATACTACCCACTATGAATCATGTCTCTGGATGTGTCAAGAGCCTAGTATGTGGATTGGAACCAGTAGGAAGGATAACAATACTTTAGAATTTGAGGTTTCATGTGAAGAACTGTTTCAAAATCCACGCACTACACTGAAATGCTTTGGTGGATTAGGAAAGCTAATATGATACCTCTGTGTCTAATCTGAGCACAGGAAGTAGCATGGGTCCTCGGAGCTTATTTCTTGAGCACAAGCATTGAGGACTGAGAGCAGCACTTCACCAAGAATATTGAGCGTAAAGATTTTAGAGACTGAGCTTTATTCTCAGGATCTGACTTAAAGCTTAATTTCCCTTAAGTGTGTAAAATAAAACTGATTACAGAAAACAAAGATACTGTGGAAAGAGCACAGGCTTTGATTCCAGCCAGACTGCTGACTGAATCCCAGCTCCATGGCACACTACCAACATGCTTAGACAGAAGGCTTAATCTCTCCAACTCTCAGCTTCCTCACCTGTAAAGAGAGCAGAAATGCTTACCTGCTTTGTACGGTTGATCTAGGATTAGAGATAATGTAGGAAGAGTGCCTGGTACATAATAGATATTCAATAAAGGATAGTTCTTATTGTTAATTAGACATATTTGTGTTTGACACGTCATGAAGAAGGCTTAATATTTATGTAATGCAACAAATCCTCCTTACATAATTATCACAACCTCATAATTATCCACAAATAATTATTCAGTTCCCCAAATATATAAGTCAGGGCACACTGTATCTTTAGATCAGAAATATTTATTATCTAAAAGTAGAAATGCAAGAGTTGTTTTTTTTTTCTCAGTTAAACATGTACTCTTCACACACCCTGGTACCTAACACCCCTCTTCAGACCAAAAAGAAACAAAATCACCGTGCGTGACAGAGCATGTAGAAGTGATGGCTTCACCTGCTAAGGAAATGTTTATCTCGAGACTTAACTACTTCAGAATATGACTAAAAACCATCTGGAAGAAAGTATAACAACATAGATAACTGCTTTTGTAAATTGAGTCATCGGGTCATCGTGTGGAGGAATTGTAATTCGCTAAGTATTAACTGTATAAAGCCAAATTTTGTTGCCCATAACAGACCATTCTGCTTCCTGATATTGTTTGCCTTGCTGCATTGACCACTGACATACAAAGCTAAATCTTGTTCAATCTTGGTACAGCTTTAAGACATCTTTAACCTCAAGAAAACCATCAAAATCAGGAAATTGCATTGATACATTATCATCATCAAATCCGCAGGTTCCACTTGATTGTTCACATGATGTCTTCAGTAATAAAAGGATACACACCATTATGCCTTACGTTAGCGGATACACCTCTTTAGTCTCATTCAGGCTTTCACGTGAGGCTGATCAAGGTAGGTGTCCACAAGGGGTTGGGGAGGCGGGAGGGCAGTAGCAAAGTAGCCTAGCATGAGTTGTCAGAGTCTGCATGGACTGACAAAGGATGTCCCGTGGGTGGAGGATGGCAGTGATCCAGACAAAGGTGTAGGAGCCTGAGTGAGATGTTTAGATACAGGAGAGATTAGGATAATAAATATAATAAGGATAGAGATAGGATTAAGATGGCGGAGTAGGAGGATGTGTGCTCACTCCCTCTTGCAAGAGTGCAAGAATTACAACTAAATGCTGAACAATCATTGACAGAAAGACACTGGAACTCACCAAAAAAACACCCCACATCCAGAGACAAAGGAGAAGCCGCAATGAGACGGTAGGAGGGGCGCAATCACGTTAAAATCAAATCCCATGAATGCTGGGTGGGTGACTCACAAACTGGAGAACAGTTATACTGCAGAAGTCCACCCACTAAAGTGAGGGTTCTGAGCCCCACCTCAGGCTTCCCAACCTGGGAGTCCAGCAACAGGAGGAGGAATCCCCAGAGAATCAGTCTTTGAAAGCCAGTGGGATTTGATTGCAGGACCTCCACAGGACTGGGGAAAACAGAGACTCCACTCTTGGAGGGCACACAAAAAAGTGTGCTCACCAGGACCCAGGGGAAGGAGCAGTGACCCCATAGGAGACTGAACCAGACCTACCTGCTGGTGTTGGAGGGTTGCCTGCAGAGGTGGGGGGCAGCTGTGGCTCACTGAGAAGACAGTGGCACTGCTGGCAGGGGTTCTGGGAAGTGCTCATTGGTGTGAGACCTCTCAGAGTCTGCCACTAGCCCCTCCAAAGAGCCTGTAAGCACCAGTGCTGGGTAGCCTCAGGCCAAACAACAAACAAGGTGGGAACACAGCCCCATCCATTAGCAGACAATCAGATTAAAGTTTTACAGAGCTCTGCCCACCCAGCCCTACCCACCATCAGTCCCTCCCATCAGGAAGCATCCACGAGCCTCCTAGATATCTCCTCCACAAGAGGGCAGAAAGCAGTATCAAGCAGTATCAGCAATATTTTGTCTTGTGGAACTGAAAACCACAGCCACAGAAAGGTAGAGAAAATGAAAAAGCAGAGGACTTTGTACCAGATGAAGGGACAGGATAAAAACCCAGAAAAACAACTCAATGAAGGGGAGATAGGCACCCTTCCAGAAAAAGAATTCCAAATAATAATGGTGAAGATGATCCAGGACTTTGAAAAAAGATTGGATGCAAAGATCGAAAAGTTTACCAAAGACCTAGAAGAATTAAAGAGCAAACAAACAGAGATATGCAACACAATAAGTGAAATGAAAAATACACTAGAAGGAACCAATAGCAGGTTAACTGAGGCAGAAGGGCGAATGAGGGACCTGGAAGACAGAATGGTGAAAATCATTGATGCAGAAAAGAATAAAGAAGAAAGAATGAAAAGAACTGAATACAGCCTAAGAGACCTCTGGGACAATGTTAAACGTGCCAACATTCGCATTATAGGGGTCCCAGAAGGAGAAGACAGAGAGAAAGGACCCGAGAAAATACTGGAAGAGATTATAGTTGAAAACTTCCCTAACATGGGCAAGGAAATAGCCACCCAAGTCCAGGAAGTGCAGAGAGTCCCAGGCAGGATAAACCCAAGGAGAAACATGCCAAGACATACAGTAGTCAAGTTGAAAAAATTAAAGACAGAGAAATGTTATTAAAAGCAACAAGGGAAAAATGACAAATAACATACAAGGGAACTCCCATCAGGTTCACAGCTGAGTTCTCAGCAGAAACTCTGCAAGCCAGAAGGGAGTGGCACAATATATTTCAAGTGATGAAAGGGAAGAACCTACAACCAAGAATAATCTATCCAGCAAGGATCTCATTCAGATTTGACAGAGAAATCAAAAGCTTTATAGACAAGCAACAGCAAAGAGAATTCAGCACCACCAAATCAGCCCTACAACAAATGCTAAAGGAACTTCTCTAAGCGGGAAACATAAGAGAAGAAAAGGACCTACAAAAACAAAAACAAAACAACTAAGAAAATGGTAATAGGAACATACATATCGATAATTACCTTGAATGTAAATGGACTAAATGCACCAACCAAAAGAGACAGACTGGCTGAATGGATACAAAAACAAGACCCATATATATGCTGTCTACAAGAGACCCACTTCAGACCTAGGGACACATACAGATGGAAAGTGAGGGGATGGAAAAAGATATTCCATGCAAATGAAAATCAAAAGAAAGCTGGAGTAGCAATAGTCACATCAGATAAAATAGACTTTAAAATAAAAAATGTTACAAGAGACAAGAAAGGACATTACATAAAAATCAAGGGATCCATCCAAGAAGAGGAGATAACAATTATAAATATATATGCACCCAATATAGGAGTATCTCAATACATAAGGCAAATGCTAACAACTATGAAAGAGGAAATGCAAGGCAGAAATAGAGACACAGATGTAGAGAACAAAGACATGGACACCAAGTGGGGAAAGCGGAGAGGGTTAGGGGGGAATGAATTGGGAGATTGGGATACCAAATTGTACACTCTAAATATATGCTGTTTATTGTCTGTTAACTGTATCTCAAAAAAAGTTCTTAAAAAATATATAATAAGGGTAACATTTAAGTTTTTGGTTAATGTGATAAGGATGACAGTAACTAGGTTTCTCATTACTGAAGAATGGAGTTAAATATATGGAAAGAGACAAAACTAGAATAGACTCCCTGATGCTGAATTGGGCCCATATGGATATGGGTCTGGGAACAATGGACCCCAAAACAAGAAGCGCATTTAGTGCCCAAATCTTAGTTTCTTAAATACAATTATCCACTGAAAGGAACCAGGGTTCCTTGGAAAAATAGCAGGTTTTACATTCGGGACTGAGAAAACAAAGGATCACCCTGGAATATCTTCTCAGTACCAGAAATTAAGGAGGCAAAGAAGACAGGAAGGCTGGCAGGTAGGAAGAAAAAAATTCTTGCTCTTTTACTTGACTTTGTTGTGGGTTTTGTTTTCATTTGAATAGTTTCAATGATATATATGCATAAACTGCTTTATATCCTATTTGAAGAATATAAACAATATAAAATGATGCAAACAAAAGATTCACCTGGAAGAATTCCAGAAGAGTTCTGAACAGTATGAAAGTAAAGTCTTAATCAAATCTGCATTTTAAGACCTCTCTGAACATGAAAGTCTATTTTCAGTAACATGCTCTATTCCACAAAAGCCAAAGCAGATAAAAGGAATGGCCCCAGGAAGGTTAGTGGCACTTTTGATTCCACACACCTTCTTACCCACATGGATAGTGTGCACGGCTTGTGTGATCTTAAGCATTTTGCTTAACGTTCTTATGAGCTGATTTCATCATCCATGAAAGGAAAAGGCTTCCTCCCTTCCCAACGTCAAAGAAATGTCATTTTGATTTTTATAAAGCACAGACCAATTTGAATTTCTCAGCAATAGTCAGTATACTCTGAGAACTTAACATAGATTCACAGATCCATGGAGCAAAGATCCCTGTGGATATAGGATTGAAAGAAGGAACAATTTCTCAGTCTCCATCACATCATGGTGCAGCACTATATAACCTGCTCTTGAGATCTTAATGGGAGGTGTCCAGGCTTTGAGTGGGCATGGATCCAGCAGCCAATGGCCTCCAATAAGAGACAAAATGCCATGGTTCGGGGAAGCACCTGCTATTAGGTGGACATGCCTAACTGGGTCCTATCTACCAGCTGTAGATAGCAAAGGTGGGAACCAGTCACCCTGCCTCTGCCTCCCTGGTCTATAACTTACATCGTAATAGGGAATAATTCACTCAAACTGTCTGCACCTCGCTTTTTTGTGGCATACTATGGGGTCAAATGAGATAACCTATAGGAAAAGCTCTGATGTACATTAGGCTCTTAATAAATATGAATAAATATTGAAAAAGTTTTTATCTCATCTTTTATTTTAAACATACAAGGATGTTTGTTGCAGCATTATTTATGGTGGCAAAAACAAAAAATAAAAACTAAAGTGATTATCCAATGGAACAGGATAGAAAGCCCAGAGATAAACTATAGGCAACTAATCTATGACAAAGGAGGCAAGGATATACAATGGAGAAAAGGCAGCCTCTTCAATAAGTGGTGCTAGGAAAACTGGACAGCTACATGTAAAAGAATGAAATTAGAACACTCCCTAACACCATATACAAAAATAAACTCAAAATGGATTAAAGACCTAAATGTAAGGCCAGACACTCTAAAACTCTTAGAGGGAAACATAGGCAGAAAACTCTATGACATACATCAAAACAAGATCCTTTTTGACCCACCTCCTAGAATAATGGAAATAAAATAAAAAACAAACAAATGGGACCTAATGAAACTTAAAAGCTTTTGCACAGCAAAAGAAACCATAAACAAGACAAGAAGACAACCCTCAGAATGGGAGAATATACTTGCCAGCAAAGCAACTGACAAAGCATTAATCTCCAAAATATATAAACAGTTCATCCAGCTCAATATCCAAAAATCAAACAACCCGATCAAAAAATGGGCAGAAGACCTAAATAGGCATTTTTCCAAAGAAGACATTGGATGGCCAAGAGACACATGAAAAGCTGCTCAACATCACTAATTATTAGAGAAATGCAAATCAAAACTACAATGAGGTATCACCTCACACCAGTTAGAACGGGCATCATCAGAAAATCTACAAACAGTAAGTGCTGGAAAGGGTGTGGAGAAAAGGGAACACTCTTGCACTGTTGGCGGGAATGTAAATTGATACAGCCATTATGGAGAACAGTATGGAGGTTCCTTGCCAAACTAAAAATAGAGTTACCATATGACCCAACAATCCCACTACTGGGCATATACCCAGAGAACATCATAATTCAAAAAGACACATGCACTCCAATGTTCACTGCAGCACTATTTACAACAGCCAGGTCATGGAAGCAACCTAAATGTCCATTGACAGATGAATGGATAAAAAAGATGTGTTACATGTATACAATGGAATATTATTCAGCTGTAAGAAGGAACAAAATTGGGACATTTGTAGAGACATGGATGGACCTAGAGACTGTCATACAGAGTGAAGTGAGTCAGAAAGAGAAAAACAAGCATTGTATATTAACACATATATGTGGAGTATAGAAAAATAGTACAAATCAACCAGTTTGCAAGGCAGAAATAGAGACACAGATGTAGAGAACAAACATATGGACACCAAGTGGGGAAAGGGGGGAGGGTTGAGGAGGAATTAATTGGGCGATTGGGATTGCCATATATACATTACTAATAAGGAAAAAAATATCAAATTGTACACTTTAAATATATGCAGTTTATTGTAAAAAAAAAACAAAAGTGATTATCTGTCACGTGAATAATGGCTGAATAAATGCTATTATATCCACACTACTGAACACCAAGCAAATTTTTAAAATCACATCAAACTCAATGAAGAAGTAGGTATACAATTTAGTTACCTTCCATTAAGCTACACATTAAATAGATTTTCCAAAAAAAAGTAAAACAATGTCACTCTGTGTGTTGATTTTTGTTCTCGAAAATATAAGTACTATTCATTAAATATATTAATTGTGTTAACATGTATGGGTTTATCGTTATTTTCAATGAATTAATACACAAATATTTTATAACAGTTTTCATTGAACGAGAATTATAAGGAAACTACAAATTTTTTATTGTGATATAATTGCTATATAACATTATATTGGTTTCAGTTATAAACTATAAATTTAATTAGAAAGAAGAAAAACTAGACAATACAACAGAAAAAAAGTGGCTGATGACCTGAACAAACACGTCACAAAAAGAAAATCCAAATGACCATTAATTATATAAAAATATTTCTCATCCTTTGAATCAACAGGAGACCAGTTGTTTTTCCACCAGCTATGAAGGTTTCTAATGACCAGAAAATTATTCTCCAATGAAATTAAACCTAATCTGAATCTAGAGATAAATAGAGAGAGAGGATTTTCCTGGTTATTTAAACGAGGATTAGGTTGGCTATATCGCCACTGAGAGGCAGAGCTGGAATTTAAACATACCTTTGAGATAAAATCACCATCGTCAGGTAAGCAGGTGTCAGATGTTCCTGACAATACGTTCCTGACACTCATCCGTGGAAAACTGGTTAGCATACTTGGCTAGTCCCCCTTCAAGACTGCTGTAAAGATCAAAGAAAGACTTCTATGCAAAAGTCATTTGGTAAGTACGTACATATGAGAAATCATTTGTTTTAGAATTGCTTTCAACCAAAGAATCTGAAGTACTGGGTGATATTTAGGGCTATAATGCAGTCCAAATGAGCCAGGGAAAGGCAAGGAAGAAGCACCCAAGATTCTTAACTAGCCAGGTGGTATGTGAGGTCTTGCAGGTGGAAGAAAAAAAAAAAAAGATTGTCTAATCAGAGACCTCACAATGATATTCATAGCTATTCAACAGTACATACAGCACATTCTCAGAGAAACATAATAGTGCAATATTAAATTCAGAGCACAAAGTTACAAGGAGGAAGAAGATATTTCAGGCAAAAAGTAAATGATAACCACTTTGGGGCCTCTTTGACCATAACTTTGGAAGACAGAGGGTTAAAATACCTTTGGATGTCACTTGTGCCCATATATCATGACTGCCTGATTCATAGATTTGAGAAACAGACTCGCAAACCTCCAGATACCTGGGGACATTCTCTGCCATTAATTTGGGAGCAGTATTCCCTTTGCAATACCTAAAAAATCTAGCAGAAAAATTAATGGCAGGGTATGGGTTTTCCTCAGTAGAACTGAGACAAGTGTGGCTTGTGGTGTAAGAAGACAATTAATTGCAGCATGGATGTCTGTGCCGAATTCCCAGGTCTAACCACGGAAACTCTCAAAAACAGTCAAGGGAAAGGCACCCAAGACTCTTTCCTAACTAAAGTGTGTCCAATTAGCTGTGGACCAAAATGCCTTTGTAATTGAGTTTTCGTATATTCGGACACCCCAAATAGTTCAGGGTAATGCTTTTTCCTGTCCTTTCCAAAACAAGGATTTAAACATGATTCTGAATGCTTTGCCTTTTCCATTCTAGAAACTCTTACACAGCAGAGTACCTGTGGGTTTAGTAACTGAAAGATATTGCACTGCAGTGCAAAGAAAATTTCACTAGTCTAAAAGATAGGTTTCAGGAAGCCACTTAAAGATTTTTCCATTTGTTTATGCAATAAGAACTTCCATTGTGTGTGCCTGCTTTTATAAAGGAAAAATCAGCTAATCCAATCTCCTATAATTACTTTTTATCATGCACTGTATCATTGACATTCCCTGGAAGCTACACCTAAGGTACGACTAAGTAAGAGATACTGGCTTGAGAGATCTGAATCAGGAAACACTAGGACAAATTGAGATGGACTCTCTCTTTGTGTCTGTGCCTCACCTCTATTCAAAGAGGAAATAGGATGCCTCCAATTTCACTGATTACCAGTTTCAGTATCAACTTATCAAGACAATGATAGGCCCTTTACAAATGTTCCCCTAATGTTATTTTCCCAACAGAAGTAGAAGCTGACCTATAGTTCTTGGAGCTATTGTAAAAGAGCACATTGTATTTGCCTACTAACTCTGTTAGCCTTGCTAGCTGGCTGCTTAATTTAATGTAATTGAGCCTTTACCTGAAGAACTCTGATAGAATGTTTAAAACTGGGCTTTCCTGTGCGCTCTCTGAATTTGGATTCACTTACATTTGACTTATGTAATACTTCATGTCATGTGAAGTTGATCCCAGTGTTGACATTAAACTTCCTCAAGAAACTCAAGGCAGACACATTAGAGAGCAGAATGCATGTGTCTGGTTATTTCTGCAGGTGATTCTGGGCAGTGCGGTCTTCATGCTCTTTAGACAGGAGATAGGACCCTTGCAAAAGCATAGCCTCTATCACAGCTGATAATTGAAAGACCAGAGGTTTTCAAAATGTCACAATTATTTTTATTTCTAGATGTGCTGGCTCTGTCTTAGATTCTTCAAATAAGCTGCGTCCTCTCATCTAAAATTCCATAACAGGCTATGCTGCAACGTCATACTTCAGAAGGAGGACAAACGCTAAAGAAAGATGTCACCCAGACAAGAAAAATATGGTTCTTAAAATGGCAGGACAAGATGTAGGGTGGATGGGAAAAGCACTTGATTTGCAATTAGCTGATTTAGATTTAAACCCAGACTCTGTGACTTTATTAGTCCCTGTCTCTAGCTTCAGTTTCTTCCTTAAAATGTAAGCAATTAAACTTAGATCTCAGGATTATTAATGTTATTAATTTTATTGAGATAAAATATGTGAATGTGTTATGTAAACAGTTAAGTAATACGCAAATGCTAGGTCATTATTTTTTATGGTTTGTTGATGCTATTAAAAATTAGAAATTAAGGCCGTGAAGTCAGATGATAAGACTAGACTATTCCCTGCTAATTGTCTTGTTTTAATCCAACGGTTTCATTTTATAAATGAGACAACGTCCTATTCTATTTGACAACCCTTTATTGAGCTTTGCTGTGCGCCAGGCTCTGTACTGAAGATGGGAAACAAAGTTGATTAACAGGGATCCCTTGAGGAGTGCTCAGTTAAGATCCAGGACAAGGAAGCATTTGCCCAAGGTTTTACAGCTAGGGGCTTAAGAACTGGGAATAAAATCAATAGAAGCCTCATCTCCTGCACTCCTGCTCAGGGCACTTTGCTTTCACCGCCTCTGCATTAAGTCTTTTCCACTTGCCTAAAATCAGAGGAATCTGATTTAAGTTCTTTTAACACTTTAAAAATCCCAGCCACTGCTCCTCCAGATAAATACCACATTATGCCTCAATTAACCTGGCCCCATTCAGAGCACTATGGACAAGGCAAATGCCTGGTTGCTCATAGAGTAACTGACATGTCTTTTGTCCTTGCCCAGCCCTTATTAATTATGAGACTTTCAGGAAGAAATTTTAAGTCCATAATGAGGGAATGAGGTAGAGATTCAGGAATGGGAATTACAGGCACAGATTGGAGAGAGGAGCATCAAGCCACAGAACTGACACAGGACCGCTCCTAGGCTGCTCACAATTCCAGCATGTCTTCAGGACTTGCTTCCTATGGGAGTGTGGATAGACGCACTATGCTTGTGTACAGGACTGGGCAAGGCAGCCACGAGGCTCCTCCAGGAAGTCTCTGTGGCAGGAATGTAGAAATATAACCTGAAAAAACTAGGCTCTCCTTCCCAGCCACTCTCCAGGACCCCACATCTTTAACTCACTTACTGTTGATGATAATAATAATAATAAATTAAAAAGTGATTTCAATTTTCCACCACTTACCCTCCCCCATCTCAGAGGCAATGATTATCAAGATAGAATATTTAAAAGTAGAAACAATTCTAGTCCAACATTCTAATCAACACAGGAACCCTCACCCTACCAACCCCTGCCAGTAAGGTACTTAGTAATTTTTATGACTGTGGTTGGGGAACTCATGACTCCCCAAGGTAAGCGAGGATGTAGGCAAACTGGAACAAGAGATACTTTTTTAAAAAAGAAAAGGTTAATTTTTAGAATCCCCCCTTTATGAGTTTCAGCCTGTATCTGGTCAACTGTGACTTTTGGCAACTTACCTGACTTCAGTTTCCTCCTGTATAACACAAGGGAGCTCAGCCAGAGCCATGCTTCCAAACTTTAATGAGAGTAACAGTCATTTTGAGATGGGGTCTGAGGTTCTGCATTCCTAACAACTCCCAAGCAGGCTGATACTGCTGGTCCGTGGATCACATTTGGAATAGTAAGTCACTGGAAGACTCAATCCCTTGTTAAGTTTTGTGACTTCGGGATAACCTAATTCCTCTCTCATGTGAGGGCTGTGCAGGGCTGTACACCCTGTACAGCCTTGGACATTAGTTCCTCCCACAAGGAAACATCAGAATTGTTGGTCCCTGGACTTAAGCCAATTGGTCTGTTGCTTTTCTCACTTTCCCTTTTTGATGACTACTTTTCAACTAAACCCCTAAGCTTTGGTAGCTCTCAAAAGTTGGTATCCATCAGAATCTTTCAGAGGGCTTGCTAAATCAAGGTCTACAATGCCTTTCCCCCCTCCAGCCCTCACTGCCCACCCCCAAGTTTCTGATTCAGTGGGTCTGGGGTGGTGCACAGGAGTTTGTATTTCAGATATACCTTGCCAAGTGATGCCAATGCTATTAGCCAAAGCGGCCACATGAGAACCACTGCCTTAGTTTTCTTCACAGAAACTATCGGTGAGGCAGATGTTGATTTTTATGTATTTGTCCAACTGATTTTTAACCTAAATAAAATATATTAATTTTAACCCAGTTATTATAAACTTTTTAAAACTTTCAGCCTAGTATTCAGTTTGTCCATATCTGATGACCACTGGACTTGGAATCAGCTATACTTCAATAAAAATTTTTTAAGAAAATGAATTGTAGCAGATGAAGGTACAAATATAAAAACTGACTACTGTCTATTAATTTAGACATTAAAGAGATTTGCAAAAGTATTAAAAATTCTGGATTTGATGCAAACTATTATATGTAGGATGGATAAACAACAAGGTCCTACTGTACAGCACAGAGAACTATATTCAATATCCTGTGATAAACCATAATGGAAAATAATATACAAAAAATATATATATATGTATATAACTGAATCACTTTGCTGTACAGCAGAAATTAACAGAACATTGTAAATCAACTATAGTTCAATGAGATAAATTTTAAAAATAAAGTAGACTTGGAAACTTTTTAAAAAAAATACTAGATTCAAGTTCTGATTTTGATTTTACCAGCTCTGCAAACATAGGTGAGTTTTAAAAATCACTGAGTGTCATTTTCTTCATTTGAAGAGTGGAGCTAGGAATTTCTAATGATCCCACAAAGGTATTATTGAGCTCTGGAGTCAGAAAGAATAGGTTTTATGTTCCAACTCTTCTATTTATTAGCTTTACAACATTGATACATTGCTTAAACTCCCTGCCTCAGCTTCCTCATCTATAAAATGGGAATATTAATATCACCCTTGTAGATTGGTTCCAAGAATTAAAAGAGGTATCCTAGCCACGCTTCTGACAAATAGTACAGTCTTAATAAACTGACGTTGTTAAAACTGTTATTAAGATAATTGATTTGAAGGCATTTAGTAAGTCATCAGTTCCATAGAAATGTGATTGTTTTGACATCAGGATACAAAGATAGTATTCTAAGGAAACCACCATTTCAGATAATCCACTCAAACAATCCATTCTTTATTCACATTTTCACAGTCCTATTGCCTATTTTACATTTCTTCATCTTTTCCACAAGCATATCATTAGAAATGTTGTCAAATATCTTAAAGAAATCAGGATTCTTTATACATGTAAAATTCTTGATCTGTGGAGTCTAAAACTCTGAAATCAAACCTGATAATCAAAAACCTAATAAAACCTTGTGGAGACTTTATCTTAGTGAATTAATCCTGATATTGTGTACCTGCTGCTTAATTTTCCAGGTTCTCAGAAACTTTTTGCTTAAAAATCTTTTATAGAATTTTGCCAAGATTGTCATAGAGACTCAGTGATCTGGAGTTTCTATAATTTAAACTCTTCCCAATTTTAAAATTCAGAATTTCATTTACTCATCTTGGGTGTTCTGGCACCTCCCTCGTCACAGGGTTCCCCAGAGATTTCCATGCAAGTGCTCTCCGAGTTCTGTGATTTCATTCCTCCTGGCCTGGAGATTAACTCATCGGAGCAGCTGGGGGATCTCCCATCTTCTCACTCCCGTGGCTGTACTTCATTCTGAACCATCCTGACATCACTTTCTTCACTTCAAAGCTCATGTTTCCCGACAGAATAAGAAGGCAAAATTATGCTCAAGCAGTTTTACTTTATTTGTTAGACTGATACCTCCACTCCCAAGGAGTGGGGTAATTCCCTTCTTATTCTTCATACTAAGTACATTAGCATATACTAGAAATTTTCTCCAAGGGGCTTTTCTCCAAGGAGGCTGCATTTTTGTGTTGATCTATGGATATGTTCCCATCTCTACCTAACACCCCACTTGTGCTCTTCATGAGCCGTTCGATGCTCATTTTCTTCTTATTAATCAAGGCCACTTGCCATTTACCATCAAAACACCTTCCCTCTGGACCCTCATCTCTCTTAAGGTCTGGTCTATCTGGGTCTCGAGCCCTGGGGGCATCTCTCGCCTCTGAACAAGTATTGAGCTTTGCTTTCCAAATCTTGAAGGCACATGTCTGATTACTCCTCTCACAGCTTTGTGGACTCTAAATGACAAGTCCATTTTATCCCACAGCTCTTTCAACTAAAAAAACTTTCTTATTGATAAGAACTACAGTACCTCCAGAGCAGTGATTTTCCTTGTTACTTCCTGAAATGTATGAACTATGAAAGGCAAGTCAAGAACTTATCAGGTGATTTACATAAGTATATAGTATCGAGTGTATTGCAGGTGTTTGATAAACATCTGTTGAATTAATGAGTGAGTGGATGGAAAAAGAAGACTGCACTAGCCATGTGTTCTTCCTGAGTTTATCACTTGTGTGCAAATGGAACACCATGAAGGGTGAATCTGGAGAAATTACAGCAATGCATCCTTACTTACCAGAAATCAATGTCTTATAGGCTGTTAGATCAAAATGTATTTTCTTCATTAGGCATTTCAAAACAGCTCTAAATGAGCCAGGTGCTGAGTCCTTCCTCAGAATCACATGACTTTTGCTATGCTGCCATTTGATAAAAAAAAGCAGCTCTACTCCCCTTTCCCACCCTCTCCCCTACCCAATGCCCACTCCTACCAACAAATACACTTCCCTGATTTCATGAAAACTGCCCACCTTTCCCTTTGTAGGATTAAAGGGGAAATCCCATTTCTCTTATGCCTAGTCTCCAACCTCATTATGGACAATTTTCAGTATGGCCTTTGGAAATGACTCAAGGATTGATGGGAAAGTAATAGGAGGAGAGGTGGTGGTAGTTAGAGTGCTGAATTCAAGGGTTCAGAGGTGGAGTCCTTCCTAGAAAATCGGGGGCAGTGAGGAGACAGGAGTAGCTGAATGAAGGAGGAAGTGAAGAAATGGGGTCTAGCATTCCAGCAGGTCCACACAGCACAAAGTGCCACGATCATGTCAGGATTGGAGTGGGTGAGAGTGAAACAGCCTCCAAAGTCATCAGTGAATGAAGAGTCATGGCCGAGAGATTTGCCAGTGTCATGAAAAAGGAGACAGTACAGGCTTCTCAGAGGAAGGCATGAGACCTCTAAGAACCGGATAGATTTTGCTGAAGGGTCAGGAGTAGTAACCTGGACGCTACTCTGGAGAATGAGAACACAGACCTTACTTTCCAGCTGGACACTGAGCGTAGGAATACGAGCAGCCTCTGCTAGAGAAGAAGCTGGGCCCTCTGGCCAGAGCCAGTTTGTGGTAGCAGACACATGGCCAAAGGGTAGTTTCCAAGGCTGCCAGGGTTGTGAGGCAGGCTGGGATTACCTGGCTCCAAAGTTTCCAGTAGACGTAGTTGCAAAAACGCTGATGCCTGGGGGGACTCAAGCCTCTCTGAAAAGAATCAGCTGTGGCCTGGATTAATTGGGGACCCAAGGGGATCCTTGCCCAGATGGACAAAGAGTTGGGTTAGTGTTTTGGCCTCACCATATTCTGCAAACAGCAAAGTCCCTGATAGATGAACAGCCTGTCTTGAAGGAATCTAGATGAGGACACAGAATGCGGAGACCAAGCAACCCCAGATTACACCACCAATAAATAACAGAGCGAAGCCTGGGACCCCGTTTTTTGGCTCGAAGTCCAGTGCTCTTCCTCCTATATCACATTGCCTCTTTCTCATAGCACCCTTTCTTCTTCCACCTTTGTCCACTTCCGTCCACCTTCCCTCACCCAGAGAAACTACCACTATCACCACTAAGAAGGGGAAATTAGGCTCCTGAGGCTCACTCTGCTGTTTCTGGTATCTTGTTACTTCTGCTTCCCACACCATTTCTGAAAACAGCGGTCAATGTATTATGAAAGCCATATCCATTTATGAGTTGGTCCATCTCTCTTAGAGCTGTCATGTACAAAGATAATTTCAGGAAAGTCTGAAGTTAGAAAATATGTAATATTACATAGTTAACATTGTCATTGAAGGTGGTATTTTTTTCTGATTTCTCCCATTCTATTTATTTTTTTTTTAATAAACTCTGGGAGAAAAAAGAAAGAGTTGCATTAATGCACAGAGGTAGAGAGAAGGAAACTTGCAAGGAGAGCTCACCAGGCTGTTGGAAGGCAGGTCCTGTCTCCCTTTCTAACTTCCCTTTGCCACCTGATGCGGGTCTCCAGGCACGTGCCTGTCCCTCTGTGGGCAAAAGGATAGAGTATGTCTGGGGATGGGGGAGGGGTCTCTTCTGAGGGCCACCTCTCCATGGGACAGTCACAAGAAAGAGTAAGTTTGATGGCAATAAAGAGTGCAGGTGAGTAATAGGGAGGGACAGCTCCTGCCACACCTAAGAGGGAGCCGCCAGTGCGTTTCCCTGCTCCCTTCTCCTCAGATACAAATTCTATCACAATTACATGGAATTGATTTCATCTGAAATTGAGAATCACATCTTTTAAAAGGCATTTAAGAATCTTTATTTTTTAAATCACCAAAAATAAGACTAGAAGTCAGGACACAAATTATAAGGAGCTGACACCTATGAATAAAAATAAAATAACTGTACATGGAAGACATGGTTTATCTTTTCTCAAAGGCTAAAAGGTATGGCTACTTAACTCTCATACAAAAAATCCATAATTACAATAGTAAAGAAAATAGCTACGCGTATATAAGGGTTTTACCACCATGGATGTTCAAAAGCAATTTTCCATTTCTCGTAACTTCATTTTTGATACGTATATTTCCCCAAATGACCCAGGAGAGTTTTCCATACAGTGTACTAGACACATACAAAGTTTAAATGCAAAGTTCACACCTTTTGAGTCAACGGCTGGTTGGAGGGTAGAGGAAGGAGGAGGTGGGGCTTTTGAAATTGCTTTTCCAGCAGAAAAACAAACATGTACGTTTAATAACTTCACTTGACTGTGTTCATTCTTCACCTGCCTGCCCACAGTCTCCTGCTAAAACTGAGTTCAGACCACTCATAGCAGCCTCGACATGATCTAAGCAAAGATGATCTTTTTAAAAATGCTGAAAGAAATCAAGGCGCATTCCATACTGTGAGCTTGAAGAATTCAGGCCATCTTTGGCATGCCTGGTTCTCTCTAAGGGTCAATTCTTCATTAAGTGAAGGGTTAAGTATTGCTGTGTATTTTTTTGTTTGTTTTTTATGTTCTGCTATCTCTCCCTTCCCTTGCTTCTCATTCTCTAGTTCTATTCTACAACTGAGCAACTGTTTCTTCCAGAAACCACAGTATCATACACAGTTAGGAAAGTAAACCAAGAGAGAGTACCTAACCTCCCAGCAGTCCAGAATCTGCACACACACATAAGCACATGCGTGCAAAAGACCCTGAAATACTCCAGCTGCCATAACAAAATACCATAGGCTGGTGGCTTAAACAACAGACATTTATCTCCCACAGTTCTACAGGCTGCGAAGTCCAAGATCAGGGTGTAAGCATGGCCAAGTTCTGGTAAGAGCCCTCTTCTTGATTTGCAGGCAGCTGCCTTCTTGCTGTATCTTCACATGACACACACAGAGAGAACTCTAGACGCTTCAGATAAGGAGATGAATCCCATCATAGGGGCTTCACCCACATAATCTCATCTAAACCTGATCACCTCCCAAAGGCCCCACCACCTAATACCATCACATCCGGGGTTAGGCCTTCAACATGAGAATTTGGTGGGGACATAGACATGCGACCCAAAACATTCATCATGATTAATACAAAATAAAAGTCGCAGTGTTTTCTGACACTTAACGCCCAGATAAGCTGTCTGAACGACCCAATCTCTGCTAAAGGGGACTCTGTTCATTTTGCTAAGGAATCAGCCAATACTCAAGTGAACAGCTTCGCCTAGGGCTGTGCCAGCCAGTGGATTTAGCAAGTTTGCTAAAGAATTGCCCAGCACACCAGCTGCTGTGGATAGCAGCCTGAGGTGTCACCACAAACCGACATATCCGAATCCCAGAAGTCCTTAGACTGGCTGGCTAAGTGGTGAGTATTTCCTAATGCATTATAACTTTGATTGTATTTTTCAAAATTCACCACTCATATTGAAAAAAGAAAAAAAAGTGAAAAGGTTTTTTTTAAGTTATTTATGAATACTGGGTTATGAGTGTGGATATTCCTTTTTAAAGCATGTCACTGAGCTATAAAGGAAGCAATGGCATATGCTGTGTTTGTGCTTTCTAGAAGCTAGAATGATAAGAATGGGGTATTTAGGGTGTAGGGGAGGGAGTCTAATTCCAGATTATATCAGTAACATTTGTTTTAGACTTTGGATCCTTTGTATGGTGTTTCCTGCTTACCTTTTGAGATTTAGATAACTGTTCGAAGCATTAAATATTAAAATGAGCTTTTTAAATGCATGTAAGACAGAGACAGTAACCCTTTATGTTTTATGTAGGATGTGTACAACACATTCAGATTATCTATTATAATATCTACACGTACAATTCAGTTGTGAAAATCTGTAATACAGTCAGCTTGGGGATGATCACTCATGGGGAGTCTATTCTCCTTTCCTAGGGGTGAGAGAGAAGGGAGATGGGAGAACAAGCTTTCAGTCAACCCAAGGAGGGGCCCACTCTGTGTTCTTGAAGGAGGATGGTGTCTCCTTGACCTTGACCCAGGTTCTGCTGGAACCCAGCTCTGCAGAAGCTTCTTTTGATTTTTTCTGGTGTGTGGCAGCTTCTCAGGGTAGGGCTAGGACAGGATGAAATCAAGGCCTTTTTAGCTATAGGTGGTCCTTCATCATAGATGGTGGCAAAAAGGAAGATGAAGAGGTGAAGAAAGGGCTTTCTTTCTCTCTCTCTCTCTCCTTTCATCAGCAAATGATGATCAAGTATGGTGAGCTGAGACAAGGGAGTGGAGCAAGAGGAGGTATCCACAGGAATAATTCCCTGAATGTCTTTAAGATACATATTAGCAATTGCACTTTCAAGGACTCTGCAAGATAGCTTCTGTTTTCCCCATTTTACAGATCAAGAAAGTGGAGGCCAAGGCAAGTCTAAATACACACAGGGTCAGATTTGGGATTTAGGCCTGTCTGATTCCCCAGTCCCCAGTCATTCCTCTACTGTGCTTTAAATCCCCCTTAAAATAGAAGAGTGGGCAAGAGGATAGAGTTAAGCTTTCCAGGGTTTCCAGGGCACAGTCTTTGTGAGTGACACCTAGGATCGAATTCTAATCTGAAATTTAAGAGGAAACCACTGGGGGGAAAAAAGAGGAAACCACTGAAGATGTTACAGGAGAAGAGTGATGCAAGCAAATTCAAGGTCCAGGAAGAGAACCCCAGTGGTGATGCTTGGGAGGATGAAGGAAGCGCTATCAGATCTGGAATGCAGGGAGGATGAGTCAATGCAATCAGGCAGCACGGGCCCAAGGCCTGCCTGTGCTTGAAATGTAAGAAAAAAACATAGCCTGACTGGTACCAGGTTGGGCAAGTGATCAAGCCAAAATGGCAGTTCAAATATTATAGGATTTGAATACAAATGTTTCAAGGATTTAGCAAAACTGATGTAATGGAGGCTTTTTCTGTTGTTTACGGAATATGGTTACATACGCCACGATTTAAAAAAAAGAGAGAGAGCGAGCGCGGGAAAACTGCCTAATCTGTGCTTCATTTAAGTGGAAATATATTTGTATATTTGAATCCTAAAATATGGTATTCACATCTATGAGCCAGTACATTGCTATAGCCTGTCAAGATCTTTTCTTTTGGATTTAGTAATTTATAATATATAATCTAACCCAAGATAAATGTAAAAGTGATCAATGTGTCAGCCAAGGCATGGCCCCAAATCATGGGATAAAAATTCAAATGCCTTCCTGGACTAAGGAGGTAACCTAATATCTAACTGGGCGAAGTAGGCTGGGTGTGTACTAGGGAGTAGTGGGGACTGTGGCAAAGTGGAGAATGATGAAGAGGTGAGGATTAGTCAGCTTAAACCAACAGCTCTCCAATGGAAAAGATGACCTAAAATAGCGAGACCTTCTAATTTTAGAAACTGAATGAAAAACTGGAAATTTACACTTTTGTGTGAGGTTTTCTAATCTTAAACACCGTGTGAACCAAGTGAAATATGTTTGACCTAAAGAAAAAGAAGGTAATGACCTTGTCTTAGAAACAGACTATGTCTGAGAAGCAAAGTATGTAAGGGTATTTTGGAGCAAAGGTGAGGTTAGGGCTACAGAAAGACAACCTAGGAAGTGACAACGGGTTTGTCGCAGGTGTCAGCATGGCATTGTCGAGCTTGAATTTTAAGGAAAAGAGAATCAAGATTGCAGAAGATGTGCATTTGTTCCTGCTAGGATCATATTGATAGGACTATTTTTAATTGACTACTTGGCATGGCAAGCTTCAAATAGTTCAGATTTTGAAGTGAGATCAAATGAGAGAAACAACTCCATGCCAGGAAATGAAAAGCTCCATTTTGGTCTACAGGTCTTTTGAGAAATATATATGCAAACACTGTGTCTATCTGTCATAAAAGGGTTGTGTAATTAACATATGCAAAACACTACCACTGTCCTGCTGGAAGCTAACTTCCCTCCCTGGAAATCCAGCCTCTATTTATTTACAACAAAATAAAGTGGACCCTTCTGGAAAGAAACACGGCTCCGTGGCGGCCCGAACACTGTCGCAGCGATGCTTTAAATCTTTTATATCTCCCATACCTCCAGGGGCTGGTGTTGGATGGTACTGAGCCAAGCCCATAAATAATTTATGCTAAGTAGCAATTTAGTTGTTTGGCTTGAGGTAAAGAAATCCAAGAAATTCATAAATAAAGTTCCCATTTTTGCTTGTGTTCCAAAGTTAATTTATGTTACTCTGCAATTAACTAACATAAAGGTGAAAAAATATGACAGGCCTAAGGTACAAACTCGTGCTCATAAATCTACTCTATCTTAACTAGTGGTGTTTTAGTGATAGTCACTCAGTTCCCTCCATCCTGTGCTATTAAACAGAAACTTCTTCTTGATCTCGTTCCCTGTTACCTTCTCAATCTGTAAAAAGTATTACAATTGTTTTGAATGGCCCCTGGGTGGGTGGAGGAAGAAAGGGAGATGGGATTTGGAACAGCTACAAATGGAGCTTCTGACACATCTGAAATAGCTTAGTTCTTAGGAAAATAGCTGGTATGAATACGGCAAATGCAAATAGTTGTTCATTCAAAGGGGAGAACGAGACACGCTGAGAACTGGCAGCAGGACAGCCAGCCGCCACTGCCCCAGCAGGGGTGGGTGTGGTGGGTGGCAGCCTGGAGGATGGAAAGAGCAAGAAGCAGTTTTGCAGACATGCGGCGCGTGGCCCTCAATCAGGCACACAGTCTAGGAAGACCCCGAATTCCCACAGTAGCACATCGGCCGGCAGCTTGAGCGTATGGCTCTGCTTTCAGCCAACGATGCAGAATACCTTCATTTTAGGTTCCCACTGGTGACCTCAGCCTGCAATTCTCTGCTAGCTTGGTGCTTTCCAAGTTCTGCCTGAGACGACTGATATTTGAGATGGTTTCTCTGTGACATGTGACCTCTTCAACCCTGAAGATCTTTCAAACCTTATTCATGGAGTAAGACTGGGAAAAGCTATGTACTTAGAGCCCATTTATTGTTCATTCACTCAAATATATTTATCCAGTGCCTACTGTGTGCCGGGAGGAAATGTGGAAGACAATGTGGACTCTAAGATGAATAATAAACATCATCCCTGTGCTTAGTTTATGGACCAAGGGACCAAGAGGAAACAAGAGGTTCAATACAGTGAGATAAGGGCTCTAATAAAGTATGCGTAAGGAACCAGGGAATCAGCACCCAGACAAACCTGGGAGAAGCGGGAGCAAGGGAAGATTCCGGGAGCAAGGGAAGATTCCCAGAGGAGGGGAAGCTTGAGTAAGCCTTCAAGAGTGAAGGTTTAGATGTCACCAGGTGGATGAGCTGCAGGAAGGAAGAATGTGTTCTAAGGCCCGGAGGAGGGAGTGAGCATCACGCATTCAGAGAAAAGAGCCTAATGTGATCACACACAGGATACCTCAGCGAAGCCAGAGGAGATGAGGCTGGAGAGGTAGGCAAGAGCATATCCAGGAGCATGTGCTGCTTAGATTCCAAGTCCAGGGCAATGGGTGCCACAGAAGGGTTTTAAGCCAAAGAATGGTTTAGTCAGATTTGTGGGAATGAAGGATCATTCTACCAGTAAAATGATGGGTGGACTGAATATAAACAAGTTACCCTCAGAGTTCAGGGCTGGAAGTGTTTTACCTCCTTGTGACAAAGTGTTCTTCCTTCCTTTGAACAATGAAAGATGTGCACGTGGTGATGAGTTTTCTTCTCTCAGCACTGGGTACCAACAGCCTGGAATCAAGGTGTTTGGTCAATTGCCACAGCTTTTTTCAGTCAGATTAGCTTCAAGTTTTGCTTTTCTTCTTCCTTTTTATTTCTTTGATCTAATCTCTTGACATGTTGATCTTTTTTTTCTTCATCTTGATAAAACTGCTGTCATTTTAATTCTCCTAAATTTTAATAGAAGGTCAGTAAATCATTTTTAAATAAACACACATATGTACCTTCTGGTTATATATAATGGTTTGCACTCCCTTCTGAAATATTACTAACATGACAAAACAGGAATAAACACTAAACATACAGGTTAAAAAGATAATGGGAAAGAAGACAAAAGGGGACTAGATGTCAACAAATTTTGGAAGATGGAAAGCAGATGGGAGAGTGGGAAATGATTTACTGAATAGGGGATGCCAAACCTTGAAGAAAATTCCCTAAGAAGAAGGAAGATGTTTCCCCACTTATCCCAGAAAAGAAGGGGAGGGATAGAGCTCTGTATGAAGAACGTGTAGACTTCAGAGTCCCAGAGCAGCCAAATTCCTCTCCTACCCTGCAGGACACAGGAATTAAATCATTTAGGGAAATTGTACCTCAGATGGTCTGGACTCAGAAACCAAGTACAGTGGAAGACAGATGGGACATCAAACAGTAGACTAAAGGAGTAGACCAAAGTGTGCATCCTGAAAGGTCAAGTCCCCAGTTCCTATCCTTTCCACTCTTCTGTCTGTAGCCAGGTATTATAACCATTTACTCAGGGATTTAAAACAATTTTCCCTGGAGAAAACTGAGAATGAGGAACTTGAGAAAGAAGACTACAGATACTTACGTTTTCTTACGATGTAAGAAAAAAAGACTACTCGCTCTATGTTTAAAAATATAAGCTCACTTCTACAATTGAGCTTGCGGAGCCTCAGTTTTATGTTTTAGAAAGCCAGGATCACTACACATTTGAGAAAGCCTCCAAAATGAAACAAAAGGGCCTAGACACAGAAACAGCAAAGAGGAATTCAGAAGAATCAGAGATCATACAGAAGGAAGAAAGAACACTTTGAAATCAATCATTGATATACGTGAACAAAAAAGAATAAAAATGCATTTATGAACTGAGTAGGATATTGTTTTCATGGGGAAAATCAAAGAATATGAATGTGATCTTGAGAATTAAATATATGGAAGAGATTAGAAATTCAATTGAATGGATGAAAGGTAAGTGTCAAGAAAATCCTCCAGAGAGTAGAATAAACATACAAACAAAAAGAGAACTGTTCTACTGAAGATGGACGATAAAGAGAAAATATAAATAGTCAGTTCGGGAAGTCCAACACTGGAAACTAGGAATTCCAGAAAGAGGAAAAGGGTGAAATCGAGGGAAAATACAAGGAAGTTTCCCCAAACGGGAAGGCATGGACATCACGATTAAAGGATCCCACTAAGGGCCCAGTTCTCTGAATCACAAAGAACCGACACCACAGCACACCATCACACAATTTCAACAGAATGGGAATTAAAGAGGAGATCTTAAAATCTTCTGAAGAGACAGGTTATTTGCAAAGGATGAGTCAGCTGACTCACATCTGACTTTCAATATCACCATTGCAGGCTAGAACACATTGGAACACTGCACTCAGAATTCTGAATCAAATTATTTTCACTCTAGAATTTCATGCCCAAACTACTATGCAAGTATGAGGGCAGACTATAGGCAATTTCAAGCATTCAAGTTCTCAGAAAGATTACTCTTTCTCAGGAAGCGACTGAAATAGGTATGCTATGAAATTTAAGAGTGCTCAGAGAAAGGGTGATGTAGGAGCCAGAAAAAAGGGATACAATACTGGAGACCAATGAAGGGAATTTTCACAGAACAAACAGCGCAGCTTGGAGCAAGGAGTTGGAGGACTGAAGAATAGATGCCTCCAGTTAACAAATAAATAATCCAATGAGCAAGTAAATAAGACAGGGGAAAAACACAGAGATTTAAATGATGCATAATATGTTTAAGCATTTTGGAAGTATTATTACTAGGCATCTGATGACTCGATTAGAACTTTGGGGAAAATAGGAGTAGATATGTAGAAAATTAAACAAATTTTTAAAATGAAGCCTCTAGAAAAAACATCCAATAAGGAGGAAAAAAAATCATAGCCCTCCAATGTCCCAAATGTAACATTTATGGAGTCATTATAGTATAAACACTGAGTTTTAACAAAAAATTGCAGAATAACTGTTAGAGGAAAGTAAAAGACCATTATGGTAGGGGTGGGGGAGAGAAGACATAAAGAAGGTAAAGTCTTCACTGCAAAATTGGAGAATAAATAGATCATGTCTAAAATCAAGTAATAAAAGTTTAAATACATACATACAAATACCAGAAGAAACATCTGAAAGGGTTACAAGTTGTTGGCTCGCTGAAGTGAAACCATGAGAAAAAGAGGATTATGGCATGACACTGCGATCTTTTTAATTAAAAAAATACAAAAAGGTATAAAGATGGAAGAAACAATTATTCATATCACCACACATAATAATAATTACTGTTAATATGTAAGCATATTTTCTTCTGTTTTTTTGGAGGGGCAGTAGCAGTGAGGTAGTGAATTTTAAAGTTTCCCTCACCGATTTGTTAAAAAATGATGGTACTCATTAAAAAGGAATTAAACAATGCAGAAATGCACAAAGAAGTAAAGAAAAAGCCACTTACAAAGTCCAACCATCCCAAAATTACTGCCATTAACATTAGGTGAACACAATTCCGGATCTTGTTGTATGGCTATAACAGATAAGGAGGGAGATAATAACTAGGTAGATGCAGGTGATAGATAGATGATGATAGATGATAGATAGATAGATAGATAGATAGATAGATAGATAGATAGATAGGTAGATAGATAGATATAGATAGATGATAGATAGATAACATTGCTTTTTGTTGAAATGGGATTTTATATATAGATACTAGTTTTAGTAGCAAAGTATTAAACTTATTTTACTTTAATAGTAAAAAGAGAAACTGAAGCAAGACTAAAGGAATTGTTGATTTTCAAATAAATCGTTTCTCACCATAAGATTTAGAACTCTCTAAGCTTGAAAGGGTGGGGGAGTGGATATAAAAAACGAGTTGGAGTCATTAATGTTTTTATTATATATTTCAATATTAGACAATATCAGTAGACTCTTGCTTAGAAATATGAGAGTATCTTCCTTCGCCACACTTTCCAATTATCTTTATACTGCTAATTTTACATTGTTCTGATTAATAACATTCACAATTTGTTCTATAGCAATAATTCTCTCAGTTGTTTAGTCTTTAATTCTATATTTAAATAGATTCAAACACCATCAGTCCTTTTTATCACAGCTTCTCGATTTCCAAGTCCTTAATTTTGATTTATCTCTTAATTAGCTAGAACTCATTGTCAAGCATTTTTTTAATGAAGGATTCAAAAATACCATATTCCATGGGTTCTTTCATGTTTTTGAATGTCTGCCTCTTGCCTTTTTTTATACTGATATCTTAGCTTTCTTTCGCTCCTTCAGAACTTCATAGAAATAACTCCATTATCATCTGGCATTGGAAGTTGCCATGAAGACGTTTGAGATCGGACTCCTTTTTAAACCATAGTAGGTGATTTGCTTTATCTACTTGTATACCTAAAGATTTCTTTTTTAATCCTTGAAGTTCAAACCTTAACTAGGATATATATCCACGTTGAGTATCCCATATCAAAATTCTTGGAATATTCAATCCAAATGTTCATTTTTTTTTTACAAAAGAGAAATTACTATGTACTATATTCATTAATTCAATAAACATTTATTAAACTTCTATGTACCAGTGCTAGGCTGTTGGATATATCTCTAAACAAACCCAACCAAACTATGCAGCTTGTTGGAGGCGGGATCAGGTGAGGGCAAAGGAGTAAACAGGAAACATAATAAAGAAATAAATTACATAGTAGCATAGTATCACAGAAGTGACAAGTGCTATGAGAAAAAAGGAAAATGAAAGCAATGTAAGGAAGAGTTGGGCACGAGTGAGAGAGTGGAAAGGTCAAATTTCAGTGTTAAACAAGGCAATTATGGAAGGCCTCATTTAGAAGGTGGTATCTGAACAATGAATTGAAGGAATGCACTCTGCGGATCTCTAGGGGAAGAGCATTAGAGCCAAAGGGAACAGCCAATGCAAAGGCCTAAGGTGAGAACATGTTTGAGAACCTCTGAGAGAAAGTGAAGGTAAGGAAACCAATATAGAGGAAGGAAACAAAATGTGGTGTGTGCTAAGACCATGGAGGTGATGGAGAGCTAACTATTCAGTTTGTAATATTCACAGCAGGCCATTGAAAGGCTTTTGCACTGAGTTTCACAGTTTTTGCTAAGAAGAGTGAGTTAACATTTTAAAAGGATTACTTTGGCTAGTTTGCTGAGAGCATAGTGTAGGTAGACAAGGGTAAAAAAGGGAGACCAATTAGAAAGCTATTGGAATAATGCAGGTGAAGGATTTTTAGGATGTAGTTGTGCTTTTTCTTAGGTATTAAGGGGAAAATTCTATAAAAAATTTTAAATCTGTCATCTAAACCCAGAGGTATGTTTGATATTTTTAACTGGGTGCATGTCTTCCTTTGTGAAAAATATTTTTTAAAAATAATTTTTTAAAAGATAGATGAAGCTTGTTTTATGTTGGAAGCCATCCAGCGACATAAATTAGATAACTCGAGTTAGCCCTACACCAAAATCTCAAAGAGAGAACAGAGATAATTTAATGCCTCAAAGTACATAGTCCTTCACTAAGGGCAGAGAATATTGGAAGACAATTTTTCTTTTTCTGTTATTTTATTATTAGTGGGAATCTTCCTTTATGATTTTATCATCTCCAATCAAGTGTCAGCTGTCGTTTTCCCATACTAAAGTCTTTTCCAATACTTTCAGACTTCTTGGGCGAATGCCATTGGGATTAAAGACATTTTCTTACAACCAGTTTGACCATTAGGTGCAGAGTTTCCTATGTATTTATCATTGTTTGATCAAATTTTTCTAATCTGGTTGGCTTGAAAGACAATTTGACATAAGAATTTCCTTACTTCCTTACTAAGATCACAGCCACCAGTCTGTCTTATGCTCATCTAGGGACTCCGTGGCATCGAGCTGGCTTCCCATCTAACTCCCTAGGCCAGCGGAAAGAAACCATGGTTCTCAGAAAGATAAGAAGGAGCCTGCCAAACTCACACCCTCTGACAGCTCAGTGGAACCATCCTGGGATTCATTCTCCCCTAGAGGAGCAGGGGGCCAGCAGGGTAGATAGAAATCTTAGAGGCTCCCTGTCAATCTGCCCCGTCAACCAATGCACATCTGTTTTGGCTGAAAAATTCTATCTAACTTTACCTTCAAGCTCAAGCATGTGGTTCTATTCCCACTATCCTCTCCCACTTCTACCTCAAAGACACAACTTAATGCTACTTCCTGATGCCTAAAGGAGTAGAAGAAATATTCTGCCCCCAAAGGGGAAAAAGTGACACATTTGAGGTAAAAAATGTTTAGAATCAGAGATTTTACTCTTGTTAAATGACTTTAATCAAAAAGTACAAATTAACAGGGACACAACGTATTGGGGAGTTGGAATAATCACTAGAACAAAGAAAGTACAGAAGAAACAAATTCATAAAACAAACTTCACCATTTTCCTTGAGGGGAATACAAGTAAATTTTACAAGTTGGGGCCAAATAAGAGTTGTAGGCATAAGTGTTTCTGTAAAGTAGGTTTAGAGGTGCAGATGTCTAAGTTTTAAACCTAGGTTTAAAATTCAACCATTTTAATGATAATGATATGAAGGAGGAGGAGAAATAAGGGGAAAAGGAGGAGGCAAGTAGCAGCAGCTTATGGCAGTAACCAATTTCCACAAATAAATGTCTTAGATAAATCATTAGAAAATAAATAAAATTATCATCAACTTCAAAAATACAAAAGAAAAAAGAGAAAAGTCTTCCCTGGCTCAGGTAAGAACCTGGTATAATGTTCCTATATCCATGTATCACTCTTCTTTCCATAGCATAAGAATTGCAACTCTGATTTTTACCAGCCATTCGTTATTTACTATAAAGACATTTCCTGAAGCAGCTTACAGGCACACAGCTACTCCCACAGCACATCTACCAGTATTTATGGAAAACCGTATTTTTCATATGCCTATGCCTAAGAAAATGCTTATTAGATATTAGCATCATCTAATAGAATGCAAGGATAATGGGCACAGAAAACTAAAACAACCGAGGACATGGTGCTATTCAGTAATTTAACTAGTGGCTTAGTGTTTATGGAATTTGAGTTGTAATCTCACTTCTAATCTTACTTCACAGGGTGAATCTAAACGGGATGTTTCCAACTTTATTCCGTTTCTGGAAGCACTTTTCCTAATCTGTGAAATGGAGATAAAAATGAGATACCACCACCACTGCACATTTACACTTCATGAACTACTGACTACAAAAATCTGTTTAAATATAACTTATAAAACATAAACCTCCAATAGAGTGAAAATATGATAAAGTACCCTTGGGTGTCCAGTTTATTTTATGTGGGATAAAAAATAAGGTACTTTTCTCTCTCTGTGAATTCAGCAGCCTAATCACACTTCCAGACCCCTTAACTAAATGCAGTACTATTCCTAGACTCCATATAGCACCTCAGCAGCCTGAACTGGCCAGTCCAGTGCATCACCTTAAATGTAAATTCCAACAGATAATACCCTGCACGCTTGACCTGCTCTTTACAAGATTCCTTATACCAGTGAGATGGCATCTCCTCATCACTGTCATCATCCTCTAAAAGCATTTGTTAAGCAGAGGGCCATAGATGATACTCCCCCAGGTCTCGTACAAAGTGAGGTAATATTCAATTTTCTGACCTCTGGAGGCCTTCAGACCAAGACTGAGAATGTTAAAGCAGACAGACTTAAAGGAGATTCAGGTAGTCAAATAAAAGCTTTAAAGCATTGCATGAATTAAGTGGATGGATAAATGTATAACATTTTGCATAAGCAAAGGCTAAGTAAGGGAAAGAGAGGCAAGTCAGAGCCCTGTGCGTTTTGACCAAGTGGAGATGTCAGCTTAGCAGGCTGGGCAAACAAACCAAAAAGAACCAGACTTCACTTTTCAACACTTTTGTTGGCTTTCGTGTTATAGAGCCCCTAGTCATTGCCAAATGGAGGGGAGGCACAGAATATATTCTATTCTTTAAAGAGATAATAGAAAAAGCTCTTTGGTTTTCAACTCAATGAATTAATAAACCCTCGTAAACTTAGAAAATTGTATTGAACATTTGATTTAAACTAGACTACAGTAAAGAAAACCCTTAAAATGAGGCAGAGAAGTATGAGCTAGTGAATTATACTAAGAAGCCAGTGTGAAAGGGACTTATTTAATGAAGCTTGTTTTAAATTGTCCATCTCTTGTAAGGACGTGTGCACTTCTCAGAGTCCTTCTGTGACCGAGTTTTGTTTTTGTGAACTTGGTGAATAGGATTTAAACTTCTTAGCTTTTTTCTTTTTTTTTTTTTTTTCAAAAACTACAAACGCAATCAGTTTGAGTAGAATCCATTCAATTGGTCTCTGCTTTCTGAATGCAAGAAAGAAGCTACTTTCCTCCCCTTCGTTTCATTCCAGCTGAGCACAGTGCAGCAAACATCTCATGCTGAAATCAGTGCCTTTTTAAAACTTCAAGGGGCTTGAAAGCTCCCAACCTGTTCAGAGGTGAAGTGGCTCCGAGAGATCAGCTCAGATGCACCCTATTTGCACTTCCCTCCTCTGTAAAGGATCTCAGTCCTTTATCCACAGGCCTCATTATGAAAGTTCTCTCACTATGAACGCTGGACCAGGGCGGGTCTCCTCTTTGGTATTGTAGCATCACTGTCTATTTCACTCACTGTAAAGAATCCTGGCCACTGGCTATAGTCTACTATGAGATCAAGAGAAGCCTGGTTCTCTACAGTTGAGGAAAAGAGTTAATTGCTCTGCCCTCCCCAAGTGCCCCTCACAATCCCGCCTGCCTTCATATAGGCACTGGCTGCTTTCTCTTCTCTCCAAGGGTTATAACTACAGTGGAGGAAAGAAGGGTCCTAGCTCTGTAGAACTTCCCAGCTGAGTTCAGAGACTCTGAGAGTATAAACCAACCAGCCACTTTTTTAACCTCTCATAAAGCAGAAGCTGCAGAATCTCTAAGACCCTTCTGCAGGAAAACAAAGTCTTCAGTTTTAGCTTCTTCCCTTCTTAATAGGTAGAGTTAGCTCTTAGACCAGCAGCTTTTAGGGGAGAAGAATAAGGTAAAAATTTCCATGTATAGTGTTGAAATGCACCTTGCAATTAACTTCAGTGCAAGTGAAGTGTGGGCTAACTGGGTAATTTCCTGATGAGATGCTTCTGGTGTCTGAGGGCTTCTTTTACTTCTGCAAATAAACCCTGTACCAGAGGTTTTACTCTTTTCCCATGCAGTCTGTAGGGCAGAGATGAGGCTGTAACCTGAGAATTCTTAGAGAAAAGTGCCCGCTTTTTAAAAGTTTGCTTAGTGGACTTCCTTCTCTGGGTATCCTAATCACTGTCAACTATCCAGATGACTACATTAGGAACCGCATTAATGCTTGCAGGTGAATAAAATAGCATCCACCACTAATGTAGTCACCTGACAAAGCAACGACTTCTTCCCCCAATGCTTAAACCTCCCAATAGTCTCTGGCCCAGGGTAGGGTTTGCATTGGTAGCATCTTCCAGCAGGATTTCTGGTTTGGCTAAGTACTGACGATGATGTTCTCCCCATAGACTCTGCAGACACAAACTAACATTGTTTTAAACAATTTGAGGAATTTTCATTCCCAAACCTAATTGGCTTCTCATTATTATATCTTCACATAGAATCAAATGTAACCTAGCTCCATGAGAGCCAAGGCTAATTTCACTGAAACTCTAAAGAAGCAGTCCCTTAAACTAAATATTTATGGGATGCCTCTTACAAATAGCAATATTTAAGGATGATCAAAGGTTTCAAATATAAGGTTCCTCTCCAAACTCTTTGCTCAATAGGGAAATTTTGCTTATTTTAAGATTAGCATTAAATGTTTTATTTCAAATAGCCAAGACAACAAGTGGACTTTGTCTTTGGGGAAGAAAAGGAGACGTGTATGTTCCAGGATTAGACCCAAAATACTCATGTAATCACCAACACCAGCCTTCCAGAGCATTTTTATTTGAATGAATACTATCTTCCACAAGTAAGTGGTTTATCTTTCACTTTATCACATTTTTAATACCAAATATTAAATGTTGTCAAAGTGGATTTCTGCATTTAAGAGGAGGAAAATGCAGTTGATATGTTATGCAAGTTGATAGTTTATGTAAGTTGAAAAAGAATTTAGGAAACCAGATCTTTTTTAAGTCTGGCAAGGATTTATTAGGAAGCTTAATAGTCACAGGGAATAAAACGCCATGAACAGAAGAACCGAGATCTCCAAATTCTGGCATTGTGTTTACAACACAGTTAGAAGTTAACAAACATCAAAGATGTCCCAAGGGGAATCTTACCTAAATCCCAGTCTTACCCTGACCACAATATCCACAAACACAGAAATGATACCCATGCATCACAGTGAAAGGTAGGCATTTCAGAGGAATAGGGAGAGTCCTACTTTGTACTTCTATCAGGTCTGTTTGCCTTTTCCTATTGAAGTAAATTGAACATAATTTTCAAGGCTGTTTACATGAGGGAAATGTTTTGGTTTTATTTTAACGATTTTAAGGTTCAAAACTAGTCACTAGTATAGCAAGGCCAGGGCCAAACAACAGGGACATCACCACCCCCTTTGGTGGCTAATGATATAATATAAGATCTAATTCAAGTCCTTACAACATCCAAACGCCTGCCAAATGCATTCTTGTAACTAACATGTCTCTCCGATGTCTCTCTATGACAAACGACCTTGGGCTCAGTAAAATTTTAAGAAGATGCTTTCTTCATTTATTACCCCCAACACTCAAACCTCTTCATTTCCGGCTAAGAGGCCTTGAGTTAGTCTGTTCAGAAAAATATGCAACACTTCTCCACGCATCTCTTGGTTCTGGCATGCAGCCAAGGCTGACTTGTCACCTGGCACCACAGAGGTGTGGGTCCAGAGCACCCAGGAGTTGGGAGAAAAGGAGGCCATCTCTTCACACATCTGGTACTTGAGCTAAAGGACCCCCTTTGGTGTGAATTAGGTAATTGGTACAAGTGCTAGAGGTGGTTCTCCTACAGGCTCCTTTAAATGGACTTTTCTAAAGTATTTCTAGCCAGGAAAAAAATTGAGATGGGGACAGCAGACTTAGAATAATTCACATTTGTTATCTGCCCATTGCTTCAACCAATATTTTTTGAGCTCCCACCTACTCAGTTCCAGGTGCTGTGCTGGAAGTTCATTTTAAATACGTAGGACGAGGTTTCCACCCTCTTGTAGTTTATAATCTAGTAAGTAAAGAAATAAACACACACAGAAAAAATATACTCTATAATTTCAAACTGCAGCTGTGCTAGGAAATAAAAGAATATGGTGCCATGAAAGATACTGAAAGGCAAACCTGACTTAGGCTGAAGAGTTGGAGAAGGCTGTGATGGAGGGGGTATCTAACTTGGTTACCATGGGACTGTTTGAGATTCTAGAATTAGTGTCTTTCCTAATAGCCGCATCGTAATTTTGCTTCAAAGCTGTACAGTCGGGTTTCCCTGGTGGCGAAGTGGTTAAGAATCTGCCTGCCAGTGCAGGGGACACGGGTTCAATCCCTGGGCCAGGAAGATCCCACATGTGGCGGGGCAACTAAGCCCGTGCACCACAACTACTGAGCCTGTGCTCTAGAGCCCACGAGCCACAACTATTAAGCCCATGTGCCACAACTACTGAAGCCCATGCGCCTAGAGCCCGTGCTCTGCAATAAGAGAAGCCACTGCACTGAGAAGCCCGCACACCACAACAGAGGAGCCCCCACTTGCGGCCTCTAGAGAAAGCCCATGCACAGCAATGAAGATCCAACACAGTCAATAAATAAATAAATCTTTTTTTAAAAAAAAAGACTGTATAGTCTCTGTAGTATTTGAATAACCCAACCTCGCCTACTTCTTCAGCTTTATGTCCTTCTCAGGTTACCTCAATCTCCACTCTCAGAAATAGTGAGTCGCTCATTCTTCCAAAGGCATTGAAAGCCTCTATTGGCTAGCGTCTGCCAACCCCTCTGAGGATGTCTTCCCCAGTTTTTCACTACAATGACACCTCCTCATCTTCCATGGCTCATCTGGGACAAGACTGACCCTACAAAGTCTCTGATTCTTCCGTTTTCCTCATGCAGGGACTCCATGTGACTCAGTTCCAGGGGGCACATTCCCATTTTTATTTTTATTATGTCACAATGGTTGCATGTCAGCAAATTGGTATGGTTCAGCCCGTAAGCTGTGAATGGCAGCTGTGCCGTGCCCTCTATTCATACCCACTGTAATGAGCAGGCAGTTTCCAAGGTTGTGCAATATGGTGGCTCTGCTGGCCTCATGGCTCTTCCCTGTGTTCCCATAGCACACTGCACCCGCCTCTAAAATCTACACCATTTTGAATGAAGAGATCCATTCATACTTCTTTCTTCCCCTCTCAATAGTTTCATCTGGTATCCTGAACCATTAACCCAGAATTTTTGGGTAAACACTAACAGTAGCTATCATTTACTGAGCCTCTGCCAGTATCGGATACTTTAAATATGTCATCTTTAATTCTCACAACAATGCCAACAGGAAAATAATATTATCCAATTTTTACAATTGAGAAACCAAGGCTTAAAAGTTAAATAATTTAACTCCACACCATACAAAAGGTGGCAGAGCTCAAATTGGAGTGACACTCTATCTGATTCTAGAACCCATATTCTTTCACCCATGTTATGCTAGGTTTCACTCTTTTCATTCATTCATTCAACTAGTATGTACATATAGTGCTAGACCTATATATTAATGTCACTGCACTGCACTTGACAAAACTTGACAAAACCTGCACTTGACAAAACCTGACTTCAAGGAGATTCCAGTCTAGCAGGGAAAGCAAACACTGAACAATCAACTACAGGGCAGATAAACTGGGATAAATCCTTATTGAACTAAGCTGAACATTAGGGGAGATAAAAATACAGAAGTATTATGATAGCTATTCCTGAAAAAAATGAAATATGTTTAACTTTGTTTAGTTTTCAAATATTAAAAATAATCCCTTTATCTCTAACCCCTTTATCTCTAATCCTTCAACCTACTTTTTTTCCAGAATAACTGGGTTATAGTCTAGATATACCTATCTAGTTATGATTGAGGGCAACTCCACCACAGCACTTCCTAGTAGCAAGTTGATGATTTCTTTTTCGCCTTTAGCTATTTGGGAATAGGTTACTGCCACTTACCACGGAAAACAGATATGACAGATTCTGAAACTAATTCCTGGAAGTGGGCTAAGTGACAGATCCTAAGGTGCAGATGAGGCTCAGTTGCTGAGAATCCCTTGTCCTCAGATGGGGACGTTGCCAACTGTGTTACATGGTATAAAAGCAGCTGCTCAAAACTGGCCTGTTGAAACCTGGGCATCAGGCTGAAGCTTTAGGAATTTTGGTGGAAAAATGTCAAGAGCATCATCATTCATGGAAATCAGAAATGGTGGTTACAATTGTAGAAATCCTGTATGACCCTAAAACAAAGCACAACTGAGGATGTCCCTGGTTCAGAGATAATTGTTTTGCCCATTTCAATTCTACCTCTGCTACTACTAGTTGTTCTAGAAAGCGTAATGTGTTTTTTTGTTTTGTTTGTTTTGCTTCAGTTTTCCATCAATAGGCTATGAACACTGCTTGGCTTCAAGAGAAATACAGAGAATTTAAGGAGTGGTTCCTTACAGAATTGAAACAATCAGAAAACAAATAAGAATAGCAGGAGCACAGAATCTGAAATCAGAAGAGACCTTAGAAACCTTTTGCCCCAGATTCCCAAACAGTGCAGAAAGTTCTTCTAAGAGATTTCTGTCCCATCCCAGACTGGTATTAAATACTTTCATGGAAAGAGACCATAACACCAGAACTCCTACTATGTCAAGTCCTCCCACGACCTCAGCAAATAGGATCACTTTCTCTCCTTAGAACAGTATAATCCTTGTTCCATACAGCAGGTTACCAGTTAATGTACCTTGTACAGTCTTTTTTCTTTAGGACTTAAGTGTCTTCAGTGTAGATTTTTCTGAAATGGCTAGAGCCATCAGACAGAACGTCTCTCTTGAGGGAGAGCACAGGATAAGCAGAGAGGAATGGGTCTAAACACTGCTCCACAAGGAACAAGGATTCAAATATTCATTAGTTGATATGGATGGTATCCTGTGGCATAGTTAATACATGGCTTTGTGCAACAATAGCAGAGTTAATGCGGTTACCTGGCAGCAGAGCGTTTCCAAAAACGCTAGCCTTTCTTCTCATTGACTATTGATGACTGCAGCCCAGGGGAAAGTAGTACATTCATAAACATCAATCAGGGCAGGAAAGGTGCCTTCTAGTCTCTGTGAAATGAGATAATGTATGTGAAAGCTCTTTGTCAACTGTAAAGCAGTATACAAATGTAAAGAATTTTTATCATTGTTTTAAAAGGCAGTTGGAATAGAATTACTGCTGTTTGTTTTAAAGTTTTCTATGCGGCCAACTCAATAGATACCTAACAGGAGAACTTTGCCTCCCTTTTCATTTTCTCTGAGTAGTTACCCAGTGAAATTGTTTTAATATAGTGAGTCTCAGACTTTTTTTTATGTAGGCTATACTCTCTTTCCAAGTTTTTAATTTTTTTAAGCAATTTCCTTTGGTATTTCCCCAATGCACATTTTATTCTAAAATGACAGTTTACAAAGACACTTACCTAGGACTATGAGATGTAATTCATCTGAATAAACATGAGTCCTGTTAAAAGATAAACTGAGGCATATTAAAAATTCTAAGAGTTTGAGCAAAAATCGATTTGAATTGAGCAGCATCTAATCTAACACATAGAAAGGATCTCCGAGGAGCTGTACAAAATGAAAAACTTTTATAGGCAGAAGGGAACAGGAACAGGAAAGTTATACTAGGCAAAAAAGTGGGTTGGCTATCACAAGGTTACTTTCCCTAAGGAGATGGCAGGAATCTACCAGGCAGATTACCTAACTAGTACTGATCAGGTAATTCCTGATTCACTGCTTTGAGTCTATTTCTGGAATAGCCAAAGTTAAGTCTCAGCTTGGTGATATGATGCAGCTTAACATAAGTCACTCCATTTTGGGTTTGTTGACTTGTTTTTTAGCAAACCCTAATCCTGTTAAGATGGGTATCTATCACTTGTAGAGTAGATACTATGGGCTGGAAATTGTTAGTAGTTGTATATATAGTCATCCCTCCACATCCACAGGCTCCTCATCCTCAAATTCAACCAATCACAGATCAAAATATTCAGGAAAAAATTTCAGAAAGTTCCAAAAAGCAAAACTTGAATTTTCAACACCCCAGCAACTACTTACATAGCATTTACATTGTATTTACAACTATTTATATAGCATTTGCATTGTATTAAATAGTATAAGTAATCTTGAGATGACAAAGTATATGTGAAGATGTGCATAGATTATGTACAAATACTACACCATTTTCTGTAAGAGACTTGAACATCTGCCAATTTTGATATCTGGGGGAGGGTCCTGGAACAAATCTCACGTGGATACAGGAGGACAACTGTATATTATCTCAATTAATCCTCACAATCACTCTCATCCTCATTTACAGATGAGGAAAGATTTTCAAACTTTCCTGAGGTTGAAAAGCTAATAATTGGCAGAACTCAGAATTTAAACCCAGTTGTCTCATCCCAAATGTTTTGCTTCTAATATCTTTAAAGAAGCGATTTTGAAATGTACAGATGAAAGCCAGACTATCATTCCCACAATGATTTTCATATATTCCAACAAAAGAATGTATTTTCTAAGTAATTTATGAGTGCCTTTCTAGTTGATAAGACACCATATGTTATTATCTAAACTTTTATACAATTATATCACATTTTTACTATAGATACTTAGAACTTTAGTTCTTTTTTGCTATTTTGTCGTTGGTTATCTTGGTAGTTGCTTTTTTCTCTTCGTTAAAGTTAAATAATCTGAAACTATCACACTTGGCAAAAGAATTAAGGATTACTTACTTAAAAAATTGAGCAAGCATTTCTTAAACCTTTAACAATATATCCAAAGCACATTAACTTTAAAATTGAGGTTGGACTACTGGAAGAGGAAGTGGACATACTTTTCTCTATTCCGACCACTAAGTACAATTAAAACCTCTGGAGATTATATGTAAAGCAAACTTAATAAGACTCATAGCATCATTATTTACTATAGGCAAGACATGGAAGCAGCCTAAGTATCTATCAATAGATGAATGGATAAAGAATTAGCCATAAAATCGAATGAAATTTTGCCATTTGCAACAACATGGATGGATCAGGTGGGTATTATGTTTCGTGAAATGTCAGACAGTAAAGACAGATACTGTATGTTATCACTTACATGTGGAATCTAAAAAATTAAAGAATTTGAGTATAACAAAACAGAAACAGAAAAAGTTACGGAAAACAAACTAGTGGTTACCAATGGGGAAAGGACAGTGGGGATGGGCAAGATAGGGGTAGGGGATTAAGAAGTACAAACTGCTATGCACAAAATAAATGAGCTGCACATATATATGATACAGCACAGGCAATAGAGCCAAAATTTTATAATGTCTATAAATGGAATATAAGATTTGAAAATCACTATGTTGTATACCTGGAACTTATATAATATTATAAATCAACTATACCTCAATAAAATAAAATAAAGGAGCAATATAAATGATAATCAATATTCAAAATTCACCACCGACTAACAATTTTGCATTTCACTAGTATCTGTGCTTTGAGGCTCTTTATATCTTTTGTAGCTGTATAAAGAAAATACTATGTAATGATGTGCTACTGCATGTCTCTGCCCAATTCCACAATCAGGGACATCGAGTTGGGAGCTTGAAATCAGCCCTGGTGAGATAATTTACACCATGAAAATCAGCAAATGCTACAAATTGGGACTTTGATCCCTTGGAGAGCTGGTTGTTAAACATTTACCAACTCACCACTGGCCCAGAGATGTCTGTGCTTCATCCAGTACCACATTTGCTTCCTTTCATTGCCTCCAGAAATGCCTTCCTAGTCCCTCTCAACCCCTATCCTTCTGAAACCTCTGCTTTTTGTCTGACCACGGGATGAGTGGCTTCCATTCTCAGCCTCCCCAGCGAAGCCAGTGATGTCCTGGGTGAGCCCCATTGCACACCTCTTGGTATTCATAGTGTGAATGAATGAATGGATGGATGGAGGAGTGAATGAATGAATGAATGCTTCAGAGATCATTTTTAAACGATAATCATGCCATTGTTTAACTTCCACAACATATAGCCAGGTGACACTATGACTCATGAAGACCAGCTTTGCTCCCCAGATTCTGAGTATGACTTCTCTGTATCCCAAATTGCCTTCTGGTTAAAAGAGGCTCTTAATCCCCTCTCCTTACTAACCCTGTGAGATAGCGTGAAGCTTAATTATCTCAAAGGCACCTTGAAAATAAGTGCTGCTCTACAAATGGCAGTGCTATTATTATAGCGAGCTTCAAGTACTTGAAGACACAACTTGTGCATGTTCCCAAGAAACTAGATATATGGTTGTGATAACTTGCATTGGAAATTAGTGTAAAAATAGTGCCATGATGTAAAATATTTATTGTGTGCTTTTTATGTATAGTTGATTTGCTTTTTTTTTTAACAGTGACTTTTAAATGGTCTTATTACATCCTCTATGGATGTAATTATTAAATCATAATAGATATAAACTAACTGAAAAATAATTGTGTAGTTGTAGCAGCATTGAAATGTAAACTCTTAGATGCAGAGAACAAGCTTCGTGGTAATTATACTTGCCATTAAATGATAACATCCAATTGGTATCTAATCTTCAGGCTACAAATAAGCGTGTAATACTGCAAATACACTCTAATTACATGGCTGTTTGTCCCCTGTAAAAGTAATAAGATGATCTACAAGCTGTGTTGCAAATTCCAATGAAGAATTTTATTCAGACTCTAATGAAAGATGCCAGGTGAAGCTTATGGCTTAATACCCTCCTTATTTCTATCTTCAGTACCAATGATTTTACTACTTAGTTCCAGATGTCAAAGTTTGTATTCCAATATTATTACCATTACTTGACACTGTCGTTACTTAATGAGAACTGACCTAATATTCTGCTGAAGCTTGCACAAATCTTATTTTAGAAATTGAAGCCAAATATATAAAATATTTGTCTGATAGAGTTCTAATAAAGAAAAGCGACTAATTTCTCCATCTTAAATCCTTAGAAGACAGCTTTATTATCTCAAACCCTTTGCTTGAGCATTTATCTAAAACCGTAATTCTTCATTTTTGTTATTTTGACTTCAACATGAAAATGCATCTTCTAATTGAACTTCTGTGTTCAAATGTTCAGATATTCAGTACCTGGTACAGAACTTAGTAAATATTTTGAATGAGTGAATGAATGAATAAACAATTGAATAATAGTTCATAAAATCTCAATTTATTTCCTGCAGGTAGATGAAGCCAAATATGTTTACCTAACTTTTTCATGGGGTGAATAAATCTTTTTGGTAACTTTTGCACACAGGTTAGATATGCTATAATATGAGGACCTAGAACACTGAAGTAGATAAAATATTATGAATTTATGTATCCTTATAGAGAACTCCTACTCTTATGACTTTAAGCACGTATATACTTAAATAATTCCCATCAAGTGAACTGGGAGTGCTAAAGAAAAAGTAACGTTAAGAATTAAGATGGGAGGTGGGTGGACAGTGGAGAGGTAGCTTCCAAGATTGATGATTTATAGCCTTAGAAACCTGTGTTTTCTATGTGTTTTATCTATGCTTTACAAATGAAAAATTCTGAAGTCAGTTACAATCACTCTATACCACATTTTATTTACCTACCTTAAAAATGATTTATTTCTAAAAGAAACAACAGTAGCTAATATTTATTGAGGATGTATTTCTCACTGTCACCCCTTGGTGTCCCTGTGTGTGAAATGGCTTTCCCAGGTCAGACAGCTGGTGGAGCAGACACTTCAACCCAGAGCCCACCTAGGCATGTGCTGATCCTCAGTGCCTGTCAGGGGTGCTGCTGCTGCAGCCCACACTGCTTTCAAACTCTCTGCCTTTGCACGCACCTCTTCCCAGTAGAAGTGCTTTCTCTTCCCGCCCAACGACTCAGACCTCACTGCTTAGGACCCTATTCAAGTTCTCCCATTCCTACAGCATTTCTTATCATCCTTGCTCCTATCTCACACAGTATGAACAGTCAACGCACGCTGTGTCCTTCCCATGTGAGTAGTTCTGTTCAGGTCTCTACCTCTTGAGACGAGAACTTTTTTCTGATAATTCTCTCTTACCATCCCCACTTCTCCATCCCACCCACACCCCAGCACCTCACACATAAATAGAAAGTAATCTTTTTTTAATATTTATTTATTTATTTATTTTGGCTGCGCTGGGTCTTAGTTGTGTCCTGCGGGATCTTCATTGCAGCATGTGGACTCTTAGTTGAGGCATGTGGGATCTAGTTCCCCCGACCAGGGATCGAACTGGCGCCCCCTACATGGGGAGCATGGAACCTTACCCACTGGACCACCAGGGAAGTCCCAGAAAGTAACTCTTTGTTGATAGAATGATATCTCTGAAATTCTTAAAAGAGCTCAGCCAGAGCTGATGTACTTTCAGGATTTAAATACAGGTGCTTCATGGTTGTGATTAACAGAAGCAAATAAAATCTAGATTTTTTTTACAGGGCCCACACTTTAAAAGCTAAAAAGTCTCCTATCACAGAAACTTCCAGATGCTAAAGGGTGTGAATGAAGATGTGGCTTGCTCTTCAGATTTTTACTTTCCCAATATCCTGCCTTTCCCAGAAGATTAAGCTACTCAAATGTGTTGTCAGCTATGCTATAGATCCTCCTCATCTTGTGTTCCTGAGACAGGGCATGGTGTGACTGTTCTGTTTCCAGGGACACTGTGTATTAAGGATGGAATTTTAATCAGACCAAGTCTCACAGAATAACCAGTCTTTGAGATATAAATATATATAAATATATATATAATTTCTTTTGCTCCATTCTCTATCATACAAGAGAGAGATTCAAGGGACCTGAGGCAGCTATTACAAAGTATCCTTTTCCAGTGGTGACGAAAGAAAAACCTAAATTTTAAAAAAGAAAGAATTTCTTATACCATGGCACCTCCTTCGAGGTTTAAAAAGCAAAGATTAAGCTAGATTTGCTCTTTACATAAATATTCAAAACACTTCAAAGAACGGCTTCTCTCTCTTTTTCTCTCAGACACACACACACACACACGCACACACACACACACCCACAACCAAAAAAAACAGCCACTGCTTATTTGATATCTTACTTGGTTTGCTGCTTGTACTGTATCTAAATCTGAATTTTGCTCACAATAGACATGTTAAATCTCTCCCCTATCCACCTCCTGGGAATTACATTTGCTGTTAGATTGTGCATTTACCGATTCCAGAATTTACTGATCCAAATTTTGGTCTGTGTTTTATTTATCTCTTCCTTCTCTCTCACATTTATCATCATTTTCTGCTTGTATATCTGTCCATTTGTCTTTCTTTCCTTTAATTTCTGTTCCATGGTCCCTAGATAGAAAATGAAATATTAGGTTTGTCAAGCGTATATCATTGTTTAAATGCCTAGAGATGATGGGTTAAACAGACCAATCAATGAAACAAACCTCCAGTGCATTGCAGGAGCTGCAAGGGATGTTCCCTTTGGCTCTTTAAGACCTAACAAGTCAATAACCTATTAATATCATACTCTGCTAGTCACCTCTCCACAATTCACATGTGACTTTTTAGGACAAAAGTTTATAGTTTCGTAGTGAATTAAATAGAAGAATGTTTGTGGCAAAATCCAAACTAAAAATAACTGTAAATAAATTTAAAAAGTGAAATGGAAATAACTAATACTCACATGATTATAACTCTAAGATACACCACAGTTATTATAGTTGTACCATGAATATTACAAACACATAAAATAATTCAGCTTTTTAAGCAACGAATCCAATCATGCCATCATTTTTCAGCTTATTACCACTTGTAATGCCCTATGAGTTAAATGCCCATCACATAAATAGGTAAGATCCTTGCACTTTGAGAGTTTACATTGAAAAGAGATGATCAAACAAAAAGCATTTTTTTAGTTTTTCCCATTTTATATAATTTTATATAATAAAGGATCAAAATTTAATTGCCTAAATATCAAAGAAAATACATCTGAAAGCATGACTTATTATGTGTAGAGCAAAGTTTTTTAATGGATATATCTGATAGTCCTTTGTATTTATAAAATCATGAATGCAGACATATAAATGTAAGTTATTAGGGATTGACAGCATCTGAGTTGAAAAATTGACAGCTTACTTTCAATGATTTATATTTTAAATCTCTCTTATCTGTTCATTCTTGTTTCTGAGGTGAAAAAAAATAGGAATATTTTAATATAATTCAAAAACATCTTCAAATATTAACTCATGACGTCCAAAACTGATTTCGCATCATTACTTTACATGAAAGGGAAATTGGAGTCAGTTAGTACATTTCTTAGAAATAAAGTCCTTCGCAGCAGTATATCTAAAGATTGAATGTGTTCTGTGACATTAGAAAAAATTAGAAGTCTTTAGTACTACCCTTCCCAAAGAGAACTACCCCTAATATCATAGTTAAGGACCCAGTTTTAAGAGTCAGACAGATTTCATTTTAAATCCTGGCTCCATTACTTACAAATCATGTGACCTTGGTTTTTCTAATCTCCCAATGTAAAGTGGAGACTTTAACCTGTATCTCAATGGGTGTGGTGACAATTAAATGAAATGTCTTGTCATAATGAATGCAGAGCACTTTGCCCATTACTGGGCATGGAGTAGTTATTTAATAAATGGAAAAGAATGGAGTTCATTCAACTAACCTCAGTCATTCAAGGGTGTGGGCATAATTTGTTCAAATACACTCTCCCCAAAATTCCTTATATATCCTGAGCTCATGTACTTACCTTACCATAGGGCTGTCTTTTAGCTGAACATTATAAAGCTATTAAAACAAACTAAGATCTATTTTTCTTTTCTTTTGTGTTGGTATTAGCCATACCAACTTGTAGTAATGAAAATGAAGGATCATCTCCCATTCCAGATGAAAGCAATGAGGCAAGTAGTAAGAGTAGGATTCAGCTTTGGGGATTCATCAGTACTGTGTCCTGAAAGAAAGAAAATTATGAGTACAATCACCCAGATTCCAGGCTAAGTAGGTAGTTTTCCTGCCTAAATACGATATACTTCCAGCTTCTCTCCTGAGTACACCCAATCATTTTCATTCATTCAACAAACATTTATTGAGCACCTCTTGTGTTCAAATCCATGAAATAGCCTTGAAATTTAACTGTGAAAACTGCCAACATCCCCTGTCCTCCCAGAGTGCTTGCCCTCCCATTCCCTAGCACCCCACACATCCACCAAGTGCTAATCAAGTGACTATCACTCCAAGGGCTTCCACAATAGTTTGTTAGATTTTGATTTTTTTTTTTTTTTTAATTTTACTATCTGGTCTCTACTTTTCTTCTATTATTGTTATTTTTTACCCCGCTTCCCATTTCACCCTACCCTTTGACACAGTTACCCTGAGCTTGTAGTTCCACTCTGTCTAAAACATAGTCCTCAACTTTAGTTTCACTTTAGAATCACCTGGGTAGATCGTTTTAATCTTTATACCCAGGTTGCAACCCAGAAAAATTATGCTGGAATCCCAAGGAGTGGGGCCAAAGCATCAGCTATGCTTAACTTCCCATCTAGTTCCAAAGTGCGGTCCAGGTCGAGACTGTGCTTCAAAGTCTCTCTGCATGTACCACCCTTACCTCACAACTCACTTCTTTGTTGCCTCACTCCTACTCATCCAGCGAGACACAGCTCAGTTCTTGTTTCTTCCTGTGAAGTGTTTCCCAAACCCAACCCACCTAGATTGACATAGGGTCACGAATTGGTTTTCCACTGCTGTGTAACAGATACCGTAGACTTAGCCTAAAACAAAGCTCATTTATTAGCTCAGAGTTCTGTAGGTCAGAAGTCCAAGCATGAATGGTATTGTTCTCTGCTCACGGTGTCCACAAGACTGAAATCAAGGTGTCAAACAGCTGTGTCTTCCTTTGAAGTCTCAGTTAGGGAGAAGTCTACTTCCCATCTCCTCCGGCTTGTTTACAGAAATCATTCCCTTACAGTTGTAGAACTGGGGTCACTGTTGTCTTGTTAACCAGCAACCAGGGATGGCTGTCAGTTTCTAGAAGCTACTCTTGCGTCCTTGCCATATGGCATCCTCCATGGGCCCTCTCACACTTCCAGTGTCGCTGACTTCAGAAAGGGCCCAGTCCCTGCAAAAGACTCTCCTGATTAGGTCAGGCCCACCTGGATAGTCTCCCCTTTGATTAATTCAGAGTCAACCCATGAGTAACCTAATTGTAAGAGTGCTATCCCATCATATTCATAGCTTTTGCACAGGGTCAAAAGGAGGAACATGTACCAGAAGGTGAGAATCTTGGAAGCCGTCTATGAATTCTGCCTACCAAGTGCCCCTTCTATGACTCCCAAAAGTCTGCCACCACTATCTCTCTAGACATTGACTCCTAAGAAGGCAGGCACCATGTTGTATTCATATTTGCCTCCCAGCATATATAACTCAAAGCCTGGAATAGGTACTTGTTCACCAAGGGTTTACTAAGCATTCATGTGGTGCACATGCATAAGTCAGGCCTTTCGCGTATTAGAAAATAGAGCAAGCACAAATTTGGATAAAAGCCGGACCCAGGGTCTTAAGGAAGATGCAACTAATTCAATAATTTCAAAAGTTAAGAAAGGGTAACTTCAAAAGCAGGCTAATAAACATAACGGTACTTTTTTTCTTTGAAGATTTTTAATTAATTTCATTGTTTCTAAAATCATCATTGTCTCAAAATATGTATGAACTCTTTTTCATACTTATTGCCTTTGAACCCGATGAGTCCTTTTCCATTTCGTATCCTTATTTTGATGGTTTGAGGAATCATTTTTCCCTCTATTGGCCAGCATGTCAAATGCGTCATTCATAGTGTACAATATACATGCAAATTAATAGTAGTTAATTGATCTTTACATTATGATCATAAAGTTAATTGTGTAATGCAGTTTTTCTGCCTTGATGGTGCTTAGCACAGTGAAGAATGGAGACTGGCATTTGCATTGCAATTCCAGCACCCCGAGCCTCTAGCCTTGGATAAGTCACCTCTACCATCTCAGGTTTTTTTCTTCCCTAAAATGGAGATGGCAATACCCTTTTGAATGTGTGTATGGAAGAATTCGAATAAGTTATGAGGGCCTGCCACAGAATAAATAGTAATAATGTTGATTAAATGCCAACAATTTCCCCTATCTCCATCCTACCCAACATTGAGACATTTACAGGGAGAAGGGAAAGTAAATTACCTACTTCCCTGTCTGCTCATAGAAATGTTAGGAGAAGGTCTACCTACCTAAAAATTTAATCTGACCTAAAATAAAGACAAAATTGTAAATTCGAAGCTTATGATGAGGTACATTGTTGACCAAGGTCTGAAAGGAGGAGAATAAGAATAGGGCAAGTAAAACTACTTTCTATAAAATTAAACAGGAGAAATTGTTTCTGATTATATTGCTGTTAGGAAAATCTTTCTCTTCTGTAATATAGCTCTGGACCATCACTGTCTAACAGAAACATACTGCAAGCCACATATGTAGCCTTAAGTTGTCTAGAAGCTACACTAAAAAGAGTTTTTTTTTAAAGTGTAATTAATTTAATATTTTATTTAACTCAATATATCCAAATTATTACTTCGACATATAATCAAAATAAAAAATTACTAATGAGGTATTTTACATTTTTTAATGCCAACTGTTCAAAATCTCATTCACTTTTTTTACACTTATGGTATGTTTCCATTGCAACTAGCCACAATTCATGTGCTCAGTAACCACATGACATGTCTGTAAGTGTGTGTTTCTGTGTGGATTTGTGTCTACGTATATGTTTTAGCCTGAAGACTCTTAAACCACAAGAAAAATGGATAGCTTCTTTCCCCCTCTTTCTTTCCCCCCATCTCTCTCTCCCTCTTTCTTTCTCTCAAAATGTGCCTTCAGGTAGGGAAACAAGACTAGGAATCGGAGTCCCCATAAGGACCTGTCCCTGTGAAGGGTTTGATACTTTTCACTCTATAAAAAGTCACATTAAAATCTGCTTACTTTTTATTGCTTTCCTCATTTCACCTGTAATAATCTCTAGTTTCCTCCCAAACTCCTACTAAGGACATTAGCTTTGCTCTAGTGTAGTTGGGAATTTTAAAGTAAGGGAAATAAAGTATGACCTTTCCCATGTCACTCCTCTGCTGAAACCAGAGTGTCATTTTGAGGGAGGAAATAGTCCTGAAATTCCAGAAATGACCAGCTGCCCACGGCAGGCCTTGGGGGGATGGGAAAAGAGAGCAAAAGGAGAGAAGCAGATGCACTGGGGGGATGTCTATCCTTTTCCTCTGGTGTGTTATAAAAAGACCTTTAAAGAGGAGGCAGGCACTTCCTCTGTTTCTTTGTTTTTATTGATATTAAAAGGTGATTTATATACTTTTCTCAATGGAAGGAAAGGGATTGGTTACATAAACGGACTATGAATCTGTGATGCTGTCCAGTGATAGGTCAAAATTCTTAACTCTTCTTAGGCTATGTGCCAAACAGCTTTCTGTACAAAGTATGATTTGACGGAGTAGCAAAATCCCCATGAAGACTGTGGAGACACCGTGTGCTCTAGAAAGAGTCTGAGAGGTAGAGAATGTACAATGTTTGTCCAACTATCCTGGTTAGCAATTTTTGACACCTTTCCTGGTCCAGGTCCCGCCCCCCCCGCCCTCCCCTCCCCACACCAAACACACACACGTGGACATGGAACACCCATGCCCGATAAGAAGAGAGACAGAGAAATATTACTATGAATTAGGTAATTTAGTAGTGTCTTCACTTTTTTAGGCTACTAGGTTTCCATTTCCTCAACTAGAGCAATGTTAATAACCCCCTAGTGATCCAATTAAAAAGAGAATGAATGTACTATGCAAAACCCAAACCAAAAAAAAACAAGCTTCTCTAGCCATCGTGATCTGACCCTGTGGGAAAAACACTCCACCAAATACACATGCAGTTTCAATCAATACCTTAACCTTGAAATAATTCAGCATGATATTTGATAAATAGCGTGCATGTGTGGGTATATGAACATACACACACGCACACACGCACACACATACACCACCACAAACACATAAACATGCTCTTCATATGCAGAGATGAACCTACTTACACAGATTGCCCTTAGTGGGTACCAAAGTCAGGTAAGAGAGCCACGGAGAGGCCAAGTGTCCTGTCCACATGTAAATGCCATCTTTTATCTGCAGCTACAGCTACTGTTTTCAATGCCTAAAAGAGACAGGACTACCCACAGACAAAGCTGCTGCCAAGCCTCCACCCAAGGACTTAGAATCCCAAGGAAAAAAGGATACTTGGGAAGATGCTGGATTAGAAGGAAAACCTTTTTGCATAGCTTTATGAGAAAACCACAATTTTAAAGTGTTAGTCATAATCAATGCAAGATCCTCTCCTTGCAGACAGGTAAAATCAGGCTAAAATCATTTCACTAGTAATCAAATAGCTGAAGTCTAGCTAATGAATTATGTTGCTGCATTAACTGCAAAAAGGAAGATGGAAATCTGTGATCCACTGTGAAAACATTTAGGGATAAATTTGAGGTTTCAATTCACCGAACGTGTCTATAAAGTTTATTATAACTCCAAAGTTGCCGGTTTAAATTGGCTGCTTCTTGAAGATTGGAGTGTGTAAATTGCATAGAAATGGGGAAAGAGGCGTAGTTTCTCACCAAAAATGGAGCTCTATTTCAAAGAAGCTAGTTCATAACTTGAATTATTCTATCTAATAGAAGTTACCTTCCACGAAAAGATAGTGTGAAGTGTGGCAATTGCAGGTCATGTGTACCCTCTGTCAAAATAGTCCTCAGATTCTTTCAGTTAAATGTAGTCTCCATCTCATCTGTGTCCCTGTTCTGTGTAAAAACTGTGTTTCCTGTGCTTTAAAATAGGTTAGGTAAAAATGCCAAGAATGTTTCCATGTCAGTGCATTTAACTGATTTTATTTTTTGTCATACAGGAAATAAGCAAAAGTGTTAACCTACTTGTATAATATAATGCACATTTAATGAATATAATCTGTACATTTTATGAGTCCAAGTAAATATCTTTAATATACTAAGTAACAATATAGTAAATATTTATACATGTAAATATATAGTTACTAGATATGATGTTAATACATTAATATGCAAATATATAAATATATTTATTCCTATATCCATTCATATGCAAATGAATGTGAATATATTTACATATGAATGATGGGTTATAAGAACAGTTTTGAAACTAAAGAAAATATTCTGGAAATATTTTAAGGGTGACTTCCAAGAAATTAAAGCACCTAATTTTAAGAATTATCATGGTTTAATAAGAGCATAGCCAGGGAAATTTTGAAAAGTAAGAGGCTGGTCTAATCTATTCTACCAGCTATTAAAACATATTAAAAATCTAGCATAATGAAAACAGCATGGTATTCCAATTGTTTGTTTCTTCTCTTTAATGCCTTTAACCTTTAGTTGGGATCCTTAGTCTCTATTCTCCACATCAATTTCCTCTCTCATGGTTTTCATGTATTTGCTGCAGCTTTCTCTCTTTGAAAGAAATCTTTTGGGGAGTTTAAGAATAATGTAGGCTACTTAAGATATCAAGTCCTAACTGTGAAGTTGTCTAGCCTCAGTAAATTCCCTTTCCTTGTCACTACTGTGGAATTAACACTTTACAATTCATAGAGTAGAAGCAAAATACCTGATGTTCCAAACACTGTACACAAGTCAACGTGGAATATCAAAAGCATTAGAGTAGGAGATTCCCTGGTGGTCCAGTGGTTAGGACTCTGCAATTCCACAGCAGGGGACATGAGTTCGATCCCTGGTGCGAGAACTGAGATCCCACATGCCAGCGGCATGACCAAAAATAAAATAAAATAGGTTAAAAATAAAAAATATTTTTAAAAAATATTAGAATAGCAATGCACCAACTCTATGAGTGCCAACCAGAAAACACAGAGCCTGCATGATTTCGCAGCAAGCCAGTTAGAGGTCATCTACCAGAGCAGACTGGTCATCAGGTTCAGTTCCTACAAGCTGGTTAACTTGCCCTCAGTCTTGTAATGAAACCTGTTGTATACATGCCAGTTACCACCAAACCTTCATATAACGTAGGACAATGGACCGGTTTGGGAAGGACCAACAAGCAGTGGATTGTCATCAGCAATGACTTTATTCTACACCAAACTCTCCATCTCCAGGCCTTTGCACATGACATGTCATCCATCTGGAACATACCCCTTTCACCCCTACCCTCTCTATTACCCTTTCCTTAATATTGTCTACTCACTGCTTGGATTTCTTTCAAATAATATATAATTTATTCCTGCATGTGAACTTAATTTCACAATTCTTCAATCCCAGTGCAGACGACTTACTTCCAAGCCTTTCCTAGCTCCCAAACAGTATGTTAATTGGTTATGTAAATTGTCACTCCTCTCTTCATAGACAGCACCCTGTGCTTCTGTTTATCACAGCTCTTATCACCAGACAATGTGTGGGCCTCTTTGAGTCTCTCTCCCCCACTGGACTGTAAATTTCAAAGGACAAGTACTAGGCAAGTCTTAGCTAATGACACCCTCTCAACACTTAAAACCAAAACAAACAAGCAATTCCTATTTTAGCTTCTTTGGGAATGTAATGACATTAAAAATTACCCTTGACACTAAGGGTACCTACAAAAAAAAAAAAGAAAGAAAGAAAGAAAGAAAAACAGGATATGCCACAAACTTTTTCTTAAAATCCATCCACTTTTTCTATTTCTAAAACTATAACCAAGCCACCATCCCTGTGCACCTGGAATCTGAGGACCCTCCTACTAGCATCCCACTTTCCATACTGCTCACCTTGAGTTTTAAAATTCAAATTGAATCATCATGTCACTCACCTGTTTAAACCTTTCATTGGCTGTCCACTGAACTTAAGATATCAAGTCCTAAATGTGACTTACAAGGTCGGGCATATCCAGCCCCTGCCCACCTCTGCAGCTCCAGCTCTCTCTAGTGAACCTAACATTCACTAAGTGTGTTTCCAGCTCAAGTGTTGTTCCTGCTATACCTGGGATCTTCTCTGTGCCTCCCACCCCCCTCAATACAACCTCACCCCACCTGAATGACCCATCCTCACCCTTCAGGTCTCAAAGGTCACCCTGTTCCTCAATATGAAAACAGCCTCACCTGTTATATTCTCTCCAGGAACATGTGTTTGTTTCCTTCAGAGCATCTTTTCCAATTCACCATTGCATTCCCCTAGTAAACTTTAAATTCTATAAGGGCAAGAATCACATCTATTCTCTTCACCACTATACCATAGTGTTCAGCTTGGGATGTGTCTTCTAGTAAGTTCTTGATACGTGCTTTGAATGAATGAGTGAGTAATAAAGGTGGAAAATGCAGGAAGAGCTCAAAATAGAGAGTGGTGATTGAGAGTCAGCCTTCTCCTGCCAAGGGAGCGAGCCCATGAGTTGCTCTGTAAAAGATGTGGTGGGGTTAGAAGAGTGATTTCCAGATTTCATGAAACAATTTTTTTTAATGGAGACTTACAGAATGTTGCCAACTCAATTTTTCCATGTACCGCTATTAAAACCAAAAATAATTCCAACTAGAATAACCATTATTTTATTTAGAAAGATATATTTCAATACTAAAAATCGGGGGGAAAAAACTTCAAAATAAAGGAGAGTTCTTTAAACTGGATGAATCTAGTCTTATGAGAAATAAATCATCGTGGGTGTGTGTGTTTGTGTGTCCTCATTTCCCTTCAGAAAATTCCAGCAAAGACTGGGTCACATCCATGGACCAGCCCTTGCTAAACACTGACCTGGGTGAGAGGAGGGGATGCAGAAGGCAGACAAAGTCTCCAGGAGTGCTCCAGGCACATTCAGGAAACAATAAACAGATATCCAAGATGCAGGTTTTGTGAAAGAGAGGAAATGTTGACTCGATAAACAGTAGCAGCAAAATGCCTGGACCATTAAACAAAAAATTCTCCCTTTCATCATGCTTGGCTCACACAGAGAAATACCAGTGTTTCCAATAGGAGGAGAGGCCAAAAGGAAAGGAGGAGGAAAAGCCACTCAACTATTGATCAATGGTTGAGATTGAACATCTACTATGTGCCTGCACTGGATGGGGGCAGAGAGAAAGTACGAGAAATAGCTGCTGTGCTGGCTTCACGGGGGACAGTGGGACAGGATGAAGGGCAGTGAAATAGCCGTGCACAGATTCAACACCAGCTAGAAGGCTAGAAGTAGACACAGCATGTTCAAGAGTATAATTACAGAGAAGGAAATGAAGGCTACAAAATAGCAAGTGGGAGTGACCCCCATTTCTGCTCTCTTTGCACATGGCTTCTGGCCCCCATCCAGGCCATACGTGTCCAGTGATTTGGAGGAGAAAGGCAGAGCTCCCTGGGTGGGGAACAATGAAGAGCTCAGTGAACAGAGTAGATCTTTGACCCTTGTTTTCTCCTTACTGCATCCCAAGCCCTGCAGAGTTACAGAATGTAGAATCACCCAAGGCATCTTCACCTTCTTTTGGACAGTTCACCTCGGCCCCAGCCCCGAATATAGGACTGATTATCACATTTCTTCATCATTACACAGAAAGGGAAATTAGAGTAGTTACCAGCCATTCCCATTTATTAAGAAATAGAAAACAGACAAATAAGGGGAAAATCAGTCTGAAATGAGAGTATCAACTCAACCCAAAGTCAAGATTGAAATTCTAATCAACCAACATACTGTCCACTATTAATTGTATTATTCAATGTACTTTGCCACATTTGAAGCTTTCCCTTTTCAGAGAAATCTTCTATCTTTGCGAGTCCATAATGCAGAATAAAGATGTACCTCACTTTGCCCTCAATCTCTTTTTTTCCCTAAGGCAATTATATTTTAAATGCACTCCCAGAGTTTTCTATTTACAGGAATTATTGGCTATGCCAAGGGTGTGATGAGTCACTGTTACAGTTTGTTCATTTTGAAAGCGTGTAGTTGTGGATGCTGAGATGTAGGGTGGGTTAACCTGGAGTCTCTTCTGAAGACATGGACACAAACATCGCAAACCCTGCTCCTGGGCGATTCACTGTGCATAGATTGCTCCTGGAACGTATGTCCTTTTGTGAAGCAGGGTGCTTTGTGAATAAGGATTAGCACGCCTCCATTCATTCTTTGCCTTTATTCAGAATTTAGAATATTAAGTGTTCTTCAACCAGTGTACACGGTCTGCTTTGAGCAATAGAAGACTTGGTTTCCAATTCTTCACTCCTCCACTCTCTTTGACATGCAAGTGGCTTCATTTCCAACTCATAGCAACTAAGATGATTGCAAAGTCCTCAGCCTTTCTTGGAAGAAGACATCATAGAAATACAAGTTCATGCTCACCTGTTAGTTTTTGTTCTGTGGTTTCCTGAGTCTCTGAAAATCCTGTTTCAACAGTGCAAATATATTTTAGATTTGCGTCTCTTTTTACATAGGGTTTTGCACATGTCTTTATGTAGGAAATTTAAAACCAAATTCCTACTCTAAATGCACCTAGAGGAGCAACAATTGAGGCTTGCTTGATTTCCAGCTATGTTTCATATGAATTGACAAAGTATTCTGACACTAAAGAGTAACTCATAGTATAAAATATTTCAAGAGGTTTCCCATAACACTTGGGGGGAAAATGGTATGAAACAAGTGTCCATCAGTTGAGGAATGGTTGGGTAGATCCCATGCTGTAGAATATGATTATGCAGCTGTTATGAAAACAGTGATTTAAGTCTGTTTGTAACCAAAGGGGATATTCGTGATATGTTACTATTAAGTTAAAATGAAACCAAGTTTCAGAGAAATTTGTACAAGACGGCATCATTTTTGTGGAAAGCAAAAATATGTATGCATAGATGTGTTTGTGCATTCTGGTATAAGCACAAAGGAAGGTCTGGCAAAAAGCACACCAAACCTTTATAAGATTGGTCCCAATGAAATGGCAATGGAAGTAGAGGATGATAACTTTTTCATTATCTCATGATCTATCTTGGTTCTGTTTCACATGTTACAACCACTACATGTTACTAATAATTATAAAATAACATAATAAATACAGTCTAAAAGGAAAACAGTTGCCTTGTAATGTGGGTCTATAATAAAATCCCAAAGCAGGAGAGTTGTCTGATTTGGAATTTGTGAATTCTGATTGGTCTAAAGATAAAAGGTCAAAGATCTTCCACATTTAGACTGGGAACAACCTTAAATTGTATGCCAATTTTGGCCTGGAATATTCTTGGGGATGATTGAATCCTGCAGCTTTCAATACAAAGAAAGTAACTTTGATACCAGCTAAGCATTTCCCAGCTCCCGCTCTCTGATACTTTTCCCCATGACAGGAAAAATCAAAAGCTTGTAAATCATGACCAGGATATTCTGAGAAAATTTCTGTTCCTGGTTTTCTCTGCCAATTATCTGTCCACTGACAAAGAATTAAAAAACAGTATAAGTGATGTGACATTTTAAGGAGCAAGAAAAATAACAGACAAGCCTGTAGTAGGCTGCCAGGTGCACGGCGCCTTAGCACCTTTACAGTCTTGTCAGGAAGTGAAGTTATGACACCAAGTTTTCCTACAAGAGTCTTCTTTCTTTGTGGACTGCTGATTCCTACAAATGACTCTGTGATGCTTCTGCTCCTCCACGCCATGATCTGTCCCCCGCCCACCATCCCATTTCCCTGCCCATCCCCCTCACACAGAGACACAAAAGTCTAGTTATTTCCCTCCCTTCCTAGATAAACTGCAAACATGTGATTTTGCAAAAATGAAACAAGTGCTTTCTAAAATTCTCAGCAATGGAGTGAGACATTTTGTAGTTTCAAAATTATGCTCTCCTAGAGTTTTGAGACTTAGTAACAATGGGAAGCCAAGAAGGGTAAGCCAGCTACCAGGTTTTTCAGGAGGATTAAAATGCCTTTCAGACAGGCACTGCATCACTAGAATTCACGCTTACTGGATAATTAATCATAATCAAGTTAAATGGAATCTTTACCCAATTTTTACTTTATTCATATATTAATGTCACCTTTCCCTAGTCCAGAAAACCTCTTTAGACTTTTCCCTTTTCTGGCCAAGATGATCATCCGTATGCAACACAGTTGACAAGGTCAGAGTGCCACCTGACCCACCCTTTATTCTGATTCTTTTCTCTCCTACCATCACTCATGCAGTGCTCTCTGCTCCTACCTTCCTTTCCTTTATCCCTTTGATTTTCCCCTCTGTGCCTTGTATTCCACTCCCTCACAAAGGTCTCTGTATCTGCCCATCCCTTCTTTCTGAGGCAGCATCATCTTTGTTTCAGACTCAATAATGTCCTCCAACAGGCCACCCTGGATTGGGGTTCTGGGTTGACAAAAAAGCTTTGATGCTGAGATGGAGGAAAGTCTCATTCAGAGACAGGGCTGTGGCCATAGAAAAGGCACTATGGCCAAGTCGGGGAATTGAAATTTCATCTCTCTTGGAGGGGGGTGGGAAGGAGGTTGTAATACAGTCATGTTTCCCTTACCAAAAGTCTCTACTTAAACTCTTGCAGATGTTATCACAAATACGCTTACATTTGCCTAGGGATTATATTTTTTAAAACCTTCAAACATCTTATATAAATTCATGTGAAAGGCAATAAATGAACAAACAATAAAATAATAATACTTATTCAAGAGATCCTTCGAGGTGCTGACAAAGAGAGAAGGCATTGCTAAGCTGGTAGGAGGTTACTTAGTGGACTCTTGCAGTATGTGGGGGAGGCTGGAAATTGGGGCATTCTGTCCTATCCTCTGCTCCTCTGCTGCATCCCATTCCCTAACCCACCTCACCCTGAGAGTGTTCTTAGAAATACTTGACATTGCAAGCAGGATCTAGAGACAGGGAGCTAGGGAAAACCACAGACCTTGACCTTGGGGTGTTTCTAATATCACTGGTAGATGTATCAAAGGATCCTCTCCATGACCATTTCATCAATTATTAAACACATAAAAATAGCATCTTCTCAGAATTTGAAAAAGAATAGATACGTGTATATGTATAACTGAATCACTTTGCTGTACACCTGAAACCAACACAACATTGTTAATCAACAATGCTCCAATATAAAATAAATTTTTAAAAAATTAAAATTAAAATTAAAAATTTTAAAAAGGGTTAAAAAATAACATCTTCTCATACCTTGGTTTTCTAGCAATGAAAACAAAAGTGCTATTTTTTTCCTCAATTATCTAAGCTGCAAGAACTAAGTGATCTATATTTCGAATACAGAGGTTCTTTATTATCAGTTATTTTTAATTCAGGAATTATTATTTTCATTTTTATTTGGGGGATTAGATGTATAAAACCAGAATTATATATTTAAAATCTTAATGGAGTAATTAGTCATACAAGTCATTGGGATATTTAGTGAAAATATACTATACTCTGAGCAGGATAATCTTCCTTTCCTGCAGCTGGAGGAAAGTTGTAAAATCTTGAAAAAAAAATGTATTTGGTGAGCAGCTCCTGGGTATGTGGGCCACTCTCAGCCAATTAGAGGATATTCATTAAGGTCCCAAAAGTGTTGCCTGGGTAGCAGATTAATAATGGCACAAACCTCTTTCAGGTTTCATGACAGGACCTATTCTTAGCCAAATGTATCACATTTGAGTGTCTGTAGCCTATTAAGTGTATTCAGTAGGAAAAAAGATAATTATAATTTCCTAAATTTTAGGGATTTTTTTTTTTGAAATTCTCCACATTTCAACTAAACTCCAATGTCTTGGTAACTTTACAAGGAAATAGTGTAAATTCACTAACTAGTAACCTTTTCAAAAATTTTTATATTTATCATATTAGCAAATGATGTGGTAAATTTGAAACACCACTCACAATTAAAGCCATAATTCATATTTTCCTACTTTCTGAGTTTCCCTGTTCTCATGCCTTCTGTTTTCCCTTTGGCTAAAACAAGAGAGCAGTTTGAGGTGATTCGAGGCAGGAAGCTGGAATTGAATTTGATTCTCTGTTTTAAATTTTCCTTGCTTTTTGTTTTTTCTTCATCCTCTTTTTTTCTTCCCTCCCTGGCCTTCTCTCTGTCTCTCCTCTCCATCATTGCCCTCATCACTGTCTAATGTTCCCAGTCACTGTCCCGTGTAACCTGCAGTAGCAGAGTCCTACGGGCCAAGAGCCAGGCAACAAAAGCATAACATGCTTTCTCTGCCTTCCAGGAGCTGGCTGCTGACTCAAGAAGGCCAAACATATACACATATCTTCCTGCCTTCGTTCTTTCACCCTGCAAATATTTCTTGAGCACCTACTTTGCATCAGTCTCTGTGTTAAGTGATAAAAAAAAAAGACTCCACCCTTTATAACAACCAAACTAAAGTAGCTAACACAACAAAATACAATAATCACCAAATGTCCCATAGACCAAAAGTATTACGGAAGACCAGAAGAGAAGAGATTTCAAATAGAAGGGATCATAGAATCTAAACAGAATAGATAAGGTGGGAAATGGTAGTCCTAACTCCATGGATATTGAAATCTGCCCTATATAAATAAAAATATATTTGAAATTTGAGCTCTGCGTGCCTTCTCTACCATACGTCAGACAACAGACATATTTTTGCGGTTGCTTTGGAACTGGGGATAAAGAACTGGAATCCAAAGGCCTGAGTTTAAGTCCTATCTGTGTTCATTTAGCTAGTGTTAAGTATGATCCGAAACTTAAAATTGCATCATAGATGGTAAGTATTATTTGTCCCTAAATACTAAGTGATTTTGCTAAATTTCGTTTATTTGTACTTAAAGAACGGCATTTATTAGTCTTTGAAGAAGAGACTTATTAATAGAGAAGGTAATAGCTTCATTTTAGGAGTCCCTATAGTACAACAAAACTAAAGGGTTTGTATTTACAATAATTAGCAGAACCAGAAAAGGAATTCCAACTGTGAATGTACTTTATGACATTTTTCTTTCTCACTCATAGGTGGGAGACTAAGTGAAATGACGCATTCTTAAATATCACCTCACACACCCGTGTGTGTGTGTGTGTGTGTGTGTGTGTGTGTGTGTGTGTGTGTGGTGAGATATATATATTCACCAGATACTATGTTCTTGATATGAAGACAAGTTGTTGTTTTAAGTCTGACTTGGCCTCCTTCCAATATTTTTTAAAGAGTCCTTGTATAGTTTTGGAGCTAATTATTTACCAAGTGGAGAGGATTCAGTCTGGAAGAAGTCCATTTTAATGTAATTGTTCTGGTGTTTAGCACATTCTAGTATTTGTCATCTGTTGCTCTTGCTTTGCATTCAAAGGGTTTGGGATATGATGCCCTTTAAAAAAAACAACCTGCGGTATTGTGTAATAGGGCCCCACTTCATTGTAATGCAGAATGCATAGCTTCCAGTGTTTGCAACCCTCTCCAGCCAGTTCCTTTCACACTGAAAATAGACACAGGGCCAATGTGAGTGCACACTTTTTTTTTCCCAGCTCCACTAATCTTGCAGCTGACATCCTAGCAAACAATTAAGCATTCAAGAAAGTTTACGAAATGTAAAGCCAAATTGCCAGCCACTCCCTACTGATAACCTCAATCACATATTTTGCCAAAAATTGCACCAAGCAAACATGGTCACTTGAGAGGGGCAAACTCAATCATTATTCAGCAGCAGAAACACCTGGACCAACCCAGGCTGGCTATTTCATTTGTTAAAAATCTTTTTTTGTTGTTGTTACTGTCGTTGTTAGAAACCACAGAGATATTTGCGGGAACCCCCAACAGGGTGTTGTTACCTGAAATTTTTGTCATTCATAAAACATTAGGTATTTATGGTAAAGCGGTCTATAAATGCCACAATGAATCTCCCACACAGCTTTCTTTAGGAGATTGTAGGTAAGAATGTTAAATATAAGAGGTGACTAGAATTTTCAATTCCCAAGGGGGTTGTAAAGAAACTGTCTGCAAATTCCAATTTGGGAGAAGGGAAGAAGGATCCTTTCTCTGCTGTTTTCTTCTTAGTCACAATGTGTCATAAGAATGTTACACGGAAGTGCTTTTTTGGATCACAACTTCGCCAGTCGCCAGCCACTCCAGGTTGCAGCGCCTCACACTGGGCTATGCGGTCCTGAAAGTCATTGATGGGGGTCTTCGGAGGAATAGCTCTTCCTGGCATTTCTCTCACATGTCGGGATAATTGACTATTCTCACCTTCCCACCTCCAAACTGCGCTGTACTATGCGCCCCGTCTCTGCCCTCAGTCACTTGACCATTTTCTACGATCATTTCAAAGTCAGCCAAAGCTACCCCATCATTGCTGACAACCCTCAGTGGCCCTACTGCCCCTGGCAGAAAAGAGAAATCACTACTCAGGAATTCTGGCTCCAACCCTTCCGCATCAGACAAACAGGTTTACTCAGCACGGAAACAGCAACTGGAGTACGAAGCACTTTCTAGATGCCCTTGTGTCCATGGTGTGTCTGTGTATAAAGTGCTTATTACATTTTAACCACCTTTGCCATTTCCAAATATGCGCACTGCTCCTTTCCTCAGGCAGGCCCTCCTTCTCTTCCTTCAGCTCTCAGGACATTCTCCAGAAAGTTCTTTATCATCTACTCAAGTTCTTGATGTCTCCTCAGAATTTCAGCAGCACGTTGTCTTAAACATTAATCACCATTTTAGGCAGAAATCTTTTCTTCCCCAACTATATTATAAGACAAGACCCATAGGCAGTATGTATTCCAATGCCTGGGAAAGGGCACTCCTGATATTTCACAGAGCTTTATTAACGATATTTTTTAAAAGCTACAACCTGAAAGGGAAAACAAAAACATGGCCTCAAAATTGGTGGTCTTGTAGTTGCCCTAAAATTTTCAATAGAAAATCACATTAAAATGAGTGGCTTGTGGAATAAGGAAAGCTGCTCCCTGGCTCTTCATGTTCGGGATGGACTACGTGAAATGAAATCAGGACCAAGGTCAAGTATCATCATTCTCCAATCCTGACTCTGTCTGTGGTCTTGGGAAAGCTGGTTTATCTTTAGTTTCATACAGTTTGCCCTTTTTGGGAAAAGAAAATTAAAATGTACCTTCCCCAGAAATATGGGGACACATTACAGTTTTGGAGAAATATTTAAATAACGGGAATCAGGCTTACAAAACAGAAACAAGATTGACTCTTTCTGGTTGAGTTGATTTTACTCTGTGACTACCTGTCTCCCCAGGTTGTACTGGAAGTTCTCAGCGTCTCCATGTGAGTCCGAACCCGTCAGTTGTTTAGTTCTTCACATTATCATCGAGAGAGAGCCTGTTTCAGGCAATCTAGCTGCTGCCAGGGCATCAAAAGATTTTATCTTTTTAAATCTTTCTCTACATTCTGCATGTAACAATTTATTTGTTTTTTTTTTCACAGAATACTTACAGAGCTCTAATGGCATTAGATACCCGACATTCAATAGGTTGATGGCACTTGGTGGCTCTGGCCTCCGAGAGCATTCAATGAGAATACTATTTGGTTCTTTTTCATTTTAATTGCTGGAATGGCTGTGGATATAAGTTGCTTTGCACAAAAGGGTGACAAATAATGATGAAAGACACCAGAGTGCTCTCATGTGTGGCTTCGTCAAGAAGGAGAAAAGAGATTATTGCAGCTGAACTGATCACATGGAATTTGCTGGGCCTTCCTCCCCCCCACCCTCACCCCATCGCCACCAGGTCCCTCGACTGAAATGCGTTTCTTATGGGCTAGGAAGGATCCAGCTGAATAACACACAAAAATTGATCCTATTAACAATGATCTTTAGAATGTTCAAGGACATAACGCCGCTTTTGTGAGGTTCCAACATAAGCATTCTCCAATCCTTAAAGGAGCAAATTGTTTCTGGTTCCGTCGTTTTCTTCCTAGGGAACTGTTGCCTCAAAACAGAGCTGTTTTGGGAATGGAGGCGGGGAGGGGAAACGGAGGGCGCAGCCTCCAGTTTAAAACAATGCTCAAGCCGGCCTTCCTTCCCGGCAGCGGGGACGCCACGTACGTTTTTCATTAATGTTTTAATCCATTAAAATCATTTAATATTAGGCAAATATGTTAATGCTGAAAAATCAATGCTAAGAAAAGTGTCAGCAGAGATAATAGGTAAAAGTAATTATTTTATGATCTACCAGGTTTTCAACTGTTCTTTTGTTTAAAAAAAAAAAAACACTCTTCATTATTCTTACTGAGAGTATTAGAGAGCTTTAAGGAAAGAATGAGTCTGTATCTCAAATTACTGAACATCTATGTGCCTGATAAAGTGGATAATTCAACCCCCTTTCCTGGTGAGAAAGTGGCTTTTCTCTTTGGTAGCACTCAGGGAACCTGGGTTCCTTCTTCCTTTAGGAGCTCCTCCTTTTTTCTCTCTCCTTCCTTCCGTTTTCAGGAATTGCCTCTGTTACCTGAAAGACTGTTTTCCAAATACCTGCATGTGTGCCCTTCCTGGGCCTTGCTTCTCCAGTTCACTGTCCCTACTCTTGGCAGCCAAGCTTCAGGCCTTCACGTCTGTGACCCTCACCACCAGCCCTTGCCTCAAAGTTTCTGTGGTAGTTTTCTTATTTCAGCCCTTAGAAGCATCCTGTGAAAGCCTGTGACTCCTAACAGGATAGGTAACTGTGTACGTATTGCACAAACACTTTAGCAGTGGGATGCTGGCTATTTCGTACCCTGGTTTTAGATCTTTCAAAATGGAAACACACTCTTTCACTCTCTCTCTCTCTTTTTCATTCCTAATCAAGCTGTTTCTTGCAGGTATTTTCATTATGACACAGGGAGCTTTATACACAAAAACACAGGCTTTCTAGTCATAATATGCTGCTGGTGCTTTCAGAATCTAGGGAAAATTCACTGATGAGGACAGATTAAGGTTGTGGTTTTGAATTCCTCTCAACGGGCACTCCGTGAATAACACCAATAGTGATAATTCTCTCTTAAAAGAGAACACCTGTAATTAGGCCTTGGACACATAGGTTAATAAGTGAGTTTCAGCCATGTCTTCCCACAATAGAGGCCTCATCATTTCTATCAGGAATCAGAGGCAGAGAAATGTTGTCCTTCATTAAATTCCACTCATTCTGTGGCGGCTTTTTAAGTTCTGCAAAATCTGGGCAGCAGAAGATTTATTGCGAAGAAGGGCAGCCTCTCTACACCCCTCCCCAAGCCAAATTCTGAGAATAGAAAAAATGGTGGGCCTTAATCATTTTCTTTAACCCAGGGTCCCTTTGTGTGACAATATGGCTTTCTATTGAAGGCTCCAACAGTAGGGGAGGATTCAGGTCTGCGTACAGATGAAGCCCCCAGGGGCAGGAAAGATGAGGTTTAGCGCTATAAGACTTTTTTTAAAAGAATGGAAATTAGATAGCTAAGAAGAATATGATTGGAATCGAGACAGTAGCTCTCAGATTTAAGAAAGCACCTTCCCATCACACCCAAGTCCTCTTCGCGATGGTGTGCGATGGTATAAAAAGCCCTCAGACGAAAACGCCTTTTTGTCCTGAGTGACCACAGTTCATTTCCAGGATGACCAGTTTCAGGGTCTCTAATTATCCACCACAAAGAATATCTTATGCTTAAAAAGCTCATATACACAGTTACTGATAATGAGTTAGGGGCTTGTTTGTTCCTTGTTTGTCTGTAAGGTATATTGAGAGAGAATTTAGAATGAAGGATTTGTTGTTGTTAATCAGACTTTCCCAGTTTCCATATTCTAAAGTATGAAGCATGAAAAGACTTTGTCAACTGTAATAAACACCAAGACAGTGAAAGATGTCACCAGCTTCCACTCTCATATTGCTTGGATCAGACACTTCTCTTTTTGAAACAGGAAACCTGGTTTGTTGTTGAGGTTGATGCTGTAGTTTTTAACAGGATCTTTTAACACCTGATGGACTCAATGGAACCAGAACATTTCTAGTAAGTGTTTCCATAAGATTTCCTTTTAAGTGTAAATTTCAATTCTTTCTACCAAAAAACAAAAAACAAAAAAAAAAAACAAAAGCAAAACAAAACAAAAACCAAACTGTTGCTTTGAATAGTTTAGAATCATTCTTTTTTTTTTTTTTTTTTGAAAGAGGGTCAGCTCTTCGTGTAAGGGACAGGTCTTTTTGGAAGCCTCTGAAGAGTCCAACATTTTATTCTTACATCCCGTGTACAGTGGGAGGGAAATGGAGAAGTTTGAATGGGCCCTGAAAGAACTGTTCTTTGTACATCTCACCCTCTCCTGATGTGGTATGTGTTCCGGGCAAGAGGACAGCCACGGAGACTAAACACAAAAATCAAAATGGATTTTACTCCGCCTTCAGTACACAGCACGGCACAAAAGTCCATTGTGCTATGAGATAACTTCGAAGATGAATGGAGTTGGCTGTCACGGAGGTGATTGTGGGGCCGGTCTCTATTGGATCACAGTCCAGGGCTGAATTCCTTTCTGGTTCATCAGGGTCTGTTGGTACCACAGGAAGTGTCATGATCCTTTTTTTCACTAGGGCCAGATGGTGTCCTTTTTGAGGCCTTACTAATGCCCAGTTTTCCACATGTAAAACTCCTGGGAAAATGACCTAACTCACAGCTGCTTAGTGAGGCTTGAGCAGATCTTTAGAAAGACTTCTGTCAAGAGCAAGAAGATTGTACCACTAGCAGGATAAAGGGGGAGGCTGTGGCCAGAAATGTATCAATTACAAACTATTTTTAAACTACTATCATAATTTGAATTGTGATTTACACAATGTATGTCTTCATAGGCGGTGGCTGAAAGCCTGGTTCACAAAAGCTGCTAATTGCTAGGGATGCTGATTGTTTTCCTAGCAGAAGTTTTACCTTCCTTGTGAGCAGATGGCTTGAATAAGGAGAGAAAATGTGGTCCAGAAGGGTCGGGAAAGGACAAAAAGTGAAAGATTCCCTAGATAGCTGCAAGGAGCCTGGGGAGAGGGGAGGGACCTTGGTGTTAAAAGGAGCTGGAGAAAGTGGAAACTTTTGATGTATGTGGCTTGTGTTTACCAATGAATTGAATGATTCCCAAGGGCGGAGGGCTGCAGGTGTGATATTCAGAAAGCAAGATGCCTTTTCTATTAACTGAGTTATAGTGAGAAGACATCCAAGTTGATGTAAGGGTCAGTAAGATTCACTGAAAGTTACTGTAGGATTTTTCTCCCACCCCAGAGAGCACTGATAATAATTACCTTTGGGATAAAAAGCTACTCTTAATAACATTTTTGAATCCTTGCTTATTTTTGTGTGTTGTATAGTAATTGATTCTTGCTTCTTTGTGTTTTTCTGCCTTTGTGGAAAATTTTTTAAACCTAGATTGTTGTTTTTCAACTTGTTTAAAGGGGCTTTTTCTAGCTGTTAAAATTTTCATTACCATTTTAATTAATGTGTGACAAATGACAGATTCTCCCTGTCATGTTTGGATAGTATGTTGAAGCCTTCTCAGAAATCTAAAGCTATGTACAAAATAGGTTTGAATTTTTTTATTCTAACCTGTAGAAAAATAAAATTAGTACCATCTCTTTGCAAAGGAGTGAAGTATCAAATAATTACCATGTGGAGATCTATGTCTATAAAGTTACTTTTTTTCAGGTGCATAATATTTATACAAATTTGCGTAACCTTTAGGTCACAAAAATCTAATAATGTATTATTACTGGGGAGGAGAAGAAAAACTGATGCGAAACATTTGACTTGGGTTTTCAATCAAGTGCCTAACAGTAAGTCTACTAAAAGAAATGTCTCATTCACGTGTTTTAAAACTAACAATAGCTGTGTAGCAAATGACAGATCAGTAACATGAGAAGGAAGCAATACCTTTGCAATTTTTATTCCCTCTGAAATTTTTGCTAAAATCACACAAGATGGTGATTAGCTATCTTTACTGCTCAGGACCTGAAAAGCATGAATATCCATACTTTGCAGATTATTGACTTAATTGTTTGTGAATATGTCACAGAACCTTGTCTCCCTTATGTGACTTATTATGGCTTTGGATGTGAATTATCATAAAGTAAGGCAACACCCATAGAAAAGATTTTAGCGAGAGGCTGCCAGCCTCAGAGGATGATTGATATTTTGCACAAGTGGTGCCTGTTTTGCTCTCACTTAAAATGCCCATCTCCACGGGGAACTTGGAATTGTATGTTTAGGACACGAATCTGACAGGGTAGCAGAGAAGGAAGGACATTCTCCCCTGGTTAGCAACCAACCGCATTAGAACAAAGACCCCCAAACTTTATTTAAAGGCATAATCTGTTTGCTTGTCTTTAACTTTCTCTTTAAGCAATAATACAGCTCAGTAGAAACAGCTTCAAATATAATTCTGCTGATTGGTATTGGTTTCTCTTTTGTTTTAAAGAGGAGAGCAGACGCAGGTATCCTGTGCACAAGTAGGATCCATGTTGAGCAGCTAACGAGCCTTAGAGATAGACCCAGGATTTCCTCCGCTGGGTCAGTTACATGCAGCCAGGCTTTTAGCAGAAACTAGCCTTCTGTCTCCTTCCTTTCATGGGCAAGGTTACCTTTTGTTGTGGCACAAAGAAATCCTTCCCTCCCTTGTTCACAAAGCCCCACAGCACTAGCTTTCCTTTAGTGCTGTTCTTTTCTTTCTTTGAATGCTATATTTTTTATTTACATAAGAATTCTTGTAGATGTTTTATTTACATATGTATTCACTCATTTTGGATGAGTGAAAGGTAGTAAGGAGACCCTAAACCCAAAAGCACACTTTTACAAAGACTAAAAACCATCTCCGTAGCGTCAGTGTCCCAGAAAATAACTCTAATCTTGCTTTTATTTGTCTTAATTGTTGAGTCTTACTCTTCACATCTTGGGTAAAAATTCGGAAGGTATTCAGTGTCTTTCCAAGCATCAAGTTTGAAGCTATGTAGTTTTGTTCTGTGGAGACCAGGAGGAAGCAAAGGGTGTCATGAGAAGAAAGGCTCTCTAACTTGGAAGACACTGTTCAGTTATTACAATAGATCACTAAAGAAAGAAATAGTGATGTTAAGCTCCAGATGAGCAACCATAATACTTTTATCTATGAAATTTTAAGATGTGACTGGAGGAAAGCAAAGGATATTCTTTTCAAACAATCAAAAATTAATCTTTAGCATTATTCGTGATTCAAATAAATTCTGACCTTTGTTTCAAGAATATCCATTCAATCTACAGAGTGAAAATTCAGATGGTCAGTACAATGTTCACTGATAGTAGAAACTAGAGCCTCCATCATTTTTTTCACTATTATAACTTCTGGAGGGTGGGGAGAGACTCCCTTATTGGATGTTTAAAAGTCATTTTCTCAAACAAAAGACCTAGTTAATCTTGAAAAAAATCTCTTCAGTTAGTTTTTATGCTGTGGGAACATGCAAAATGTACTTTTTCCCACTTTTAAAAGGCGTGCTAAATAAAGAGATCCTCCTTCTTGCCCCCTCAGTCCTCCCATGTGATTGAAAAGAGTAACTTCTTAGAATTTACCCTATGAACTACTGGAATCTTCCAGAGGAAATTTTACTCACTTTTTTTTTTGTTGTATCGACAGATACTAATTGGAGCTCCTACTGTATCCAGGTAATTAGGTTAGACATGAGCAGTATAAAAAAGAATCAGACATAGACCCTCTTCTCTTATGTTTGTGGGATCCTTTGATGACAAGTCAATTAGGGACAGACAACATAAAGACTGGAAGAAGTGGAAGGAAGTCCTAGATACTAGTATCCCAATCCCATCGCATCCTTTCCCTCTCCTTTAAGTTCTTGAAGATTCTATAGAAGTTTCACTGTACAATTGGAGTTCAACACACATTAACAGTAGTTAAGTTCTAGCTACTGTCACTCAATGTGCCACTAAAAAATGTCGCTTGATTCCTTTTTTATAATATTCCTGGATGAGGCTGTTATCATTGCTGCTGCTGCTGTTATTTAATCTGTTTTCTGGATTATTTGGATTACTCCAAAATCTTTATATTAATTCAAATTGTAAAACTACTTTCAGTTCATTAAAATTGCAGATTTGTTTTTCCACTCTGGGCTGTGGGAGTGTCTGGAACCTAGGTCACCTGCTTGGTCTTTGGACCATGCATCTGTCATTAGTATATTCACCTGCAAGTTAACTAAGAAAGACCAGCCGACTATGCAGGTACCCCCATGACAAGAGCATCATTAAGAAGGAAAGGGTTATAAATCCATAGATTTTGAAGCTGGAAGGAAATTTCAAGACCATCCATCAATTTCATTCTACATAAGAGAAAAATCAAAGGAAAGAAAGTACTTTATCTTACTCATCAACAGTACCTGAAACAATAAAATAATAATAAATAGCATTAAGTTTGTGCCTGGCATAGGGTTAACAATTTTGTATACATTATGTCATTCTTACCATAAAATCTAAGATGGTGCTAATTTCTATATTTTTGCAGATGAGAAATCTGAGACTAGGGGTTAAGTAACGTGCTCAGGTTCCTTAGTTGGTAAAGAGTGGAGCCATAATGCAAATCTGACTCCAAAGCCTAAGTCCCTTTTCCCACCCATTATTACTGTCACATATGATTTTACACTAGATGCAAAGTAATGGGTTGAATTTATAATATTAGAATTTCCTGGGTAATGTACTCAATGAATGAAATAAGAAAGAGAGAGGGAGAGAGGGACAAAGTGAGGGAAGATAGAATAAAGAAACCGCAGTCAAAATATCCCTGAATGCCACAACTTCCATGATTTCTAATCTAGGTTCTTTGTTTTCAGTCCAATATTACAATTCTTAAAAACAGGTTCTATCAGATTATTATTTCATGACTCTTAATTAGTAAATTTAGCAGATTAAGTAAGGTGTATCAGATCAATAGGATAAAAATTATTACATAATATAAAAAGCTTCCTAATGTTGATCAAGAAGTGTTAAATTTGTTACCTCACCAGGCCCTGGAAAAATCACATGAAAATCTCTGCAGTTATATAAACATTATAAACTTTAAAATTCAATAATCTAAATATAATTTACAAATCAAATAATCTTCTTTGCAATGGGTAAACATTTTACATCAATTCACTAGCCAAAGGAATTTAAAGAAAAATCCATTGGCATAAATATTTCAGAATTTATTTCTATCCATGAATGAATGCATTTTTAGTTTTGTTTTTCATATATTTTTAAACTAATATTATGTTTCTTTATGCTTATTCTAGTGTACATGCATAAAATACGTATAATATATTAATCTTTAAAAGTTCTTGTTATTTTTCATGATACAAGCTATGTAGCATGTTATATATTATAGATTAAGATTTCACTACAATGTAAAGCATTGATGAGCACTTTGTCATAAATAAATGGTTTTTCTCCCCCTCAATATGCTTTTTAAAGCATTTTGAAATTGCCAAATAGATTTCAAATTCATTATTATTGTTATTATGTTGAAACTACTACTTTAAAAAGCATTAATGTTGCCATTATTTAATAATTAGCTCTATACCCTGTGTTAAGTACCTACTATATGCCTGACCTGAACCAGAAAATACAACATAGTCTAATACAGCAATGAATATTAGGCTTCTTTTTATCCTTTGGGATTTCTTTGCTCATTCTTTAAGAATTCAATATTTTAAGTTTCTAATGATTTAAGGGGAAAATGATAAAACCGGCAGCCACTATTTTATCATTTGTTTCAGTTCAGATTTTATCTCAAGCCAGATTTTGGACAAAGTTTTCTTACTGAATACACTTAACTTATTTGGTTATCTAGACTTAGGCTAGAACTCTTCCCTGTGAAAGAGGAAAATATTGCTTGAACTAAGATAATTGTGGAACATCTGATCCATGAGACTATGAGTTTAGAAAGCATTTTATGAAATCAAACAATTAGTCCTGTGTAATTTCTAACTCCATCCATATTTTGATTAGATATTCTCCACACAAATTTTTGCATTCTTGTGAAAGCAAAGCAAATATTTTTCCCTCCAAATAACTGCTTAGGTGACATTCTTTAACAGGATTAGAGAAACCTTAGGTCTAATTGTGGCAGTTAAAAGATCGGCCAGCTTACATCAATTATACTCTGCAGAGAACTATGTAATGTGATGGAAATAATCATTCCTAAAGGTCAATGGAATTGAGATTTCTTCACCTGAAAAAAAAAAGAATACTGGGGAAGAGGGCTAATGATTAATTATCTTCAGGAGTATGTACAGTGCTAAGAAAGAATCCAGAGGCATTCTTCTTTTCAAGTAAAGAAAAGATAAAGAGCGAACAGGCTGAAATTTCAAGAAGAGAAAATTTAATTAGAGATAAGATATAATGTCTTGACTATGGGATAATGAAATACTGTAACAGATTCAATAAAAAGGTGTTTTGAAAACTCTACATTGATTAAAGGCTTTGATTCCTTGAGGAGCAGAGAAGTAAACCAGACAAACTCAATTCAGCAAAATAATTATGTAAAATACAGATCATCTGCCAATAAGTTTCTCTCCTAATAGAATCTCGGGGAAATTTTTCTATTTTGTATTGATGATATCTGTGGGCCTTTTTTCCCCCCTCTCATGTTACATGTATTACTATTACTGTAATCAGTCAAGGTATCATTGGTGAGTGGCTAAGGACACAAAATTTGACCATAAAAGTTTACTTTCCTGCTTGCCATGTAAATGGAAACTCCTTTGATGTAGATCTGATCTTTATTTAACTTATTAGTAATTGTAGACTTGTCCCTAAAATCCCCATGCTGGAAGGTCTTTGTGACTAAAAAGAGCCATGTCTTATCGGTTTCTTCCATTATTTTGTGCCACATGATTCCAAAAATGGTGTAAACTGGCAGTGATGTTGTAAAGCAATGGTTCTCAAAATTTTCCACCCATAAACTCTTACACCAGTCAATGTTTAATCAATAAAGCAGAAATGACTCCAGGTATTTTAAACATCAACATTTTAATACAGGGAGTAGATCACAGACCCATTGGAGGAACTGGAAGAATAAGAATATGACAAGGCACTAGAGAGGTACAAGGCATTAGAAAGTTTTTACACAAAGATGAAGTTGCTACCATCTCTAGGATGATGGCCGTGAACCCACACTCATTGCTCAGTTCCCAGGAGGCATGGCCTCTGCAACCACCACTGCCATTGAAATCATACTGCTGTCACAGGGCAAGACATCAAGAATCTGAAGTCTTATTTCTCCAAAGAAGACATGCAGATGGCTAACAAACACATGAAAAGATGCTCAACATCACTAATCATTAGAGAAATGCAAGTCAAAGCCACAATGGTGGCTTACATTGGTCAGAATGGCCATCATCACAAAATCTAGAAACAATAAATGCTGGAGAGGGTGCAGAGATAAGGGAACCCTCCTGCACTGTTGGTGGGAACATAAGTTGGTACAGCCACTATGGAAAACAGTATGGAGGTTCCTTAAAAAACTAAAAATAGAACTACCACATGACCTAGCAATCCCACTCCTGGGCATATACCCTGAGAAAACCACAATCCAAAAAGAAGTATGTACCACAATGTGCATTGCAGCACTATTTTCAATAGCCAGGACATGGAAGCAGCTTAAATGGCCATCAACAGATGAATGGATAAAGAAGATGTGGCACATATATACAATGGAATATTACTCAGCCATAAAAAGGAATGAAATTGAGTTTTTTGTAGGGAGGTGAATAAACCTAGAGTCTGTCATACAGAGTGAAGTAAGCCAGAAAGAGAAAAACAAATACCCTATGCTAACTCATATATATGGAATCTAAAAAAATGGTACTGATGAACCCAGTGACAGAGCAAGAATAAGGATGCAGATGTAAAGAATGGACTTGAGGACAAGGGGTGGAGGGCGAAGGGGAAGCTGGGAACAAGTGAGAGAGTAGCATTGACATATATACACTACCAAATGTAAAATAGATAGCTAGTGAGAAGCTGCTGCCTAACACAGGGAGATCAACTCCACGATGGGTGATGACTTAAAGGAATGGGATAGGGAAGTTGGGAAGGATGTGTGGGAGGGAGGGGATATGGAGATATATGTATAAATACAGCTGACTCACTTTGTTGTACAGCAAAAACTGGCACGATAGTGTAAAGCAATTATATTCCAATAAAGAGATTAAAAAAAAAAGAAACTGAAGTCTTATGAAGGCTACTGAAACTAGTATTCTTGCCGCTGAAGATGACAGCCATTTGCAATCATTCCCAGTCACCCACAACTGCTGCTGATGAAAACTGATGGAAAGGAAAATTTTTTCCTCAAAGTAACTGGGAACGTATAGTTTGCAGACTTCCAACCCTGGCAATACAAAGGACAAAGGTGGTGGTTCTGAGTGTGCTGATACCTAGTACAGTGCCTGTCACATAGCTTGTGCCTCGGGGATACGTATCAAACGAACAATTGATGGGGGGAAGGAATGTTCAGACATTAATAGAACACGTTGCATTTTTAAAAATCTCTTAGTTGTTGTCTTTCTAGTTCCCCCAGATGATTTGAGGTTGCTTATTATAAAAGATATCTGTACAATCAAGTAAAGAAAATGAAGATAAAATAATAAGGTCCACTTAATAAGGGGGTCAAGAGGACAGTTTTAGAGGCAAGCTGGGTTACAGTTAATCAAGCCTTTAGATTTTTTATTGATGCCAAGGTAGGCTTGCCAGATAAAATACAGGATACCCAGTTAAATTTGAATATTATGTGAGACATTTTTTACGTTCATTGTTTATCTGAAACTAAAATTTCCCTATGCCAAAGGACACCAGCTGCTCTTCTGTATTCTATTTCTTGTTATTTAACATCACATCATGAGACAGGGTGCAGAATATGTGGCAGAATTTATTACCAAACTTCTATATTACTAAATTAAATTTCTTTGATTATGTATAAGAATCTAATGTTTTTCCAAAGGGAGAAAAAATAGCATGATGATTCACATTTAATAGCATTTTATGTTACAAATAATTTCACGTGTATTCTCATATAAAACGTATTATAATTTTATGGGATCAGCGTAACTGTTCTTATATTTCAAATTTTTAAAAGATAAGACTCAGAAGGTATAAGTAAAATTTGCCCAGTCACAAGATTAGTGTATGTGCTGCCACTTGAATGTCCTTTCCCTTAACTCCACGAACTTTCTGCAACCAATATATTTTAAAACACTAAAGCTAAAACTTGGTTGATATAAACATGAAGGGTGAGACTAGCAGAAAAAAAAAAAAATCCCAAGAGGACAAACTGAACATTAAAGGAAAGAGAAGGATTTCTATCTACTTTTCCTTAGGAAACATCAGCTGTAGGTTTTATTAGTTGATCACTTGCATGCCTTCAAGCCTAAGTCTTTTTCAGGGTCAACAGGCATAGCTCTACATGTTGAGGACACAAAGGTAAATAGAACATTGCTTCTGAAATTGTGAACTTACAGTCTAAGGGGAAGAGAATGCTTGTTGAGAGAAAGTTGAATTACTCAACATTTCTCCTACATGTTGCTAAAGAGGTATAAACTGGACATTGTTGTCTAGGGTGGTGTTTAACTCCCTCAGGGATCTCATCTGCATGATTCCGTTCACCATCTCAGTATTCTTGTGGGTATAAAGACATTGTTTACGATGAAATGAAGATAAATATAAATTATGAATATACACATATTCATATATATATATGAGCCCCTTTATTACTCAAATATTTCAGATTAATACCGACTTTACAGACCAACTGTGTAATGATGGGGTTTTATGCATGTGTTATTACAGTTTGGACAGTGAAATTTCACCCATGGTATTCAGAGCAGTTCTACGATGAATCTTAACTGTATTTAAGATACTGCTATTCAGAATCAGAGCTCTCACAGGGACCTCCAGAGGTCATCTCTACTCTACTGGCCTCAGGCAAAGCTACTTCCAATAATCCAAGACAGAGTCCTATTCTCCATTGTTAAGAATTACCACATGTGGCAATCTGGTCTACCTCCTCCACAGTCATTCTCATTTCAATGCAGATCATTTTTGGAAGTCCAGATTTCATTTAAAAATATGAAAGGTTTCACCACCTTCCAGTAATTTGAAAGAAACTACAATTGCAGGCTTGCATGAACATTTAAAACTCATGTTTAACCAAAATCTATTCTAAAAATAAATGATGGTGGCCAATTGTATTTGATAAGATTTCCCTATTGCAGTTCAATAAGGATTATTCTTTTTGGGTTAGCTTTCTTTGGATGGCCTATCTGTGATTAAACAAATTGTTTCTTCCCTTTGATAAACTCGCCTTTTTATAATCATCTTGTGTTCACCCAAGTTTATCAGATAAATGATTGATTAAAAATTTTGTAAGGTATTGACATGTTGGTCACATCTTCCTGTTGAGCTAAATCAGTATTTTTTTTTTTTTTGGCTCATTTCCTAGGTAGATTGCATCTGGTCTATGGGTAAACACAGAGGAGTTGCCCCCTCTACCCAGGCTTTATAATGAGAATATTCTGTCTGATCAGGTGCATGCACCCTGCTGTCATTTGCAGCCTGACCTGTAGGTCAGGGGTGATGTGAGCTGGCTCAGGGATGCATACAAATCACATCCTCTTGTCTGTCTGTTTTGTTGACTGGTTCTCCTCAGGGTCGTGGCTATCTTAAGTAGCAGCCTGAAGGATAAAGTGTGCCCTGTCTGAGCTGTAAAACTTTGACTGTGAACCAATTGTATCTGACATACAGCAGCATGAGGTTTGGTTTAGCCTTTGGATTTGGAACAAATCACTGGCTATCAATGGCTGATAGTGACATGCAGTTTACCAAATCTCTCCTTCTTTCTGACAGCTCTACATGGGGAAGAAATGGATCGTTTTTAAGGTGGAGAGTTTGTGTTTCAAAATATAAAACATACTCTGCATGAAATTTTTTACATGAAAACAAAACTACTAAATTACAATTTTTTTAAGAAAAGGAAGTATTTTATTTCAAGACTCTGGTTTCAACATGCAACATATAGGCTACAAGAGGGCACATTTATGATGGAATTCAATAGGGATCTGGGAACATAATATAAATGTTAAATGTTTTCAATGAGATTTCTCTGTACTGACGTATATAAAAGTTACGACTTTTGCTTCTTTCAGTGAAATGACTTTTTAATCACTGAAGGTATATGAGACAAGTTGAATGCTTTTCCAGTGTCACTCCACCTGACACCAAAATTTGTTAATACCAGATCGAATTAGAGTTTATCTCTAGTCTGCTCTAAAGTTATGCAAAGTTTGCATAATTCAAGTTTTAAAAATTTAAGTCATCCTCCCTCTTCATAGGCAAAGACATCATATCAGTTGCTATGAGGGACATAGAAAAATAAGTAAATGAAGTGATCAGAGCCCTCAAAAAGCTTAGAATCTTGCAAGGGAGATAAAACATAGGACAAAGCAGACTGTCATAAGTACTAAGAAAAAATACAAACATTTATGGGCTTAGAAGAAAGAGTGTTTACTTCCAACTGGACTTTGAGGAAATGGCAAGATTTCCAAAGATGGAAATAAGGCATGAGCAAAGAAGGACATGTCAAGAGGAAACAAGGTAAACCCTTAGGAGGGTAGCTTAGAGCAGAGAGTAGATGAAGAGGTCAAGATAGGGTGAGCACACTGTTCTCCAGGAAAAATAAAGTGCCAATAACTGGGAAGGATGGGCTGTAGACAGGTGAGATTGGAGGTTAGGAGACTAAGTAAGGAACAACAGCAACAAGGCCAAATAGAAGGCAATAATTTCTCAACTTGCATCATTGCAGCCATAATAGAGACAACAGAATGATTTCCAAGAAACGTTTTAGAGAAGAAGTGAATGTAATTCTTGTTTGGAAAAAGCAAAGTAAATTTTACCTGGAGTACACTCCCTCTCAGACTTGTACACATACCAAGATCTTTTAGTGTCTTTCCAGAACTTTAGTAGCTCACTGAGCAAAGATCTACTATGGGATTTGGAATACTGTTACATTTTCCATCATGCCTTCTAGATGAGACCCACTCAGCCTCATTTGTCTTTATCTCCAGGCTAGCAATGTTGATAAATAATCATTGATGAAACAAATGGATGAATACATCATTTCAGTGTTTTGTTTGTGGGTCACTGGAGAATTATGACATCTTTGATAAAGATTTAAAAACACACAGGGAGGGGAGCGGTTTCATCAAGGGCTATGAGTTTAGTTCTAGACCCCTCTTCTCACATCAGGGACCCAGAAACAGAGTGAGTCACCATGAGGTTTTAAGGTAGCTTTTTGAGTCAAGTTTTTTGATTATTTACAACATCTATTATGTATTAATGATATCGCAGTAATCCATAACTCTGAGATGTCCAGCTCAGTCTCCATGTCCGTTGGCATTGTAACTTCTCTATTGATATTTACAGTAAAATTGCATTATAATATCAGTTACATGTAAAGAGTGAGTTGAGATGAAAATGTTAACTGAAGCTTCTAAAAACTTAGGTTTCAAAAGCAAAAGTGACGAGAAAAACATTGAGCCTCAAAGGTTCTGGACTAAGTTCCTATGAATGTGGACTAGATTAAAACAAATTTCTTCCCAACCTTCCATGTCACCCAGTTTTCTGATGTTTATATTTACAACAAACTGCTCCCAAACTGGGGTGTGTGTGTGTGTGTGTGTGTGTGTGTGTGTGTGTGTGAGACAGAGAGAGAGAGAGAGAGAGAGAGATGGCAGGATAGGCTTTTACAAGAGCATGAAGAGTGCTTATAAGAGGAAATACTTGATACTTTGTATCAGGACAAGTTCATTAAGTATGTTGTTAAGTCCAATGCATATCTTTACAGTTTTATCAGCTTGGTAACAGAGTTCTATTAAATAAACTTACAAAGTTATGTAAATAATGCTAAAACTGTGCTGTATTTTTCATGGTATAAGCAGTATTACTGTAGCTGAGTTTACTCTAGAGCCATATTGCAATTCTGAAAAAGGAGCAAGAGGGAGAGAGAGAGATCTATGTTGTGCTGGAAGGTTACCTGTAAGAATGAATTCATAAGTTACCTTGTTTTCTGGCTTCCCCTTGGGAAGCACAGGCAAAAACAGAAGGAAGGATTGAGATTAACTCTCCATGGGGTCACTGTGGGTGCCTGTCAGCACCTGGCCCCCTTTGTCTCCAGGTTCTATTAAATGTTCCCTTCTTTTGCCCCTTCAGCCTTAAGGGTGATAATAATGCAGTGTATCTCAAGCCCTAAGGTATGACAATATCCCTGGCAAACACTCTGTGAATTGTCTTCTCATTAAACTGCTCTTAAATTATGCCGTTTGACTAATGTATCTCATTGCTAGTGAGACACAAATCGATAGTCATAAGAGACTGAATGTACTGGTTTCAAGAGCTTCCACAATTTTATTCACATGTAAATTTCACTCATATTGAAAGTATTTTTGGCATTAATCCGTGAATGAAATTTTTAACAAAATGGCCCTTTTCAGTTCATCTGGTGGAAATAAAGGAAATTATTAGAAGAAGCCAAAGGAGTTTGTGCCAACTGGGGCCCCACATTTATCTGTTAATCAGCAAATCATTTGAAAAGAAAGAAAGCGTGAATACTGAAAATATAGCAAAGGTGATGACAATTACATTACATGATCTTCTTAAATATACTTCAATATCTTACAGAATATGATTTATGTCCTTGTATTTGTAGATACCTCTCAACTTTGGAATGCTCCAAACTGTAGGACTCAATTCTCTTCTCTATTTCATTCATTCCTTTTAATATGTCAACCAGTCTCATTACTTTAAATATTGTCTGAACTCTCACTTCTGGATGGCATGGAGTGGGTAGCAGAAGACCAGCATTCTACCAAGAACAACTGTGAAAACCAAAATATAAATAAATAAATAAATAAATAAATAATAAAAATAAATCAGAAATCCTCTGTGTGATGCCAGCAGAAAACTGCAGAGGCGATAAGAACTAAAAATGGTAAAACTTGGGAAAGGTAAGAACTTCCTAGAAGTGAGCTTTCTTAGCCATTTATTTTGGCCCACTTATCAGTTCTGAGCAAATAAGAGGCTTAGAATTAAGCTTTTGTATCTATAGGGGGCCATTTCTAGGGGAAAGGGAAACTAGCAGAGATTGGGCAGAGAATTGGAGGAACCTCATGCACATGGCTAGTTACCTCTTCAAGACACGTTTAAAATTCCAGTACTGAGTGGGGCAAGAGACTCCAAGCATAAGTAGAAAGCTTCTGAAAGCAGAGCAGAGATTTTGTCAGCCTCAGGACAAAGGTTAGAATTTGGGACCTGACAGGAGGGAAGATCACGGATCAGCTAGAGATAAACTGAGCCTATGAGGGCTGCAAGCCAGCCTGACCATGCTATAGTCCTAGGCAAGGATGGGGTGAATCCTCTCCGGAGGAACATAGCATCATCTGCAACTTTGGTCATGTATTTTTTTTTAATTCATAATATCTAGCATTCAACTAAAAATTACCAAAAATTCCAGAAGAAAATACCACATCATTTTAAAAGAGAGAGCAATAAAAAAGAACCTACAGAAACAAGTCCTTAGAGGATCTAGATATTGGAGTTAGGTGAAAAAAATATTTTTAAATAACTGAATGCCATCTATAGTGATTTTTCTTAATAAGGTATCACCAGCCTAGATATCTGCCCCTGACTCCAGACTTACGTGTAGAACTATCTACTTCACATCTTCAGTTACATGGCTAACACATGCTTCAGACCTAACATGTACAAAATAAGACTCCTGATCCTATCACTCAAGAGTCATTTCTTTCATAGTCACTCCCTTTTCAGAAAGTCACAACTCTGTCTTTCCAATTGTACAACTCAAAAACCTGGAAGTCATTTTTAATTCTCATTTTCTCTCATACCCTACATCAAATACATCACAATATTCTATTTGCTTTTTTTCAGAATATACCTACAATTCTACCATGTTTTGCTATCTTCATTGCTGTTTCCTTGGAGTGAACTACAGTCATCTCTTGCTTGTGTAAATGCAATAGCCCTTTTTCATCTCTTGTATCTGTCCTTGTCCTCTATGGACTACTCTCAGTGCAGAAACTAGTATTACCTATTTGATACAGAAGCCAGAGTATGTAACGCCTCTACTCAAAATACTCAAAAGATTGCCTGTGTGAGGAGCTCCATTATGATGTAATAACAAACAGCCTCAAAATCTCAGTGCCTTAAAATATCAAAGGCTTATTTCTTATTCCCATTATCTGCCTGTTATAGGTGAGAGGAACAGTCTACTTCATGTCATTTCACCTTGGGCACTCCAGGACCCAGATTATTGTAGGAGTCACCAACTGTAACATTGTCAGTAGCAGTTCAGGAGAAAGAAAAGCAAGGTGAGGTACAGATGAGTTCTCCAGACTAGCAATGTCACTGCTGCTCACATTCCATTGGCCAAAGCCAGTCACAGGGCAAATCAAAGACTGTGAGGTCTACAACGCTCTATAATATCTTCTTCCTCTGTCACCTTAGCTCTATCATTGTATCTTATTACTCTTCCCCTTACTCATGCTGCTTCAGTCACTTTAGTTTTTTTGATGTTCCTCAAACATACCACACATGCTCATGACTTAGAACTCTCTGTACTTTCTGCTTGGGACAGTTTCACTCCAGCAATACCTTCCCTGGCTCTTTTAGATCTTTGTTCAAAGTCGTCTTTTCACAAGGCCTTCCCTCACCATTCTATTTTAAATTTCAGCTCTTAATATTCACTCTATCACTCCTTATCCCCTTTCTCCTCTTTATTTTTTTCATAAGACTTACCATCATGAAATACTACATATTTTTCTTCTTTATTGTCTGTCTTCCTCACTAGAATATAAACTTCATGAAGGCAGGAATTTCTTTTTCAGCTGGCTTATCCCCAGTACCTACAGGAATGCCTGACACATAATGGATGTCAAATAAATATTTGTTCCATAAATATAACTTCCCATCTTATTTTTATGGGACTTTAAATTGTACAAACCATTCTGATATACATCTTATCATTTAAAATTTACAACCATCTAGAGAAGTACTAGCATGTGAATATGTATATTTTTTAAAAAACCTGCCTTAATAAGATGCCAAGTGTGTAACTTGGGCAACTGTAGTCTGAAGTACTCACTGCTAATCACCAAGTTTAATATAATGAAGAATGTGTGAGAGAGATGACTCAAATCATCTCCTGAAATGTAAACATTTTACTGCCTGCGCATCTCTAATAAGAATTGATGTGGTGTGTCATCTGTAATTTAATCACCAGCATTACATCTTGATAGTAAATGAGGATCACTAGACTATTCCCTATAAAGTTAGATTACCACACATACAAAATATACACTGAATTTGGGTAGTATTTCAGGTGTGACACAAGATGATAAATGGAAAGAATTCAAACTTAAAGTAGCACTCTTATAGCTGATCCTATCAAGCCTCTAAATTTTAGTGCTTACTGCAGTGTATCACCAGTCAGGTCCAATCTCACCCTGAATATCTGGACAGAGGAACAAATTAAATCCTGAGTTTTATTTCTGGATTTAAAATTATTTTATTTATTTGGTGTGTTGTTTTCATTGATTTGAGGAATTTTATCAAAAATTTATGATAATGACAGTGGAAATATTTGATCTAACCAACATCAATATCAAGAGATTCAACACTTCTTTATAATTACAGATTGGAATACTTCAGTTTTTAATATATTTTAAAGAAAATTTAGTTTTTTTAACTAAAACAAACTTCTCATGTATATGGTGTATAAAGGCTTTTTGTTGGTTTCATTGACACCCTATATACAACAGAGTAACAGAATCCATCTGAACACAGAAGCTAGACAAAAAGTGAGACACACACACCTGCACACACACACACTCCATCAGAGATTTACAAAGTTACTGTGGTCTTCTGAGGAGTTAATGATTTGTTTCACTGTTTTACTGTTACACACAGTTTACTTTTCAGCTATATAAAACTATACTGCAATATATATGACATTAAACACCTGGTACAATAAGGGTCAGTGGCTTGTAGTCTAGTAGGCCACAACTTTGTATGCAAAGTAACAAATAAGAAATTAAGTGAAGTATTCACCTTTGAATAGAGTAGACAGTTAAACGATTAAAAGAATATACTGCACAATGAAGTCTTCCCCTATGGTTCTTTTATATCTGGGATTTTGCTGTTCTTACGTTATGTGAGCATCAGGACCATGGACAGCATCTTGGGTTTCCATAAAAGTACATGATTCTGTAATAGAAATTAATAGTGGATTCTTAAAAATGGATTATAAGTAATGTCATCTGATGTTTGTTCCATCACTATAAATTTAAAAATCAGTTATTATTAAAAGCCTTCACAAATTCACAAAGGACATTGGAGTACCAACAGAGTAGTTTCTTTCTTGAAGGGATGTCAAAACACATTTTAAATGTTCCCATATACAGCAATGATCAAATAACCACTTTTAGAGGAAGATTATTTGATTTTCAACAAAAGGAAAATCTAGATCATCAATTGTTTGCTAATTTGGTTTGAGGGGAGAAGAGTGGAGAGAAGGGGGGTTATACATTTCCTCTGCTTTCCCCACCCTCTTTTCATTGTAGTAACATAAACATGTCCTTACACATTAAACGATCTCAGATTGCCTCTCAAATTGTGCATCTATTACATTTTTTCTTATATTGATCTTATGAAGCACTCTTCTGATCTTGGTTCAAATAAGAAAAGTGAACTTGTTCTGAACTTACAGAATCATGCATTCAAATCACAAGTCCCAGGTAGGGAAGCCGATGTTTGATAATCTTCACTGCAGAGCTGGTGGTGTTTGCTTGAGAGCATGTCAGCATTAATGTATTTGTCCTCACATTTAATTCAAAGCGTCTTACACAGACACCATTAATGGTATTTTGCTAGCACTTTCAAATGACTTCTAATGTAATTTAAATCAATTCAATTTAACAGCCATTTATTGTGCAAAGATCTGTACTTGTGTGTTTTAGGTGATACAAAAGCATGGTATTTTTCCTAAAGGATATTTTGATCTATTGAAGAAAATGGTTGTAGGCATCACTCACATTACATAAGAGAGATTATAAAAAGTGCTATAATGAAGGCTCAACATAGTCCTCAACATATAGGCTCAACGTAAGGGACCACAAAGGAGATAGATGGATTCTGATGGGGATTTTTAAAAAAGGAAAAGTTTCCAGGAACTGATTTAAGGTTTAAAGGAAAATTTAAAACAGGATTTCAAAAGCCACAGATATTCAGGGTGGAAGAATGAGTTAGGATAAACAGATTCCAAGTCTGACATATGGAATGAAGGTGCCGAAAGAGTGGTATACAAAATGTAAGGGAAAGATCAAATCATCTTGTATAGGGCACAAGATGTATCTTGTATACTAGAAGATATACCTGGAGAGGTAAACTGGAGCAGATAAGGGAAAATTTCAAACACTCACCTACAGTTGACGTTCTAATCTTTAGACAATGCAGTTATTAGTGGTTTTTGAAGAAGGATGTTATGATAAAAAATAATCCTATCATTGCATGATAGAGGAATTGGTAAGGCAGGAGGGAATTTTGATGTGGAAGCTGTCTGTGATTCTAACTCTAAGAGATTGAAGGGCAGCACTGCAATTTTTGGATGTAAGGAACGACAGAAGAACCAGTATAGATGGACAGACAGTAACTTCAACTTCAGAATTTGTGAGTTTCAAACTGTAGCCTAACATCTCTGCAAAAATAACTACTGGGCATTAAAAAATAATTATCTCCAGGAGAAAATAATTTATCACATATATTTTTAGATAAATGCTGTTTGTTTCTCAAGAAAAGAAACAAGTTTGTACCACTCTGGAAGTTACCAAAAGAAGTTACCAATAAAAATAATTATTTGTAGTAGATATTTTGGTAGAAGCTTTTTTAAAAGCTACTTTTTTTCTTTTCACAAGAGTGATACAGTTTCCATTGTAAAATTTTGGAAAATTCATATTAAATGGTAAACAAAAAATGGCACTTCTTTCCATAACTCAGAGACAATGTCTATTGATCTTTTGGGTAATGTGTTCAAGTCTTTGCCCATAAGTAAATACTCACGCACGTGTGTCTGGGTGGTGGTTGGGGATGGGGGGGGACAGGGATGCACCTGTACATGTGTTTAAAATAAAAACAGGAGCATAGAATTTTGTGATCTGATTTATTCACTTAATGTATTATTAGCATTTTTATGACATTAAATAATCTTCTATAGCCTCATTTTTAAAAATTAATAGACTTCGAGGGGGAGTTTTAGATTTATAGAAAAATTAAGCAGAAAATACAGAGGGTTCCGTTTTACACGCATCTCCCCCACATACACAGTTTCATATTATTATCTTGCTTTAATGTGGTATATTTGTTATAGTCAATGGATCAATATTGATATATTATTAACTAAAGTCTAGAGTTTACATTTAGAGTCCACCCTTTATACTCTATTCTATGAATTTTGACAAATTCATAATGCCATATATCCATCATTACAGTATCATACAGAATGGTTTCACTGTCCTAAAAAATCCCCTGTGCTCCACCTATTCATTCTTCTCTACTCCTCCTTTCATCTTTTTTTACTGTATCAATAGTTTTGCCTTTTCCAGAATGTCCTATAGTTGAAATTATGTATCCTTTTTCAGACTGGCACTTAGCAATATGTATTTAAGTTTCTTCCATCTCTTCTCATGGCTTGATAGCTCAATTCTCTTTATCACTGAGTAATACTCCATTGTGTGGGTATACCACTGTTTGTTTATACATTCACCTATTAAAGATATCTTGGTTAATTCAAATTTTTGGCAATTATGAATAAAGATGCTATGAATATTTGCATACAAGTTTTTATGTGGACATAAGTTTTCAATGCATTTGGGTAAATACCTAGAAGCAGGATTCCTGAATCATAAGGTAGGACTATATTTAGCTTTGTAAGAAACTGTTAACCTGTCTTCCAAAGTGACTATATCATTTTGCAGTCCCATTAGAAATGAATGAGAGTTCCTGTTGTTCCACATCCTACTCAGCACTTGGAGTTGTCGGTGTTTTGGGATATTAGCACTTCTAATAGATGTGTAGTTGTGTCTCATGTTGTTTTAATTTGCATTTCCCTAATGCCATATGATGTAGAGCATTTTTTCATTTGCTTATATGCCATCTATATATCTTCTTTGATGAGGTATATATTCAGACCTTTTGTCCAGTTTTAAGGGGTTTTTGTTTTCTTATTGTTGCATTTTAATTGTTCTTTGTAAATTTTGGATACAAGTCCTTGTCAAATACGTGTTTTGCAAATATCGTCTCCCATTCTGTGTTGTCTTTTCACTCTCTTTACATTGTCTTTCACATAGCAGAAGTTTTTAATTTTAATGAGGTCCAACTTATCAATTTTTCTTTCATGGATTGTGCTTTTAGTATTGTATCTAAAAACTCATTTTCAAACTCCAGGTTACCTAGATTTTCTCCTAAAGCCTCATTTTTAATGATGTCATAATATTCCAAAACTAATATTAAAGCTTTATTTTTGGTCATTTAAATTGTTTCCAATTGTCCACTAATACAAAAAACACTGTGATGAATATCCTTTTAGCTACATTTTTGGGCACATCCATAATTATTTCTTTTAAATTAATTCCTAAATGTAGAATTTCTGAGACATTGAGGGTTGGCTTATCAATATCTTGTCCAACCTCCTTCCTGAATGCCTTCTTATACTGCAAAAGCTGAAAAGCTATAACTTACTTCTCCAGAACCCAATTCAGCTAGAATTCAGGATGTCATTCAGATTCTGCTATGAGATGCACTTCTGTGAATCTTGAATTCAGAACTGGGAAGAGAAAATAGGCTTGAGTTACCCACTAGTGAAATCACAGGTGACATAGCAAAAGTGACAAGATTCTGGAGAAAACTCAAGAGCATCCTTTTCTCGCTTTGATATATCATGTCAGTGGCTTCCCTTTGATTTAACTAGTTTTACAGTGTTTTTTAGAGTCATTTCAGAAAGCTCAATCTTGAGTCTCTTTAGCTGTCTTCATAATTCTGTATGCTGCTTTATACTGTGTAATAAATCCCTTCCTACTGAAGATCAGTAGAGTATTCTGTACTCTGTATCTGGGGTCATAGGTGTGTACATTTTGGAGATTTTTGGTACATGTTGTCAAATTGCCCTCCAGAAAAGCATTCCATTTTTGTTTTTCCTTCAATGACATGAGTATGAGGTGGTTCCCATTTCCCCAGCCACTTCCTCAAGCCCATGCTAACATTGTAATTTTAAACAAAATTTAAAATTTATGAGTTGAAATTATATTTTTAGATATTTTTATTCTCATTTTGTTGTTTGCCAGTGGCAGTGAACTCTCTATTTTTCAAAGTTTTTTTTTTCAGTTCAATTCCTTTTTCGAAACACTTTTCTATTGGAAAAGCAGATAGATTTTCTTTTATAATCAAAGATATTAACAGAGGCACAACATGAGTAATAACTGAATTTCTGCACAAGTAGTTATCCATCCTTATATTTCTACCCCACTTTTTTTGGAGATAAAACTAAAATGAAACTTTTTTAATTTTTAAAAAAGTCAGGATAACAAAGGGAAAAAAGAAGCAAGTAGCTATATAGTTAGAAGATACATAAATGTGGAAACAGAACTTAACACAGCTATTTATGATTAGATAAATTCCATCACAAGTAAAATACTTTTAACATTTTTGATTAGGTATATGCTTACATGGTATAAAACATCATCATTTTAACTGTCCCCTTTCATATTCTCCAGGGTGCTAAAGTGAAAAGGGTCCTAAACTTGAAAGAAGTCTTGACCTCATTTGAATCCCAGATCAGTCCCATATCAGTTGCACGATTGCAACAAGATGCCTAATTTCTCCAGGCTTCAGTTTCCTCATCCATAGAGTAGTCCCATACGATAGTTTTGGGATGAACAGACATAGCATGAATAAATGTTCTGGAACATAAGAGTTACTCAGTGAACATTAATTCTGCCATGCTTTGTTCCTTCCTTCTTGATTGTAGCTTATTTCAACTTCAAAACATCCATTTCTCAATAACATGTTTTTTACAAAACTTAAATTTCTTTCTTTTTAAAAACATCCTTTATTTAAAAAAAAAATACTTGTCTGTCATCCATTTAGGCAATAATTAGCAAACTAACTATTCTGTGGGATCATTATATTGACATTTTATGACATCTTCACATTATTCATATACATGATTTTTGAGTTATTGACTTAAGAGTGTGAAGCCTCCACATGACAGTGGGAGAGAATGACCCTTCAGCTCCAAACACAGGTGATCAGTATGCTTTAATTAGAGTTCTCATAGAGCTCAATTTACATTCTTGCAAATATTGATACAATAACTGCTTTTCCACAATACTTATTTCAGGTAACACACCTTTACAAAACTAATTGAATTCTGGGGCAATGAGGACTATCTTGAAAAAACAAAAACCAAATATTATTCAAAGTAAAAAAACGAATATTATTCAAATTAAAATGGAGCAACGCAGCCTTAAAGTTTTTCTTAGCTCTGCACCCTGTAGAGCCCACACCTCAAACCACAGTCAGAGAATAAATGTAGTAACAAATTGTGTTTTTCCACCTGTGGCTCTGGCCCTACCTTCTACAGTGAAATTTCCACCTACTTTTGTTGAGTATCCCAAATACTTCGAGGAGCACAAAGACAGCATCTTACATGTATCCGGGTGTATGTAAAATGATAATTCACCATAATCAAAATGGGTTTCTCCCAGGGAATTCTAGAATAACTTAACACTAGAAAATTGGTAAATGTTATTCACAATTTTAATAGATAATGGGGGGGAGGGGAGATACGATCATCTCAAGAAATGCAGAAAAGTCATTAGAAAAATTTCAACTTCTTAACATTAAAATATGTTTACTATAACAGGAAGAGGATTACCTGATTATGAATATTTATAAACAGAAGGGGGAAAAAAACCTTTGTAAACATCAAATATCAGAAGAATTCACCTAAAAGTGAGGAACCAAACAAAAATGTCTAGTATCACCACTTTTATCAGCATTATCCTGAAGATCCCAGCCAGCATAGTGCAAGAAAATCATTTGGAAGTATAAAGAATGGAAAGGAAGAATTGAAGCTGTCAATATTCATATATTATATGATTATCTTTGCAGAAAACTTGAAAGGATCTATAACCTGATTATTAGAAATGAAAGTTTAGCAAAGGGTCCAGTAAACAAAGAAATATTTTTTAAAAATGATGCCTTAGAGGACTGGGATGGGGAGGGTGGGGGTGACTCGAGGGAGGGTGGGGGGGGAGTCAAGGGAGGGAGGGAATATGGGGATATGTGTATAAAAACAGATGATTGAACTTGGTGTACTCCCCCAAAAATAATAAAGAAAAAAAAAAGAAAAAAAATGATATCATGTTTTACTTGGCAGAGATCTATAAAATGGTAACATCATATATTAGCTGGAGTGTAAGAACATGGATAAACTCAACACATACTACAACTTTTTCCTGTGGGTAATATGACAACCTACATTAAGAGGTTTAAACCAAAGAACTTTTTACCCAAGAATTCCATTTCTGAAAATCTGAATTCCTTAACAATTAAGGGTGTGCACAAATAAGTTTGTTCAGGGATGTTGGTTATGGTAATAGTTATAATAAAAAGGTACAACTAATAAAAATGACCAAAAATATGATACTGATATGTTGGACATTCTTAGATGTTTATTGAGCAGCCATTCTTTCCTTCTTCTGTGCTAACAGAACCCCAATTTGATTCAGGTATAGGGCAGCCAGGGGCTTCAGTGAAGATGAGCCCTCTCCAGCTGGGATTTGTGAAGCCTGTCAAAATGATGCCATTTCCTTTGTGTGATTTCTATGACCATGTTACAGGCTTCTGGCCAGTGAAACATGAGAGCAAGTTGGCCTTGGGCAATGTTTCCCTTGCTCTTATTAAGGACATTAGTCAGGGATTTTCTGTTTTCTTCTTGTCGGCATTGATGTGCCTACTTGCAGTACCTGAAACGGTGCCAATGTTTTGGAACCATGAGAGCCTCCAGTCTAGTACAACAAGCCCATATGCTGAGAAAAAAAGAACAGGGAGATGGAAAGAACATGGGCCTTTAATGCTGTTGTTGAGTTGTTGGATTAATCCACTTTGAAAACAAGTCTACCTCAAAACCTCTGGGTATATGATATAAAATGTATCCTTATTGTTAAGGCCTCTTTTAATTGGCTTTTCTGTTACCTAGAGTCAAGAGTAAAGCTAACTGAAACAAATGGTTACATAATTTATAGTGTTACCACTGGGGGAAGAAAAACCTATGCTTTCATTAAAACCTATATATTGAAAGTTATTTCACAATAGATCTTCATGACCTTTTTACAGATGAGGAAAATGAGCCTGAGCGAGGACAAAGGATCTGCTCGGTTTCAGACTGCCAGTAAATGCTAGAGGAAGGACCTGAACTCTAGCACAGTAACCCTGACTCTCCACTCAAACCTCTGGGCATCACTCCTCAAGCTATACTGCATGTCTCTAAAAGTAGGTGAATGATCCTGATTGTCTTTGTTTTATGGATAAGACATATAGATAGATGCACCCATATAAATGGAATAGAACACTAGAAGTTAACACATTGAGACTTGAAAATAGTCATCTATTGGTATTGGGATTTCAGATGATGCTTATTCAATTCTTTGAATTTTCTTTATTTTCTGGATGTTCTACAATAAACAAATATAACTTTTATTTTATATAACAAGTCACATAAAATGTTTATATATATATATATAGTATTTTCTTGCACCCTGGGATGAGCATACATTGAATAGACAAAGAGGTGCAATCTGAGTGTTCCTTTCTGTGTACTGGCTTGGACTCTGAGCCCTTTAACCCAAGCTGTAAATTTAGATGTCTTTGTTCAGTCTGCTTTTTGGTTCAGCACACACTGACCAGCCAAGCCTAGGCTGTGGAAGACACTTTCTCCGCCCCTTTGAGAGCTGCCGGATTGATTCCGTATGCTCCAAGCCAGAGATAATGTAATGTCCAGAGCTTTATTCACTGAGTCAGTCAACCATCTTTTCAGTCTTTGACTTTCTGGCTGCCGCTAATCTGCAGACCTCACAGAAGTCTCTAGACGAGGGAGATGTTGAACATGCGCCCCAGTCTCAGCAAAGAGGCTGTGGGTCTGTGCAGCAGGCAAAGGCCCAGTGCTCTCCTTTACACATGTCGTGCTCCTGAGCTGCAACACACTCTAAAGGCAGAATTGACTGTAAAAGTCAGAAATCACCACGATTCCATTAAAAACTGCAAATAAAACACTTTTATAACTTTTCCCTAATGTTGCAAACAGGCAGTTGTCCCACAGTACAAATATTTTCTGATCCCTAATAAATGTAACCTTTTTTCTTCTTTTTTGCTCAAGGAGACAAGAAGCTTATACACACACCACCGCTTCAAAGAATTGCCTCTATTTTTTTTTAACCAGTTTCAGAGTGTTAAATTGTTCAATTTAAGCTACAAATACAGTGTATGTATGGTCTTACTGCACTATTTTCCCCAGATTTATTTACTGTCTAAAGGGTATATAAAAATATGTGTGCATTTAATATCCTTCAGAAATATAGAGAATTCCAAAAATAATTTTTGACCCTTTTTCTCTCTGTTACTAGTGAGGTTTTTTTTTAACAATATACCCTAGAACATTATCTTCAAAAAATATATTTAAGTCACTATATTTGATATAGATCCCCAAATATTATCATTTGGGGGAAAAAAATCACCATTGCTAGAGTATTCCAGTCTAGAACCTTGAATCTTTTGTTATAAAAACAGTTTGATTGAACTAAAGTCTGTTTAGCACCAATGCTGAAAAAGGAAAGATATGTATGACACAGGCTTTGCTTTTTTTAACTCACAGTCTCATTGGTGAGATAAGAGACAACTAACAATGTGGAACAAAAGGATAATAAAATCCAAGGTTAAAATAGGAAGGCTATTGTGACAGTGTCTAAATGTAAATATGTTAATCTATAAATGGAGAAAGGTAGATTTGCAAACTGAATACACTAGGAGAATCTGCTTTCTGGCTCCATCTCTGCTGTACGGATGACTGAACTACGTGAGGGGTACAAAATGGAAATTGAATCACCACCATCTTTTGCCAACAGGGGAGCCTCTAGAACACATCTTCTAATAGCACTTTCTGTGATGATGTAAATGTTCTGTCTGCTCTGCCCTGTCCCGTAAGAGTAGCCACAAGCCACCTGTGGCTGTTAAGTACTTGAGATATGGCTGTTGTAACTGAGGAACTGGATTTTCCATTTTATTTGATTTTCATTCATTTTCATTTAAACAGCCACTGTTGACTAGTGGCTACTGCATTCAGATTTCACTGTTGCTCTCGTGTTGGGAAGTTGGCAGCCCTGGAAGATGCCCAGCCTGTGAGAAGAGCACATCTCTAGAATTTCGTATTAGAAAATGGTCTCAGACTTGCCTGTATCAAGGACCTATGTAGTATATTCTCTTGATCAATGTTTCTCTTGATCAATGTTCCTCTTCCTTAGAGTAGAATGATAAATGTTAATTTTCTCCTCTTCAGGTGGGAAATGGTAAAGCAAACTAGCTAATAATTAAAATTTTTCCAAAAGGTACTCATGACTCTATAGCTTTTTGTAGAAGAAAATAAAACTTTTTACATAAAACACATTAAGAAGACAAGAATATAAAATGTGTTTATAAGCATTTACACTTGGGAAAATCTTTTCTTCAAAACCATGACTAAGCTGAATGTTTCTGCCGTAACAATATAGAAATGTTGAACTAAGAGGATTTAATGTAACATTGCAGATAACTGTCAGCGAGGGCCTGAGGCATTTATGGCAAATCAATGGCAAAGGTATTGCTTCCTACTTGGGGACAATGAGGTCCTCAGAGGAGTGTTTGCCCCATATCTTCATGTTCAAAGTATTGTCTGAGGTGGCATAGGTAAGAAGAAGAACACAACTCTTGAAGGCTAGAAAAGGCCAAAAAGATGTGAATCTCTGGCCTCGCTTTGAAATGCTTCCCTAAAAGCCTGTTCTAATGAGCCAAGCAAGAACAGCCGGTCTCTGCAGCTCCTGCATGCACAGCAGACATCGCTAATGAAATGTACCGTTTTTTTCCTGGGGATGGTCTCAGCACAGGGCCCACTAATAGTCTATTGGGATCGGCGCTTGAGCTGAAACCTATTTTCCAACTCCTGTGCTTCTGTGCATACCTTGGTCTTTCTAAAATGTGTCATAAAAGTGGTAAACAAGTAGCAAGGTCTCATTATGTGTTAAATTGTGGGTGAAAAGCTCTCTGGAGAATCTGGGTGCACTTTACCAAAACACTTCAAAAGCAAAGTTTTATTGTTGTTTTCCACAAATTGTTTCTAAGCAGGCACCCCATCCATGTTCCAGAAGCAGCAGGAATTGTGAGTTGAATCAACCAATAGGGGGAAAGAAATCTATGAAGTGAGGTTTTTAGAATCAGTAAAACAGAAATGCTTTTTCTCTTAAATCTCTGGTGCCTGTAAGCTTGGGGAACTTCAAGGTAATATTACTATAACAATTCTTTTACAGTAGAAATTGTAATTGAAATTTGCTACATACAAGGATAAATAAAACCCAGTCATTTCACACTCCCCCATCCATGCCTGAGGATACTTGGTGGTAAACAGGTTTCTTGGAAGCAGCCACTGACTATGGCTAAATTATATCTTACCAAGAAAACTCCTTGGCTTTTTAATTACTCTGCTGATGTCCACATGCTGTAGCCACTATCTCATACTGAAATGATATTGATTCGATTTTTAACTCTAATACACCAAGGGAAAAAAAGGCAGAGAGTATATTTTATTATTTTTTAGTCTATATTCCCCAAGTAAGAGCCAATTTTTAAAAGTACATGTATTTGTTTATTTTTCAAAAATCTGTCTCTGCTATGTTGTCAACATCTGATATTTGCTTTAGATGGCTCTGTTTGTGTAAAACAGTGGAGTGCAAGTCACGTGATCACTGTCCTCAAAAGAATCTTCGCAAAAACAAGAGGCACATCTCCAGACAGCAGAAACCAAATGTTTAAGAAAAGAAAACATTCACAGGTAGAAGTACCCATGCACAAAAGGCTATTAGGATGTAAAACCAAGGGGAAAGGAAGCTGTCCTTATTTGGTATGAAGTACTTTAAAATTTTGCACCGATTTAAGCACAATTAAAATGGTTGATTTTCTTTATAATAAGTAATTTTATCTCAGGTTGACAGCATTAAAAATACAATGCTATTTGCTTTTGGAAGTCACCCTATAACTGTTGTTCCCATGCTTGTCTGGTTGCCTTTGAAATCGTTTCTGATCATCTTTGCTGAGAACTTCATTTTCTTCTCGGTGGCCTATTTAGTCATGGTGTTATAGCACTCTGGCAAAGCAAAATGGGGAATTGGAGGCAACTAATGGCATAATTAAAGTCAAAAACCTCAGGTAATTCTGGTCAATGAGGGTTCTGGGTGTCAATTATCCAGACAGTTATCTCAATCTTTCATTTCAATAGAGTGACCCTATTCGTTGATTCTCCCAAATTAATAATAGTGCCAGATCTATGTTATAACTTTTTAATTTGCTTCTATATGTCATACATCATTCTAACTCTTCAGGCTTCAGTTTTTAAAAAGCCAAATTCTTGAATATTCACCATCATGATGTCACATAATTAAGCAATAAATAATTTTATGTCAACTAATTACCTGTTTATTACCCGAGTCTTATGCATAATGAAGGAGAGACTCCTAGAAAGAACCACAACCTTCTCAATACTCAGGTCAAGTTTTTGTTGCACAGCCATTAACAAGCTGGGTTCAAAACTGAGGTTTTTCTCCCTCATTATAGCATAGAAGTCCCTTCACAATCTTGCCTCAATTTACCTCACACTCTCCATATCCAGTCAATCCCCTGCCCTCAAGAATCTGAAGCTTGGTTATTCATGAGACGCTTCTCACTATTTTCTAAACAACTCAAGCTCATTCCCAACTCTGTGCCTTCGCAATTTGGACTACTCTCCCCTGCAGAAAATCTGTATTGATACCTTGACACCAACGCTTCTGTGAATCTTCCTTTTTCTGCTCCCTTTGCAGTTTGTCCATATCTCTGCTATCTGTCTTAACACACTGTTCAAGTAGTGAAGTCCATCTCCTCTATTTCACTGTGAGCACATCAAAGGACACAAAGCTGTGGCAAACTCTGGGGAAACATTTGATGAGGAAGCCTAGGATGAAAAGATGACTTAAGGATGGTGGAACATGATTCCTTGAGGAATAGTGAGGAACTGGGCTATTTGGCACTCTAGGGTTCTCAGATTTGCTCCATGCAGACCATGGGCTATCTACTGAATCCCTAGGCTGTGTGGTGCAGGTGTTTCCCCAACATTCTAGTTGGAGCTTAATCACAAGGCTCTCTGTAACCTAGACCATTCATACACGGACACAGAAAATTGAAAAGAGGCATGAGGGAATCCATACCTGTTTAAAATGAGCATTATTTAAGCAAAGGGAAGGAAAGGCATGAGTTGAACTCTAAAAAGGAAACCTTGACCCCAAACTAATTCATCTAATGTAGACCTAATGCTTTGTGCCAGAGGTGACAAGCTGGATCCCATAATGTAGTGTTTCTCTCTTTCCTTGGTTCCTGGGATACCAGCAAGCAGCAAGAACACTTGTTACTAGGACCCTTCTCCACTCAGATTCTACTGAGACTTTACATGACCTATTGTTTGTCTACATTTTTGATAGAATTTATTTAGCAGAGTGGTAACAGGGGAAAAATATAATCCACTAATCATGTTTGTGATTCCACTTGCAATATGAATTGTATGTACTCATGACTCAGATGGCTCTATTTCCTATGGCATTGATCTATGTGGACTATATCAAAAGGTACTTTGAATGTAGGTAAATTTCACTGTAACATAAATTAAAGAATATGTAGCATGGACTAATTCAAAATAAGTTACATATGATTTTATTTTTCTGCTACATGGAAATAAGGAGTGCATGTAATTACACAGGATACTTCCGGGATTGAATTATGACTCACTTAAGCAGCATTTCATTAATGTCAATTAAAAATTAATTGCAGGGACTTGCCTAGTGGTGCAAGAATCTGCCTAGCAATGCAGGGGACATGGGTTCTATCCCTGGTCCAGGAAGATCCCATATGCCGCGGAGCAACTAAGCCTGCATGCCACAACTACTGAGCTCATGTGCTGCAACTACTGAAGCCCATGCACCTAAAGCCTGTGCTCAACAAGAGAAGCCATCACATTGAGAAGTCATGCACCACAACAAAGAGTAGTCCCTGTTCGCCACAACTTAAAAAAGCCTGTGCACAGCAATGAAGACCCAACACAGCCAAAAATAAAATAAAAATTTTAAAAAATGAATTGCAAAAGTATAAGGATGGCATGGAAAGTTTGGGTGCTTTTATCATTAATAATTTCCTTCCTCTCTATATTTGTGGTCCAGTATTTAGTCATTGTTATCCCTTTTCTTCACTCTTCCTCTCAGTAAGAGAAGTTCTAAAAATTAAGTGGTGTATAACCTATTACATAATTGTCCTTCTGCAGCCAGCAGAGATGTACTGCCCTCCTCCAGTACATTCCTCTGTGAAGTAACTCAGGTTACCTTGGCTATGAAAAGCAGCTCAATCGAAGCACATTCCACTGTGCAGCCAAAAGGCCAACAAAGAAATACAGAGTCCTGGGAGGGTCCTTACAGCAAATTAAACTTCAAGGATTCTTTATGAAGTGTTGAAGGTTTCCAGTCAGCTAGATATTGGGCAAAGATCAGTACAAATTGTTTAGAGAAATAAGGTAGAATGTTCTTTAGGCTATTACAGAGTTAGGGTGTTTCTGATGTGACAGATTTTAGTATTTCATTGGTGTTTCAAGTATTAATCTAATCCCAACACTTAATAGCATAAAATGAGAACCATTCGTCATTTCTCATCATTCTGTGGGTTGATTGGGTGGCTCTTCCTCTTAACATCACTAATCGTTAGAGAAATGCAAATCAAAACCACAGTGAGGTATCACCTCACACTGGTCAGAATGGCCATCATCAAAAAACCTAGAAACAATAAATGCTGGAGAGGGTGTGGAGAAAAGAGAACCCTCCTGTACTGTTGGTGGGAATGTAAATTGATACAGCCACAATGGAGAACAGTATGGAGAGTCCTTAAAAAACTAAAAATAGAACTACCATATGACCCAGCAATCCCACTACTGTGTATATACCCTGAGAAAAATCTCCTCATTTTAAAGCATCAAATATAGTTTTATATAGACTTTTCAACTTTAAAAAATAGAAAATACCTGATTCTAGTTAATCATGGGAAATGTCCTTCTTTAACTTTTGGTGACATAAAAGGAAACAGGTCACTGGTAGTTAGCACTTAAATTCATATTTGATTCGCCTTATTTTCAATTTTCTTTGTGTCAAATATCAAATAACTATACATTCCAAATCATCAGCTAGAATAATAATCTCACTTCTTAATTGTTCAGTTATTCAAGAAACCAATTTTTATTGGGTACCCCTCCTAAAAAACACTGTGTTCAGACCATAGGATGATGCAAGATAAACATCACCATGCCAGAGATTTCATCCCTGCATTGTGTCTAAAACTGCTCACTAACATTTTTTAATCATTAATACGGAAGTTTAATAGGGAAATTCAACTTAGTTGAGTTGTGAAACTGAATTCAGTTGCTATTTTCCCATTATCATCCTACACTCTCAAATATGTATTTCCTATGTTCCTTTCCCTCCATTTTCTTTCCTAAAAGTCAAATCTTAAATGAGAGTTCAAACCTGAAATCTGGTAATAATCAGATTAGAGACCTGCTGTGCCATTTTTAAAAATAACCAATGCAGAACTCACAGAGCAACTTTGCCGGTTGCAAATTATTTTCTGTGAAAATAATTAATTCCCCCTGAAAAGTGGTTTTATACGTACACACCTGATGTTCCTGCCCACCACTTTCTTCCCTTATGCCTGAGACATCACCACAATTGAGGCCAGCTTCAAGTAGTGGCCGCAATCCCTTTTGAAGTTCCTCTTAGGGTTTTACAGAAAGCTAGGAAAAAATCTGTGTGCGCAGAACTACATTTTTAACTCTGCAAGTTTTAACGGCCTATACAGCCTCAATATCATGATTTAATAACTGAATTAGCCAGGCAACACACACACACACACACACACACACGCACATGAACGCACTCACATACAAAATCGTATCATTTAATAAGGGCTTGGTATTTTTTTACTTAAGCAAAGCAGAGTTTATGAAGCATGAGTGCTATACAAAGACTAAATGGCAGTGGTAGGGGGAGAGTGACACTATTTCAGGGATACTGAAACACTTATTTAGGCAAAGAATATTAAAATGTTCACCAAAAAAGGGAAGATAGCACAGGGTGCTACCCTTCTTTCATGTAAACTAAATAGTTGGTAGAACCCCAGAGTTTCTAACTTTCAAGATGTGAGACTAAGGAAAGCAAACCTACAGCAAACTTGAAATAAGGCAAAGCAAAGAGAAGACTTGTGCAGCTAAAGCCAGAGCAAGACACCCGAACTATGGGAGAAATGCAGACAGTAATAAAGCAGAGATGCCAAAGATAAACATCCATATTCACTAATTTGTTTACAGCCAGCCCCACGTGCCCAAAAGATGTCTCTTTCCCTCTGCAAACCTGATCTCCTCTCCAACACTCATGAGGCTGGACTCCACCTCTGTGACACAAGTGGCTTCCAAGTAGCTTAGCCACATAGGCCCCTTAGCTCCTCCAGATCATCAGCAACTGGAGTCAGAGCTTGTCACTCAGTCTGTGACTCATCTGGCTAGTCCCACCTGTCAGGGCACCCCATCACTTCGTCCTATGTTCATTTGCATTGATTGTTCAGCTCCAGCTCAGTTGGTCTCCCCCCTGCCCATGACCACACCATGTTCATTCCCCTTCCCAGCCTCTGCTACAGTTTTTCTCCCTTGACCCAAATCCAGCCTTTCCTTTAAAGTCCAGATCAAAGATCATCAGTCCCATAATCCTTCCCCAGCAATCCCAGACTCTGATGCTTTCCCTCCCTACTCTGAGCTACATCAGTGCTTTCAATCAGAATCAGACTATTTACCCTTAAGTTGATTCATGGCTACTAGACTAGCTTGGATTTTTATGATTGTAATTTCTGAGGCATGGGGCCATGACCTCCACCACACCTGACATAGGCGCACCTACAAAGTAGCTATTTATTAAACATTTATTGATAAATGTTTAAAGTGACTCTTGATTAAGTGACTCTTAGCCTGCATTTCAGTTTCTATCTCAATTCCAAATTCCCTTTCAAAGAACCCTTCATGATCAGAGCAATGAAGTTTAGAACCAGACTTCTTATTTTCCACCCATGTATATATAAACAGCTAATCATAGACTTAATAACAGAATGTCTCCCTGAAAGCTGTTATATTACCAGCTAAATAAATGTTTACAATGTACATACATACCTATGTGCTCTAAAGGGTTAATGCTCAATGAGGGGCTTTTATACTTCATTAATTGGTATATTGCATGCTTTTATCCAAATTGTTAGTGTCCTGCTTAGTCAATTGAAACATACTGCTTTGATATTAAGACTACAATCCATACCTCTATTTCTAGTGTATATCCTATTCAAAAATATAAGTCCTTCTGCACAGAGCAGAGAGAATTGCCTTTGAGAGCTTTGCAACTCACTATGCCACATGCTCAAAAACAGGGACCACAAATCCCGACCGGTGACTAACATGTATAACAAACGTTGCGATAAATATAACACTAGTTAGAAGGGTATACAGTAGGGAATTGAAGCTGTATGATTTCCTCAGTAATACCTCTGACTTTCATTTTGGATTGGGTATCTCATCCACATTCTCAAATATTTTTATTTTTAAGAAAGGAGAAGCTATTGGGGAAAGTGGGAAAGAAGGGGGAAGTTAATTAGAATAGCCAGATGATTGTCGATAGAAGATAAGTCATATTTCAGTAAGCTAAGTTTTTAGTCTGAAAAAGGAGCCATGACATTTTATATTAAGACTTAATCATGAGCTAATGAGCATTACAGTGAGAGTAACAGTTCAGAGGGGGTAAGGTTTTTCTTCCAATTATATACTAGAAATAAAAAGTGGATTCATTTAATTTAACTTAGTGTGTGCATTGTCTCCTAACGTTTAGAAATGCTACTCATTCAAATATTCTCACCTTCTCTTACTACCCACAGTTTGGGTTTGTAAAGAAAACTCAGACCATATGAGGGTGGCTCAGCTAATTTTGTCAGTTTCTAGTTAATTTATCATTATATTAGCTGGTAAGACTTCCAATGACATCATTAATTAGGTATCATGCAACTAATCTAGTATGACCATCGAGCAGATCAGAAAGTAAACATGTTGTAGAATCACTGATATTATCACATCACACAAAGAAAATCTCACTTTTCCTTACAAACCCGAATTCTCTAATAACCACCTACAAGAGGAAAAGCTTAAAAATATATATACATTCCATTGCTCATTAGGCATGCTGCTTAATATTTTTAATCTACCCTAATTTCTTTTAAATCCTGGGAAATAATGCAGGCAGACTTAGCAAGTAAGTGAACAGACCCATAAATACTAAGGAGGAGTTCCTACAAATGCTTAGGGTGCAGACGATGTGATTTGAATAGAATTTAAAAAGAAACAAAAAGCCAGAGAAAAAGTCAAAGGACATGAGACAGTGAGTTCTTCCAAAACGGAGAGAATAACTTGTCTGGAGCATTTTGGTCTCCCCTGAAGAGACTTCTGAGAGTAGTGGCTGAGGAAGATTAGGGGCTGGGCGTCGGGGGACTGAAGCAGCAGGAAGTAATGATTCAGGGCCAAATACAGATTTCAGTAGCAGAAGAGTCAGGTAGAGATAAATTCTAGCATCATTTCTAAAGCAAATGCTTCTTTCTTCCTTTATGCATGCTTCTGTGTAAGCACAAGACCAGAAATGATGCCAAGATTTTTGACCTTGGATGTGGTATTCTCAGGAGCCATCCTCAGGGAGTACTGACAACCCACAACTTCCCTTGTAAATGTACGCTGACCGCGGGGAACACAGGCACACCTGGCACAGCTTGGAGCCCCATGGGTTCAGGACAGAAGGTTTGTTTCTCTCACTGACATCTTTCCTGATTTGAGGTTCCTCCTAAAGTCTGCCAATGTTTCTGAAACAGGCTATCACATTTCTTTGCCCATGTTTTACATTTTTTCCAGGAGCATGGATAATAAAAGTCATAGGAGAAAAATATATAGTTTGTAAAGAAATATTTTAAAGTAGTGTGGATGCTTCCATGTATGTGGTTAGTGGATACGGGTTAAAAGATAAACATAGCACTATGCTCTTTCATCAGGACACATCCAGGAGCCCAGTCCCAATATAACCTATGCCATTCTGAAATAAGTCAATAAATAAAAAGGCAATGGCATTTTTAACCACATATGCTAACTAGGTCATCGAATAATGATGACATGATTCCAGTCATGCAAGGGTATCATCTACTCACTATGATTCAAGTTATGGTCGATGACATTGACATAACTTAGAAGAGTATGAGATAGAGGGAATATTTCATAGTAAATAGACCAAGAATGATTCCCCTTGGAATAGTAAAGGTACAAATTGCTTTAGTTTTCATTTCCATGGCGCTAAATTTGTATTTCATGTGAGGGTCTATAATTGATGACTGCTTACTTGTCTGGGTGAAAAGGGATAAAAAATAGATTATTATTGTCAAGGTTGTTTGTGTTAGTAGCTAAAATGGTAAGCAGCATCCTGAAGTCTTTGTAAATAGCACAGAGATATTTTTCTTTTTAAGGAAAACGAAAAAGCATTGGCCAAAAAGTTGCAAGCCAAAACATCCCACATCATCCGGCTGGCATGGTTCACAGTTTTTTCTTGGAACAATGACTGTATCAACTAACAACAAAACAAACTTCAGTGCACCCATCCAGGATTAGTCCTAGATTTTCTCCAGAGCTTTACAGAATTGAAGATTTTTGATTCATTATATTTTTTTAGGATACAGAATATCTGTAGTTGTTCCACATTTTGGTATTCTCTTTTAAAAAAAAAATCTAAGTTGGTTAACAAAAGCATCTTAATGTTGCTATACTTAGTAAGTAATTTAAAATTCATAATAATTACTTCCATATGTCAAATTCTCCTCTCCCCCAAATTCCCAATTGCCGCTCATTATCTTAGGTAGCCCTATTTCTAAATTTCTCTTGATGTGTTGTAGGTACTATTATGTCCTACTTCTGAGAATAATTCATTATCATTCTGTGTATTGAAGTATTAATTTATATAAACAAAGGGGTAATCACATTTAGTTAAGAAAAATGAGAAGCTATTGTTGTAGTGAGTATTCATTTTGGTCCCTAACCACATAAGAGGTGTGTGTGCTTGTGTGTGTGTGCACGTGTGCGTATGAGCTAAATAACAAACCAACCCTCAAAGAACTTTTCCAAACACTCAGTAGGTTTATTTCTCACACTACGAAAATAGTATCATTTTTTAAAGGTTAATTTTGAAAATAGTAGTAAACTCTACTCCACCTGGGTATTTTCCCATTACAACAATGTTTCTCAAACTAACTATGATTTAAAAAAAAAAAAAAGGAAGGAAGAAAAGAAAGAAAGAGAAAAGAAGAAAATCTTTTTTTTTTCAAATTTCCAATCCATGATGGACTAATACTATCTTAAAATACAACAAAAATGAATGTTGCAATCACGTCTCATGATTATGAAAGTTTCTAAATGCTTGGTCTCGATGTCTGTCTCATCTCGTTGCAGACCAACAACCAACAAACAGCAGTACTGCTTAGGGCTTGGTGTGTGGTACCTAAGAGGCAACTTCTAAGTCTTCCTCAAATGGAAGGCATAGAATTCTCTTTTTAGAAAACTGGATTAAATGTTATAGAAATACCTCAGTTTATTTTTGTGAAAGCAGAAAAACATCAATTCTTTTTTCCTTCTGGTATGCAAGAATAGAGGTTAATGGTTGAGAGAGAATTCTTTATGGGTTACTTGAATAAAAATTAATGTGGGTGGGATTTGGAAGAGGCAAGAGGTAAGGAGGGGAATTCACTGAACTTTGGCAACTATTTAAAGTAACAGGGCACAGGGAGCAGGGGATGGGGTGCCTCAAGTTGTATGGCATAGTTTACCGACACCAGTAACAGATATTTACAGGGCAGCTTTATTTGGGTAGTCAATAATGTTCCTAATAGAACTTTTTAAAACTATAGTTAATATTCAGTAAGTTAACCCCCATATTGTTTGGATTGCAATAGACTAGTACTGATTAAAAAATCTGATTAAATAGTATATTAAACAAAATAGAAGTTTATTTTTACTCAGGTAAAAGTTGTCATAATAAAAAAAAATTGCTGGTAACTGGTTCAGTGGTGCAAGGTTATCTGTACTGAGATCTCTGGATTTCTTGTCCATTTTCTCATGGTCACAAAATGATTACCACAGCCCAGCCATCAAATCTATATACCAGGTAGGGAAAAGAAGGAAGTGAAGAAGAGGAAGAAACGGCATCATTATCAGCAAAGTTTTATTTATGTCATAACTTCCATTTATGTCATATTGGATGGAACATGTTAAAAGACACTCATAACTACAAGGAGGCTAGGAAATGTAGGTTTCTTTAACAGAATTTAGCCTGAAGCAACAAAAAAGGAAAGAATGGAAGTTAGATAGGCAACTAACAGTGTCTGTCACATATTCCAGCTCTGGCCTGACTCAGGAGGAAGGTAAGTAACAATTACTTAGGACCAGCTCTTTTCAAGAACCGTACTAGATGCTTTGGTTGCATGATCTCATTTCACACTCTCAACAACCCTATAAGATGGGTATCATAATCCCCATTTAACAGATGGAAACACTGAGTTTCTAAACGTTTAAGGGATAGTCACATCATTTAAATGGCATATCTGTAATGCAGAGCCTGCATTCAAACCCTGTGTTTCTCCATATGTCAATCAGAGTTAGTCCAACTCTGCCTGAATTTAGAACCAAATGAGTGGATGGAATTTCCCCTCATTTAACTCTTAGCTACAGCCCATTCACTCTGAGTTTCTTAATCTGAAGGTACAAAAATATACTGAGGATTATGTGAAGCTTAATACACATTTTAGATGACATTATAAGCAAAATTTACTGGAAGTTTAAGTTATACATAGACAACTAAAGCAAAGATAAAAGTCTGATATATCACAATATCATTGGGTGGACAAATACAAATATAAGTTTTATTTGGGACTTAGGTCTCTACTGGTCCACGTCTGAGCTGTGCTAGGTCTTGGTCTGACTTGTACTTGCCTGCAGGGTCGCAGAGTACCTCCAGTTCCCTCTCTTGGAGAGTTGGAAATACCTAAAATTCTCCTCCCGCTTGTGTTGCAGAGGGCTTTTAACTCACATTGCTGCAGCTGCCAAGAAATCCCCGCTTGGCCTTTGTGTAGATGTCCTCTGAGATGGTTCATTGTATATGTCAACACGGCTAGACCAAGGTACCCAAATGTGTGGTCAAACGTCATTCTAGATGTTTCTGTGAGGGTTTGTTTTAGATGAGATTAACATTTGAATCAACAGACTTTGAAGAAAGCAGATCACTCTCCATAATGTGGTTGGGCCTCATCCAATCAGTTGAAGGAATGAACAGGAAGAAGACTGACCACCTGTGAGGAAGAATGAATTTTGCCAGCAGATGGCCTTTGGACTTGAACTGCAACACTGATATTTCCATAGGTCTCCAGCCTGCGGGCCTGCCCTGCAGATTGTAAACTTGCCAGCCTCCACAATCATGTGAGCCAAGTCCTTAGAATAAATATTAAAATAGATTTCTCAAAGAGTTGGAAGGTAGATGATAGATTAGATAGATGATAGAGAGATGATAGATAGATGGATAGATAGATAGATAGATAGATGATAGATAGATAGATAGATAGATAGATAGATAGATAGATAGATGATAGATAGATGATGGATGGATAGATAGATAGATAGATAGATAGATAGATAGATAGATAGATAGAGATAGATAGATAGAGATAGATAGATAGATAGATAGATAGATAGATAGATAGATAGATAGAGATAGATAGATGATAGATAGATAGATAGATAGATAGATAGATAGATAGATAGATAGATGATAGATAGGTAGATAGGTAGATAGATAGATAGATAGATAGATAGTAGATAGATAATGTGATATACATCCTATGGTTTCTGTTCCCCTGGAGAATCCTGACTAGGACACATTCTGATGCTCCACTTTCCTGTCCCTCTCTACCTTTCTCTTTCCTTATTTTACTTCTAACTTCCTTCACTTGGATACTTTGTACACTGCAGTACAAAGTCTGATTTCTGTCAGGGTAAGAAGGTATTTATATCTCTCTTCAAACCCCTTCGTTTATGTGGGAAAAGATTAACCTACAACCAGGAAGATCACTCCACACATTTCCTCCAGACCAAGGATAAACACACACTCGCATTCACATACACACACTCACAATCACCTTTGTTTGTATTGCTTTCTAGCTCATATCCTGATAATGGAACCAGTTGCTTTTTCCCCCATAAACAATAGGCCACAGCAAGAATCAAACCTCTCCCCTGCATATCAGCAGAAATGCTGTCAAAATATTCTCAATCCCTTACTATCCATTGTACAATTATTACCTGAAGACTTTTGATTCACACAGTAACTTATTTTCCATGTTAGGAAAATAAGAGAAATGGCCTTTGGGGCTCCCTCTGACATACAGGAGCTAGAAAGGCAGGTCAGAGCACCTGCCCTGCTGGATTCTCCATCGAAGGCTAGCTTCTTCATGCTGCTGTCACGCGCCCTCCTGCACACCTGCTCCAGACAGTGCTGTGCACCTCCACAGCTCCCTGCTCCCAGTTCCCTGAACTGCAGACCTCTTCTGCCCCTGAGGGAGCTGATGAGAGCTCACCTCTTTCACAAAAGCAACTGAACTTAAGCAGACCAAACAAAAGAACCATAGTTTTTTAAAAATGTGTTACCAGTTTCCAAAGCCCCACTATTGAGTACTTAGAGTAATAACACTGCCTTTGTGTTTACCAAGCTCGAAGTTTCAGAAGTTGTATTAAACATCCCAGTTAAGGGGAAACATAGATACACATATACAAACACATACACACACACACACATATATATACATACATATACATTAGCTCAAAGCATATGTATACAAGCTCCTGCTATGAGCAGGAAAGTGTCTCCAGCGCTGGGATATTCTGCATTGTTTCCTCACATTCCTGCATCCCTGAAACGCTTTTCCAAGGAGCCAGAAGTGATAAGTGTGTTAAATAGGTATCATCATTTATTCAAAGTTTTTCTCAAGGCAGTTAAACAAAGGAGCCACTAGAAACATTTTTTAAGCTTTTTATTGGAATATAATTGCTTTACACTCTTGTAACAGCTTTCAAGCTACACCAAAGTGAATCAGCTCTATTTATACATATATCCCCATATCCCCTCCTTCCCGTGACTCCTTCCCACCCTCCCTGTCCTGGCCCTCTCAGGCATCACCCATCATTGAGTTGATCTCCCTTTGTTATACAGCAACTTCCCACTAGCTACCTATTTTACATTTGGTAGTGTACATATGTCTATACTACTCTCTCACTTCCTCCCAGCAGCCCCTTTGCCCCCGGCTCCCCCAACCCCGTGTCCTCCAGGCCATTCTCTGCATTTGCATTCTTATTGTTGTCCTGTCACTAGGTTCATCAGTACCTTTTTTTTTTTTAGATTCTGTTTATGAGTTAACATAGGGTATTTGTTTTTCTCTTTCTGGCTTACTTCACTCAGTATGACAGACTCTAGATCTATCCACCTCATGACATATAGCTCCATTTCATTCCTCTCTATAGCTGAGTAATAGTCCATTGTATATATATGCCACATCTTCTTTATCCATTCATCTGTTGATGGCCATTTACGTTGCTTCCATGTCCTGGCTATTGTAAATAGTGCTGCAATAAACATTATGGTACATGTTTCTTTTGGGATTATGGTTTCCTCTGGGTATATGCCCAGTAGTGGGATTACTGGATCATATGGAAGTTCTATTTTTAGTTTTTTTAAGGGACCTCCAAACTGTTTTCCATAGTGGCTGTACCAACTTACATTCCCACCAACACTGCAGGAGAGTTCCCTTTTCTCCACACCCTCTCCAGCATTTATCGTTTCTAGATTTTGTGATGATAGCCATTCTGACCAGTGTGAGGTGATACCTCATTGTGGCTTTGATTTGCATTTCTCTAATGATTAGTGATGTTGAACATCTTTTCATGTGTTTGTTGGCCATCTGTATGTCTTCTTTGGAGAAATGTCTATTTAGGTCTTCTGCCCATTTGTGGATTGGGTTATTTGTTTTTTTGGTATTAAGCTGCATGAGCTGCTTGTATATTTTGGAGATGAATCCTTTGTCTGTTGCTTCATTGGCAAGTATTTTCTCCCATTCTGAGGGTTGTCTTCTTGTCTTGTTTATGGTTTCTTTCACTGTGCAAAAGCTTTTAAGTCTCATTAGGTCCCATTTGTTTATTCTTGATTTTATTTCCATGATTCTAGGAGGTGTGTCAAAAAGGATCTTGTTTTGATGTATGTCATAGAGTGTTCCGCCTATGTTCTCCTCTAGGAGTTTTATAGTGTCTGGCCTTACATGTAGGTCTTTAATCCATTTGGAGTTTATTTTTGTGTATGGTGTTAGGAAGTGTTCTAATTTCATTCTTTTACATGTTGCTGCCTAATTTTCCCAGCACCCCTTATTGAAGAGGCTGTCTTTTTTCAATTATATATTCTTGCCTCCTTTGTTAAAGATAAGGTGCCCATATGTGTTTGGGCTTACCTCTGGTTCTCTATTCTGTTCCATTGATCTTCCTTTCTATTTTTGTGCCAGTATGATACTGTCTTGATCACTGTGGCCTTGTAGTATAGTTTGAAGTCAGGAAGCCTAATTCCACCAACTCCATCTTCCCTTCTCAAGATTGCTTTGGCTATTTGGGGTCTTTTGCGTTTCCATACAAATCGTAAGGTTTCTTGTTCTAGTTCTGTGAAAAATGCCTTTGGTAATTTGATAGGGATTGTGTTGAATCTGTAAATTGCTTTGGGTAGTACAGTCATTTTCACTATGTTGATTCTTCCAATGCAAGAACATGGTATGTCTCTCCATCTGTTTGTATTGTCTTTGATTTCTTTCATCAGTGTCTTATAGTTTTCTGCATACAGATCTTTTGCCTCCTTAGGCAGGTTTATTTCTAGGTATTTTATTCTTTTTGTTGCAATGGGAAATGGGAGAGTTTCCTTAATTTCTCTTTCTGCTTTTTTGTTGTTAGTGTATAAGAATGCAAGAGATTTCTGCACATTAATTTTGTATCGTGCTACTTTGCTAAATTCATCGATTAGTGCTAGCAGTTTTCTGGTAGAGTCTTTAGGGTTTTCTATATATAATATCATGTCATCTGCAAAAAGTGACAATTTTACTTCTTTTCCAATTTGGATTCCTTTTATTTCATTTTCTTCTCTGATTGCTGTGGCTAAAACTTCCAAAACTATGTTGAATAATAATGGTGAGAGTGGGCACCCTTGTCTTGTTCCTGTTCTTAGAGGGAATTCTTTCAGTTGTTCAACATTCAGAACAATGTTGGGTTTTGGTTTCTCATATATGGCTTTTATTATGTTGAGGTAATTTCCTTCTATGCCCATTTTCTGGAGAGGTTTTATCATAAATGGATGTTGAATTTTGTCAAAAGCTTTTTCTGCATCTATTGAGATGATCATATGGTTTTTATCCTTCAATTTGTTGATATGGTGTATCACATTGATTGATATGCATATATTAAAGAATCCTTGCATCCCAGGGATAAACTCCACTTGATCATGGTGTATGATATTTTTAATGTGCTGTTGGATTCTGTTAGCTAGTGTTTTGTTGAGGACTTTTGCATCTTTATTCATCAATGATATTAGCCTGTAATTTTCTTTTTTTATGACATCTTTGCCTGGTTTTGGTATTAGGGTGATGGTAGCCTTGTAGAATGAGTTTGGGAGTGTTCCTCCCTCTGCTATATTTTGGAAGAGTTTGAGAAGGATAGGTGTTAGCTCTTCTCTAAATGTTTGATAGAATTCGCCTGTGAAGCCACCTGGCCCTGGGCTTTTGTTTGTTGGGAGATTTTTAATCCCAGTCTCAATTTCCACACATGTGATTAAACTGTTCATAGTTTCTATTTCTTCCTGGTTCAGTCTTGGAAGATTGTGCTTTTCTAAGAGTGTATCCATTTCTTCCAGGTTACCCAATTTATTGGCATATAGTTTCTTGTAGTAGTCTCTCATGATCTTTTGTATTTCTGAGGTGTCCATTGTTACTTCTCCTTTTTCATTTCTAATTCTGTTGATTTGCATCTTCTCCCTTTTTTTCCTGATGAGTCTGGCTAATGGTTTATCAATTTTGTTAATCTTCTCAAAGAACCAGCTTTTAGTTTCATTGATCTTTGCTATTGTTTCCTTCCTTTCTTTTTCATTTATTTCTGCTCTGATCTTTATGATTTATTTCCTTCTGCTCACTTTGGGGTTTTTTCTGTTCTTTCTCTAATTGTTTTAGCTGTCAGGTTAGGTTGTTTTTTCAGTATTTTTCTTGTTTCTTGAGGTAGGACTGTATTGCTATAAACTTCCCTCTTAGAACTGCTTTTGCTGCGTCCCATAGGTCTTGGGTTGTTCTGTTTTCAATGTCATTTGTTTCTAGATATGTTTTGATTTCCTCTTTGATTTCTTTAGTGATTTCTTGGTTGTTTAATAGTGTATTATTTAGCCTCCATGTGTTTGCATTTTTTACAGTTTTTTTCCGGTAATTAATATCTAGTCCCATGGCGTTGTGGTCAGAGAAGATGCTTGATATGATTTCAATTTTCTTGAATTTACTGAGGCTTGATTTGTGACCCAAGATGTGATCTATCCTGGGAAATGTTCCCTGTGCACTTGAGAAGAAAGTGCATTCTGTAGTATTTGGATGGAATGTCCTATAAATATCAATTAAGTTGAGATGGTCTAATGTGTCATTTAAAGCTTGTGTGTCCTTATTTATTTTCTGTTTGGATGATCTGTCCATTGATGTAAGTGGGGTGTTCAAGTCTCCTACTATTATTGTGTTAATCTCGATGTCCCCTTCTATGGCTGTTAGCATTTGCCTTATGTATTGAGGTGTTCCTATGTTGGGCGCATAGATATTTACAATTGTTATATGTTCTTCTTGGATGGATCCCTTGATCACTATGTAGTGTCCTTCCTTGTCTCTTTTAATAGTCTTTAAAGTCTAATTTGTCTGATATGAGTATTGCTACTGCAGCTTTCTTTTGACTTCCATTTGCATGGAATACCTTTTTCCATCCCTTTACTTTCAGTCTATATGTGTCCCTTGGTCTGAAGTGGGTTTCTTGTAGGCAGCATATAGAAGGGTCTTGTTTTTGTATCAATTAAGCCAATCTGTGTCTTTTGGTTGGAGCATTTAATCCATTTATACTTAAGGTGATTATTGACATGGGTGTTCCTATTACCATTTTCTTAATTGTTTTGGGTTTGTATTTGTATGTCTTTCCCTTCTCTTGTGTTTCCCACTTAGAAAAGTTCCTTTAACAATTGTTGTAAGGCTGGTTTAGTGGTGCTGAATTCTCTTAACTTTTGCTTGTCTGTAAAGCTTTTGATTTCTCCATCAAATCTGAATGAGATTCTTGCTGGGGAGAGTATTCTTGGCTGTAGCTTTTTCTCTTTCAGGACTTTCAGTATATTCTGCCATTCCCTTCTGGCCTGCAGAGTTTCTGCAGAAAGATCAGCTGTTATCCTTATGGGTTTTCCCTTATATGTTATTTGTTACTTTTCTCTTGCTGCCTTTAATATTTTTTCTTTGTGTTTAATTGTTATTAGTTTGATTAATATGTGCCTCAGTGTATTTCTCCTTGGGTTTATTCTGTATGGAAGTCCCTGCACTTCTTGGACTTGATTAATTATTTCCTTTCCTATGTTTGGGAAGTTTTCCACTATAACCTCTTCAAATATTTTCTCAGGCCCTTTCTTTTTTCTTCTTCTTCTGGGATGCCTATGATTTGAATGTTGGTGCACTTAATGTTGTCACTAAGGGCTCTGAGACTGTCTTCCACTCTTTTTATTCTTTTTTCTCTTTCCTGCTCTGTGGCAGTTATTTCCCCCATTCTATCTTCCAACTCACTTATTCGTTCTTCTGCCTCAGTTATTCTGCTGTTTATACCATCTAGAGTATTTTTAATTTCGGTTATTTTGTTGTCCATTACTGTTTGTTTGCTCTTTAGTTCTTTTGAGTCGTTATTAACTGTCTCTTGTATTTTCTCTATTTTGTTGTCAAGGTTTTGGATCATCTTTACTATCATTACTCTCAATTCTTTTTCAGGTGATTTTCCTATTTCCTCTTCATTTATTTGGTCTTGTGGGGTTTTTTCCTGTTCTTTTGCCTGCATGGTGTTTCTTTGTTTTCTCATTTTGTCTAATTTATAAGATTTGCTGTCTCCTTTCCCTATGCTGCCTAGTAGTAATTCCTCTTGTCTCTGTCCTCTGCCCACTGTGGTGGGGTTTGTCCAAGGTCTTGAATAGGCTTCCTGGTGGGGGATGGGGCTGGCATCTGCTTTCTCGTGTGTGGCTCTGTGTCTTTTCTCTCTGATGAGCAGGGCTGTGTCATGTGGTGTGTTTTAGGGTATCTGTGAGGTTAATGTGGCTTTAGGTAGTCTGTGTGCTGATGGGTGGGTTTGTGTTCCTGTCTTGTTTGTAGTTTGGTGTGAGGTGTCCAGCACTGGCAGTTGCAGGCAGTCGGATGAAGCTGGGTCTTAGACTCTGATACAGGGCTCTGTGACAGTTCTCTGCAGTTAATCTTCCCTGTGTCTGAGGATTCCCTAGTAGTCTAGCATCCTGGATTCAGTGCTCCCTCCCCAGGGCCTCCTTCTTGTCTTCTGATGGAGTAGTCCAGACTTCGGAGGTTGCTTGTCCCGGCAATACAGGGGTTTAAAAAAGACTGTCCAAGTCCCAGACTAATGGCAGAGTGTTGAGTCAAACAAATACTAAGTCAAGGAAACACATACATGTATAAGACACACAAATACTGAATCCAATAGAACATAAGGCACTAGAAAGACCTAACAGAAGAACCCCAGTATGCAATCAGATAATCAAAGAGAAAACCAACAGAAATTCAAAACCAAAAAAAAAGAAAAAAGAAAAAAACAAACAGACAAAAAACACCACACAAACACAAATCCAGGGAGATTTTGAAAGCTAGGATCAAATATAATAAAGAGCAAGAGTACAATCAGACAGACTGGAGCATCCCAAAACAAAATCAGACAATTATACTTAGAACTAAGATAAAGACAAAACCTAATAATAAAAACCAAAGCCATGTGTCATCTGGAGAATAAAGCAAGGAAACAGAGCCAAGTGATAATATTGCTTATAGGTATATTAAGATAAAAGAAACTAAAAAAGGATAGAACACAGGGCAACAGAAGAGTGTAGTGTGACTGGAAATATGAAAAGAAAAAGATAAAAATAGAAATGTGTAAAGGATAGAGATGAAAAGAAGGTAGGAGAGATACAGTCAGCACTGCAAAAAGCTTAGCTAGAAATAGAAATATATAAAAAGGCTAAAAATAAAAATAGAATGAAAAATAGACTTAAAAAATACGTTATAAAATGGGTAGATCCCTTAGGACTAAGATCATAATTAATTAAAAAGAAAAAAAAAGAAAAGAACTAGAACTGGCCCCAGAATGGACCAGATCAATAGAATTAATAATAATATTTCTGTTTCCTTGGGGTCTCAGCTATGTGTCCTTCTATCTGCCGTGAGCTTTTTGTGTTACTCTGTGACCAGCAGAACTTCCTTTATTGTTCGTCTGTAAGCGCTGGTGTGTGGGGAGAGAGAGGGTACAATAGTAGCTCCTCCCCCTGGGGGTGAGTGAACAGTGACACACTGTCTGGGTCGCAGCAGCTCGGGTGGCTCAGGCAGTGCCTGTTGCAGAGGGACACCGGCAGCTCAGGCCGAGAGAGCGACTCCAACCACAGCTCTTCCCCACTGCTATGACTCCACCAGGGTGCTCTGCCTGGGTCACAGTGGCTCAGTCAGCCATGGTGGTGCCTGTTGCAGAGGGACACCAGTGGCTCAGGTGTAAACAGAATGTCTCCAGAGTTGGGCCACTCTGTGGGCTTTTGACTCTCGGGTGCAGGCACTCTAGGCCGGCCCCGCCTGGGGACCTGAATGCGTTAGCCAGGCCCAGAGGGGTCCTTCCTTTGTCCATCACAGGCACTGAGAGACAGGCTACACCCATGGCTCCTCCGCCTGCTTGTGAGTCAGCAGTATCGAGCTGCCACCATGGCCGCCCAGCTTTCCGCGGTAGGCATCCTCTGTTGCAGATTTCTTCCCTCCTGTCCTCTCAGTCCATCTCCCCACTGCCAATAATGTTTCTCACCCTGAACCAGTCCTCTGGTTCCCACGTTCCAGCTCCCAGACCCCCTGTTCAGCTATGAACCAATGTTTCATTCCAGACATGCTGAGTCTTGGTGCGGACACTCCGTGTGTTTCTCACTCTTTCCCGTCTGCCACAGATCAACCACTTCACCCTCTTTGAACAGTCCCAAATGCCTCCCTTCTGACCCAGGGAAATTCCCCATTGGAGAAGGGGTTTCCCAGTCAGATAAGGGACGTTTCCCCAAATTCAGCAATCTCCCCTCTGTTTCAGATCCCCCCACCCCAGGGTGTGGGACGATCCCTTTCCTTTCTTCTCCTCTTTCTCCTTTTTTTTTTTCCCTCTGTCCTACCCAGTTATGTCAGGATTTTGCAATCCTTTCTGGTGTCCAGTGTCCTCTGCTGGTGTTCAGCTGATTCTCTGTGGAAATTATTGTGTCTTTTGATGTATTCCTGATGCATCTGTGGAGAGGGATGCATTCCATGTCCTTCTACTTTGCCACCATCTTTCTTCTCCTAGAAACATTTTATTCTGCTATTTATTTCACAAATATTGAACACCTGAATGCCAGGTACCAGGCTAAGTGCTCAAGAAATAGAGAAAATGGACACTTTTTCTATCCACCAGCTGCTCCCAGTCTAGGGCGAAGAAGGTGAGGATTCCATTTTATTTCTCCAACTGAAGTTGAATTGCAGGATAATCTTTCACAGGTTCACAGGACTGGAAACTGTGCTGCACTAAATAGTCACTGATGACTACCGCATAAATTATGCAGATGGTAAGAACATCGTAGGTCTCCCCCTCTTTTATTCTTTTTTTTTTTTAATGTGGCCTCTTCTTGCCCATCTTTGAGATTTTTTTTTCCCATGAGTTATACAAAACTCAGCTGAGTCATGAAAAGGTGCTAAGAAAACCTCTTGATTAAAAAGGTCTTTTGCCTAATTGAGCCATTCATTCATGAATTACATAACAGCCTAGCTTGTTAAAATCACTTTGTGATTGGAGGAGGGGTTGGGACCCAAAAGAAATGAGATCTGAACTCTTCCTTCAAGAAGCTTCTTTTCTAGCAGAAGAGCTTACACCCATGTCTTTTATGTACTGTGTATCTTTGACTCTTCCATGCATTTACCTTTGTACTATAACAAAGTGGCACACAGTCAAGACAGACACTCATACAAAGCTTATTAAAGAAATGTCTCATCATGAAATGTCTGCTATGATGTGGTGCCCAGAGTGAGCAGCTGTGGCCAATGTATGAACAGAGCAGGACTGGAACATTCCAATGGTTCAGCTACTCTCCACCGCAGTGTATTTATGAAATAATTATTTCTAAACCCGACATCTTTCAAGGTCATTTTTCTTTTCTCTTTTTTTCTGTAAGAGATTGTAGTTTTCAAATTTAAAAGCTATCACAGACATTGGGTGCAAACAAGAAAGTGGAATTCCATCACAAGCTTAGACAAAACTTTGCCACTCCAAGTCCTGCCAGTTAAAGGCAAGAGTTTGCTGTATTGAGACGACCACTCTTTGAACTTTCTTTTGGGAGTCACAGAATCAGGGGGCAGGGGTCTCCTGCATCTTCAGGCATCATGGTCGTTGCTGGACTGGACCTGAGCAGTGCTGGCTCTGGGCTTAGGTTCCCGGGGCAAGGCCCCTCTTCGGCCAGCCATCTCGTCCTTCAAATCTCCAAGGAAGAAATTCACAACTTCCCTGGCTATTCATGACACCATCTGGCAACTCTTGTAGATGAAGCCAACTCCAGGCAGAAGAGAAGAATATTTCTCTTACTCCCATCACCGCTCCTTCCCACAGGTTTCCTTTCCTGCATACCTTTACTTTCATAACTGAACCCCTCAAATCTAAAACTTGAAAAGTGTTCAAAATCTTATCTGCTAGAATTATTTCCATTTGAATAAGACAAGCTGGAATATCTAAAAGCTTCCATGCGATGCAGAAATAAATCTCTAATAGCAGAATATGTAGAGTGTGGAATATGAGAACGATATTTGGAGGAAGGGCATGACATTTTCTCCACGCCCCTCAAGTCACAACATGTTAATAGCTGTGTACGACACCTATGCCATCTGTAAGAGATTCTTTTCTAGGGCACACGTAATCCAAAATATTCCATCCGTCAGAGCGTGTGTCAGACCATGTGTCTCAATTTCTAGACAAAAAATATGGCCCTTGTACCTATGTCCGTCCTGTTTACAATCACTTCTAACCCAAATGCTGCTGGGTTCTTATTGTGTTTTTTGGCCTTATCCTTAATTGACATGAAGAAAGCTGCTCAGCACCTTACAGGCAGATCATCCACCTCATCTTATACTTGAAAGCTAGTGCTAACTTTCTGCTTCAGCTCTTCTTCTCTTGCTCAAGGACCTCCATGTATCTGGGCTTCCACATGAGCCAGCACAGTCTCTGGTATTAAGAAGCACTTAATAAATATCTCTTAGGTAAACAAATGTCAATATGTTTTCTTCCTTTTCTTCCCCTCATCCTTCTCAGTGATAGCAGAGGCAAGGGGTCAGTCTAAACAAAGAGGAATATAAATCACCCAGATCCTGAACCCATGCCCAGTGCATCCAGGTAACAGCACTACCTCGTCCTGCCTGAGGTTTCTCATGGAACAATGTCAACTGGACAAAAGATCAGCGGGATGAATCCTGAGTACACAGCATCCCAGAAAAGCTCAACCAGACCAGCTAATTTACATATTTATTCAAAACCAAATCCACCTCCTCTGTTATCACTTTTCACTCCAGGCCACTTCTACCTTGGAGTGCCACTCTCGAGGCAACCTTGACCAGCCTGGGCAGTGCCTCAGTGCTGCCAGTTACATTGCCTCAAGTTGGCTCATACAATCACCTCTATGTATGACTGTAATATTGTGATTTATAAGTAATACATATTTTTTAGACAAATGATCTTTGATCCCATTTCTGGCACAGAGTTTCTAAAACCCTTGGAACTTCCAAATTGAGGAGAGCTATTGAGGTATTTTTCGTTATGTTAATGAGGTGACTTTTGGAAAGCATCTAAGGATGGGACTGGTCTCCAAAGGGGCCCTGTGATTCCAACAATCCCCATGTGATCAGAGGGTTGGAACTTCCAGTTCCACCCCCAGACCTCTGTTGAGGGGAATGGGGCTGGAGACTGAGTTCAATCATCATGGCCAATGACTTAGTCATGCCTATGTAATGAAGCCTCCAGAGAAACCCAAAGGAGAGGGTCTGGAGAGCTCCCAGGTTGGTGAACATGTGGAGGTGCGGGGAGAGTGGCTTGCCCTGAGAGAACGTGGAAGCTCTGTGCCCACTCGATACATATCTTGCCTTATGGATCTCTTCCATCTGACTATTTCTGAGCTACACCCTTTTATAATAAACTGCTGATGAAGTATGCAAAATGTTTCTCTGAGTTCTGTGAGCCCCTCTTGCAAATTAACTGTACCTAAGGAGGGATTTGTGGGAACCTCTTACTTATAGCCAGTTGGTCAGAAGCACAGGGTAACAGCCTGGGCTTGCGACTGATGTCTGAAGCGTGTGTGTGTGTTGGTGGGTTGAGGGAGCAAAGCAATCTTGTAAGACTGAACACTTACCCTGTAAAATCTGATGCTATCTCCTGGTAGATAGTGTCAGAATTGAAAGCCTGAGAATTGTTTGTTGGGGTGAGGAACTGCCCCCATCCATGTTGGAAATTGGGTCTCAACAGAATAACATTTTCGTGATAATATGGGGCATGTTTTGATGCCCCAGATTTTCTTATATGAAGCCTAGACACTTCTTCCTGGGAGACAATGCTAGCTAGTTTTCTTCCAAGTGTGGGCAAACCATATTTTGATTCAGTGATTAGAATGTTCAAAGTACCAGAGGTTTATTTTCTATTACAGTTTATCGATGGTATTAAACCAACCTCTCTGTTTTCCACTTTCTGTGTACGTTTTTGGCCCTGGTGTTTTGTACAACCTGTTTTTCCCCACATGGTTAATTTTACTTATTTCTAAAATACTATTTGAACTTGAACTTACAAATACATTTTCTTTGCAATTGTGGCTGTCATGTTTACTCTCTAGTAACCGCAACAATAATTGTTAATATTTATTGACTTATACATTTATGGTCCTTGGCACTATTCTTTCCATGCATTATTTAATGGCCATAATGAGGTAGGTGCCACTGTCATCCCCATATTACAGGGAAAGGAATTGACACACAAATAAAGTGAATGACCTGCCTGAGACCACACAGGTAATAAGTGGTGGAGGCAGGATTCAAACGTAAGCAGTGTGATTTGAAAACTTAAGCACTGCACGGCACCAGAAGGAAAACACTGACAACCAAAATGACGTAAATATCTAAAACCTTCCTAATGGCCAGAAATAATCACAGCAACACCATGAATACAGTCACAAGACAGGCAACAAACTGAGAAAAAAAGTGCAACATATACGTCAAATACTGTGTTAACATATAACTAAAACAGAGCAGGACCCCATGGTCCTGCTCCCCATGTCCTCTGCCTGCCTTTCGTCTGCGGAAAAGCCTTAGCCAAAGGATAACTTCAATCAGAGAAGTGAGAAAATGCAGAAACAAAGGAAATCAGTCCAACAAGACTAAATAATCACAGTTTAGTCATTAAGCAGAGGCAAGGATCTTTAGTTCCTTCTCAAGGGCTGTAGATAATATTCTGAGCCCTATCCTGTGAGCTGCTTTGTAGAGACTGAAACCCCCACCAGGTGGAAGACGTTAACGACATGATGACCAGACTGTAGCCATGACACAAGCTGCCACAATTCCGAAAACTGGCCTCAAAGAAATGGGAACAAACTGACCCTGGAACTGAAGATTAACTGTACCTAAAACAATCCAGATGATGCTGCTCAGACCACCACGTGACCACTGTCAAGATAACTGTCAGAGTTGCCTGTGCTGTTTCTACGTGTAGCCCCCTCCCTCTGCTTGTAAAAGCTCTTGCCCTCTGATTGTCAGGGGAGGGAGTCGGCCCTTGGACAGAAGTCCGCCCTCCCCCGCAACCCTCCAGACCCCCATGGCACCCTGGTTGCTGGCATTTGAAATAAAGCAAACTTTCCTTTCTATCAACATTGCCTGTTTATTGGCTTTTGAGTGGTGAGCAGCTGGATCCCCACTTTCGATTACATAACAAACTCTTATTCATGAAAAAAAAGCTCTTATAACATATCAAGAGCTCCTGTCTACAGGAGATAGGCAGAAATGGTAGTGGGCAAATTCCAAAAGACAGAGCCCAAAAGCCTCTCAGAGTTTGGCCTCCATCCTCTGCTCTCTTGAAGCCCCAGACCCAGCTCTTCAATTGCCTGCTCAGCGTTTCTACCCACACATCCCAAAGGCACCTCAAACTAAGATGTCCAAAATCTGGATCCCTGGATCTTTTCCAAGTGTTGCTAATCCTCTGTGAGGTTTCCACCATCCCTCCTGCTACACAAACTGGAAACCTTAGGCTTATTCTGGACATTGGCTCCCCTCACCTCCTATACTTCATCCATCAGCAAATCCTGGCTCTTTTGCCTCCCTCTCTTCTCTCAAGTCTGTCCTGTTGCCTCTCCTCCACTGTCACCACCCTTTGTCCAAACCACTGTCTCTCACTGCAGTTTGTAAGAGCTTCCACCTGGCTCTGGCATCTATGCAGAGCCTTCTAAACCATTTCCCACAGCGGGTCCATACATGTAACAATGCAAATCTCACCATGTCAACCTCTTCCCCATCGCAGACAAATTGCTTCAGTGCCTGTCCTTTGACTCAGGGTCCAGCTTTTGGTCCACATGACTGGACCCACCCACCTTTCCAGTCTCATCTCACCATCCTGGCCCTTGCTCCCTGCACGCTGGTCACACTGCCTCTCCATCCCCACACCACCCTGTCCTGCCTTCCTGATGCCTGTGCCCTGCTGGGAACCCTGCTGGGGGCCTTCCTCCACATCTTCCCCTCAGCCAGGCTTATTTGGCTCTTCTGTAACATCTCAAATAATTCATCCACCCCTGGGGACACCTTCACTGAGGTTCTTGACTGGGCTGCCTCTCCCTCAACCCCCTTCTCTCACAGTCCCGTGTTCTTCTCCTTTGAGACAGTCACTCCAGATGAATTTTTTTTTATTTCTCTAGTTACTTCATTAACATCTGGGGCCCTGTTATGAGTTGAATTATGTCTACAACAAAAATGATATGTTGAAGTCCTAAATCCCTGTACTGCAGAACACCACCTCACTTGGAAATAAAGCCCTTGCAGATGTAATTAGTTTAAACAGGGTCATCCTGGAGTAGGTGGGCCCCTAATCCAATGAGACCAGTTTCCTCACAAAAATGTATCCATGTGAAGACAGGAACACAGGAAGAGCACCATGTAAAAATGGAGGACTGGGTAATGCATCTTCAAGCTGAGGAACACCAAAGATTGCCAACAAAGGAACAGAAGCCAGAAATCAGCAAGGAAGGATTCTCTGACAGGCTTCAGAGAGGGCATGGTCCTTCCAACACCTTGATTTCAGACTTCTGTCCTCCAGAACTGAGACAATACATTTCTGTTGTTTTGAGGCCACCCGGTTTGTGACAGCTCGTTATGGCAGCCCTAGGAAAGGCATCCAGTACCCTCTCAGACCCTAAGCTCCATGAAGATGAGAACTCTTTTTTTTCCTCACTGTTGCTTCCACAGGTCACAACATAGCACCTGCACATATTAGCCATTTATAGATAATTGAAAATGAGTGAAAAAATAGGCTAATAAAGAAATGAATGGCAAGACCTTAAATGTCACTGATAATCAAAGAAAGTGAAATAAAACAACAAATTCATTGGCAAAGATCAAAATGTTAACACCTGTGTTTTCATCAGAATGGGAAATGGACAGTCACAGAGTAAGGCTGTGTCCTTTTTATAATCAAAAAAATAAAACTAGTTTCAGAAAGGTAAGTAATAGTGCAAAGTATTACATACTAAGTGTCAAATGAATGATATAATTCATGAAGCACAGGAATCATCCTTTGTGCTTGCTGGATTCTAATGTTGAAAATACAAAAATGGTGGTATGCTCTCGCAATTCAGGATTATTATGCCAATTCAATTTAAAAAGCCTCAAGAAAGCTCCATACTGTTCTCCATAGTGGCTCTACCAATTTACATTCCCATCAACAGTGTAGGAGGGTTCCCTTTTCTCCCTTAAAAAACTCAAAATAGAGCCACCATATGATCCAGCAATCCCACTCCTGGGCATATATCTGGAGAAAACCGTAATTCGAAAAGACACATGCACCCCAATGTTTATTGCAGCACTATTTACAATAGCCAGGACATGGAAGCAACCTAAATGTCCATTGGCAGAGGGATGGATAAAGAAGATGTGGTACATGTATAAATGGAATATTACTCAGCCACAAAAAAAAAATGCCATTTGCAGCAACATGGATAGACCTAGAGATTGTCATACTGAGTGAAGTAAGTCATACAGAGAAAGACAAATATCATATTATATCACATATGTGGAATCTAAAAAAAATGGCACAAATGAATTTATTTACCAAAACAGAAATAGAGTCACAGGTGTAAAAAACAAACTTATGGTTACCAAGGGGGAAGAGGGGGGAGGGATAAATTAGGAGATTGGGACTGACATGTACATACAACTATATATAAAATAGATAACTAATAAGGACCTGCTGTGTAGCACAGGGAACTCTACTCAATACTCTGTAATGACCTATATGGGAACAGAATCTAAAAAAGAGTGGATACATGTATATGCATAACTGACTCACTTTGCTCTACAGCAGAAACTAATACAACATTATAAATCAACTATACTCCAATAAAAAACTTTTTTTTTAGTTAAAAAGGGCTCAGAAGCCAAGAAGTGGGCCCAGTGCTTTCTTGCGGGGGTTTATAGCAACACCTCAGGCAAGTTGCAGGGAGAACCTGAAGAGAGATAGCCAACCCTCCCAGAGGCAGTGGCTCAGACAGCACAGGGGGAGGAAACTGGGATGCTTGCTTATCTAACCCAGGAGCCAAGGCTAGGGAGGGGAAACAGGCCAGGGAGGGGGAGAATAAATTCCATTTCTCAAAAGCTTTATTATTAATATTATTACCAACTTGTCATTATGTACTTTTCAGGCCCTCAGTTAGTCTTGCTCATAACAAAAGGTCAGAGACTATTCTTATTGCTTTACAAACCCAGAATTCAACAAATGGACACTGGTGAACTGTCAAAACCCCACAAACCTCGGTGGCTTCTTCTTACATGTGTGTCTTTGTTATCCTGGGCACGTTCTCCCAGGCCTCAAAGGGATGGCAGTGTCGCTGCAGCTGACAACAGCCAGAGCTGCTGGCTGTGGCAGCTAGACCTTGCTAGGACTCAGCCTGGGACGGCAGGAGGGGCTGGATGTCCCGGTCACATGGCCGCTGCCTTTCTAGCCCCCCAGCTCCTCACGGTACTGCTTTCTGCACAAAAGGGAAATCATTCTCTCCTAATACTTGTTGAGATGAAAATGACACAACAGTGCCCTAAATGCCATCAAGGGGGCATTTGAGCTGTGCCTAAACTAACCCAAAGCCAGAGAAACCTGCCCACATGAGTGTGTCATGAAAGCTGCCTTCACATAGAACAACTTGGAGTGAGTTATCTGCAACATGGGTCTTCCCTTCCAGGGGAAAGGGGTGGTGAGCTCTTGATCTTTGCTTTTTATCTCTTCTGTGCTAACATGCCCAGATACACTGCCTTAGGTGCTCCATAAATATTTGCAGCATCGAAATGAAACTAATTTCTGGAATTTCTTTCTTGCTTTGATGTGAAGTGCATCTTGGACAAAACGAAAAGAAATATTGAGTTGACAATCCAGAAGAGACATTCACCCTTTGATAGAAGGGCAAGAACCGGTGCGAGTTTCTGTCGTGCTCCCTGTGCCTGGTGAGCAAAGCTGCCCTGACATCTACCTACTGCTGTCCTCCCCTCCCCCGCCACCTGTGCTCTCTGCTCTGTCCTCAAGAGCAGCTAAGTGCCCTCTGGCACAAAAGACAGAAAGACTTTGATCTCTTGGTCCTCACCATGACCTGAGTTATCCTCAACTCTGTCTCCAGTTTCCAATTTCCTCAAAAGCCATTGAGGCACCGTGTAGGGCCCTGTGTGTATGTGAACACCAGGCTTGGAAAACTGACATGAACCACGCGTACGCCTGTGAAACCCACCTGAAACGCTCTGATGCCTTTTCTTATTTTTCATATCAGATTTTCAGAGTAAGCTATTTAAGATTCATCTCCCTGTTTATGCCATAAACAGTTGCATTCCTGACACCTTTCCAGAGGATGGTTCTATGCAGTGCCCTTTTAGCAGAAGGCCCTGCAGCCTAAGCAATTTTGGTCACAATACCAACTGCACTGATTAAATTAAAAGGACACCTGTGAGGTTCTTTTTTTTTTTTTTTTTCCCCTCCTTTGTTTCTTAGCTCCAATAAATAGACTAAATTATCTGTGTCTGAAGGAGGAGGTAATACTGGCTCCTTGGCTTCTTCCTCTATTACTCTGCTTTAATAGAAACCAACCTTCATTCCAAACAGTGTCCTTCATCCAATTAACAACCTCACAGCATCAAAATTCTTCTCATAATTAACCAATAACTATTACTTCCCCCCAAAGTCACCCCAGTGCACTTACTAGCCCTGTGTACTTCTACTCCCTTCTCAGACCACATCTAAATCAATACCAGAGAGCATAAAAGGTTGTTTTCCAAAGCACTGGGTTATTTATTGGTAGTTCTTTCTGGCAACTTCCCGTAGCTTGTTGAAGTGCAGGCCTGAACTCGGCCAATTACCACATGTGAAACAGACCATTGCTCCTAAGGACAATTTGATCAGCTTGGTTTCTCCTTGCTATTACCTTTTGGTTAGAATTTCACAGGGCTTAAATCAAGCGGCATCTCCTAGGACCTCAGAGCTGTTGCTTTCTCTATGAGCGCAGAGGAAAGGGCAGGAAAATGGCACTCTAATCAAATTCAGAGTCACTCGATTGACAATCGGTGGGTTTTCACGTTTGGGTCTGGGGTCTGTTTGGGGGGGGGGGGGGGCGGGGGGGGGGGGGGGGGGGGGGGGGGGGGGGGGGGGGGGGGGGGGGGGGGGGGGGGGGGGGTGGGGGGGGGGGGGGGGGGGGGGGGGGGGGGGGGGGGGGGGGGGGGGGGGGGGGGGGGGGGAGCGAGACAAGTTTACTTCTGCAAATAAGTAACTTATGTACAGGCTTAATCGGCAGCCCAGTGGACCCTGTACTCAAGCGAGTGAGTCAGTGGAATTCTGAGAAGTGGAGTCAAGAATTAGAGCTAAAGACGGAAGAAAGTTGTATGGGCTTAACCAGTATATCTGAGTCAACACTGTATCTCGGCCAAACATTTTCATGTGGCCTCTCTGAAGTTTTTCATGAAACATCAGTGTACCCTGCAAAGAGACGCGCTTTGATTTTACAGTCAGAGAGTACAGCCTTGGGGGAGGGGAGGAGCTTCAAATGATACAGAAGAGGAAGGGTGAATGCGTTGTTATTATTACGTATGACAATAGAGTAATAATAACACCGGGCTTGCGTGTGCTGAGATCCGTCGATGTGTGATCTTCCGGTGCTGGCCCACGCCCCCTCCCCCCATTTCAGCTTCCGTTCCAGATGAGGGAAACGGAAGCTGAAAGAGGATAAATAATGGGCTCAGGTCACAGCACTAGCCTGGAAGGGGCTGGGCCAGAGAGTTGACTGCAAAGCCACACAATGAGTCACCACCCATTATTTTCTTGGTTCCGTCTTCATTCAAAGGGAGTTTCAGAAATGAATGTCTCAGTGAAAAATTCTTTAGGTAGGAGCATTTATTGTAACCCTATCAGCAAAAATATTGGCCTGGAAAAGGGTGGAGATGATGTTCATCCACAGGTTTCAAGCAGCCACGGGAATACATTGCCCTGGAACCTCTCCCTCTATCCCTGGGACCGGGTGCTTTGATGTAATCACGGTTTAAGCAGGGAAAGGTTCTCTTCCTGACACTGAATTCACATGCCCTCTCCTGACACCTGAATCTTCTCTCACCTCTCAGAAAAATTACTATTGTAAACTTTACATATCGTTTTATTGAACATATGAACATACCCTCAGCATTTAAATGGAGAGGAACATGACATGTTGGTAGCCACTGTATTTTCCTCCCCACAGCAGCCTCTCCCTAGATTCCTGCCGACGTTTCTCGGATGCGCCCACCCACTCTTCTCTTTTTATTATCTTCTCTGCCACACTGGTCTTGCTCTTTCCCTCATTTTTCTCTCCTGAAATCATGGCCCCCAGAGACTACAGACACAATGCAGTCATTTAGTTGATCTCTATTCTACCCACTCTCCTCTGCCCATCCCGGGTTGTATGTTTCTTTGATTTTAAAATTACATTCCTGGCATGAAATCCATCAGAGTGAGGTACCCAGAAACTGTACTGTGTAGGGTTATACTTTCTTTAAGTACATTTCCCATCACGTGGGATCCTTCCTGAGTGGCTCTGTTTCCTCTTTCTCTATTGTTGTTATTTTTGCTGCTAATTTAGTGTTTTTCTTCTCTTTATTATATTTGCAAATTTGAAAGAAAGAGGGGAAATGAGGAGGAGACTTATGGAAAAAAAAAGACACAGAGGATACTGGAGAGTTAGCAAGGCAGTTTCTTGGGCAATGCTTGATAGTCCTATTTTTCTCATTCTTTCCTGCCCCACACTTAACCCATCTTCCTGGCACCCCACACATTCAGACAAAGCACTAGGTGTGATCCAAAGTGTCAGTGAATTAATTTCATAAATAAAATCCTCTACGTTGAGATATGAATGAATGTCACAAATGGACCACAGAGTCCTTGATCCCCTGTGACTCATTTTGGGCCAGTAGAATGCATCAGAGGTGATGCTGCGTGGCTTCAGAGACTAAGTCATAAAAATATCTGTAGCTTCATTGGGTCTTTTGGAATTCTTACTCTGAGGAAAGCCAGCAACTAGGTAAGAAACAGAATAAACTTTGAATAAGCCCAAGCTAGCCAACTGAGAGGTTACATAGAGAGAGAGGCACGCCCAGCCAGTGGGTTGGGCTGGTCCCACACTCCCAGCAGAGGAGCCGCCTTGAACATCCAGAGTCTTTAGGAGACTCAGTCCCAGTCTGACCGCAACTGCATCAGATGTGGAGCCCAATCAACCCAAAGAACCATGAGAAACCACAATAAATAATCATTTTAAGCTAAGCTTTGGGATGAGTTATACTAAAACAGTTAGCTAAAACATCTGCCTTTCATCGGAGCCAGTCCCCAGAGTCAACCTGAACCCAGAAATGACTGTTACCCCCCAAGGGTTCCTTTCAGTCCCATAAGGATTCATAGCATATCAAGCTCCATGCTGGGGGCTAAGAAAGAGCCCTGTGGAACTCTTCCATGACGAGGGGCATAAAAGGTCCAAAGAGGGCAATTATAAGATACAGTAAGTTAGCCTCACTGTTCTGCCTCTTTTTTTCTTTCAGCAATGCCTAAACCAGTAGTCTGAGAAAAGGTACATATCAAAATATCAAAAAGTCAGTCAAAGATTTTGAGAAAAACAAGGCAATATAGAGTTCACGATACCCAAGATTTTCTCCATCCAGGTTAATAACTTTCATTTGCATCTCATTTGCCTCATTAGAATATATGATTGCCTGTTGAGCACATCATCATTACAACTGGAATGACAGCTGTTCATTTGAGACATCTGACCATGCTGTGCCTTCTGCCCTTAAGAGAGTCAAGGTGCGAACCCTCTAGGTGTTTTTTATAAAGACGCCTCTGTTGACTATACCTTAAAATGTATATTAGAATCCCACTTTTGCTCAGGGGTCAAAGGAGATCTGCAGTGGTCTAGAAGGGTCTGATTAAAGATACCATTTCTAAACAGCATCTTTGCTGTATGGTCTACACACAGGACTCAAATTCCTGCTCAAATCTAAGTGTAGAAAATACTTTTCATATATTGATTATCTCTATAAATACAGGAGTCTATTGTGAGCAGTCAGAAAGTGAGACTTCTATAAACCAATGTCTTTGTTTGCCTTTGCTTCTAGAACACAGAGCCAATATAATACCTGAAACCCCTGATGTCTTCTCCCGCCTTGAGAAAGTTGATTTTATCCTGAAGAATTACACCCAGTTTAGCCTGTAAACTCTCTCAAGCATTGTTGAAAATAGGACAGTGTCCAAGTTTAATACATTCAGTAGGCTCTAGCTACCAACCTATCAGCAAAACTAAATCATCTAAAAAATGTTAATGCTGTGCACACCAGTACCAGTGCTGGGTGGGTATTTCTGGGGATCTTGACTATTCATGAGGTCTTGAGAATACCTACTGAAATCTGGACCTGGTGCCTCTACAACAAGACCTCCCACTTCCAACCTGCTGCCTCCCTGATTGTCTTTCAAACAAAACAGTTTTTAAAGGGGAGGGGTATCCCCTACATATTTATAGCAACAAAGTTCCTCTTTCAAAATGCAAATACCTCTGTGGAGAATTCGGTCTATGAGGCTTCCACACTTTAAAAACAGCATCTGTGATCAGACTCTCCTGGATCACTTTACTCTCTGCAGATCTCCTTTACCCCCTACTTTTTGGAAGAGTATGGGAGGAGGAGAGAACAGTAATTGTGAAGCTAGGACAGCTTGCCAATTGTATGTGGTTATCCCTTAATTTGTGTTTGGGAAAGAGATTTGGCTTGGACGTCAGACAGACCTCGTGGTGCTGCTGTGCACAGGAACCAGGGTCTGCTCCTCCGGAAGAATGAGAGTGATGATACACACTCACCAAGCACAGACAGAGTGGGCATTCAGTGCGGGTTTGCAGAAGGGTTAGAGTCAGGATTAAATTAATTTTGCAAATTCATCACCACAGTCTGGGGTTGTCTATATCAGAAATGATGCAAACATTGGGGCACAGGGAATTTCTTAAACTGTACTCAGTAATTGAATGGAGGTAAAAGAAAGTAGCTCATATTAAGTATTCAATAATATCCATTCCTTCTCTTTCCTACCAGAAAGGGCATATACAGGTGTGTGTGCTATGGACAAGCACAAAGCACCATGAGACGGAGTGATGGGTGAGGAAGGGACAGAGCAGGTTTGAAGGATGTTGCTCCCTATAAGCCAAAAGTAGCATGACCAACATTTTCTAGTTTCAGAGGTTAGAAAAGTTTACTTACAAGTGCTCTTGTCTTCTTTATATATGGAGTGCATTCCAGTGTAACTGACACTCATATATTACTCCACATCTATGTGATTTTGCTATTCTTATTTAGCTAAAAAGAAATCAGGGCATGCTCCAGGGTATAACATCTGCAGCAGAAACCCATATGTGCTGTTTATTTTTATGAATCAAGCACACTGTTTATAGTTATTTGCCCTTAATTTGAGCCCTGAACTAGAATTCTTTCTTTTGAAGATATCTAGTTAATTATAAGAGCACATAAACTAGAACTCAAACACATCCCAGGAACATTATGTATGTTTGTAATTTGTGTCAAAAACAACTCATTTACTTTTTTAAATCTATACGAAAAAGGGCAAAGGCATATCAGAAAAAGAGTAAACATTGGATTAGAATTTGGTGTTCTTCTTAAACTAGTTGGAAATTGTGACTGCAATTGGGATTCCCCTCAAAAAAGAATGCATTTATTTACCATAGATTCATCTCAATTGGATAAAGGTTAAAATGACCACAGTGATAAACTAATGTTGGAACAAAAAAGCCATCTAGCAATGAGTCTTAACTTTTGGTCTGGATGGATTTCTGCTGATCAATGATTTTTAGTAGGTCATAATGCATTGATTCTAATTTTTTGATTTAGCATCATTATTTAAGCCATTTGACCCCCTCAGTAGAACTCCCTTTAATTAATAACATATCATTGAGACCCTAGTTTTCATTATGCTTATTTTGTCCAAGGAGAAAAACTAGTTTTCTCAGTTAGAGACCCCACCTAATTCGAGTCATATCCTAAACGTGCTTTCAAATAGCTGTTCCTCAACCCCCGCAGATGTCTGGACTTGCCAGACATATATCCTGACTTATTTTAGGTCTGAAAATTTAGTCCTGATTACAAGAAGGACTGAGAAAAAGTATATATTTAAATTTGTCACCACCACTAAAAAAATAAATTCTAAACCAAAAACAAGGTTGAGGAAAATTGTTTTGAAATATTTGCTTTTTTCTTTAATTTTCTAAATACTTAAATATTTTTACAATATGAAAATTTCTTAAGAACAGTCAACAGTATGCTTATCTGCTACACAGCCTTGATAGCCCCAAAATAATTTCTTGAATGTGTGCAGCATGTACATTTTTATGTATTCTTTCATAATCTTCACTTTGCCCAATGTTGGAATCAGAAAATGCACTCTGGTTAGATATTTCTTACTAGTCTTGATGCAAACCAATAGTTTTTTTAAAAACGTTAGTGTATTTTCCACTTATTATGCAACATAAAGTGATTTCTTTACAAGGTATTTTTATCTGAGGATCAAATAAGATCAAGTATGTAAAAAGACTACTTTAAGTTGCAAAATGGTCTACTGACATAATTTTATCAATATCATCAGCTAATTCATATCACTGCAAATCTCAGAGCACGAGATCAGAAGGAAGAAATAAAAGTTAAAAAAAAGATTTCCTACATGAAAGTAGATTACAGCAAAAAAATCCCTTGGACCTCAAGGTGGGCAGAGAGATTCTGCAGGTGTTTGGGCTACACAGTGGGTGTCTGCCAGGGACCCCCAATTACAACTCGGGGGCACAGCCTTGACACCACACAGCCACCCGCCCCACCTGCCTCTCACCAGCCTCGGACTCTGCCATCTGCTGCCTCACACAGAAGAAACAGGCTTTCCAACAAGTCAGGAAATAAACTAAAGTGATAAAGAGCACAGAAGGGCTTTTTTTCCCCCGCTTAGGAAAATCTCTGTGACCGTGAAAGGATAAAATGTAGAATCAAAAGAAACTAGGAACAGTGGACTACCAATAGTTCAGAAAATAAGGTTGCTGATGCAAAGTTTGATGTAAACTACATTCAGTCCCTCAAGGAAGTTGATTTTTATTTTTTATGATTGTTTTCTGTAAAATGTTTTTGGCATATCGGCTTAGCACTGCGGAAGATACCTACTTCAGGAAACACCACTCTGCTCAAGTCTACTGCAGCATTCGTAGTTGGTTCTATTTCAGATTTTGCCGATTTCTCACAAACTATCAGAACTAAATTTAAAATGTGAGAGGCTGTTATAATTCAGTTCGGATGACTAGGCAGGCTGGAGGCCCAGCATCCTAAAATCGGTTTCATCGACACTTCCCAAATCACTTCCTCAAAATCGTCTCAGTCCCGCGTGGGGTTATCTGGCTCAGTCTCTCTCCATCCTAGCGAAGCCACTTTGTAGGTCCTCTTCATGTGCCCTTCATGTCCCCAGGTGCCATCTTTTCAGCCCCCTTCCTCCTCGATAGCACTGCTGACCACGCTTTCTCTACCCAGGCTCTCATTGAGCTTCTGTGACTTGACCCCATCCTTAATTTCCTTTTATTCTTTCCTCTGCAAATTCCTGTCTTCTTCCTGTTCCCTTATATGGTGATATTCATCTAGTTTCCTTCCTCCATCTTCAGATCTTTCTTCATATCTTCCTTGTCAGAAAACCCATCAAATCACAGGAATCTCAGAGTTTGGATATCTGAAGATTCAACTTGCACTGCATTTTTTTTTTAATCACTACACTTCTTGGGACAGCTCTTCCCTTCAAGTGCCTGAAACATCACTTGTATGCAGATAAACTCCATATTCAAATCTCTTATATCCAATCTGTCATGAAATCCTGCCCATTATAACTCTTCAATCTTTTTGACGATCCCTTTTCCTCCGTTCCCACTGACACTGCCTTAAATCAGACCCTTTTCATTTCTCCTTCATAACTAAGGTAGTATCGTTACTCGTCTTCCCGATACTAGTCTTTCAACCAATTCATCATACAGCTGCCAGAGCAGTCTTTCTATTTTTTGAATTTTTAAAATAAGAATTGTATACATTTCAGGTGTGTCACATGATGACTGGCCATGCATGTATATCTAGTGAGATGGTTACTAGAGTTAAGCTAATTAATATATCTTTTCCTCACATAGTTACCATTTGTGTGTGTGTGATGAGAGACCCTAAATCTACTGTCTTAGCAAATTTCCAGCATTCAATACAGTACTATTAACTATAGTCATTATCCTGGATATTAGACCTCGAGACTTATTCATCCTACATAGAGGCCACTTTGTATCCAATATCTCCCCCATTTCCCCCACTTCTCCACCCCAGTAACCACCTTTCCACTCTCAGCTTCTATGTATTGACATGTTTAGATTCCACGTATATGTAGAATCACACAGGTTTTCCTTTCTGTGTCTGACTTATTTCACTTAGAATAATATCCTCCAGGTTCATAAATTGCTAATCTGATCACATTGTTTCCAATCTTAAATTAGGCAGAGAAGCCCATTACTCATGGGTAGGAGTCCACGGCTGTTGGGCATCTCCATCTGGATGCTCTGCAAAGCAGCTCAGAGTCACCAAATGCCCTGCAAGGTCTTCCGTAGCTTCCACTTCCCTCCTCAGCTTTATCTTTTTTCTCTCCATCACATGTATTCATTTTTCCAAACCAATCCCAAATATTCCAAGCTCTCTCTTGCCCCATAGCTTTTCACATGCTGCTTCCTCAGCCTTTAATACTTTTTATCTGCTTCTCTTCCTGATTAACCTCTACTTGACACCTCCTTCAGGAAGCTTTCCTGGCATGCCCCACTCTGAGTTAGTGTCACTCCACTGTGCTGCCATTCTATTGCAGGCGTGACTCAGCCCTCAGCAAACTATGCATCATCTCTCCAGCTGCTCCGCAAGGACAGGGATCACACTTCTGTATCTTTGCATCCCAAAGCCAAGCTCAGCAGCTGACTAACTAATGATGCCAATAACTTGGTAAATGAATAAATAAGTAAATGAGTTGAAGTATAATTTCATCAGGTGACCCTCAAATCTACATCCTGATCCCTGAGCTCTCCTGATAGTCCCATATTTTCAACCAAACAGCTGTACATGTCTACTTTGGTATCCCACTGTCACCTCAAAATTCAAATACCTAAAAATAAACTTGTCATCTTCACTCTGAAACAAGCTCCTCTTCTGTCATCCCTACTTCTATTCCTGGTACCAGCATCCTATCAATCAAGCCTCCTCAAAACCTTCAAGTCATCCTGGGCTGCCTCCTGCTTTCACCTTGTGTATGAAGTCTGTTTCCACATCCGGTCAACTCCTCTTTTTGGACACGTGCCGCTTCCTTTCCCAACCCCACTGCCTCTATCCAAGCCTTTCACATTCAATCCTGAAAAGTTCTCTTGTTGATTTTCCCAAGCTCTTCCCTGTCATGTACATACAACACACAATTGCCAGAGTCTTGCTAAAGCATAACTTTCATTTCATCAGTCGCTTTAAAACAGCAGTTATTAGATCCCGACTTCCCTAGTCTCTAAGGAATAAAGTGAAGCTCCTGAATCTGGACTTTGTTCCACTTATAGTGCCTGCACTAAAAATGAGCTCCTTGGGACAGAAACAAGGGTTCCTCTGTCAACCCACTGTCCAGCACTCTGTTGCACACTTAGGTCCCTGAGATATATTAGTCAAAAGGTTAGCATGGCCCCAGCCTTCATTGGTTGGGGCCAAATGTCCTTACTAGAAGAATTAGCCTACCTTTCCCAAAGGACTGCATTCTTTCACACCACAAGAAACTTCAGTTTAAGTTGAATGAGTCCTCTGTCTCCTCGAGAGTTTTCTTTAAATGCCTCTTTTACCTCTACATCATGTTTTCTGGGAATTCTCCTGCCTAGATACCCTGCAGTCTCCTCTCTACCTACAGAAAGCACATCCACACCTCAAGTCCCACTTTCCTACCTAATCACAGCTTCTGAATCAAAGCAGAGTGAGAGCATCCAAGATTGGCAGGGGACTCCCCTCAAGCATCCAGCTGAGCACCCATCCATGAATGTGTGTGAGGAAACTACATCCTGTCCAGAAAAGAATCATGTTAATAGTGCCCAGAGCTCATCCACGGTCAGGAATAGTGCGTGTTCTCCTAGCCAGCCTGGAAAACCTCACAACTCACAATGCACTTGATAGGGTGTACAGAAAAGTCTTGCCTCAGTGATGGAGAGTAATTGTCCCCGCTCCAGACCCATCTAGCAAATAAAAAGGAGAAAAACCCAAGACTCAAAAGGATCAAACAGTTTCCACATAATATAACTGCATGCCAGAAATACATAAGGCTATTTTCAGGAACAGAAGAATATCTAATGCTGAATAAGTTAAAATTCATAATGTCTCACATCCAATCAAAAATCACCAGGCATGCAAAGAAGCAGAAAAATAATGACCCATAATGAGGAGAAAAATCAGTAAATCTAATACAGCTATTAGATTTACTGATTTTTTGTGTTAATATACAAAGACTTTAGAAATTAAAAGACCTAAGGACTTCCCTGGTGATGCAGTGGTAAAGAATCCACCTGCCAATGCAGGGGACATGGGTTCGATCCCTGGTCCAGGAAGATCCCACATGCCACAGAGCAATTAAACCTGTACACCACAACTACTGAGCCTGTGCTCTAGAGCCCACGAGCCACAACTACTGAGCTCCTGTGCCACAACTACTGAGGCCCATGTGCCTACACTCATGCTCCACAACAAGAGAAGCCACCGCAATGAGAAGCCCGTGCACTGCAACCCCAGCTTGCTGCAACTAGAGAAAGCCCACCGCGTACACCAGTGAAGACCCAATGCAGCCAATAAATAAATAAATAAAGAGAACTTAAAAGACCTAAATCTATCCTGTGGGAAATAAAATTACATGTTCAATGAAAAATACACTGGGAGTAGTACTAGACAGATTAGTCACTGCAGGAGAAAAGATTGGTGAACTTGAAGAAATAGTAATTAAAATTATCCAAAATTAAATGCAGACAGAAAAGGGAACCAAAACAATGAACAGAGCACTAGTTAACTATGGGACAATTTTAAGAATATAATTTTCAGGCAACACAAAAAAATATTTAAAGAAATAACGGTCAAATTTTTTCTAAATTTGATAAAAATTATAAACCCACAGATCAAGGAAACTGAGAGAACCCCAGCACAAGAAACATAAAGATATCTTCACCAAGACATATCATAATCAACCAACCCCAGCACAAGAAACATAAAGATATCTTCACCAAGACATATCATAATCAACCTGCTCAAAAATAGTGACAGTAGCCAAACATGGAAACAACACGTGTCCATCAATGGATGAACAGATCCAGAGGATGTGGTGTGTGTATACACACACGCACGCACACACGCACACACACACACACACACTGGAATATTGTTCAGCTGTGAGAAAGAAAGAATTCCTGCCATTTGCTACAACATGGATAGACCCTGATGGTGTCATGTTAAGATAAATCAGACAGAGAAAGACAAATACTGTATGATATCACTTTTATGTAGAATCCAAAAAAGCTAAACACAAAGATACAAAGAATAGAATTGGTTTGGGGGGTGGAGATAGACTGGGAGATGTTGGACAAAAGATACAAACTCAGTCGAAAGATGTGTAAGTTCTGGAGATCTAACGCACAGCACTGTGATTATGGTCAACAATACCATTTTATATGCTTCAAAATTGCTAACAGACTAGATTTTAAATGTCGCCACAAAAAAGAAATAACCATGTGATGTGATGTTGGCTAACATCATGGTAGTAATCTTGTTGCAATATATAAATGTACCAAATCAACACATTGTAGGCCTTATACTTACACAGCACAATGTCAATTATATCTCAATTTTTAAAAATAATAAGCAAAGAAATAAAGAGAAATTATACCAAATTTACATAAACTCTTCCAGAATATTGAAGGGGAATAAATACTTCCCAACTCATTCTATAAAGCCAGCATTACCCTGATACAAAGCTAAAAACATCACTAAAAAAGCCCCTCATGAACATAGATTCAAAAATTTTAAACAAAATTTTAACAAACAAATCCAACAATATAAAAAGATAATATATCATGACCAAAAAGAGATTGCCCTTGGGATGCAAGATTGGTTTAACACTGAAAAATTAATCACTGCAATTTAAAAATAAACAATATTATTAAAATATTTTATTTTTAATAATTGTATTTTAATATTAAAAACAATAAAAAAGATTTTTAATGCAGAAAAGGTGTTTGAAAACCTCCACTATATAATCCTTATAAAAACTCACAGCAAACTAGAAGTCAACTGAGGGACTTCCTCAATCTGATAAAGGGCACGTATTTTTAAAAAATGACAGTAACATCATATTTAGTGATGAAAGACCAAGTATTTTTTCCCTCAAGGTCAGAAACAAGGGAAGACTGTCTGATCTTATCACTTCTTTTCAAAATTATACTAAAAGTACAATAAGGTAAAAAAAGTAAATAAAGGCATCCATATTGGAAAGGAAGTCATAAAACTGTCTTATTCACAGATAATACAATGGTCTATATAAGGAATGTCCATATAAGCAATAGAATTTATCAAAAAAACATAAAAACTAATAAGTGGGTTTAGCAGACTGAAGATGCAAAATCAATATACAAAACTCAATTAAGTTTCTATATGCCAGCAATGAATAATCAGAAATTTAAATTAAAACTCAATAGCAACAAAATTTTGAAATACTTAGAGATAAATCTCACAAAAGATGTGATACATATACATGAAATATTATAAAACATCACTGCTGAGAAAAATTAAGGAATACCTAAATCAGTGCAAAGATGTACAATGTTCATGAGTTGGAAGACTCAATAATGTTAAGAGGTCGATTTTCCCCAAAATGTTCTAAAGAGTCAACACATTCCCAGTCATCTCATCATGCATTTTTAGAGAAATTGATAAACTAGTTATAAAATTCATGTGAAAATTATATGGACCTAAAATGTCCAAAACAACTTTGAAAAAAAATTGAAAAACTAACACTACTTTGTCTCAAGATTTATTTTCCAGGCAAAATATTCAAGACAATGTGGTATAGATACAAAAATAGATAGAGATTAATGGAACAAAATAGAGTCCAGAAATAGACCACTGCATGTACATATATACAACTGATTTTCAACAAATGTGGAAAGGCAGTTCCGTAGAGGATCAATAGACTCTTCGACAAACACTGTTGGAAAAACTGGATATCCATTTGCAAGAAAAATTAACTTCTTTCCATATCTCACACCACATACAAAAATTCACTCAAAATGGATCATAGACCTACATGTAAAAACTATAAAACTTCTAAAAGAAAATCTCTGTGACCTTAGGTTAGGCAAAGAGTTCTTAGCTACAACTATAACATGATCCTTAAAAGAACAAACAGATATATGGACTTCATCAAAGTTAAAACTTTGGCTTTTGTAGACTCTAAGAACCACCCACAGGGATAAAATAGTTTCAAATCTTATATGTGATAAAGAATTTATATCTAGAATATGTATAGATCTCTCAAAATTCAATAAACAATTCACTTTTTTAAATGGGCAAAAAGACTTGAAAAGATATTTCACCAAAAAAGATATATGGGTGGCAAATAAGCACTTGAAAATATGCTGAGCACCGGTACTCACTGGGGAAATGAAATTAAATCACAATGAAAGACTACTTACTGTTTATAAAAAAAAAATTCTAGAAAATGGAAAGTAATCTATAGTGACAGAAAATAGATCGGTGATTGCCTTGGGAGGAGGTGCAGGGAAGATCGGGAAGGAGAGCTTACAAAGGGGTAAGGGGGAACTTTAGGGAGTAATGGGTATGTTCATTATCTTGATTGTGATGATAGTTTCGCATAGGTCAAAACTCAACTAAAGATACACTCTAAGTATGGACAGTTTATTGTTTGTCAATTATACTTTAGTGAAGCTGCTTTTAAAATCTTTTTAAAAAATGATTTGCAATATTTACTAGTCAATATGGCTCCCAGTGATCTCCTTTAGAATTACAGACCATTTGGGTTGGTTTCAAGTCCTGCTGCCTCATTTAACACAGTAAGCAGAAAAGTATCTAAGCTTGGCCTCTTCAATCAAACCTTTTTCAAACCCAGGCTCTTCACCTCTTTGAATCTCAAGTCTTTCAACTCTAAACTGAGGCTAACAGAAATCATCCCTTAGGGTCTTTGTGATGGTTAAATGTGATAATATCTGTAAAGCGCTTAGCCAGCACCTAGCATGTACTATAAAACTGGCCAGCTATTATTAGGAAACTGAAGCCCAGGAAGATGAAGTGACTTGCTCAAGGTCATACAATGATGTCATAGCAAGAACCTTAGAGCCATCTCACCTGCCTCCCAGTCCTGCGGGTTTTCCTCCATGAGCTGTGATCCTTTAACTGTAATTTGCCATCAAATACATTACTTAACAACAAAAGTGAAATCAAAAGAACCACAACTAGAACATAGCACCAAGGTAATCTAGCTTCAACAACAAAGACTAATAACATTGGCATCCAAAATTCTGCACAACTATGATACCTTGCAGCTGACACAGATATGTGATACTTAACACAACACAGCCTTTAGCTGCGATTCGTGTGGGTAGAGGTCAGAAAGTGGTGTGGTAAAACTCAGCAACTTCTATGTCACTATCATGAACCCACCATCTGAGGTCCAGGAACTTTAAAGGGTTCATGCCCAATCTTTTAGGGCCCTAGGGACATCTTGAAATAGTGTGGAGAAAGTGCATACGAGTATATTAAAGTGTATACAAGAAAGTATGAACGAGAAAATATACACACACACACACACACACACATATATATACACATTTCACCTTTATAGCTTTTATAAAATTCTTAAAGAGGCAAGGGTTCTTCCTAAAATATGAAAAACAGCTATCATAGAGAGTAAGCCAATTTTAGAGACAGGAATAAGTTAGAAAAAATCTTAACCATTAAGAACTCATATTGAAATATAACTTGATAAATTTGATCAGTTTCCTTTGACTCAACATGAAATGAAATCAATAAGCCACATTAATGCAGCCTCTAGGTTTACAAGCAGAAGGAAGACTCAATCAAAGGCAGGGGCCACACAATTTGTCTGACAGTTTGGGTTGGCTTGAACAGTAGGCAGCTGGTTAATTGCGTCAAAACAACATTGGTTAGATTTTACTCTCCTAAGCCTAATTCAGCCTTAGTAAAATCCTTATTTTTAACAATAACCCAGAATTGTTCAAAAGAGCTTTCAATGACTCTGGAACACACAGTTTATCTCAAACATTTTTAGGCTGCTTTAAAAAAGAAAAATCTACTAGATCTTTCTAAGTACTTCTTTAGCAATGTGTAGGGTAAATTCTTCGTAGGACGAGAAAAGGAAACATCCACTAGAAAGGGGTCATGATTAAAGCTTCTTTTCCTCAAAATTGGTAGTGAAATCAGAGTTTAAAATGCTTCTACAGAAGAGACTGGTGGAAGATTAATAATTAATGTATGGCAACAATACAGAAATTTTGAAATGTAAATTTAATGAACAAAAAGTGGCATAATATGATAAACAGGAGCAACAAGGGGGAGCGAGAGGAGGGGGGTCTTTTGCTCGGAGATAGAATAGAAAGAAACACCGGTTGGACTTGCAGGGTTTCCCTTTTTTTTAAGTGCAAACTTTCATTTGGACGTGGACAAGGGCTGAACAGTGAGGACAGAGTGAGGGGAGGGAAGGTTCTTTCACCAAAACAAATCAGGTTCACTTGTCGCATTCCCAAGAGTTTTTCCCTTTAAAAAAAAAAGAAAAAGAAGAAAGTTTAGCACACGACTTTGATATGTGCTTTGCCAGCCAGTTCCCTGCACTTTCTCTTTTCTTCCCATCCCCTTTGCTCCCGTTCTTACTGTTAGACTCTTTTTTTTTAAATCCATTCCAATTTTCCTCTAATATTTGTGTATAATTTTTCCTCCTTTTAACTAAGCTCCTTTTGAAATGTCTCCCTTTGTGTGTCTCCAGGCGGGGGGCAGGGTCTTTGCTCTCCTCTTTGGCCCAGTTTACGGGGGCTTGGGGCTTCACTGGGAGCTCTCAGAAGAATTGTGCAAATTGCACCCGGGCTTCCGTTGGAAGAGCCACTCATCCCGCGACCCCGTGCTGTGCCCGAGTGCATCAAGGCCATGTCAACCCCTTGATGCTGCCTCACGCTGTGATCTTCCTTTGCACTGTGTCATATGTCACGATGGGTTTTCCCACAATGCATTCTTTAGTTCAGTGTCAGGGAAGAAGAACAAATAATGTGCTCCTGCAGCAGCCAAACATGCTACCTGCAAGGTTGAGGAGCAGGACACATTTTCTTCCTCTGGCGTGAACTCCCTCCTCTGAAGCTGTCTTTTCAGTCCCGTTCCCACTCTGCCCTCCCCTTTCCTACCCAGACTTCAGCTACTCTGCAAAGTGCTTTCAGCAGGTTGGGACATTTATCTGGCAGGAAAATTCGGAATTGCAGACAATCTTTGGGAGTTCATTGATCCATCCGTTTGTGCTAAATGTATTGACACAAGAAATAATGATACAAGGTATTCTACATTGTCTTACAGAGCTTAGTGATGAAACCACGTGAAAATATGGAGAGGGCAGAAGATTCCAAAGGAATAAGCCACTGAGAAATCATCTCTAAACGCATAAAAATGTCTGTTTTTAATTGCTGGTTCATCATCACCTTACCTTTTAAAAAATGATCATGGAGACAGGTTCCTTCACTTTTTAAAACAACCAAATGCCATGTTGCTGCCCTTAATCTGCCTTTCTGAGAAAGGAAAGCAGCCTCCTCCCTGATGACTGTATTTACTAACTGACCACATACAATCTCTTTCACACATGCCACACGCTGGAGTGTGGACAGTATTTGGATGTATTCATGCAGACTCCTTATGCGCACCTGTCTAGTAGATGGAAGGAAGGAAACAAACAGGATGTGAATCCTTAGAGCACCTGAAAGGATCAATAAAAAAAAAATCCAACTTCCTCCCTATCTATCCCGGGAGTGTCCATGATTTACAATAAAGCGTAAAAAAAATCATATCAGATCAGATAACACTCACACAGTAGGAGGGGCTTCTCTGCACCCCTGCCACGCAGCCTCAGCACCACCAGGAAATTTGTTAGAAATGCAGGAGCTTAGGTCCCTCCCCCCAGAATTACCAGTTCAGAATCTGCATTTTAACAAGATCTCCAGATGGTCTGTTTACACATTAAAGTTTGGGAAGCCCTGCACTGCAGTATGGTGCTGTGCGAGTTTCTGAAAAGATTTAACCTCAGCCAATTGCTTCTAGAACTTCTGTCCTAAGAGGACACACAGCCGCCTTGTCTGGGGTAGGTACAAAGCACCCTTCTAAGTTACAAATGGTATCCTCCATACCAACAGAGGAAGAGAAAGCTAAATAGAAACGTATACTGGGTGCAAACATCTCTTTTCTATTTACAAAATGCATATGAAGTATATATAATTTTATATATATTAATGCACATGAAAATGGCTTAGCAACAAAATAGAGACAGACTCTGGATTGCTATAACACTAAATGGAGGATGGAGAACCCAGACAAAGGTTAAACCAAAACAATTCAAATGAGCAGATTGTGCTGACTGCATAATTCTGGAGGAATTTGCAAAATGATATTCTACACGGAATCATTTAGATACTTACATTGTACATACATTGAAAATTGTTATTTTTTCCTCTGAAACGAACTGCTGAATATGTGTGAGCCCAGCTCTAAAAAGCTTGCTTGCTCGGTCCTCTCTCTCTCTCTCTCTCTCTCGCATCACTCTTGTTGTCAAGCCATGAATGGTTGATGCTATAATGTGCCTCCTCATTCCACTGAAAGTATTCTCTGAACTCCTTGGCAAAATGTATCCCCCCTACAGCTCTGTTTCACCCCTGCCCTTATAAATACACTTAATTTACCAGTTCTACTTTAATTGATAACAAGGTGAACTCTTGGGTAATGTTTATTGTAAGTTTCAAGCTTGCTTACTGAGACCTGTTTTATCACACCTTTCTAAACATGAAAATCTCGTTTTACTAATGAAAAAACTGAGTCCAAAGAGTTCTTTAGAAATGTTTCATATAAACAATCACGAAAGCCTGTTCCCTACCATAGCATGCCAGGCCTTGCTTTCTTACTGTTGAAATACCAACCCATGACAAACACTGGGTGAATTGCACTGATTAGATTTTTTTCTTGGTCATTTCTTTTTTCTCTCTCTTATTACAAAATATCCATTTTTTGATATCTTTAATTAATAACTTTATTTGGGGGGCAGTTTCAAGTTACAGAAAAATTGAGCAGAAAGTACAGACTTCTTATATATGCACTTAAACTCCTCCCACTTAGCTTCCCTTATTATTAACATCTTGCATTAGTGTGGTACTGTGGTTGTAATAGTGGTACATAATTATTAACTAAACTTCATAATTTACATTAGAGTTTCTCTTTGTGTTGTACATTCTATGGGTCCAAATACCCATTTTTCATTGCAACACTGCTATAATCATTTTTGGATTTCCTTTCCACCTAATTAAGAGATCTCTGAAAAAAAGGACAGTGCCCCAGTTGATCACCACATTACCAGAACTGAGTAGCAGCTGTTGTTTCTTCTCGTTTTGTGTGCTTCGCAACTCTACATACCAGTTTTTCTCATAGAGTTTTCCCTTCACTGGTGTTCATTGAGCAGCTATTGCCTTCAAAAGCCCATGGTCGCACCCAGAGATTTATCTGACGTGGACACCCTTTGTGTAACCAATGCTCATGAGAAGAAATAAGATGTATATAAAAAACAAGACAAGGATTAAAGAGAGTTCAGGAGAAAAGCCATGGTAAGTTGAGTGGGTGGAGAAGGATAGGCTCTTTGTGGGGAAGGCAGTTTCTGAGAACCTGAAAGCACCGACAGCATTGGAGGATGTGATGATCAAGTATAAGAACGGGCTGAGAGAACAGCTCTAGTGAAAACACTGGAGACAGAGAAACGTGGGTCATGTAAGAAACCTAGAAGGAGTTCAGGCTGATTGATCGTTTGATGAGTGAAGGGCAGGAATGGACAATAAAGCTGACAGTTGATTATCCATTTCTATGGTGAATACTCTTGGAGTCTTTAGAGAGGTGCTTCTCAAGTGATGTAACAAGACATACCAGGGTTGCTTCCTAGAGCCACATTTCTCATAGCATGGTACTTGGGTAATCGAAACAGAATCAGTCTCCTGGGGTACGTGTTTTCAGGTCCTACTTTACACTCACCTAATCAGGATCTGGGGGGTGAGGAGTGAATGTAGAGATCAGAAATTCACATTTTTAACAAGCATTCCAAAAGATCTTTGTGTGCACGAAAGTGTGAGAGTAGCTGATAATTATCTCAAGACAATTGGGAAATAGACAAGAGCAAAATACTATTTTCTAATCATTTTGATTGAATACAAAATCCATACAAGTTTTTAAAAAATATATACAAGGCTTCAAAAAATTTATTCAGGGAGGTAGATATACACTCACTCTCCTCTCTATTTAGAAATAATTTGGATGGAAATGTACAAGAAGCACTGTACCAAAAGCAGACAAAAGATTCAAATATGCTGCTAGTATGTTGACACATATGACAGATTCTTTGGCACAAACTCTGCTGTGTATATCTGTATAAACATCGCCTTTATCTGCAATGATCAGCTTTGGCCTCCTCCACACCTCCCCTGGTTTGATGGCAGACTATAATAATGTCACTTGGCTATTCTTGAAAAACAGCTACTAAATGTTGATGGTACTTACTGCAGCAATATTTATGTGAAAATCCTGAAATACTTGGGAAAATGTTTGGAGGGTGCAAAGGCTGGCAAAACCGTATATCCTGAGTAATGCTGCATTTGGGCAGGGACATAAAGTTCAATGGCCTCTGATTTTCTGGACATTTTGGTTCATTGTTTTGTACATTTATGTAACCCTTCGTAGTCTAACTAGATGTGGAGCTCCTCCTAACTGGTTAACTTTAGACTGAAAAGTGGAAGAATATCACTATTTTTCAAGTTTCATTTACTTCTTGGGTAATCCTTACATACAATGAAGAAATCAATTCAATGGCCAGTCCACAGTCAGAATAACTAAACTATGATTCTGGGCCACTTATCTCAGATTCTTGAAGGCTGACCTCTAGACTTTTCTGTCAAAACTGAAGTGGAAACAGAAGGAAAATCAGGGTCTTCAAAACCATGTCCATCACAGAATGTCCTTGAACATAATGGATACTTATAACAAAAAATAGAAAATGCTCCCTTTGAATGAAGTGTACTAAATTATGCAAACACAAAGACATACACAATTTATTATCGGAAAGACAAAGGAGCTGTATGGTGAAAAACAGTCAGTCCTTGACTTACTTACAAACACCAAGTCATCAATCACCCATGACGGCCAATGGCTATTACCCAACCCCAGTTCTCTCTCCCACCAGCACCCTGAATACATGGGTGCCAGGCATATTACAGGAGCTTGTGGATGACTTTGTTCCTTTTGAATATCTCTGAGTAGCTCGCTTGTTTTAAGGGGTCTTGTAAGGAATGTGGCCAAACCATATAGGCATTAAGTCAAACTAGATCTACAGGCTGTTTCAATATTTTTGTAGGCCACTCATCTCGGCTTGAGGAATTGGCTTTTCGATACTTTTCACTCCATCATGATAATGTTCATTATTTCCTTGGTACTTTGGAAATTATCCTCCTAAGTGGAGATGCAAAGCAGATGTTGCAAAAAGAATTTTGCCTTTGTTTATTCTTCCTTCAAATATTTGTAAAAAGGTAAACAATTATCTTTCAATTATGTCGTGTTGCTATTTTTGTGTTTTCCACAAGTCGCTGCTCTAGTTATAAGACCGTGTCACTGTGACATTGGTAACATGTTCCTCTCTCCATCCTTAGTGCACATCTGGAGCTCATTTGAGAGGTCCTGGGCAGCTACTGCCATCTCGTTAGCTATAACGCCTTCATCCTTTATTCAACTGAAGGAGTGTTTTACTGCCACATCAGGTTTTCCTTTACAGAATCTCTCATCTTACTTACATTGCTGCCCTTTTACAGTCTTTGGTCAGAGAACTGTACCTACATTTTCTTTGAGCTTTACTTTCACAAAGTCTAAATTTTATCTGATCATGGCCAGTTTCCTAGCCTTTTGTCATTTTAAATGCTAAGATAAAAAGTAATTTTTTTCACAGTTCCATTAATTTTCACATTCTTGGCTATTCTTCCTTGTTAATCCAAACAACAAGCCAAAATAGCTACTTCTAAGCCCACCTGCTTCACTCTCCCCAAATCTCCCCCATGCGCACGTGCACACGCACACACTTCTCTGTATTCTATGATATATCTAAACTACCCTAAACAAACTTTCTTGAGTGGGGCCACATATGAGCAGTCACAGCCATGAAAAGAAAAAGCCATCCCAGATCCTCAACTGCTGTAACCTCACAAATAGAATCCAATTTTTGCAAGACCACAAAAGAATGCATCAGATTAGATGCTATGCTTTGCTCGAGTGACACTTCCAGCAGAGGGCCAAACAGATGGAGGCCCTCATGTCTGCTTTACCATTACCGCTTACTCTACCACTGCTACCTGCATTGTAATAGCTTAATCCACAACCTCCGTCTGTTCAGGCAGCCTTCAGTTTAATCAGGATATTACACACTTTTTCTTAGCAAAATAATATATACACATACACACATATTGTATTTATATAAATATACATATATATGGTTGATTGATATATATGACATATATGATTTTTGAAAATGTAGCTTTCCATGTTCAGAATGATTTCCCTGTTTAGTATCAGCAGTTGTTGATGACAAAGAGTACCCAGGAGCTCTCTTTAGCTTCTTTGCCTCTTTCCCTGGTCAATCCAAATTTAACACTTGTGTTTAATAGTAAGTCAGGGCGAGAGAAGGAAAACGCCTCTCCACCCACCCTTGAGTGCAGAGCAGTAAAAGATAAAAAGTTATGATAGTATTCTGGTCTTGAGAGAATCAGAATGCCTATTTATTTCTCTTTTGTGAAAGTGCACTTGTAAAGTAAAACGTGAAACCCTATCCCAGTGTGAGATTAAAAGCAGAGGGAGGTTTTCCTCATAACTACAAATGATCTGCAGGAGAGAACAAGTAATGATGAGTTTTGGAAAATGATAAGATTGTAGCAATCCGGAGCACTGCGAGAAATTGGCAAATTGTAAAAGGACCAGAAGGAGCCCAGAGAAGCTCTAATTTTGCCGGCTCTCCGGCCTCAGTAAAAGGAGGAGATGCAGGCAGCGGAAATGATTTGCCTCTTTCCATGGGCGAGCAGACCGTCTATATCCTGACATACAGGAGGTTAGCCGTGTGGTCTTGGTTGGAGAAAGTTAAAGAATAATGGCCACTGGGCACAGGGCAGTTGAGCTGTCAACTCATTTCTGTCATTGCTTGAGGGATACAGATTCCCGTTGGCTTCATTGAATGTGGTAACTCCCAGCATGTTATGAACATTAACAGGGTCTGCAGAAGTGACCTCGACCACCGATGGCATGGCTCCATTTGGTACAAGGTTACAACTTCCAAGGATCAGGCAAATTGATGCCAGTTTAAAGAATGGGAACTTCATCGTCAGGGAAGACTCGAGAGACATCTGGAAGCTACTGGTGATCTGTTGGTAACTAACTCCTTGACATCTACAGACCAGAATTCTGTCCCTGTTTAAAACTCCTTATTTTTTTCAATGAAACTAAGTGCAAATGAAACCCTAATAATGAAACTCGGAAGTACCCAAATGTTACGTATATATTTTACAGATTTATTGAGACCCACCCCCGAAAAAAAATTTTTGGAAGGTATTTGGGATTGCTTGGTCATAGTCATGAAGGAAATGGGCCATTAGAGATGCTAAAACACTATGCCCTCCTTGTTCAAATCGGACTATCCTTTTCCCAGTCGGTGAGGCAGTCTACCCTGCCCTGCACTGCCACAAAGGCAGGGTATCAGCCCCAGAGCCCCACTCCCCTCTATTCCAGACTGTACCTTCCTGACTTCTGATTTTGCCTCTGGGCTCTGTTCCCATAGTTGGCCCCTCTGTCTCTCCTCCACACCCCAGGCGTTAGAGCCAGCCTGGCCTCTAGGCTCCTAAAGCCGCTCCAGCCTCTTGCCTTAAGCCTCCACACTTGACAGTGACAAAGCAATACAACACCTCTAGAAAAACACATAACTACAGTTCCCCCCTCGTTTACTAGAATCTAACAGCTATTTTTGTAGTCTTCATTGTTAGTTATTTTCCAGATGTCAATGTTGCTTCCTATTTCCTTTATTTTTTTTGTTCTTAAAGATGTAAGCAATTAACTCAACACCTTAAATATGGTAAAATATAAAATAAGCTTTATACTCAGCTTCGTGTCTTAATTTGGTCGTTTTCTCTTGCTAGTACAGTATGTTTTTTTACTTAACTTTTTATTGAGGTATAGTTGATTTACAATATTAAATTAGTTTCAGGTATACAACAGTGATTCAAAGATTTCATAGATTATATTCCATTTAAAGTTATTATAAAATATTGGCTATGTTCCCTGTGCTGTACAATATATCCTCGCAGTTTATTTATTTTATGCATAGTAGCTTTCCACCTTTTAATCCCCTACCCCTGTCTGGCCCTCCCCTTTTCCCTCTTTTGAAAGGTCTCTAACCTCTTCAATTCACTTGGCTTCCATTGATTCATTAAGTCAAAAAACATTTATCCCTTCCATTTCCCCAATTTTTTTGTATTATAAAATATCTTGTCCAAGAGAGTTGTGCTGTGATTGGTGAGTCATAACTAATGCTTTCAATTCTTCCAATTATTTTAATGTAAACATTTCTAAACTGCTTTTATTTCCATTGATTTGCACACATATTTACCTTTTCTCATCCTAAATAATGGATTTTTCTTTTTCCCTCTGCCTATGTTTAAATATTTCCTTTATTTGTTATATGTACCTTTCCTTTGCAAAATAATTACAGCTACAGTGTGTAATTGTGGTTTAATCATGGCATCCATTCTGCTCAATGATCCCTTTACTAAGTGGAATTACATGTCGAGTTAACACCCTTATCAAGTGCTAGTTTTCAAAGAATAATCTGTGCTGTCTTGCTGAGTTTTTCCCAGCACTTGCCTTTTCCAGAACAAAGCATTCTTCCAGAGTGAATGGTTTACAAAAATCTGATAGCAATTCAGTCTGATAGAAAAAATGAAAATTCTATATTTTTAGTTGTGTTGCAGGCAAGAAAGAACTATGAAACTGAATCTATCTTCAAAATGTAGAAGTTGACTGACTTTTTAGAGATGTATTAAATGGTTCACCTTTTAAGATTCAACTTTTTAAGACATATTTGAATTGAATTTCTGAAATATTGACGACTCTTGCTCTTACAACGATTGCGGTTTTCTTTTCAGATATTTTTCTCTGAAGAAACTTCTCTGGAAATAAATAAAATTAACATATAATCCCTTCTTCATCTTTGATTTTAAAAATAGAGTGTAAACCTATCAATAAACAGAATAATATCTTTATTAGTAATACTTATTTTTAAGTTCCTATGTGCTGGGTACTCTGCTAAAGTCTTTACAGGCATCATTTTCTTTAATCCACAGACAAAAATGATGAGGCCCCTATTATTCTCCTCATTTTACAGATGAGCTAACAGGTTTTTAAAAGGTTAAGTGACTGCCCAATGTCACACAGGTATTGTGATTACAGCATCAATAATGTGACCTCATTCAAACCCACAGACTGATGAAGTCTGTGAAATTTGGGGTTAAGTTTAATAGCATTTCCCAAGGTCATCGTGGGAAAATCAGCATCTATTACCTTAAAATCACTGAGTAAAGGGAACCTCTCCCTGTACACACACTTCAGCATCCGCCACTGTGGGTACCATGTGCCCGGAAGAACTTTTGTGTGATCACAATGAGTACTTGAGAACTTTAAAGCGCTCTTGATTTCTATCCACAGTGTATTGACACCACCTGGCTGCTGTACTATCATTTTTACTAAAACCAAAGAATTTTCTAACAATTAGATTACAAGTAAGAAAGATCTACCATCATTTTGCAAGTTGCAACCAACACCCTTTTGATCTGCCAAGGTCGCAAATGAGCCACGAAACAGTCGTACATATATATGTGTGTGTGTGTGTATATATATATAATATAGGTCATATTATATAAAATATTATATAATATGTTATATATAGAGGCAAGAACAATTTATTAGCCTGCATATCTTAAAGAACATGAATTATTTATATGCTTTTATCATGAGATATGTGTTTATGTGCCTTTAGCACAAACTTTCATTCAACATGATCTAAATGTGAAATATTTTTGAACAATCTTATATTTTGTTTAGGAAGTCACCATACATGTCACAGAAATTACTTCCGCTCAAGGAATTCAAAGGCAATGAACATCAAGATGCAATAAGACACCGTTTAAGAATTTTGCATTGTCTCAGGCTTATGAAACAGATGAAGAGCGTCATTTCCTCAATGAACCACAATTATGTCAATTAATGGAAATTTCCAGATAACAAGATGCTGATAATAGACATTGCGGATACATATACACACGAACACGCACACATGATACACACAGCACAGCAAATAAAATGAAGGAGGTAGTTTAAGCTCCATTTCTTCAGCAAACTCTCAAATAATTCACATTATTTGTAGCCTGGTTGCCCATAACACTCGCAACAGCTGAATAAATATCTGAGTTCTGCCCTGTCTTTGTTTCAATTTACTTGCTTACCTGTAAGCCCCTTTCCACGGCTGCCAGATAGACCACCAGGAGCCCCATTCCTAGAGGAGTTAATAGGCATTGAGTGCTTAATTTCCTGCATGCTGCATATAAAAAGCACCCTTATGTGTCAGGCTCCAAAGGCATAATATGAAAAGGAATAAACACTGGTTTTATATGGAATCCTTCATACACAAATTATCCCAAAGAGCTTTACAAACAATGAATTTGACACTGGCAGTGCAGGGGATGGCGGGTGTAAACAAACGTAGCCGCCACGGAGCACTCGGCAATAAGTCACACAGAGGCCTCCTTGAAATGTCGAAAAGTATATACCTTCCCCAGTGTTCCTTCCCAAAACAGAGTGTCTGTACATGAAGCTTGCTGTCAATCACAGAACTCCACTCACAATCTAAGGGAAGTGCAAATTCCTTATTTCAAGGATTGATACGATAACCTGCTCAGGAACGTCCCACAGGAAATTGATTTTGCCAAAGTTAACTCAATTTACTTGGTACCAGGTTACTAGATCCACTGATAGCTGCTGGGCAGGGTTTAAATATGACTCATCACACCAAACTCATCCCTATTTTCCCCAACCCATCAACACCCTAAATATCAGTTTTGAACGACCAAAGAGTGAGTACTTTCATACTTAGCTCCAATTCCCTGCCCTCGTGTTCTTATTATTCATTTCATTTTGTGAGCTGCGTACATGGCCTTCCTCACCAAATTCATAAGAGACCCAGTGTTGGTTTTTTTCTAGCCACCGCTCTCTTCAACTGACAGCATCTACCCAAATTCTACTGAGCTAGTAGCACCTCAGTAAGAGGTTCTCAAGATAAGCTGACTAATAATACAGTAAACTTATCCCAGGGCATAGACGTCAAAAAGAACAAAGTGACATTTTCTGTCTTTGCTTTTGCAGAGCCTGTATCTGGACCACCACAAGAATGAATTATCTTGTTTTTACTGTTAGTGGGAAAGTGAGCCCTTCCAACAACCCTCTTAGTCAGCGCCACTCATCCAAACCTCTGCGGATTTCTGTGGGTCCAGCAAGCTGGTTCTGATGGAACCGAGTGAAAAGCAGAACTTCCACTTTCAATCACTGGCGGTTGCCCTGGGAGGCTCCTTCAAAGCACTCACTCCTCAGTAGCAATAGCTGTACATTGTCCTCCTGGAACCAGGCACCGATACCGGCAGGCTTCGTGACGTCACACGCTGCTGGAAGGTTGCCAGAAAGGAAAGCGGAAGGACAAACTCTCTTCTCCACTTGAGTTTTGCTGAAGTGGTCCTTGTGAGCTGAGGTCTTAGGTCACCTTACACCAGGACTGACACACATGCAGCACTTTGAAGGTCAGGAAACTGTAGGGACACAGAGCAGCTGGATACAATAAATGCCCCGCCCCCGCTCGCCCTCCCCTCTGCAACTTGCTCTTCTCTGTAGGGGACCGTCTCTGAAGAATCAGCCTTCCTGGGACTGCAGTGACCCTGTAAGTGCAAAAGCTTCTTTCCCTCAGTTTCCAGTGAGCTTCTTTGGGGTACTGAACTCAGCTCATTCAGCCTGTCTGTCCTGTAACCCCAGCTCTGAGCTCTAGAAGCTCAGAACGCAATTCGTTTTGTCTCTTAACCATCCATGACCCTCCTCTCCCTTTCCAGGGGCCAGTTCCTCCTTTCTCTTATCGGTGTTCAGGGCTCAGAGACCCCTGGCAATCAGGACTCACACATGGGCCAAAAATCTTACCACATTCTTTTTTTTTTTTTTTTTTTTCTTTTACCACATTCTTTTGATTAAAGGGAATATACTTTGTTTTCTAAAAGAACCTTACATCAGAGGAAACACCCTTCAGGTGCTAAAACACAGTAGAGTATAGTCTCCAGACTTATACTGCCGAGGTTCAAATATCCAACCTACCTCCAGTGTGTGAACTGGAGTGAGTTAATTCACTGTGCCTCTTCCCTAAGTAGGGATGATAAGAGTACCTGTAAAGTGTTCTTGACCATAGAAGCACTATTTATAGGTCGGTTGCTTCCTGTATTAGCAACACTGAATTAGACTGTGCTAACAGCTGTAACAGCCAAACACTAACATCATAGTGGTTTAATAAATTAAAAATGCATTTCTTGGACTTCCCTGGTGGTGTAGTGGTTAAGAATCCGCCTGCCAATACAGGGGACGTGGGTTTGATCCCTGGTCGGGGAAGATCCCACATGCCACAGAACAACTAAGGCCATGTGCCACAGCTACTGAGCCTGTGCTCTAGAGCCCATGAGCCACAACTATTGAGCCTGTGTGCCACAGCTACTGAAGCCTGCGTGCCTAGAGCCTGTGCTCTGCAACAAAGAGAAGTCACTACAGTGAGAAGCCCACCCACCACAACCAAGAGTAGCCCCGCTCTCTGCAACTAAAGAAAGCCTGCGTGCAGAAACGAAGACCCAACACAGCCAATAAATAAATAAATAAATTGATTAAAAAAAAAATTCATTTCTTGCCCTCACAAAGCTCAACTGGGTGTTCTGATCAGTGGGAAGGACTTCTTCCTTGTGGTAATTTAACACAGAGTTACCTTCCATCTTGTGCTTCTGCCATTCCCTGCTCCTCTGTTGGATCTTCTCTGCTCCAGATCAAGGAAGAGAGAGAGCATGGAGCCAGGAGGATGTGAGCGCAGGGTTTAAGGGCCTGGCTTGGAAGGGGCATACCCCACTCCCTCGCACATCCCATTGGCGAGCACTCAAGTCACGTGACCACACTTAATGAAGGGGAGCTTAAGCCTAGTTGTGTGCCCAGGAGGAAGAAGGCTTCAGTGATCGTGTGTTAGTTTAGTCTCTCCCACAATCACCTCATGACCCTCAAGGGAAATTGTTCCTGAACAAACCTCAGGGCTAATTTAAGGCTGAAGCAATTTAGACACTAATTAACTCACTTCAAGTTATCAACTGTTGATAGTATCTCCTACCAACCCTAAGCGGTCCTCCCTCTCATTTCCTTATCCTTGTAAGCTTGGAGCAATGGGGTCTTCTAGCTGCATGATTTCTGAGTTGGGGAGGAGGTGGGAAAGCCTAAGATTTGCAGGCTGATTGTTTCCGTCATAGGGAATTGAACAAAAAAGGAGTCACTAAATCAAGTCCGTCCTGGCCCTCTGAGGCTTAGCTGCAGTTAGTTGTACACAGTACTGGGAAGTGCCACAGGACTCACCATAATTACTCCACCTCCCAAATCCCAGCCCCGCCCCTCGCACCCTCTCTTCAGCTATCCGTTGGGCTGTCAAACGGAATGTAAGCTGCCTCCATTCTGCCAGGCCAGCAATAGAACCATCACTATAGTCAAGGAGCCCCAACCCTGTCTCCTTCTGGGTCTGGATCTCCTGATTACCCACGGACCCCTTCCTATCTAGAGATAGAAACCACTGTATAAAAGAGTTCTGCACCAAATCCTGCTCTTCTTGAAGGTTAATGGTTTTATGCTCAAAAAATCAAGGGATTCAGTTTTCATAGTCCTACTGCCTAAAGTCCATCATGAGTTTGTGTCAGAAGTATTAATCTTCTGCAGAT